>NC_141683.1:70370686-70970686 GCF_028749965.1 Puma concolor
ACAGGTGTGAGCTGTGGATGCGGTGCCTCTGGACAAGCTCGTCGGCCGAGGGGTCAGTCCAGAAGTGATCTGCAGTCTTCATCTTGGTGTACTCCAGGGCACGGGGCCCCACTGTGGAGCATACAGGGGCTGGGAATCCATAGCCCTGCAAGTCCACCCTCCTGTCTACCCCCAGATGGGCCACCAGCTTCACTGCCTCTCCCCTCCAGCCAGTGAATATGCCCCAGGGTCCTGCTAAGGAGAGTCCAGCACAAGAGCCTGAGAGCAAGAGCCAGGGAACAGGTAAGTTTTGATGGAGAAGGCTAGAGGGAAACGAGAGAGGCCCTTAGGAGGTGCACCAGTGAGCCAAGATCAGAGATCCAGATGAAGCTCAGAGCCCTGGACCACTTACCCAACAAAGACGCAAGGATGGGGCCATCCACCGGGTCCATCAGGAGGGCTTCCTTCTCATACTATTTACTAGCAAGAGAAAAGGACAGGAAGGTCTGGATGGGAACCAGCAGAGGGCGCACAACTGACACTGACCTGATGCTTAAGAGCAGACTGAGTTCAGCCTCCCTCTTGTTACCCAGTTAACGCTGTAAGCCTCAAATGTCCCATCTGTAAAACGGGGGTAATAAAAACATATATCCTAGGGCCGTCAGAAGGACTTTAGAGGGGCACCTGTGTGGTTAAGTGTCTGACTCTTGATCTCAGCTCAGGTCTTGATCTCAGGGTCGTGAGTTCACGCCTCACGTAGAGCTCCATGCTGGGTGTGAAGCTTACTTAAATTAAAAAAAAAAAAAAAAGGGAATTTTGAAAGAGACAACAGATGTGGGCACTTAGTACCATGCTTGGCACGTAACTGCTTAATACATGGCTGTGATACAGCCTTAATGAGAGTAATGGGAATAATAATTAGAAGGCCGCTTCTGGCTGCTTCTATCAGCTTCTTTTTTTTTTTTTTTTTAATTTTTTTTTTCAACGTTTATTTATTTTTTGGGACAGAGAGAGACAGAGCATGAGTGGGGGAGGGGCAGAGAGAGAGGGAGACACAGAATCAGAAACAGGCTCCAGGCTCTGAGCCATCAGCCCAGAGCCTGACGCGGGGCTCGAACTCAGGGACCGTGAGATCATGACCTGGCTGAATTCGGACGCTTAACCGACTGCGCCACCCAGGCGCCCCTGCTTCTATCAGCTTCTATCACATCTTCCATTTCAGGCGCCAAGAGGCTTGGGAGCTCAGATGATATCAGCTCTTCTAATATTATTGAGGCAATAAAAGGCTTTTTAGCTGTGGTGTGTACGGAAAAGCTCTATTAACAGGACTTCCTGCGCGGATAACTATGTGGATGACGCTGGCCTGACGTGCTCGCAAGCGCCCCCTGGCTTCTGGCTCTTCAAAATAACTTGTCATATGGGCAAGACAATGTTTGTGCTGAGTGTTTTTGGGTTTTGCTTCTTTGAGTTGTTGTGTAGTTAGTGCCTTCTAATTCTCTGCAAACTCCTACAAGCTAGGAACCGAATTTTAGAGTTGGAAAGGACCTTGTTCTACCTTCCCAAGGGATGTCAGGCTCAGAGAGGGTAAGTGACTTCTTGGAGGCCACACAGCCGGTGGATGCAAGCTATACCCAGCCGGCTTGGGTGTTCCCATCCTACAGCAGGGGTCGAAGAACACAGGATCTGCAGCAAGGCAGACTGAGTGGGAGCCCAGGTCGGCCAATCCCACTCTCACTGTGTGTCCCTGGGCATGTGACGACTACCCTCTCTGAGCTTTAGTGTCCTCAGCTATAAAATGACAAGAATGACAGAACCCACCTGCCCAGGTTGTTAGGAGGATTAAATATTGACCTGCTTTTACAGCAACAGCACAGACTCTGACACCAGGGAGTTCTTGCTAAGGGGTGGCAACATCACTGTAATTTGACCCCAGAGGAATCGTCTATCCACCAGGATACTGGCTGAAGCCGAACGGACATGCTCTGTGCGTTCTCAGCAGCAAGTTTATCCATTTTGGTGTCAGATCTGAAGGCAAAACTTCAAGACACTTTCCACTCTGCCACTCAGTCTCTATGCTGAAAACCAGCACTGTTGCATGATCATAAACCCTGGAAATAGTACCTTAAAAACTAGCAGGTGGGACTCGGGGGCAAGATGTGACCATCGAGGGTAGCTCGAGGGAGCTTCTTTGGGGTGGTAGGTTTCATTGGAACAGTTCTGTGTCGTGACTGTGGTGTTGGTTATACAGAAATATAGACTGTATTTATACTAGGAGTATAATACATATACATATGTAATTTTTATTAAATAGTTAAATAATACATATTTAATTAAATAATACATATATGTATTTATACTGAATTTAACTATGCTAAAATTCCATAGAACTAGACAGAAAAAAATGAGTGTACGTAAAAACTAGTGAAATCCAAATAAAGCATGTAGTTTAGTTAACAGTACTGTACCAATGTCAATTTCCTGTTTTGGTATTTGTACTATGGTTATGTAGGATGTTATCACTGAGGGCAGGCGAGAACTCTTTGTGCTAATGCTACAACTTCTATGAGAATCAAAAAAATAAAAAGTTTAGACACAAAAAATAAAGAGATAGTTTGGCATTGCTGCTCAAATAAATTACTCATTCCTTCTACCGACTCATTCAGCAGAAAACACAAGGTCATATGCCAAAGGCAATAGCTACAGAGGCCCGCACCCATGCGAGGGCACGGGGCAGAGACGTATCACATTTTACTAGAAGGTGAAGAGATTAATTGGACTCCAGAGCCTGGATTTCTTCCAATTTGTCTCCTGCCTCCTGGCTTTGCACCTGCTATTCCCTTGGCTGGGAACACTCTTTTCCCTACCCACTTCACCTGGTTAATGCCTACATGCCCTTCGAACTCATGATTAACTGCCATGTCTTCCAGGATTCTTTTCCGGACCACCCAGAGGAAATTAAACACCACCCACCTGACTTGGAATACTCACCACATATTACCACAATTACTATTTTCCTGTTTTCCCTGCAACGATGTGAGGTTCGTGAGAGGAAGGACTCTGCTCTCTCCTTTCATATATATTTTCCTAGCAAACAGGCAAAGAATAAAAGGTAATCATAATACCCACTGCACGTGAAGATGTGGTTAAACAGGCACTTTCATATACCGAGAGATGAGGAGATTCTCAGATATTTCCCTCATCGTCTTTTCTCTTTCCCACTCCCCCTGTCTGTCTCTGTCTCCCCATCTGTCTATGGCTGGAAGGAGTGTTAGCCATGAAGAGTCTCAGGTTATACAAAAGCCCACATTCTTCACTGGCTCCTCCGTGCTCTTAGCATAATATCCAAGCTCTTAACATGACACTTAAGACCAATGTATCTCCAACATCTCGGTTAGTGCCTGGCACATGGTAGGTGCCCAGTAAATAGTTACTGGATGAATGAACGCATGGATAAATGCTTGCCAAGAGTACCCATAGTCTAAAACCTTTACACCAGGTTAATCTGAGCTAGAAGAGAAAATGTAAAAAAAAAAGTATCATACATTTCCAAAACACTGTGTACTCACTAACTCCCCTTCTCCCCTCTTCTCCCGAATGGCAACAATCCCTGTCCCATTTATTAAAAGAGCGGCAGAGACACAGAGAAGCTACATGACTCTTCTAGGACCACAGTTAGCAAGCAGAGTGTAGGCTTCATTCATGGGAGGAAAAAGATCCCTAAGATTGCAAGATCCTTGTTCCTCATTCCAAATTTGAAGATCCTATATTAGCAGGAAGCACCTGAATAGTCCCAGGTTCTAAGCTGGGCTCATTTAGAGGCAAACATCCAGAAGGCCTTTATCTAATTGCTTTCAAATCAAGTGCACATCAACAGGAGAGAAAAGAAAGTTGCTTTGTGCCATAGGGTGCAGTTCCCAAAATGGGGAGAAGGTGGCGCCAGAGCACGCCACGGCGGCTGCTCTTTCTCACTCACCTGCTGTTTTCCACCAGGTAATGCACAATTTTGTCCAGGACCTTCTCAAACAAAGCAGTGCGGATCCACAGGTGCTTGATGGCAAGTGGGGACGGGCTGGGCAGCTTCGGCAGCTTCCGCACATTCTCCTGGAGGCCCTGAATCTGGTTTCGCCTTCAAGACCAGTACAGAAGGAGGAGGAATATTCGCAAAAAAGGAGATCCAACAGGACCAATGTGCAAACAGCAAAATGCCCAACCTCTCTAGGGAATGAAGGAACGGCGACTAAAACAACAACAAAAGCCCACATTGCTCCTGGCAAGTGGGTGACGTGTTGAAAAAATGATAACACCCAGTGAGTGTGAAGATGCGATAGAACAGACACCTTCATATACTGTTGATGGGCAAGCCAGATTCTCATAGCAACACTTCTCTTCATCTCTCTCTCTCATTCCCTCTCTCCCCTTCCCTCTCTCATGAATGAGCGATTGCATGAATGAAATGAATGGCTCTCCCTTACCACCTGGCATGGGTATCTCTAATTCCTCCATGAGAAAGTCATTCCCAATATTATGGAAGGCCCATGGAAATCGCTCCCTTTCGGAAGTTATCAGCAAACACTTGGGAATTTAGCATACGGACTGGAAGGCACCTTGAAGACCCAGTGGCTCAGGGGTCTGATTCCGAAAGGGAGGCGGTGACGCTAAGTCCACAGCCTTGCCCGTCCCACAGTTCTGGCCAGCAGCTCTGGGCTGGCACAGCCTGCAAGGGAGGGAAAGGACCATCTCCCGCCTGCTGAGGAGGAGTGATCACCCACGGCACACACAGCATGTGCGCCCCTCTCTCCCTTCTCTTGCCCGTCACACACACGGCAAATCAATCCACACATTCTTTCCCGTCTTCGAAGCCCAATCATGGCTCCGGAATCTTTCACAACAAGGTCCTGTGGGCGGCTGCTAGCACCAACGGGAGCTGAAACCTCTTTGCCGGCCCTGACCAGGCTCCAGACCGCGGCTCTGGCGTAGAGTCAAACTGTACGGTCGGGACTCTGGTGGGAGGTTCTCACGTACATGCTCTCAGACCCTGAGCCCCCACCCCCCCACGCCCCAGGAAATCAGCCCTCCAGACCTGTGAGTGAAGTCACCGTTCCCCTTGTTGCCTCAATGTCAGCATCTGGTCCACGCAGATGGAGACCACAGTAGTTTCATTAAACTTGGTCTTCCTGCATTCGGAATGGGTTTGGCTAACAGCAGACACTTACTCATTCAACAATCATTTCTTGAGCATTTTACCAGGTGCTGGGCACTGTCCAGACACTGGGGACAAAATGGGGAATAACAGATTTTAGTGGCCTGTCTCATGGAGTTCAGAGCCAAGGAGGAGAGATACACAACAATCAAGTGAAAAGTACACAAAGGAATGAATAATTACAGGTGGTGATAACCACAGGAGAGAAAATAAGCAGTGATATGTAAGAGAAATGGGGTGAGGGTTGGAGTTTCCCCTTAACTGGGGGAAGGCCTGAATGATGACCAGGCACCAGCCCTGGAAGGTGAGGCGTGTGAACCGGGTGGTAGGTAGAGCATGTGCAAAGGCCCCGGGGTAGGAAAGAGTCTGGCACGTTTGAGGAGCGAAAGCAGAGTGCAGACAGTGCCAGGAGGTGCGGGTTCTGGCAGAGCTCAGGGAGGAGCCTGGACTGTCCCCTGAGGAAACGCTCCAGCCCATACCCCAGGCTCCGCACTCACACACTCTCGATCAGCTGTTCCAGGTCCTGCACCTTGCGGCTCAGCCCTTTGGCCGGTGGGAAGTTCTTGCCCACTTTCACGAAGAGAGCTGCAATCTTGTTGCTGCACAGAAAGCCAGCCGCCCGCCGCCGCAGCCCATGCAGGACGCAGGCCTCTACAGCCGCTGCAGGGACACAATGGTCAGCAGGCCCTGCCCTACCCGTGCTCCCCAGCACCCAGCCCAGCTCAGGTCTTCAGCCACACAGAGGCGCCTTGGAGAGTGGGGCACCCCAGAATCGCAAAATCCACGAAAGCATCAAAGGAAAATCACGTACGTCTGTCTGCCTTCCACTCCCTCAAAAGGGAGCAGGAGAGCTTAGCAGTGAACCTGTGTTTGCTGCCCAAGGTCAGACTGTCTGTGTTCATATCCTCTCCCAGACACTAACCGGCTGCGTGACCTTGGGCAATGACTTCCTCTCTCTGTGTCTCAGTATCCTCATCTGTGAAATGGGAAAGTACGAACAGGCATCTGACACGGTTGCAGCAAGCGAGGTGGGGAAAATGCATGGCAAGCGCTTCACATGGTTCGGCACACAGTGAGCGCTTCAGGGCCGTTAGCTACTACTCCTGTCAGTGAGGGAGGGGAGGCTGACCACACGACTGGTGGGCTTTATCTGGGCTGAAGAATCACATGATCGGCACCACCATTGTGACTCCAGGAACAGCCAACATTATGGATCCCGTTCCAGCTCTGCCACAGCCAAGGAAGAAAGGAACGCCATCTCCAGTTCTCAGATGTGGAAACTGAGGCCCTAAGAGGGGAACTGAATTGCCCAGGGCCACCCAGACGAGCTGGGATCCAAAGCCAGGTCTGAGCCCAAGGTGTGCTCACAGCACTTGTGCCGCCACAAAGGATCTGAAGAGAGGACTGTCATCATCTTTCCATGTCTGTGTTTCCCCTGGACACCCCGCCCAGCCCTGCTCAGAGCAGGAGACCTGGGCAGTAGCCTGGGCTCTATCACTAACTTGCTGTGCGACCTCAGGCAAATCGCTTTCCCTCTCTGGGCCTTAGTGTCCCCCCCACCCCTCTCCCCCCGGGAAACAGTCCCTGTGCAGGCCATTCGGATGGCCCCAGTCTTATTTCTGGTACTTTCAGCAGCGCTTTATTGAGTATTTTCTTATCTTCCGTCTTACACAGCAGACTGGGAGGGAGCTCACTCTGGTGTATCATATGAGCATAATCGATGTTCACGGAAAAACTGAGCATCTTATAAGGGCTACTCCTTATTGGGTATCTGCTGGGTGTGAGACCAGTGTTAAGGTTTACCTTACCTAATCCTTGTGGAAAAAACCCAAGCAGTGAGAGTTCTAGTTACTGTGACTCCACAGAAGGAATACTCCAGCAGCCTGAGGGTTAAGAGCCTGGCCCAGGTTATGTTGCACACAAGGAGAAATACCGAGAGGTTTGGTGCAATTGCTTGTCTTGGTTTGTTTTTGTTGGCAATTATTTGACTTTTTTCAAAACCTTATGATTATACTTTCTCTTTTAGGAGGCTCCACGCCCAACGTGGGGCTGGAACTCACGACGTTGAGCTCCAGAGTCACGTGCTCTACTGAATGAGCCAGCCAGGTGCCCCAGCGATTACGTGGCTTTGAACGGATGCCCACCCTACTGCCTAATCTGCCCATGGGTTTAATATATTCTGGGTGAGCATCTCGGAAATATCTTCATTTTTGCTTGCACACACTACACTTTGGTTTAGACTGCAATAAGTTAATTAACTGTTCAAGCACTGGAGACATGCCTTGCGTCTTTCTGACAATGGCTTATGAGGCACAATGGAGCAGAGACACCACAGGGAGCCCCTGCAGGCCTCACCCTGCAGTGACATCACCCTTCCTCCCTCATCCAAACACTGGGGTTGGAGGTAGAGAATCATAATTTTTATCCCGTTCTGTTCCTGATTCTTTTATATACTTGTTTCCCCTTCCTTCCTTCCTTCCTTCCTTCCTTCCTTCCTTCCTTCCTTCTCTCTTTTCTTTCTTCCTTCCTTCCTTCCTTCCACTTCCGTGGAACTTCCGACCAGTGTGAGCATGGTCGCACACTCTGAAGTATGCCTATTATTTTCTTTGCAAATAGAGATGTCCAGGATAAAAAAAAAATTAGGCATATATACATTCTCACATTAACATTTATGCGTATATACACATGTACATATGCAGACGTATATATATATACACCTATATATACACATACAAGTATATAAACACACACACACACACACACACATATACACGTAATTTAAATAAACACATCTCACTTTAAAAAGAAATCTGGGGGCGCCTGGGTGGCTCAGTTGGTTAAGCGTCCGACTTCGGCTCAGGTCACGATCTCATGGTTCATGGGTTCGGTGCCCGCATCAGGCTCTGCGCTGACAGCGTAAAGCCTGCTTGAGATTCTCTCTCTGTGTCTCTCTTCCTCTCTCTCTCTGCCCTCCCTCTGCCCACACACTCTCTCTCCAAATAAACTTATTATTATTATTTTTTTTTTTTGCCAAGGTCACCCAATAAACAAACGGCAGAGGAGGGATTCGAACCCAGGTCTGCCTGGCTGCAAAGGGGCTAACCTGACAGCAGTGGGCTCCCAGGTCACGGCACGTGCTCGATGGGTAGTGCCTCCAGCCATCTGGATGAAGCTGAGGGCCGACCAGGTCTCCTCGCTCTGGCCTCTCCTCGGGGCCAAGAGCGCGAGAGGGGAGATACAGCACGTCCTCCGTTGCGAGACACTCCAGTCATGGAATGAAAAGGTTTTCAGGCAGAAAGAAACATCCCTGCTTATACATACACATGGATTAGAAGCTGAACCCTGACTGTGTGGACACGTAAAACATGTGTCTGCAGCCATTGTGGAAGGACAGTAAGAACCTGGCAGCACGGTTACTTCTAGAATCTTGTGAGCACAGCTGATTCAAGGACACAAGTCAAGCTCCGAGCCCTGGGCCTGCCTCCTCTGCTGAGCCAGCTGGACATGATCCCTTAGCATGGATCAATGGCTCCCGATTCCCTATGTCTTTAAAGCCCATCCATCCTCCCCCTTCATTTGGCAACAGCCACAGGCAGGGTGAGGAAAGGGTGCAGAGTCTGTTGTCAGATGCGAGACCAACGTCACTAGGGGGATGGGTAGCCATGAACTGAGCCCACAGGAGGGGAAGACAGTCCCTCCAGCGTCAGCAGTGACTTACTCTTGCTGGGTACACAGGCCATTCTTCCTTTCTTCTCTCGGCTTCTCCGTGGTTCCAAATTCCCTCACGGAGCCCCCCGGGAATCCAAAAATAACTTCAGAGTCACAAAGTCAAAACACGGTGTGAGAACCCTGGCACAAAGACGCCACTCCCCCAAGGCAGCCCACAGAGAAAGAAGCCCCTTTCCAGGTCAGGGTCCACGGACTCACCACAGAAGATGATGTGGCTGCTGTCCTCGTGGATGAACTTCCGTGTGGCTGCCTCCTCCATGATCTGCTTCACCTAGAAGGGCAGAGGCAGTTGGACGGGGAGACCCAAACGCGACCCAGGGTGCGGTCATCCCCAAGGGCTGTGTCGTCCTTCCTGGCCCTATGAGGCCATCTGGGGTTCTTTGATAACTTCTCTCTTTCCATGCCCTCCTCATGGCGCCTTCTGTAAGTCTGAGGCCTGGGGCCTGTGAGAGCATCATGTTTTACTGAATTATTTCTTCAGGCTCTCTGCGTGGCTGGTTCTTCTCAGGTGTCACACGAAATGTCATCTTCCTTGAGCCCCTTATCTGACACAGCCCTCCCCTGACACCACTCACACCTCGTTACAGTCCCTTCTGGGTACATATGCTATTCCTGTCCTGTTTACTTGCTTACTATTACTTTCTTCTAAGATATAAATTCCCTGAGGCCAGGGCCTCACCTATCTTGTTCACTTCTGTATCCATGGAGACCAAAACAGTGCCTGGCACATAGCAGATGCTCAATAAATATTTTTGGAAGCAAGGAGGGGAAGGAAGGAAGGAAGGAAGGAAGGAAGGAAGGAAGGAAGGAAGAAAAGAGAAGGAAGGAAGGAAGGAAGGAAGGAAGGAAGGAAGGAAGGGGAAACAAGTATATAAAAGAATCAGGAAGGTATAGTGATAAATCAGGCCTGGAATCTAGCAGCTCTGGGTTCCAATCCCTGCTCAGGCACCTCCCAGTTGGGTCCGTGACCTCAATTTGGGAAACCAAGGCTCAGCAAAGTGAAGCAAACTTGCCCAGAGAAGTAAAGCTGGCCCAGAGCAGACACCGAATTCCAAGCTGTCTGACTCCCTGGGGGTGTGTTTTCCTACTATCCTCACACGCTCAACAAATCTTTTTTGAGCGCCCCTGATGCACCAGGAGTGAGGGACACAGTGCTGAAAGGGCAGCCGTGCCTCTGCTCACAGAGATGACTCTCCAGTGGCCTGAACACCCTTCTGCTTTGCTGGATTCTGGCCCCCGGTCTGCCCAGCCCCCAGTCACCATGGGGCTTTAGCCATGCATTTCTTCTCTCTAGAGGCTCAGTTTCCCCACCTTGAGGTTGAGGAGGCCAAGAGAGATGACCTCAAAGGCCGGTCCCAGCTCTACATCACCAGGGCTGCGACATGGGGTAACAGGAGCAGTTCTGAATCCAACCCATCCATGAGCAGCCACTCCCTTCCTGGCTGCCCCGTGACCTACTCGGCCTCAGCCAGGCCAGCTCAGCAGTGCACCCACCGGAGAGCGATCGCAGGCTCTCCCATGCCCCTCTCCCCTTCCTTGCGGATGCCTCCTGGAGGGGAAAACAGAACTCAGAGCATCCCTGGCCATGCCCTGCAGTGTCTGCCCCACACAACCGAGTCAGCACTCGCCCCGTGAACAGCGCTGACCTCTGAGCTCAGCGAGCTCTAAGCTGGGCTTCGCCAGCGGCATTTCCAAGTCTGAAAACTATCTAGCCAAAGCCCTGGAACGGGCCCTGTTTACAGGTGTGGAAACTTGAGGGTCGGGAGGCAAACTGGCCTACTGAAGGCCACAAAGCTAGGAAGCCATGGCTGGACTTTTGGCTTAGGACTTTTTTTCCCCCGTCTCAGCTCCAGCTGCCATATCCTGGCCACTGTGGCTACTGATTGTATTTCCACAGTCAAATCACATCACCTCTCTGAACCTTAGTTTTCTCGCGGGTGAAGGGCGTACAGGAACAGCACCTGCCTCATGGGGCTACAGGAAGACTGAACAGGGTAACGCACACCATGTGCTGAGCACAGAGCCTGGCGCACAGGGTGCCTGCAGTGTTACTTGCCTAAAACCTCACCTGGTCTCTCTCTTCTGGCTGAAACAGTAACCTGTTCAGGAGAATAAAATTCCCCTGCTTCAAGGGTCCCCACAGTGGCTGCTCTCGAACACCCATCAGATTGATAAGCACAGAGCCCGAAGCGGGGCTTGAACCCATGACTGTGAGATCACGACCTGAGCCTTAAGACACTCTTTTTTTAAAAAACGCTTATATATTTTTGGAGAGACAGAGTACAAGTGGGGGAGGGACAGGGAGAGAGGGAGGCACAGAATCCGAAGCAGGTTCCAGGCTCTAAGCTGTCAGCACAAAGCCCAACGTGGGGCTTGAACTCACGAACCATGAGATCATGACGTGAGCCAAAGTCGGTCCCTCGACTGACTGAGCCACCCAGGTGCCCCCATAAGAGACTCTTAAATTCAGAGAACAAACTGAAGGTTGCTGGAGGGGAAGTGGGTGGGGGGATGGGCTAAATGGGTGATGGGCATTAAGGAGGGCGCTTGTTGGGATGAGCACTGGGTGTTGTATGGAAGCCACTTTGGCAATAAATTATATTAAAAAAAAAAGAGAGAGAGACACTCAACTGACTGAGCCACCCAGGTGCCCCGAACCATACACAGTCTCCAACAACCAATGGGTCAAAGAAGAAATCACAACAGAAATCAGCAAGTATCTTGAGACAAATGGAAAGGAAAAGGCAACGTATCAAAATCCAGGGGATGTAAAGAAAGCAGGGTACAAGGGGCATCTACAGCTGGAAGTGCTTATGTTCAAACAACAAGGTAGGTCTCCAATCAACAGTCTAACTTGACACCTCGAGGAACTACAGAGGAACAAACAAAACCCAAAGCTAGCAGAAGGAAGGTCATCGCAATGTCACAGCAGAGATAAACAAAAGAAAGAAAAGAAATACAAGGGTAGGTTTTAACAAAACCAAGAGGTGAGTCTTCCAAAAGATCAGCAGAATTGACAAACCTTTAAGCCAGACTGACTAAGAGCAAAAAATGAGAGAGAGAGAGAGAGACAGAGAGAGAGAGAGAGAGAGAGAAAGACTCGACAAAAATCAGAATTAACACCAATCCTCCTCAAATTCTTCTAAAATAATAATAATGGAAGAGGAGGGAATACTTGCATTGCATGAGACCAACATTACCTTGGAAAGCAAAGCCAAGCAAGTCATGACACAAACACTGGAGACCAATGTCTCCAATGAGTGACTCCATCAGAAGGCTCAACAAAACACTGGCAAACAGAACTTGGCAGGATCCGGAGAGCTCCACATGCGCCATGACCAAGTAGGACTTTCTGCTAAGATGCAGCGAGGGTTCAAGGCACAAAATCCGACCAACGCAAGACACCAGCATTAACATAACGAAGAGAAAAGTACAAAGTACCACATGGGCATCGCGGCTGATACAGAAAAAGAATGTGGCAAAATTAACACCCGTTCACCATAAAAACTCTCACCAAACTAAGAACAGGAAGAAACTACTGGTCACGTATGAAAGTCATGTAGGAAAAACCCAGAGTTACCATCCCATGCGACGGTGGAAGACAGAAAGTTTTTCCTTCAGAGTCAAGAGCAAGACAAAGACACCTCTGCTTGCCTCTTTTACTTCGCGTAGCATTGGAAGCTCTAGCCAGATGAATTAGGACAAGGAAAAGAAACCAAAGGAATGCAAATCGGAAAGAAAGAAGTGAAATGATCTCGGTTGATCTTATGCCCGGAAAACCCTAGAAACTCCACAAGAAAGCTGTTAGCAGTCATAAATAAATTCAGCAATGTTGCAGGATACAAAATCCATACGTGAAAATTAGCTGTATTTCTAAACACTACCGATAAACAATCCCAAAACAAAATGTTAAATACTCTGTTTACAATAGCATCAGAAACAGGGGTGCCTGGGTGGCTCAGTCAGTTAAGCGTCCAACTTCAGCGGAGGTCGTGAGCTCGCGGTTTCTGAGTTCGAGCCCCGTGTCGGGCTCTGTGCTGATAGTACGGAGCCTGCTTCGGATTCTCTCTCTCTTCCTCTCTCTCTGCCCCTCCCCTGCTCATGCTCTCTCTCTCTCTCTCTCTCTCTCTCTCTCTCAAAAAGAAAGAAACACTAAAAAAAAGTAGCATCAAAAAGAATAAAATACTTAGGGATAAACTTAACCAAGGAGGTGAAAGACCTGTATATTGAAAGCTACAGTAAACCTGCTGAGACCTTTATTATTATTATTATTGCTGTTGTTGTTTTTAATGTTTATTCATTTTTGAAGGAGAAAGAGACAAAGCATGAGCAGGGGAAGGGCACAGAGAGAGAGGCAGGCTCCAGGATCTGGACTGTCAGCACAGACCCCGATGCAGGGCTCGAACCCACAAGCTGTGAGATCACTACCTGAGCCGAAGTTGGATGCACAACCGACTGAGCCACCCAGGCACCCTGACAGAACTTTTTAAAGATGCAAATAAATGGAAAGGTTTCCCATGTGTTCAGAGATTGAAAGACTTAATATGTTGTCAATAAAACCCAAAGCAATCTATGTGTAATCGCCATCAAAATCCCAATGGCATTTTGCTGATGTTGTTTTGGCGTGGTGTTTTTGTTTTTTGTTATTGGTTTTGTTTTTTTTTGCAGAAAAAGGAAAATCTATCCTAAAAGTCATAAGGACTCCCATGAATAGGCAAAGCAATCTTGAAAAGGAAAAACAAAGCTAGAAGTTTGGTATTTCCTGACTTCAAACCTCATTATAAAACTATGGTAATAAAAATACTAGCACATTTTGAGGTACCAGCATAAACACAAGTGGTGAAGAACAGAGAGCCCAGAAATAAGCTTTCACGTCTATCAGTACATATGAAACGATTTTGACAAAGATGCCAAGACCATTCAGTGTGGGGGGGGGGGCAGTCTCCTACAAATGCTCTTGAGAAAACTGGATGTCCACATGGAAAAGAATGAAGTGAGACCCTCACCTGTACCACGCACAAAAATCAACTCGAAATGGATCAAAGGCCTAAATACCAGAGCGAACACTACAGAATTCCTCAAAGAAAACATAGCAGAGAAGTGCCATGATTTGGCAACGATTTCTTGGCTGTGACACCAAAAACAGAGCAGGCAAAAGTAACATGAAATAAACTGGACCACGTCAAAGTAAACACACTTCCGTATATCAAAGGACACAATAAACAGAGTGAAAAGGCAACACCCATGGAATGGGTGAAAATACCTGCAAATCGTGTATCTGATAAGGACCTAATGTCTAGACTGTATGATGCGTTCCTACAACTCAACAACAAAAAACAACCTGATTCCCAAATGGGCAAAGGACCTGGACAGACACGTCTCCAGAGAAGATAAACAGATGGCCAACAAGCACACGCAACAATGCTCAACATCATTCATCATCAGGGAAGTGCAAAATCAAAACCATGATGAGATACTGACCGCCTCACACCTATTAGGATGGCTCCTATCGAAAAATGGAAAATAACAAGTGTGGGTGCACATATGGAGAAATCGCAACTCTTGTGCATTGCTGATGGGCACGTAGACTTGTGCGGTTCCTAAGGAAAATAAGATGGCAGGTCCTCAAAAAATTAAACAGAAAATTACCATCTGATCCAGCAGTTCTCTTCTGGGTATATACCCCAAAGGACTGAAAGCAGAGCGTTGAAGAGAGATTTGCACACCCATGTTCACGGCAGCACTATCCACAACAGCTAAGGGCAGAAACAACCCAAGTGTCCACTGATGGACAAATGGATAAACAAAATGTAGCAGACACATTCAAGGGAATATAACTCAGCCTTCAAAGGGAGGAAGTTCTGGGGCACCTGCGTGGCTCAGTTGGTTGAGTGTCCGACTCTGGATCTTGGCTTGGGGCGTGGTCTCATGGTTTGTGGGATAGAGCCCTGTGTCAGGCTCTGCACTGATGGTGTGGAGCCTGCTTAGGATTCTCTCTCTCTCTCTCTCTCCCTCTCCCTCTGCCTGTCCCACCCTCTCTCTCTCTCAAAACATACACATAAAGTTAAAAAAAAAAAGGGAATTCTGACACCTGCCACTACATGCGTGAACCTTGAACATGTCATGCTAAGCGAAATAAGCCAGTCACAAAGACACAAAATACTTATAAGCAGTGCCTACAGGAGGCAAGTTCATAGAGACAGAAAACAGAATGGTGGTTGCCAGGGGCTGGGGGGAGGAGAGAAAGAGAAATTATTACTTAACAGGTACAGAGCTGTAGTTTTCTGAGACGAAGAGAGACTGACCACACAACGATGTGAATTACTCAGCACTACCGAACTTAATGATGAAGGCAAAATTTTATGTTGTGTATTTTACCACAATTTTTACAAGTGTGGATACTATGTGTTAATATAGTGTAAATAAATATTTTGCAGTTGATTTTTTAAAAAAAAATTTTGATGTTTATTTTTGAGAGAGAGAGAGAGAGAGAGTGGGGAAGGGTCAGAGAGGGGGAAGCAGGCTCCAGGCTCCATGCTGCCAGCACAGCAAGGTGGAGGCTATCAGCAGGTAGAATGGAGAGAATAAGTCCCGAGAGTGTGGCACTTTGTGAAGTTCTCTCCTGCCTGCCTTGCCTCATGGGATCATCCTGACAGTTCAGGGTAATACTCTCCCCATGTACAGAGGAGGAAAACTGAGGCTCTGGGGAGGAGGACACTCCTTGCAATGGACTGAATGTTTCAGTTCCCCCCAAATTCCTCTGTTGAGATTCTAATCCCCAGTGTGATGGGGGTATTATGAGGCGGGGCCTGTGGGAGGTGATGAGGTCATGGGTAGGATTGGTGATCTCAGGAAAGAGACCCTGGAGAGCTCCCTTCCCTCTTCTGTCATGTGAGGACATACAGAGAAGACAGCTGTCTGTGAACCAGGAAGCGGGTTCTCAGCAGACACTGCTGTTCTCAGCACAACAAGGAAGTTCCAGGGGTGAACCTGGTACCTAGAACTATAGACAGAGAAGCACAAAAACAAGGGTCTGCAAACCGTTTCTGTAGAGATCTACGGAGTAAGCGTTCTTGGCTTTGCTGGCCATCTGGTCTCTGTCTCAAGTATTTAACTTCACCCTCGGATCCGGAGAGCAGCCATATGCCAATGAATGAGCGTGGCTGTGTTCCAATAAAACTTTATTTACAAAACCAAGTGGAGAGCCGGGTTTGTCCTTTGGGCAACAGTTTGCTGACCGTGAAATAATGAAAAAACATATACCTGTTGGTCTTGGCCCCCAGTTCCCCGCACAGAGCTCCTAAAACCCTGGTAATTTCCTAAGTGATCACAGCACTAGGGGCATCTTCTATTCTACCATTTGATCTTTGACCTCAGTTCCTGACACAGAATTTCTAAATCCCTTGGACTCTCCTGGGTGAGAGGGATGTCCTTTGTTCTAATGAGGTGATGCCTGGCGGGCGCCTGGATCGCTTCGGGATGGGGACTGGTCACCAGAAAGACCAAGCTATGATGAGAAGCTTGGAACTTTCAGCCCCATCCCTCATTCTCCCGGAAGGGGACAAGGAGGCCGACTGAGTTCACTCTCCATCGTGTCTGTGTTAATGAAGCCTCCATAAAAATCCCCAAGTATGAGGCTTGGACAGCAGGCTGCCAAACATGGAGGTGATGGAAGGGTGTCACAAGATGACATGGAGGCTCTGTGTCCTTCCCCCAGACCTTGCCCTACACACCTCTTCCATCTGGATGTTCATCTGCGTCCTGTATCGTACCTTTTTGTAACAAACTGGTGAACCTAAGTGTTTCCCTGACAACTATAAGCAAATGATCAAACCGAAGGAGGGGGCTAGGGGAACCCCAGTATGTGGCCATCAAGAAGTACAGGGGATGGGGCACATGGGTGGCTCAGTCGGTTAAGCGTCCGACTTTAGCTCAGGTCATGATCTTGCAGTTCGTGAGCCACATTGGGTTCTGTGCTGACAGCTCAGAGCCTGGAGCCTGCTCTGGATTCTGTGTCTCCCTCTCTCTCTGCCCCTCCCCATATTTGTGCGCACGCGCTCTCTCTCTGTCTCTCTCAAATATAAATAAATAAACGAAACCAACAAAGAAGTACAGGTGACAATCTGAGACTTGCACCTGAAGTGGGGGACAGTCTTGCAGGACGGGGGCCCCTCACCTGTGGGACCTGACACTGACTCCAGGCAGCTAGCGTCAGACTCGGTTAAGGGGCGGCCACCCAGCTGGCGTCGGAGAACTGCCTGAGGTGTAGCAAACCCACACACCTCTGGTGTCTGTGGTATCGTCCAGGAAGAGTGTGGGATCAAGGAGAAACACACAGGAGTGTGTTTCTCCAACTCACTGATCCTGCGTCAGAATGTCTGGCACCACTGGGCTGGCCCAGGCTGCCCGCCCCGGTGTCACACAAGGGGACAGCACGGGGGGGAGCGCTAACGCAGCTGACCACCCCACACACAGGGCCAGCCCCAGCTCTTCCCAGTGGCCAGCACTCTCTCAGGCAGCTCGCAGCCCTCCTGCCAATGTCCGCCTGCCCCTCGGAGGTGGCCATCTGCCCGTCGCCTGCCAGAGTGACTGTGACGCAGGGGCCCTGCCGTCTGCCCGCGTCCTCCCCCGTGGCTAGTGCAGTGACCGCCAGGACCCACGTGCTCCATCCACAAAAGGTTGCCGGGATGAAAAATCCCTAAGCTCTAAGTCCTGGCTGTGGCTCAAGCACTGCCCCGAGGGGCCTCAGTTTACCCCTCTGGCCTCAAAGACCTACCCAACTCCCACTTTCCAGGATGCCTTCACCTCCCCAACTGTGATGGGCTCAACTGTGTCCCTGCCCCCCAATCACATGCTGAAACCTTAACCCCTAGGACCTCAGGATGTGATCTATTTGGAGCCAAGATCTTTACAGAGGTAATTATGTTACAATGAGGTCATGAGGTGGGGCCTCATCTGGTGTGACTGGTATCCTTATAAGAGGAAATTGGGACACAGACCACCACAGAGGGAAGGCCACATGAAGACACGGGGAGAAGAGGGCCATCCACGAGGAACGCTGGGAACAGAGCCTTCCCTCGTGGCCCGCAGAAGCCAACCCTGTTGACATCATGACCTTGGACCTCCAGCCTCCAGCACTGTGACAAAATGCATTTCTGTTGTTTAAGCCACTCAGTGTGTGGTACCTTGTTATGGCGGCCAGGGCAGACTGATACTCCCACCATCTGTATCCTCAGCATCCTTATCCCTCTGAATGAGCTCTTCTGTGCCAGCGAATGAATGAATCAATGAATGAATGAATGATGAATTAGTTCTAGGGTTACCTATGTTATTAACTCACTATACACTCTCCACAGCTCTGTGAGGCTTGGTTCTATTTTTATTTAAAAACATTTTTTTTTAAGTTTGTTTATTTTTCAGAGAGATACAGAGAGAAAACACAAGCAGGGGAGGGGCAGAGACAGAGGGGGACAGAGGATCTGAAACGGGCTCCATGCTGAGAGGAGTGGAGAGCCCGACGCAGGGCTTGAACCCACGAACCATGAGATCACGACCTGAACCGAGCTTGGACGCTTAACCCAATGAGCCACCCAGGCACCCCATGGTTCTACTTTTATACCGATTTCTCGCAGCATGAGAATTAAGATCAGAGAGATTAAGCAGCAAACCCGAGGTCACACAGTGAACAGGAGGCCGACGCAGAGTGTCAACCCAGGCTCTTGATGCTATTCTAGAAGCTTCAGCCAATGGCTTGTCTTTGAAAATAATAATAATGCTCCACCTTACTAAATGCACAGCACTGGGCTAAGCATACATGGCGTCATGGACTGGATGCTTGTGTCCCCAAAGATTCACATGCTGAAGCCCTACCCCAGCCCCCGTGTGATGGTATTTGCAGGTGGGACCTTTGGGGGGAAATTAGGGTTGGATGAGCTCATGAAGGTGAGGCCCTCAGGATGGGATCGGGGTCCTTAAAAAAAGAGGAAGAGGAGAAGAGCACAGGGAAAAGGTCATCTACAAGCCAGGAAGACAGCCCTCGCCAGGAACTGAATGGGCTAGCACCTCGGCCTTGGACTTCTC
This sequence comes from Puma concolor, assembly GCF_028749965.1. Classification (NCBI taxonomy): domain Eukaryota; kingdom Metazoa; phylum Chordata; class Mammalia; order Carnivora; family Felidae; genus Puma; species Puma concolor. Next base: position 70,389,675 of record NC_141683.1, read on the forward strand.
AGCCTCCAAACTGCAAGAAATCAATGTCTTTTAGGCCACTCCATCTGTGGTGTTCTGCTTTGGCTGCCTGAGCGGAGACATGGGGCCGGCCCCCCATAAGTCTCACAACACAGTTCCTAGGTGGCCACCACCACCCCACTTGACAGACAAGTGCAGAGGTATTGGTTACTACCTAGCCAAGGGCATCAGAAAATCCAGGGTCACCTTGCTGAGGTTTGTATGCTGGTCAATCTGACTCCAAGGGGAGCCTCTACCCACCACACTCTGCCCCAGAAACAGGAGTCAGATGTACTGCCTGCGACTGCCGGCCTCAGGGACATGACAGAAGACACAATCCCTTCCTTTTCCTCTCCCTCTCTCCAGAAGGCCTGGAGGACCCCATAATCACTGCAAGTGGTGGATAACAGCACTGATGCGTTTATTCCACATCTCAGCACGAGCCAGGGTGGGGTCTGGGGGACTTCTGCTTCTCTGTGTCACAGGATGGCTGGGCCCAGCAAAACTAAGATTCGGAACACAGCTGTAGGCAAAACCACGGGCAGGGGTGTTCGCTGGGGGTTCTGTGTACTTGAGGGATCCAAGAGGGTTTCTTGGCCAGGGGTCGAGGGGCCACAGGACTCAGGGATAGGGAAGGGAGGGCAGTGGCGGCCACGAGAAAGCCTCTGTCCCCTCCCTGGCTCCGTGGGCAGGTTCTGATGATGTGGCAGGTGCCACAATGTGCCACAAAGACCGCTTCGGGACTGGAGGCTGCTAGGAAGGCTCCTGGAGAGCCCTCAGCTGCCAGTCCCATAGAGGACAGGGATCCCTTCGGCCCCAGGAGAGCCTCCCCCAAGGTATCACTGCTTCCCCGGAGGCCACCATCCGGTGACGGGAATGTGTAGGCTGTGAAGGTCTGGCATCCTCGCCCCCAACTTGGGACAGTGTGAAGGGCCATCCCAGCAAGCTGGCAACTCCCCACGGGGCTTCCACGAAAGCCTCGTGACCCATCTTCTCCCTTGGCCCACCGCCGCTCGCTTCACTTGGCTCCGCTGGGTGTTAATCCCAAAGGCACACCCTAATAAACCTGCATGCTGACCTCCATCTCGGTGACAGCTGCCACTTAGGGAACGCCAAGATACAGCATGGGTGCATCTGGGCAACAGTCAACAGGGACAAGTTGCAAACCATTCAAACACCGGTGGATTCAGCGGGGCAAAGGCCTGGATACACTGGGTGCACAGAGCAGCAGGGATGGAGTCTGACAGTCCTGCCCCGGAAGACCTTTCGGTCCAAAGAGCCAAAAGGTAGGGCAAGCTAGGACAGGTACAGGGCAAGCGTGGTGCTGACGCAGGGCCCAGCAGCACCAGCACCAGCACCAGCACCAGCTGAGAACCGGCTGGAGATACAGATGCTCGGAAGCCACGGAGGCAGCAACTCTGGGGTGTTCATCAAGCTTTCCAAGCTACTCTCAGGCATGCTCACATTGCAGTGGGGGATTTCAGAGGAGACAGAAAACTAGCAGCCAAACTCCTTAGGAAGAGACTCAGCAGTCACGGCTCCTGTCTGGGGACCTTCCTCACACAGCCAGTCCCTTCTGGCCACCTCTCCTTGCTTCCCATATCAGACTGGGGCAGGCAACAGTTCCCGGCTCCCCACTATTCCAACCGCGGGGTGCTGCACCCTTCTCCCCAACCACCCCATCCTGCCTTGGTCAATAGCACCCTTATTAAATTCATCTTCATGTGCTCCGTTTGGAGGAATCATATGTTTCCTATCGTTACCCGGACTGTATACACACGTTGTCTCAAGTCCAAACCCCACAGAATGAAGGTTGTCTGTTTGTAGCTATGGACCCTGAAACTCAGGGTAATCCCCAGGGAAGGCAGGCTCCTGGGGATGGATCTGGGGTGGGGTGGGTAGTGGAGGTGGGGACATAGCACCAAGGGCGTAGTTCTCAGCCTGAGGGAGGGGTTCTGACGAGGGCGGTGCCTCCCCTACTCTGCTGGCTCCGGACTTCCCCAGAAGTTAATAACGCGCTGACAGCCTGAGGCCAGAAGAGGAAATTAAAAAGGCAGGGGGGGAAAGCCTCCCCCGGAAGGTCGGTCCCTGCAGCCTCATGGGAGAGGGCACTGTCTCACTGCAGGAAGAGGCTATGGCCCAAACTGGCCAGGGGAGGACCCATCCCCGGGGGAACCGACCGCCCCCGTGGGCACGGGGCAGAGGGCCACAGAAGGCCTCTGAAATGCAGCTCAACCACCTTTCCCCTCTCAGGCTCCCAGGCATGAGCCTGGAACTGATCTGCTGTGGAGGTCGACAGCTGTGAGGAACCTTGGGGTGGTCTGGGGGTGGCGGTGGCAGTGTGGCATCCTGGCTCCCTGAACAAGCCCATGTGATTTGCCGAGCTTTGGCCCCGGAATCATGCCTGACTGAGGCAGCACAGAGGCAGTGGCTATGGGTGGTGCGACTGCAGCCACAGAGACCTGTGTTTGCATGCAGCTCAGCCCTTCCTGTCCAAGGGTGAGGATTCAATGGGGTGTTATTTGCAAAAGAGGAGGCCTGGCTAGCACACAGCAGGAGTTGTATGATGCTAAAAACTCACTGGTTTTCTTTTCTTTTCTTTTTTTTTTTTTTTTTTTGAGCACTCATGGTGTTCCTGGGACTGTTTATGGCATGACAACCCAAGATAGATTACCGACATAGTCCCATTTTACAGATGGAAGAAACTGAGGCAGAGAGTTATTAGATAACCCACCCAAGGTCATGCAGAGGAGGCAGGATTCAGACCCAGGTCTTTATTCTAACAAAGGCCTCAAAGCAGAAGCTGGAGACCTTTTGAAATCGTTTTGTTACTCCAGCTTAAGAGTAAGAGAGTATGTTTACTGACCACATACTATGTGCCATGTACGTTGTACAGAATACCTTATTCAATCCTCACAAAAATATTATCATCCCCATTTTAAAGTTTTTTTTTTCCAGAGAGAGACAGAGAGAGACAGAGAGAGAGAGAGAGAGAGCACACATGTGTGCATGTGAGTGGGGGAGGGGCAGAAAGGCAGGAGAGAGAGAATCCCAAGCAGGCTCTGTGCTGTCAGCACAGAGCCCGATGCAAGGCTTGAACTCACAAACCACGAGACCATGACCTGAGCCGAAATCAGGAGTCAGATGCCTAACTGAGCCATCCAGGTGCCCCTCTCCTCCCCGTTTTAAAGATGGGTAAACTGAATTGATGCGATTTGCCCTAAGGCACACAACCAGGGAAGGCCGCAGCCAGGACTTGGAACTCAAGGTCTGACAGTCAGCTCTGCCTCCAACCTGCCCAGAAATGGGTCAGGCCCTGTGAAATCCCAAAGTGCTGAGAAACCTATGAGAAGGGGTTCCTCAGTCTTGCCCAACGTGGGGACCAAAACAGCACTAAAATAGGAGTCAGGAGACCTGGGTCACCCGGATAGGACTCTAACAACCATGCCTGTGGGGGTCTTTTAGGCAGGGGGAGCCAACTTCAAAGGTCAAAGTGGTCAGAAAGACTTCGTCTCTGTCCAGCATCCATTCGGAGTCCTCCAACATCTGCCTGCATTCCTCCAAATGATGGGGAGCTCACTTCTTTCGAAACCAGCTTCTTAGCTCTAACGACAGGATGTTAGGAGGCAGTTGAGAGGCTAGGAGCCAGAACGCGGTGTCACTGAACTGGTGTTGAATCCTTGACCTCTCATGATGCTGGACAAGTCTCCCCACCTGTACCATGGGGTGTTGGATAATAGTACCCCACCTCATCGGCAAATGAGACAGCACCTGGCACGTAGTAGGAATTGTACAGGCAGGAGCCACTCTTACATGGCAGCGACCGTAGGGTTCACGGCCTGGCCCACAGTGGATGCTCACGAGTGTGAGTTAGGTGAACAGGCAATTGCAAAGGGGCTCTTAGGCTCTGTTCACCCACCCCAGCTTCTCCTCCACAGGTTATTTAGGACCTGGGTGGCCTCTGGGGCTGTGACCCCACCCCTCCACGTGCCACCAGTGAGCACAGGCCCCAGCACACTTCCAGCCCCACCCTGCAACCATTCAGAAACCAGCCCCGCTCTCCCACCCTCCACCTGCAAATATTGAAACAACATATAGGAGGTGTAATCTCAGGAGGGAATCAGGCAGGGAAATCCGGACCAACCCGCAAAGCCGGAAGAGAGGGCTCCCGGGCCTCTGGGGCCTGCCTTGTCTTCTCTCCTCACTCCCACCACCTGCCCACCCACACCAAGGTACCCTCATGCTGCCCACCTTGAACCCTGCAAGGTTTCAGATCAGCCACTACTCACCGCTGCCTCTCCACACGGTTCTGTGCTCACCCCTCCTGTGCCTGGATAGGAATAATACAGCCCAGGGTGCAGGGCTGTCAGAAGGATTATGGAAAAGCTGGGCAGAGGGCCTCACGGCACGCAGCCGGCACCATGTAAAAGAAGGCGCCTGAGGGAAGTCAGTAAAAACTTGAGTTTAGGGGGCCACTAGGCCCAGGTCAAACTCCAATTCTGCCATTAGCGAGGTGACCTCAGGCCTCAGTTTCCTCATCTGTGAAATGGAGATGACACTCACACCACCTGTCTGGGCTGCCATGTGCGGACTTCATAAAAACACACGCACAGCGCCCAGAATGGGGGCAGGGGCTCAGACCCACCCTGTGTAAAAAGAGCTCCACGCCCTACCCCCTTCTGCTGCTGTAGACGTTTCCTTAGAATTTATCATGGCCTGACTTCCACTATACATCTGAGGGCGTTTAGTGTCCACCTCTAGGACGCCGACGAGGCAAACAAACAGCATGTGCTCAACATATGTTTGGTGATCACTCTGATTATATTAGTAGCACTAACACCAGCAGCGAAAGCTCACTGAGTTTTGACCCAGGCAGTGTCTTTAAGTCCCTTGGACGTCTGATCTCATCTGCTGTGTGTTTAAGGCCAGGGTGGGCAGTACTTTCCGGAGAGGGTCAGACAGCAAACACTTCAGGTTCTGGAATAGGACCGCCAGATAAAATACAGGCTGCCCGGTGATACCTAAACTTCAGATACACAAGGAATTTCTTTTTTGTGCAAGTATGTACCAAATATTGCATGGACCATACCTAGGCTAAAAGACTACTTGTTGTCCTGAAATTCAGATTCAACCAGGCAATCTGAACTTTAAAAAAAAAAAATTAAGTTTATTTATTTATTTAGAGAGGGAGAGAGAATCCCAAGCACGCTCCGCCATGTCAGTGCAGAGCCCTATGCAGGGCTCAAGCTCACAACCCCCAAGACTGTGACCTGAGCTGAAATCAAGAGCCTGAGGCTTAACTGACTGAGCCAGCCAGGTGCCCCGCACCACCACCACCACCCCCCCACCAGGAATCTGAATTTTCACTTACTCCATCCGTCAAACCTATTTTCAGGCCACACAGAGTCTCTGTCCCACTGTCTCTTGTTTTTATAACCCTCTTTTAGGATGTAAAAACCATTCTTCTCTGCTCAAGGGCAGTTTCACAAAAAGGCTGGACGTGGCCCAGAGGAACCCTGGTATAAAACCCCCAGCACTGTGCCTGGGGCGCATATGAGGCCAAAATAAAAAGCAGCCCGGTTGCCACCTGCTCCTCCGAGGCCTGCTGCCTCAGTCCTGACTCAGGGCGTACCCCACCCCAGCTGGGGTCTCAGGTGGTCGGCGCCTGGCAGTGCAGGTGGGTGAGTAACGCTGAGCCAGCAGGAGCTAAAGAGATGGAGGCCCCTTGACTCTCGCGGCTGCCAGAAACTCGCAGCGGAGAGGCTGGTTAACGCAGGATATCTGGACGGTGTCAGGGTGGCTTTAAAAATCGTTCTCGGCATTTGGGCAAAGTGAAGAGGAGAGGGGAAGAGCAGAGCGCAGGTTTTGCTGCTCTGCCTCCCCTGCGAGCGCCCTGGGTGCTGAGGACCTAGCAGTCAGCGTCTCCGGCTGTGCCTTGGACCACGGACCCTCAGACGCTGCTCCCCAAAGGCGGCGCCATGAGCTCCGCTCTGTGCCCTCGCTCACCTGTGCCTCCGGCCAGGTGCCCCTCCCTACATGCTCCAGCAGGCTAAGTGCAATTCAGGCTTCAGCCCAGATGTCCCCTCCTCCCGGGAGCCTTCCTGGACTCTCCCTACCTGAGCAGGGATCAGTGTACCTCTTCCATGTTCTGTGAACAAAATCTTCTCCTACATCTTCCCCCAAAACCAAGGGGGAGGGGAAGCTTTCGTCTGCTGATGCCAAGCTTGCAGGCTATACCCCAAGAGTGGCCGGGCAACACTCCCCCTCCCCACAGAGACAGGCGAAGCATAAAGCCAATGCACAGAAAATCAGCACAGAGACAGGAAAACAGAGAAGGTCCTCGTGACATCATCGGGACCCCTGGACAGAACTGCACCTGAAGCTGGCAGTCTGCACCCCAACTTCCCATACCCTTGAACCAATAAAATCAGTTTTTTGAGCCTCTTTCCCTTTTGGCTTTGTGTTTCTAGACTTCTTTATTGTCCTAGCTAGCTTTGCAAGGGATTCCCCACAGTGAAATGGGTGAGGCTGGCTACAGCACCCTGCTGTGCTGCTTCTCAAGTTGTGTGACCTCAGCCCAGCCTCTTAACCTCTCTGAGCTTCGGTTTCCCTCATCAGTAAAGAGGAGTTGCTACTTGTACCTACTCGACAGGAAGCTTGCTTTGTGGATTGGTGATTTAGAGCAGTGGCTAATACGTGGGGGGTGTAAAGATGTCTTTATTTCTCAAAAAAGGGAGAAAAAAAACAAAAGAAGGAAAAAATCTACGACAGTTGCTATAATCTGAATTTACTAATAAAACATAACTTACTAAATAATACAAACTAAAGGACCATTCGTTCAAGGTCCCAGGCATCACCCAAATCTCTGGAACTCTTGGGGCTTCAGCTATCTGGCTGTTTTTAATTTAAGGTTTTATTTCTTTTGAGGGAGGGGGAGGGAGGGAGGCAGAGAGGGGGAGAGAGAGAGAGAGAGAGAGAGAGAGAGAGAGAGAGAACAAGCCAGGAAGGGGCAGAGAGAGAGAGAGAGTGAGAAAGAGAGAATCCCAAGCAGGCTCCCTGCTGTCAGCACAGAGCCTGACCCCAGGACTGAGAAATCATGATCCAAACTGAAATCAAGAGCCAGACGCTTAACTGACTGAGCCACCAGGCGCCTCTCAGCTACCTGATTTTTAAAGGGAGGCTCACTGCAAAGGGAGCTGTTCCCATCCTTTATAAACCCGAGTTCCTTCGAGATTCTGTGAGAAAAAAAAAGTGTAAGAACCTATTCACTTGTCTTCCTGTACCTACTAGAAGAAAAACACACCGCCTCCCACTGGAGTTCAGCACTCTTAGCTGCTGACCCCCGGGGGCACAGAGTGCTTAAGTGGCAGGGCCAGGAGGCTCACGAGGGTGTTGGAGCTTCTTTGGCTGAGGGATTACTTCCATGGGGCCAGTGACCCACCAGACTCAGAGGGGAGATCCAGCTGCCCACCTCAGGATGGCGAGGCAGTCAGGCGAGACTCAGCCTTCCTGACCTCCATTTGAGGGCTCATTCCTTTGGACCCCAAGAAATACCCCCTTCCAGGTCTACAACACCCTGCCCCCCAGCCCAGGGCTTACCAGGGAGAGCAAGATCCTGTGCTAAAACATCTACAAGTTCGGATGAGACCAGACAGGGCAGCAAAACACCCTTCTGCAACTGAGTTCTTTTTATTTAATTTATTTTAGAGAGCAAGAGAGAGCGTGCAAGTGGGGGAGAGGGGTGGGCGGGGGTGAGAGAGGAGGAGAGAGAGAGAGAGAGAGAGAGAGAGAGAGAATCGTAAGCAGCCTCCATGCTCAGTGTGAAGCCCAATACAGGGCTCGATCTCATGACTGTAGATCATGACCTGAGCTGAAATTAGGAGTTGGACACTTAACCGACTGAGCCACCCAGGTGCCCCTCAACTCTCAAAGGGTAAGCCAAACACAGTGCCTGGTCCCTTCATAAATACTGGTGAATCTTCGGCAGCGATAGCACAATGTAGTGCCGTGTTGGTACGTGACCCCCTGCCATCCCATACATGAGGAAACGGAAGCCAGAAAGGTTCGTGAATCTGCCAAATGGCAGGGCTGGAACATGAACTCAAGGCTGTCCAGCTGCAAAGCTGGGACCTTTCCCCAACTCCACATTCTCAGAGTAGCTCATAACCATATGCAGGTCATCGGCTTTGGCTCCAGGGTAATGCAGCGCAGGGTTCTAGAGCCAGAACCCCAAGCCGTATCACTGACAAAGTCCATGGTGAAAAAAAAAGCTAATTATGTATATATATATATATATTTTTTTTTTCCTTTGTTCCTCTGTTCTGATTGTTTGTTTGTTTGATCGGGCATTTTCTCTATACTTTTCCAGATCTCCTTCTTCCTTTTCCTCCTTCTCTTTCTGGAGTAAGCCCTATAGCTCCTTTGAGACACTGCCTGGTCTTTTTTTCCACTCCTGTCATTTCTCTCTTTGTTTGGGCTAAGGATTCTTCACCACCCTCTTCTCCTTTTTTCCAGGATTACTTCAACAAACAAATCAAAGCACACCTGGTGGAAGGCCCAAGCCACCACTCCAAGTAGCGAGAAAAGCAGCCAAAGACGCACCAAAAGAGTGTACACAACACACTCCAAAAACATTTGTTCAACTGCCAGGCCCTGGACCGTGTAGGACCCCTTTTTAACACAGTAGAACTAGCAGGTGTGGGACACAGAACAAGCTATTAAAACACAAAAAGGGCAGGAATCAGGCCAAAACGACGAAATTGAAGAATTCTCCTCAGCTCTCTCCCCGGTATCTCACCGCTGTGTCAGTGCAGTTAGGCATCAGCAAATTAATGAGAGGAGAGAGGAGGCCCCTGCTCTTGGGCACCCGCAGGAACTTACTCCAGCTCCAGACACACCGTAAACACTTTCATCTAACGGAAGATAAGCTGTGAAATCGGATTTCTGAACCACAAGACAAGAAATCACAGAATTTTCCGGCTGAAAGGGAATACCACACTTCTTAATTGAAGAGTGGTCAGGAAAGAAAGCACATGGAGAGCAGTGCCCTGTGGCAGCTTGTGTAAAAACCGCATCCCATGCCAGGCTTGAAATGTCCCAAAGCTCAGTTCGCTATCAGCATCCCAGGTGGTGCAATTAATAAAGAGCTAGCGTGGGGCCACTGGCACAAACAAGGCAGCTCCTTAGAACCTGAACTTCCTATTTGTTCCATTCTTTGGGTAGATGACGCCTGTTAATTACTCTGGAGTATTTTCTTTTAGATATTATTTTGGCGAGGAGAGAGGGAAGATGGCGGCGTAGGAGGATGCTGGGCTCACCACGCGTCCTGCTGATCACTTAGATTCCACCTACACCTGCCTAAATAACCCAGAAAACCACGAGAGGATTAGCAGAACGGAGTCTCCGGAGCCAAGCGCAGACGAGAGGCCCACGGAAGAGGGACCCCTCCTGAAGTGGATCACCTACAGAGAAGCGAGCTAAGCCTGCCCCTCCTGCCCCCGTGCACCTTGCCCACCCACCCCAGCTAAGACGCCAGATCCCCAGCACCACAAGCCTGGCAGTGTGCAAGTAGCCCAGACGGGCCAGGCCACCCCACAGTGAATCCCGCCCCTAGGAGAGGGGAAGAGAAGGCACACACCAGTCTGACTGTGGCCCCAGCGGTGGGCTGGGGGCAGACATCAGGTCTCACTGCGGCCCTGCCCACCAACTCCAGTTATACACCACAGCACAGGGGAAGCACCCTGCAGGTCCTCACCACGCCAGGGACTATCCAAAATGACCAAGCGGAAGAATTCCCCTCAGAAGAATCTCCAGGAAATAACAACAGCTAATGAACTGATCAAAAAGGATTTAAATAATATAACAGAAAGTGAATTTAGAATAATAGTCATAAAATTAATCGCTGGGCTTGAAAACAGTATAGAGGACAGCAGAGAATCTCTTGCTACAGAGATCAAGGGACTAAGGAACAGTCACGAGGAGCTGAAAAACGCTTTAAACGAAATGCAAATGACGACGGCTCGGATTGAAGAGGCAGAGGAGAGAATAGGTGAACTAGAAGATAAAGTTATGGAAAAAGGGGAAGCTGGGAAAAAGAGAGATAAAAAAATCCAGGAGTATGAGGGGAAAATTAGAGAACTAAGTGATACACTAAAAAGAAATAATATACGCATAATTGGTATCCCAGGGGAGGAAGAGAGAGGGAAAGGTGCTGAAGGGGTACTTGAAGAAATCATAGGTGAGAACTTCCCCGATCTGGGGAAGGAAAAGGCATTGAAATCCAAGAGGCACAGAGAACTCCCTGCAGATGTAACTTGAATCGATCTTCTGCACGACATATCATAGTGAAACTGGCAAAATACAAGGATAAAGAGAAAATTCTGAAAGCAGCAAGGGGTAAACGTGCCCTCACATATAAAGGGAGACCTATAAGACTCGTGACTGATCTCTCTTTTGAAACTTGGCAGGCCAGAAAGAATTGGCACGAGATTTTCAGTGTGCTAGACAGAAAAAATATGCAGCCGAGAATCCTTTATCCAGCAAGTCTGTCATTTAGAATAGAAGGAGAGATAAAGGTCTTCCCAAACAAACAAAAACTGAAGGAGTTTGTCACCACTAAACCAGCCCTACAAGAGATCCTAAGGGGGACCCTGTGAGACAAAGTACCAGAGACATCACTACAAGCATAAAACATACAGACATCACAATGACTCTAAACCCGTATCTTTCTATAATAACACTGAATGTAAATGGATTAAATGCGCCAACCAAAAGACATAGGGTATCAGAATGGATAAAAAAACAAGACCCATCTATTTGCTGTCTACAAGAGACTCATTTTAGACCTGAGGACACCTTTAGATTGAGAGTGAGGGGATGGAGATCTATTTATCATGCTACTGGAAGCCAAAAGAAAGCTGGAGTAGCCATACTTATATCAGACAAACTAGACTTTCAATTAAAGGCTGTAACAAGAGATGAAGAAGAGCATTATATAATAATTACAGGGTCTATCCATCAGGAAGAGCTAACAATTATAAATGTCTATGCGCCGAATACCGGAGCCCCCAAATATATAAAACAATTACTCATAAACATAAGCAACCTTATTGATAAGAATGTGGTAATTGCGGGGGACTTTAACACCCCACTTACAGAAATGGATAGATTATCTAGACACATGGTCAATAAAGAAACAAGGGCCCTGAATGATACATTGGATCAGATGGACCTGACAGATATATTTAGAACTCTGCATCCCAAAGCAACAGAATATACTTTCTTCTCGAGTGCACATGGATCATTCTCCAAGATAGATCATATACTGGGTCACAAAACAGCCCTTCATAAGTTTACAAGAATTGGAATTATACCATGCATACTTTCAGACCACAATGCTATGAAGCTTGAAATCAACCGCAGGAAAAAGTCTGGAAAACCTCCAAAAGCATGGAGGTTAAAGAACACCCTACTAACGAATGAGTGGGTCAACCAGGCAATTAGAGAAGAAATTAAAAAATATATGGAAACAAACGAAAATGAAAATACAACAATCCAAATGCTTTGGGACACAGCAAAGGCAGTCCTGAGAGGAAAATACATTGCAATCCAGGCCTATATCAAGAAACAAGAAAAATCCCAAATACATAATCTAAGCGCACACCTAAAGGAAATAGAGGCAGAACAGCAAAGGCAGCCTAAACCCAGCAGAAGAAGAGAAATAATAAAGATCAGAGCAGAAATAAACAATATAGAATCTAAAAAAACTGTAGAGCAGATCAATGAAACCAAGAGTTGGTTTTTTGAAAAAATAAACAAAATTGACAAACCTCTAGCCAGGCTTCTCAAAAAGAAAAGGGAGATGACCCAAATAGATAAAATCATGAATGAAAATGGAATTATTACAACCAATCCCTCAGAGATACAAACAATTATCAGGGAATACTATGAAAAATTATATGCCAACAAACTGGACAACCTGGAAGAAATGGACAAATTCCTAAACACCCACACTCTTCCAAAACTCAATCAGGAGGAAATAGAAAGCTTGAACAGACCCATAACCAGCGAAGAAATTGAATCGGTTATCAAAAATCTCCCAACAAATAACAGTCCAGGACCAGATGGCTTCCCAGGGGAGTTCTACCAGACGTTTAAAGCAGAGATAATACCTATCCTTCTCAAGCCATTCCAAGAAACAGAAGGGGAAGGAAAACTTCCAGACTCATTCTATGAAGCCAGTATTACTTTGATTCCTAAACCAGACAGAGACCCAGTAAAAAAAGAGAACTACAGGCCAATATCCCTGATGAATATGGATGCAAAAATTCTCAGTAAGATACTAGCAAATCGAATTCAACGGCATATAAAAAGAATTATTCACCATGACCAAGTGGGATTCATTCCTGGGATGCAGGGCTGGTTCAACATTCGCAAATCAATCAACGTGATACATCACATTAATAAAAGAAAAGAGAAGAACCATATGATCCTGTCAATCGATGCAGAAAAGGCCTTTGACAAAATCCAGCACCCTTTCTTAATAAACACCCTTGAGAAAGTCGGGATAGAAGGAACATAATTAAAGATCATAAAAGCCATTTATGAAAAGCCCACAGCTAACATCATCCTCAACGGGGAAAAACTGAGAGCTTTTTCCCTGAGATCAGGAACACGACAGGGATGCCCACTCTCACCGCTGTTGTTTAACATAGTGCTGGAAGTTCTAGCATCAGCAATCAGACAACAAAAGGAAATCAAAGGCATCAAAATTGGCAAAGATGAAGTCAAGCTTTCGTTTTTTTGCAGATGCATGATATTATACATGGAAAATCCGATAGACTCCACCAAAAGTCTGCTAGAACTGATACATGAATTCAGCAAAGTTGCAGGATACAAAATCAATGTACAGAAATCAGTTGCATTCTTATACACTAACAATGAAGCAACAGAAAGACAAATAAAGAAACTGATCCCATTCACAATTGCACCAAGAAGCATAAAATACCTAGGAATCAATCTAACCAAAGATGTAAAGGATCTGTATGCTGAAAACTATAGAAAGCTTATGAAGGTAATTGAAGAAGATTTAAAGAAATGGAAAGACATTCCCTGCTCATGGATTGGAAGAATAAATATTGTCAAAATGTCAATACTACCCAAAGCTATCTACACATTCAATGCAATCCCAATCAAAATTGCACCAGCATTCTTCTCGAAACTAGAACAAGCAATCCTAAAATTCATATGGAACCACAAAAGGCCCCGAATAGCCAAAGTAATTTTGAAGAAGAAGACCAAAGCAGGAGGCATCACAATCCCAGACTTTAGCCTCTACTACAAAGCTGTCATCATCAAGACAGCATGGTATTGGCACCAAAACAGACACATAGACCAATGGAATAGAATAGAAACCCCAGAACTAGACCCACAAACGTACGGCCAACTCATCTTTGACAAAGCAGGAAAGAACATCCAATGGAAAAAAGACAGTCTCTTTAACAAATGGTGCTGGGAGAACTGGACAGCAACATGCAGAAGGTTGAAACTAGACCACTTTCTCACACCATTCACAAAAATAAACTCAAAATGGATAAAGGACCTGAATGTGAGACAGGAAACCATCCAAACCTTAGAGGAGAAAGCAGGAAAAGACCTCTCTGACCTCAGCCGTAGCAATCTCTTACTCGACACATCCCCAAAGGCAAGGGAATTAAAAGCAAAAGTGAATTACTGGGACCTTATGAAGATCAAAAGCTTCTGCACAGCAAAGGAAACAACCAACAAAACTAAAAGGCAACCAACGGAATGGGAAAAGATATTTGCAAATGACATATCGGACAAAGGGCTAGTATCCAAAATCTATAAAGAGCTCACCAAACTCCACACCCGAAAAGCAAATAACCCAGTGAAGAAATGGGCAGAAAACATGAATAGACACTTCTCTAAAGAAGACATCCGGATGGCCAACAAGCACATTAAAAGATGTTCAGCGTCGCTCCTTATCAGGGAAATACAAATCAAAACCACACTCAGATATCACCTCACGCCAGTCAGAGTGGCCAAAATGAACAAATCAGGAGACTATAGATGCTGGAGAGGATGTGGAGAAACGGGAACCCTCTTGCACTGTTGGTGGGAATGCAAATTGGTGCAGCCGCTCTGGAAAGCAGTGTGGAGGTTCCTCAGAAAATTAAAAATAGACCTACCCTATGACCCAGCAATAGCACTGCTAGGAATTTATCCAAGGGACACAGGAGTACTGATGCATAGGGGCACTTGTACTCCAATGTTCATAGCAGCACTCTCAACAATAGCCAAATTATGGAAAGAGCCTAAATGTCCATCAACTGATGAATGGATAAAGAAATGGTGGTTTATATACACAATGGAGTACTACGTGGCAATGAGAAAAAATGAAATATGGCCTTTTGTAGCAACGTGGATGGAACTGGAGAGTGTGATGCTAAGTGAAATAAGCCATACAGAGAAAGACAGATACCATATGGTTTCACTCTTATGTGGATCCTGAGAAACTTAAGAGAAACCCATGGGGGAGGGGAACAAAAAAAAAAAAAAAAGAGGTTAGAGTGGGAGAGAGCCAAAGCATAAGAGACTGTTGAGAACTGAGAACAAACTAAGGGTTGATGGGGGGTGGGAGGGAGGAGAGGGTGGGTGATGGGTACTGAGGAGGGCACGTTTTGGGATGAGCACTGAGTGTTGTATGGAAACCAATTTGACAATAAATTTCATATAAAAAAAAAAAAAAAAAGAAGTGGGGGGTTTGGGAAATGATGAAGTCACGAAGGTGGAGCCCTCATGAATGGGATTAGTGCCCTTATAAAGGAGGGCTGTGAGAGCTCCCTTGGCCCTGCGCCAAGCAGGAAGACCAGTGTCCATGAACCAGGAAGCAGGCCGTCGCTGTACACTGAATCTGCCAGTGCCTTCATTTTGGACTTCCCAGCCTCCAGAAGGGTGGAAATAAAACTTTCTTTTTCATAAGCCTATGGTATTTTGTTAGAGCAGCCCAAAAGGACTAAGACAAGTGTCTGGGAATGCTTAGGACCTAAGCCTCCAACTAGCCTCCAACTAGCAAAGAGCTGTGGAAATGAGTCCATACAGTCACAAGGAAATTCTCTTAAAAACAAACTCAATGGGCTTGGAAGCAGATTCTTCCCCGTTGAAGAACCCAAATGGGGAAGCGCAGTCTAGCAAACACCTTGGCTACAGCCTTGTGAGAACCTGAACAAAGGACCCAGCTAAGCCATTGCTTAGCTTCTGGCCCATAAAAATGTGAGATAGATGCGTGTGGCTTTAAGGCACTGTGTTGATGGTGATCTGTTGTAAACAGCAAGAGCAAACTAAGAGACTAATAAGACATACACTTTTAAAAACCCCACTATCTACATAGTTATAGGAAACTACTTTTACATGTTGCAATTTCAAGAAGACATGAACACTCACTATCCTTACAATTACTCAACGTCATTCTTGTAGTAGGAAACAAAAAAAAAAAAATGAAAGCTCTACGAATTGGAAACAAAAATGCCACTATTTATAGATTATATGTCGCTGCATGTACCAAATGCAAAGGAATCTGCAGATAAAACACTCGAGTAAGAAACAATATATTGTGGGGAATAAGCTTAGACAATTAAAAGACTAGTTGTTTGGAAAAATCAGTATAAGAAATGTCTTTCCTTACAAACTGTTGGCCGATTCGATGCAATTCCGATGAGAAACGGCTTTGGAGAGCTTGCCAAGTTGATTACAAAAGACCTGTGGAGCCCTTCCTTCCTTTCTTCTTTCTCATCCCCAACACTTTAGTTCCCAGTCCTAGAAACAGAGGCATGGAGTTGGGGTCCAGAGTGAGGTGTTGGAGCTTAGACAGAATGGGGAAGGCATTACGTGTGGGAAGGTCATCCTGCCCAGTGTTGGAGCTCAAGTGACAGCATCCCTGAAAAGTGAATGGTATAGAATAATGAAGTATCACAGACTGAACAGGGTAGGGAGGCATCTGCACAGGGGAAGAATAGCCCAGCGTGTGTTTTCAGAACCTGCAGGGGGGCAAATCATCTGCAGAAGAGGTGGCCTGGCACAGGGTGTCCGAGAAAGGAGATATTTACATGTCTCAAAGTACTTCCCCATAAAATACTAAATAATTGGAAAGTGGAAAGTTAACATTCCAGGCGAGAAACCTGGCAGATACTACCTCCGGTGGCCAACATTAACATCACCAGTATGGGGACAAATCAAAATTGTAGGTCACATGACGGGATGCAAAGAGTAGGTTGTAGTGATACTCTTGCTAAACATGTATGGTCTGAATTTTACCATAAGGAAACCTAAGAAAAATCCACGTTGAAAGACATTCCACATTACTGGAATTTAGTCGTCAAAAGGTTAAAAGTCATGAAAGTCAAGGAAAGACAAAGGAAGTGTTCTAGAGTGAAAGAGACTAAGACGTACAACTGAATTCAATACATGGCTCTGAACAGGACCTTTCTTGGTATAACGTATACTACAGATAAGTGACCAAACGTAAAAAGAATTATGAGGAATAAATGATAGAATTATACTGAACCCTTGAACAAAACAGTTTTAATGGGTGCACTGACTACACACAGATTTTTTTTTTTTTGAGTACTGAAAATGTATTTTCTTTTATAATTTTCTTCATGGTATTTTTTTCTGTAGCTTTTTTTTAAGAATAGAGTATGATACATATACAAAAGATTATTGGTAGTAGTAGTGGTTAAGTCTTTGGGGGTCAAAAGTTGTTCATGGCTTTTTGACTGTGGAGGGCGGGGTCAGAGCCCTTAACCCCATTGTTCAAGTGTCGATTGTATTAGAGTTAATGTTCTGATTGTGAAGTTTGTATGGTAGTTATGTGGAATGTACTGACTTGTAGGATTTAAATGCTACAGGAATCAGGCATCCCATTAGCAATTTACTTGCAAATGGCTCTGGGGCAGGGGGGGGGGGAGATTTCTTTTTTTTTTTCTCTAATTTTTCTTTTCTCTAACTTTGTTTCTAAAAAGCAAATCAAAAATAAATAAATAAATAAATAAATAAATAAATAAATAAATAGAAAAGATGAAAAGCCTTAGGCAAATCTTATTTCTCCATGTGGAAAGAGCTACGAATCAGTGTTTACAATTAAAATTATAGATAGGTTTTATGGCACTATAAAAAAATTGTAATATGTACAAACATTGGCAATAGCCATAGCAGGAATACATCAAAATAATGTCTAAATCTTTAGGCCCACATATAGTCATAAAAATTGGAAAATACAAAAAGCCATCCATGAACACTACTGAAGTATTAATGACAACTTGGTTGTTTGGGTGCTGTTCAAACCGCTGGTAGTGGAGCAGTCTGATGTATGTAAAACGCTCTAGTGCTGGTTTCCATGTACAAAATGTGCTTAAAAGTTAATGAGATGCCAAGAAACATAGTTTAAAATATTATAAAGATTTTCATTACACACATATGATACAAAAACATTTTCCTTTAATCCAGACTTTGCCATATAGTGTGTTCAATTGGGAAACAATGAAAATGTTTTGAAAGCATCCAGTAAGTTTTTTCTATTTATTTTTCAAATCATATAATTTTTGTTCAAAATCTGTACATATTCTTGTGACGCTTTCCATACAGGATCTTGATTTATAACTGAATCATCAGTAGATACTAAAGGATTTCTACAGGATCCTCATTCAAATTCGGTAGCAGCTGAAAAGGAAAAGAAAGAATTATTTTCTTTCTCCAAAATAATTTTCACTACAAGTGATTAAAAAAAAAAGAAGAAGAAGAAAAGAAAAGAAAAGAAAAAGAAAAAAAAGAAAGTTGGGGCCTTTAGGGTGTTAAGAAAAATGAAAAATGCCTACATACAACTGCAATATGAAACCCAAGATTAGTATTAAATATATTTTGCTCAGGGTTGCACACTGAATTAATTGCTATTGTGGATACATATCAGAGTTTCTGGTTTTTTCATTACAAGGTGAAATTACAAGATGAGGACACAGTCCACCCTGAATAATCATAAACTAAAAACGGAAAAATCAAACAGGCATTTCCAAACAGAACCAAGTATACAGATGTAAGTGACAGGTATAAAACACAGCACTACTGGAACATACGGAAGGGACATCCCAGTTTTGTGTCAATATTGTCTGCTCTTTGGTGAAGGTGATATGTCAGCTGATACCTGAAGGACAAGGAAAAAGTATGCTAGGTAGAGGGAAGAAGCACATACAAAGAGCTAGAAGTGAGGAAGAACACTTGTGCAATTATGGGTAGTTTAGTTTGACAAGGTGGTAGAGCAAAGCAGCAGAGTAGGGCAAATAGTGAGAGACAAGGCTGAATCATCTGGCAAGAAGCAAACTGATTTGGGTGTTTTCATTCCATGCTAAGGAATTTGAAGTTTTACCCAAGGGCAAAAGCAATGACAAAATCAATGAGTGATGATTGAAACCCATTACCTGTCAATGACAGCTATATGACCTCTAATTACTTAACCAAGCATTACTAAGATGACTTTGGCATTTTGGGTCTTCTATCACTAGCAGAAACAACAATTTGATAAAGCACACCTTTTCTGAGACTTGTGCAGGTTGACAGTTCCATAGGGATGGCACCAGTGAAGGAAGATTGTCGCCAGAAATAATAACATATATAGACTTAGGGAGATTGAAAAAACTTCTTTAACGTTTATTTATTTTTGAGAGAGAGACAAACCACAAGCGGGCAGGGGCACAGAGAGAGGGAGACACAGAATCTGAAGCAGGCTCCAGGCTCCGAGCTTTCAGCACAGAGCCCTCTGTGGGGCCTGAACCCACCTGAGCTGAAATCAGTCGCCCAACCGACTGAACCACCTGCTTGCCCCTAGACTTGTGGGAGATTTGAAAAGAGCTATGACACATGAGGACTAAAGGAGGAAGAAGTGTGTTCTTCATTATGCTCATGCTTTTACATTTTTTATTAGATATGTACAAAAAATGTGAATGTAGTATCTATTCTCCAAACAATGGAAAGGGATGCCCTTTACTATTTATAGTTTATTTCAGAAATCAATGATATCTAACTTCATACATTTTGGCAACATACCTTCTTCTAGTTCTCTGGTTATTCTTTCCTCCAACTCCTGCCGCGTCTGAAATAAGCCAAATATTATTTAGAATGTGTAAGGTAAACAAAAGACATGGTAGGGATTATATATAGCTTAGGACATGTGGTCTTGAAATAATACTTGTAGAGATTAAACCAAAGTTAGGGATTGCTTAAACAGAAAAACTATCACA
This sequence comes from Puma concolor, assembly GCF_028749965.1. Classification (NCBI taxonomy): domain Eukaryota; kingdom Metazoa; phylum Chordata; class Mammalia; order Carnivora; family Felidae; genus Puma; species Puma concolor. The sequence goes on from NC_141683.1 coordinate 70,408,979, forward strand.
TGAATAAAATAAATTCCTACCTATTTTATTTTAGTTTTAGATAACGGAGAACAGATACATACATACACGCGCACACACACACACACACACACACGTATATATGTATACATATATACGTGTGTGTGTGTATACGTATATATAATATGTGTATGTTATATATATAATATATTATGTGTATTATATTAATATATATAATATGTGTACATTATATATATAGATATATATATAATGCTATTTATGTGAGTCTGATAAAAAGCACAATTAATATTGATCTATTGAATATGTATAATCTCTGAAACGTGATGTTGGATCTTACTGGGACAAAAAAGTTTAAACAAGAATCATATTGTATATTGAATTATTACTTGGAAATGATTAGAAATACTGCCATTTATGAAAGTTTAATCAGTTTTTTACCTTAATGAATTGTTCCTTAAAATGGGCTTTCCATTTTTTCACTTGTAGAAAAACAAAATTTGAAGGAATGCTTTTTACTGTTAATTTTTCAGGACTGACTCTTAAATACATATAAAATGAAGAAAGTGGGACTGTCTTACTGTCATGTGGAAATTCTACTGGCAAAAATTGAGTAAAAATGTTTTGCTATCTGTATTATGACTAAAACACTTATTTCCTTTCATATGCACACAAAGATTTCAGAAAATCTCTTTGAAGAAAGGAAAAATAGGGGGTTACAACAGTTTCCAAACTTAGCTTCTGATTTATAACTTTCTCCATTAGCGATAAGGAAAACAATATACAATTTTCAATTGTAACTTTGTGTCCTTTCTCCAAATTAGGACCAAGTTTTGAAACACTTGACTTATTAAAGTTATGGTTATCCACTTAAGAAATGTGTATGAATATTTCCAACTACAGGTGACCCATGAATAACACAGGGGTGGGGTACAGTCAAAAACCTGTATATAATTTTTCATCCCCCCAAAACTGAATTACTAATAGCCTACTGTTGACCGGAAACCTTACTGGTAAAATAAACAGTCGATTCATACATGTTTTGTACAGTAGAATAAGCTAGGGCAAAAAATGACATGAGAAAAACAGAAGGAAGAGGAAATACACTTACAGTACTGTACAGTATCCAAAAATAATCCATGTGTAAGTAAAGTAGACCCACACAGTTCAAAACCATGTTGGTCAAAGGTCAACTTTATATTACAACTGTTCCTGTCTAGAACGTACTTATTTACATCTTTCTTAGACAAGGTAGCCTCTCCCTGAATGCCCCAAACGGGCTCCAAAATAGTGTACTGGACATAATCAACACTGTGGTGATAAGGATTCCAATGTCTTTACAAATTTAGGTGTGAGGACAAATGTTTTGGCTGACATGCTTCCCAATATTTTCAGAGACTGTTTTCCCTAATACCTTTTTTTAATTGAAGTATAGTTGGCATACAATGTTACACTAGTTTTTCAGTATACAAATTCAGATTGGACAATGGTATACACTATGCTATGCTTGCTACCGTACGTGTAGTTACCCTCTGTCACCATACAACATTAATACAATATTATTGACCATATTCCATATGCCGTATTCTTCATTCCTGTGACTTATTTACTTTATAACTGGAATTTGTACCTCTTACTCCCCTTCATCTATTTTGCCCATACCTCTCTACCCACCGCCCCTCTAGCAACCACCAATTTGTCCTCTGTCGTTATGATTCTGTTTGTTCACTTGTTTTGTTTTTTTTATATTCCACATGTAAGTGAAATCAGATGGTATTTATTTGTCTTTCTGCGATTTATTTCACCTCGCATAATACCCTCTAGGTCTATCAATGTTGTCACAAATGGCAAGATCTCATTCTTTTTGATAGCTGAGCTATATTTCATTGTATACATATTACACATTGTCTTTATCCATTCATCTCTCCATGGACACTTAGGTTGCTTCCCTATTTTGGTTATCGCAAGCAATCTTTCCATAAACATAGGGATGCATACAACTTTTCAAATTAGTGTTTTCATTTTCTTTGGGTAAATACGCAGTAGTGGGATTAATGAATATCTATTTTTAAGTTTTTGAGGAACCATAACACTTTTTTGACAATAGCATTATATTCAGGCCTTATAAAATGAATGGGACAACATGACTATACCAGACTTATAAAATTAATAACTCAATACCAGACGATGGGGGAAGGCTTTATTCAAACAATTTTATATTACCATTAATAAATAGGATATAAAATATAAACCACGTTTTTTATATGACATGACTTAAGGAGCTACCAAGGTAATGTTGCATCTTTTCCCCAAAAGCTCTTTTCCTAAATATTTACCTCTGTGACCTTTATGTTTATATCTAGGTAAAAACTGTGTTTCGATGGTGAAAAGAGCTTTCAAGTCCATGAATAAGAACACATGTGTACTTTTGTGTATACCTTTCCATTGATCAGAAATATAAGAGGGTGAGAAAATGATACACAGAATAACTATATATCAGCAAATTTTAATTCAAAGAACATTTTTAAAGGATTTTTAATTAGAAGGATTTTCCCATTAACTGTTAACATACAAATATGGCCCATAGAAATCTAAGGTTCGGTTGGGGACACTGCAGGATTGAGGGACAAGGAAGTCACAGCCGTAGTCTCCATCTCTCCTTTAGTTAGACAGCTCTACTTCTCTCTGTTTTACACAATACAGTTTAATGAAAAAAAAAAAAAACTACATTCTATTGTTTAAAAAAATTATTTTGAAGATATAAAAGTCACTAATTTAGTCAAAATCCCTAATTTTGCGTAATAGACAAAAAGGGCTCAGAGAGAGTGTACTTTGCCTGAGGTCATGAAACCAACTAGATGCAGACAAGGAATACACTTGTGGTCTTACCAAGCCTACAGTTCTATGCCAGTTACTTCCTCATAGTCAGGAAACATACGTGTATTTTAAGTATAATTCAGAGAAAATGAATACATAAAACTTTGCCATGTGGCTCAGTAATGCTTAGGTATGAGGCCCACAATAGTAGCTCTAAAACTAAATTACAAATTTTAAAGTCATGAATGAAAATAAAGGAACAGAAATTATGTTAACTCCTTTTAGTAGCCGTCAATTTTTAAGCACACCTTTTTTAATTTTTTTAAAAATTTTTTTAACGTTTATTTATTTTTGAGACAGAGAGAGACAGAGCATGAACGGGGGAGGGTCAGAGAGAGGGAGACACAGAAATTGAAACAGGCTCCAGGCTCTGAGCTGTCAGCACCGAGCCCGATGCGGGGCTCAAACTCACGGACCGCAAGATCATGACCTGAGCCGAAGTCGCCGCTTAACCGACTGAGCCACCCAGGCACCCCAAGCACAACTTTTTTAAACCACAGGACAGAGAACTTGAAAGAGAAAATCTTTAGGTGAAGCAAGCAAGCTGAAACTGAGGAAATTCTTCCTGAAAGCATTATTTATTCCTTCGAAAGAAAATTTGGTTTATCAAAATCAATCAACAAATGAGTGAACCCATGGTGTGGTTATTTATAGCAAAATTTAAAACCCAACACAGATTTCTCTTTCCCTTCTAGCATGCTTCTCTCTAACCTCTCATCATTCGTTGGTATGTACAAAAGACACAATTCACTTTATTTATAATTTAAATCCAGTCAGAAATTATAGGTGAACCTTCACTTCTCACATGTGGACTTATCTCTGTCTCCCTCCCGATGGGAAGGGGGACTTACCTAACGGGTGAATTTGGGAGAAGGAGCTAAGCAGTGCTTATGTGTTTCTAGATCTCCTCTTTGAAAAGATGTGCCTGCCCACAGTAACAAAATTTGGGTCTGCCCTCAGCTCTGTGGTAAGCACCCGGCCCCCGGGGTGGGGGTCAAGCATTTGTTTCCTCAATTTACAACTGTGTGGGGAAGTGCCCAATTTGGGAGGAAGCCCAAAGTGGCTAACATAACCTAAATCATATCCTCCAATTTGTTAGTGTGTATTAGTAATAAAACTACTAAGTTTCTCTCCATCTCCCTGTCTCCTGTGTTCTGAATTTAGAAAGAGAAGAGCAGGGTTACTTGCCGCCTACCCAGTGTCACCTGTCACAGCTCCACCAAGAAAAATGACTAGACAACACTTACAGAAACATTCTCTTCTTCCTTGACTTCATAATTAACGTACATTGTTCAAAAGCATCGCTCACTCGAAAGAGAGAAAAAGTTGAAAGGAACCATTTTAGGAACAAACATAGAAAGTAAGACAAACTGAGGACACAGAGGAATACACTCCAAATGAAAGAACATGACAAAACCTAAGAAAAAAAACTAAGTGAAACAGAGATAAGTAATGTACCTCATAAAGAGTTCAAGGTAACGGTCATAAAGATGCTCAGTGAACTCGGGAGAAGAATGAATGGATCCAGTGATAACATCAGAAAGAGATAGAAAATATAAAAAAGAACCAATCAGAGCTGAAGGATACAATAACAGAAATGACAAATACACTAGAGGGAATCAACAGCAGATAAGAAGATGCAGAAGAACAGATCAACAATTTGCAAGACAGGGTAGTAGAAATCATCCAAGACGAAAAACAAAAAGAAAAAAGAATTTTAAAAATGAGGCTAGGTTAAGGGACCTGTGGGACAACATCCAGTGTAATAATACTTGCATTCAAGGGGTTCCAGAAAAAGAAAAGAGAAACGGGCAAAGAACTCATTTGAAGAAATAAAAGCTTCATTTTAAAAATTCAAATATTTGCTTGATTTAGCTATTTATAAAATGCTCTACAATCACTCATCAAGATATTTTATAAAAATAGAAACAAAGGTGGTATAAGTCAAAAAAAAGGAAAAAGAAAAAAGAGTGCCATAAATAAGAAAGCAATTAAAGATATATTCTCGTGTAAGAAAATAGCAACACTTTTACCTTAAAAGAGAAATTAACCTTTTTAGTGTTACAAGTTGATTTAATTCATAAAAAGGACTTACCATGGATTCTTTTTTTTTTTCTTTTTTTTAGAGTAGCCTCCATGCTTAGCGTAGAGCCCAATGCAGGACTTGAACTCATGACCCTGAGATTAAAACCTGAGCTGAGATCAAGAGTTAGATGCTGAACTGACTGAGCCACCCAGGCACCCCCATGGATTCTTTTAAATAGTAAACATTCATATGTCGTTAAGTGTTTGGAGGATGATCATTCACTGACATACAGGGGTGGACAAACTGGATTATAGCAAAACTTTGAAATGTTAATGAACCACTGCCAACTGAAAATAAGTCTAAGCATCTAAGTGTACCCATGGTTACCAGGCAATAATATTTACTTTCTAAAATCAAATTTAAATGAAAGCTTTTCAAGAAATTTAACATGGGTAAGTTTAGTTATATTTACTGAATACAGTTAATGCTAGGTGTCTCTTGTGGCACACCTGGGTGGCTCAGTTGTTTTTAGTGTCCAAATCTTGATTTTGACTCAGGTCATGATCTCATGGTTTTGAGACTGAGCCCCACATTCGGCTCTGTGCTGAGCACGAAACCTGCTTGGGATTCTCTTTCTCCCTCTCCTTTTGCCCCTACCCTGCATGCACTCACTCATTCTCTCACTAAAATAAAATAAAAATAAGTATCTCTTAGAAATGAGAGATCAAGGGACTAATATATATATAATATATATATTATATATTAATATATTAATATTATATAATTAATATTATATATTAATATTATTATTATAGTAAATATTATACATATGATATATTATATTATAATATATTATATATTATATTTTATTATATTGAAATTATATTAATATTATATAAATATTATATATTATATATATATATATATATATATATAAAATTTACCTCAGTTCTTTCTTAGCACATATAATGCTGACTTTTATCTCGTATGTGCTAGTTACTTAAACAACTCACAATTTCACCAAATTAAAAGCAACAACATCAGATATCTGAAACCCAAACTAAACAGATAATATAACTAACCTTCCACAAGGAAGTCTCCCAGTACTCATATGACGGCCGTGGGTTTAAGGTAGGAATCACTAAGTTTCCTCTTGGAGTAAGGTTTCCATTGAGCACTAAATTATTTTCAAAATGTCCACAATAAGGTGGTTCCAGGCCTGGGCTCATAGTAAGGGTCTTGAGTAAAGTTTGGTGCTGCTGTCTCTCCTCAAGAAAATATGTATTGCTCTCTGAGAGTCTCTCCTTAGCCCTGTGAAGATTAAGAAACACAAATACATTTTCTTTTTCCCTAAATCATTCCTAAATGACATACATTTTTTTTTAGGTTTCCATAATAGTAAATAGCATTTGCCATTGAACAGTGTTTTAACACTGAACATGTGACGGAGCACACCTAGTATCTAAAATTATACTTTTAAAATTGTTCTAAAGAAATACTTATGTTTCCAGGGGGATTCCTAACTAACAATTCAAGTTAGGGAAGGGAGAGAAGTGGCTATCAGTGATGTACATGGCTTAACAAATAATACTTGCTGTCTTCTGGAATGGCTGTGCTGACAGGATCCTTCAGGATGCCATTATATATACATACTTATATTTAGTAAACCTGTTTACAGATGTAAAACTAAACCATCCCTCAAAGACATTTTCAAGCGTTTGCTTTTACCACTCTTGTACATTTCACTTATTATCTCAAAGAAACTGAGCATTTGACACTGAGGAATCATTGAGACCAACAATCTCTAGGGGAGATAGTAGATGACAGACGTGTGATCAGAAAGAACTAAAACAGCTACAGAGGCAATTAGCTTATAACAGTTACCAAGGCACTGGAGGCAGAATCTGCCCTTTCTATCTTCAGTCTTCCACATGCCTCCCTCCCACCATGGTGCTCTTTTAGCCACTTTGGGAACTATACTACCCTTCAGCCCTGTGTGAGTCTTTTTGTATTTCACCTGGATGCCTTTATGTAAAGTAGAAAAAGCATAAAGGATAGTTTGTCTCAAGGCCCACTCTAGTAATCATACCAAAGATCACAATCAAGAGAATAAATGTACCAAGCTGCCAGGATGAGTAGTAGTAGTACTTGACCTTTTAGGTTAAAGATGTAATCTTCCAAAGAGAAACTCATCGACATTTCTATTTAGGGTAATTCTGACAAGCAATTTTATAATAATACGCTTCTAAATGAGAAAGCTTCGAACAATGCACTTAAAGACTAGCAGATCGGATCAATGGAAAATATACAGGGCGGGGGGTGCGGGGTGGGGTGGGGGAAGAGGTCCTGTAAAACCGAAAAAAAGAGAAAGGATGCAAACTGTCCTGGACTAACATTTCAAAGGTAAGTTCACTTAGAAACCTCATTTTCCAAAATAACACGATCTAGTTGGCTTTCACTTCCTACTCATCTCATGATCTTGGCTCCACAGAAATTATGCTTTAGAGGCAAATTAATAAGCTAAATTTCTTGTCTATGATTCTGTTTTGAATTACCTGTTCAACTTATTTCTCAAGGATTTTCTAAGTTTTAATTCTTCTAGGTAGAGTTGCCTGTAGGTTTCCAACTCTGTTTTAGTAGAATCTTGAGAAGTCTTCATTGTAGAGACCTGAGATTCCAGATCTTTAATTCTAAGTTCCATTTGATTTCTCGTTGAAGCATGATCATTTTCTCTTAACTGGTCCAAGTTTTGTCGAGCTGCTGCTTGTGCCTAATGAAAAAAAATTAACAGGATAGTTTCAAAATAGGTATAATCTGGATAATTAATTATACCTGTTTCCTTTAGTTCTGAGTCAATGTTTCAGAGAGCAATTTTAAATGAAAAAAAGCTCAAGTGTAAAATATTTATCATCAATGTCAACTGAATTAAACATGATTTATAAAATTAAAGTTCAAACATTCCTGTGTTAGTATTCACGCAATCTGATAATTCAAATAATAGAATCAATGAGAAAATTTTAAAAGTCAACAATAAACTTAAGAATAATCCAAGTACAGTGCAATTTTTAAATCATAATTTTTCTTTTCCTCTTCATAGTGAGACTAGTTGTTTAAATCATCATTTTTTCTTATCCTCTCGATTTAGTAGGAAGAATGATGAAAACTGAAATCTTTAAAGGGAGGAACAAATGCCTCCAGAAATCTACAAATTACCATAAAGCAAGTAGAGGAAACCCCTACAATGCATCTATCCAAAATGTAATTTCCAGTAAAATGAGTTAAAGCACATTACAGATCAATCAATTAACCTGTAAAAACAGGTTGACTTCGTGTAATTTTTCTACTATGTCCAGTCGTGCTCTTTCTTCAATCTCCTGTTTATACTGCTCCACTTGACTGCGTTCTACCATATTCATTTCCATAAATTGTTTCAATTTTACTACTTCTTGCTGTAACTTCTTGTTGTTGCTCTCAAGTTTTTCACATTCTTCTTTGAAAGCTTTCATTGATAATAACTCTTGTTGAAGAACTTGATTTTTTGCATCCAGGTGTAGACATTTTGAACATGTAGTTTCCAGTTCTGTTGTAAGGACATCAGCCTGCATGAATAAAACACTATAGTTTGGAAGGGAGTGAAAAGAGTCTAACTCAAAACTACTAGGAACATTTTTTTTTTTCAGATTTTAAGTAATCTCTACACCCAGTGTGAGACTGAAACTCACAATCTCAAGATCAAGAGTAACTGAGCCAGCCAGGCACTCAAATTTTTAAATAAACTCATTTGCAATAAAATGTTACCTCTCTTAGAATGTAGAACCTTAAACAAGTCAGAAAATCAAGAGACACGTTAAAGACATCAGGTGTTACTGAAATAGATCTTTGCTATCATTCTCTTTAGTACACAACATTTGCACTTGATTCTATACTTTTATTTTTCTATGATTTTTCATATCTTTCTTTCATAAAATAAGTCCCCTCTTAGGAGAAAGTCTCTTAGCCCTTCCCCCATCTTAACACTCCATAACTTTTAAAGAAGTTTTAGCAATATCATATTGACTTATGTATGCCCAAGTCAAAAAATGCGTCCCAAGATAAGACTCTGGAAATAAGACTCTAATTCATGAATCTATAAGTAATGCTTCTAATGCCATGGCTTGTTTCTGAACTGCAAATGTTTTATGCTAATTTGAACTGCACTCCCAGGAGAAATGATTCTCCGGGATGTGTTAAGAAATCACATCTCCCAGTATAAAACTTTAATTGGATGATCCAAATATGCTTTTGAGGCAAAAAAAAATTTTAATTCAATACTGTTATCTTGTAATCCTTTGTTACTTTCTAGAAAATAAGAGATCATACTAAACAAAAACAACCACAACAACAAAACTGGCTGGAGTTTCAGTGATGCTGAGTTGGGAACGACTTCCATCCATTCTATATGATTGGTAAGACAAGGTGAGTGGATGTGGTGGTTTTATAAATTCATTGATACTTCTGTGAAAATCCCTCCCCTTAAATATATGCTGGCCTCAGTAACTGGTTTCTAGTGAACAGAATATGCAGAACTGCTGTCATTTTTAAGGCCAGCTTAGAAAATGTGATACAGCTTCCATCTGACTTCCTTTCTCTAGGGAAGCTCACCCTTAGAACGCAGCCACCACGTGGTGAGGAATCCCAGGCTACCTAGTGAGTCTTCATGTAGATACTCCAGCTGAGACTAGCCAACGTCCTAGCCAAAGGCCAGCCTCAACAGCCAAACACGTGCGTGAACAAGCCTTCAGATGATTCTAGTCTCCAGCTTCCAGTTATGCCAGCTGATGCCAAATGAAGAAGAAATGAGTTGCCCTACTCTGCTTTGCCTAAACTAAAGATTGGTGAACAAGAGGAATGCTGTTTTGAACTACTAGGTTTTGAGGTGGCTTATTATGCAGCAGTAAATTACTACCACAGATACTGATACTAAAAATGGTGTGCTGCTATTCAAAAAAACCTAAAACTAAACTTCCTTTGAACCAGGAGGTAGGTCGAACCTGGAAAGATGTAGAAAAGCGTAAGAATGAGACCCAAAAAGGGCCTCCACAAGACTCTTAGTGGAAACCTGATGGCCTGTGAAGAGGCTGACAGCAAGGGTTTCTAAGCATGTGAAGAAAATGATACTGGAGGAAAGGGAAGTCATGCTACAAAATACCTGAAATTAAAACGGATAGGAAAGAGAAACTAAACAAAGACTATGCAACTGAAAGGAACCAGGACTTACTGGGTTCAAGTATCTGTTTCTCATTTACAGCCTCTCTACATGTTGAACTGTCAAATAATGCTAAAATAAAGAAATGGCTTTTGGGTTCAGAGAAAATCCAGGGTGCTACCAGGAAAACAGAAAGATTTAAGGTATGCCTCCAATTTCTTTAAGGATCTTAAGACTATAAGATTTTTTTTAAAGTAGGTTCCACACCCGACATGAGGCTTAAACTCAGCACCCAGAGATCAAGTGTCACATGCTCTACCAACTGAGCCAGCCAGGAGCCCCAAGAGTAGACGCATTTTAAAGGCATTGTCCTATAAGAGCTTCACAGGAAACCTGAAGCGAAAAGCTTATCTCAAAAGGACTTGGGAGACTCGCTTTGCTAAAACACGGCATGAAATCCAGTAATATTTACAGAAAACTAAAAAAGGTAAGAGATATATAGTAGCAAACATACTATTTGCTACCTTGGACTAAAAGAGACCAAATAGTGCAAAATGAAAAGAGGCCTTTGGGTCTTAGAAGTCCCACAGGGAGGAAGCAGGATGAAAAAACAGCTGCAAATACAGGTCATTCCTTATGAAAAGGAAGGCACCAAGAGCTTAAAGAGTAAAGAAAGGGAAGAGACATGGAGAAAGTATTCCCGTGGTTACGACTAAGTCCTAACTTAAGAACTGACAGCATGCATCAGGCTATATTTCAAAACTCTTATGGACTAGGGTGCTTCCCATCTTCTTTTTCTGAATGGGTGAGTCTTCAGCAGTTGACTAGAATGTTGCATTTGTGAGTGGTAAATAACTGTCTCTTTCGTTCTCAAGTCCTCATATTGAGAACCCTTGCACTCAAGGGGCTATACTTGAGATACCATAACCCAGGCAGCTTATCCCCACTGCACCTGATTAAGATGGTAAGATCTTGGACTCAAGGCCTGAACCTGATGCCATGATAACTGAGACTTGCAGGAGGTATTGGAGGGGGAGGGGAGTGAATGTAGTTTTCAGGTGGGAGGAATACAAACATTTGTGGCCAGTGGGTAAAGTATACTGCTTTTTAAAGGTGTCCATAGGTTTTAAATATTAATTCCACTAAAAAAAAGACCATGGAACAACCTTAGTGACTTGCTCCTAATGAACAGAATATGTGACTATGATCCTGTGTGTATTCCAAGCCTAGGTGACAAAAGGCGATTCTGCCTTGCTCTGTATCTCAGGCTGCTTACTTGGAATCTAGCTCCCCATCTAGTGAGGAAGCCTAGGCCACAAAGAGGGTCTAGGTGTGTCAGTTTCAGTGTTTCTGCTGCCTCCTGAACTGAAGTCCCAGGCAACAGGCAGCATCAACCACCAGACGTTAGTGAACAAATCTTCAAATGGTTCCAACCCCAAACCTTTCAGTTGCCCCACCTGAAGCTGAGCAGGGCAGAGACTAGCTGTCCTGGACACACTTTTCCTAACAGATTTGTGAACAAAAGAAATCTAACCTTTGGGGAGTTTGTTAAGAAAAAAACAAAAATGATAAATTGAAATGTGGATTAAAAAAAAGAGATACATAAACTTGTATAGGAGAAATTGGTCTCCATTAAAGTAGGATGTAATAAATGTTAAGATTAATTTATTAACAACCAATGGTGCTAATGAGAAGATGCAGATAACTAGAAGCAAGATCTAAGAAGTTTTTCTCTCGGTTTTTCCCCAGCTAGGATCATATTAACTGCTCATTTTCCATATATGGCCTTTATTATGTTGAGGTATGGTTCCTCTAAGCCTACTTTCTTGAAGTTTATATCATGAATGGATGTTACAGTGTGTCAAATTCTTTTTCTGCATCTATTGCAATGATATGACTTTATGCTTTTTTGAAAATTAATATGAGGTATCACATTCATTGATTTGCAAATATTGAACCACCCCTGCAAACCAGGGATAAATCCCATTTGGTTATAGTGAATGATTGAATGATTTTTTTAATGTTTATTTATTTTGGAGAAGGAGCACAAGCAGGGGAGGGACAGAGAGAGAGGGAAATATAGAATCTGAAATAGGCTCCAGGGTCCAAGCTGTCAACAGAGCCTGACACTGGGCTCAAACCGACGGACCATGAGATCATAACCTGAGCTGAAATTGGATGCTTACCTCACTAAGCCACCCAGCTGCCTCTGCCCCCGGTGAATAATTTTTTAATGTATTGTTGGATTCAGTTTGCTTATTTGGTTGAAGATTTTTGCATGTTCATCAGAGATGCTGGCCTGTAATTCTCTCTGTGGTGTCTTTATCTGGTTTTGGTATCACGGTAAAGCTGGCATAGAATAAATTTGGAAGTTTCCCTTCCTTTTATGTTTTTCTGGAACAATTTGAAAAGGACAGGTTAAACTTTTTTTTTTTTTTTTGTATTAGCTCTTCTTTACATGTTAAAATTTACGTCTGAAGTCATCTGGTCCTAGACTTGTGTTTGTTGAGAGTTTTTTGATTCCTGATTCAGTTTCCTTGCTGGTAATTGATTTTTTTTTCAAATTTTCTATTTCTTCTTGTTTTACTTTGGTAAGTTATATATTTCCAGGAATTTATTCAATTCTTCTAAGTTGTCCAACTTGTTGGCATACATTTTTTCACAATATTCTCTCATACATGTTTGTAAATCTGTGGTGTTGGTTCTTATTTCTACTCTCACATTTGTGGTTTTATTTATTTTGGTCCTTTCTATTTTCTTGTTGATTACTCTGGCTAACACCTTATCAGTTTTATTAATTTTTACGAAGAACCAGCTCTAGGTTTCATTGATTTGCTCTAGTATTATCTGTTTTTTGTTTGTCTATCATTCATTTCTGCTTTAATTTCTTTTTTTAATTTTATTTTGAGAGAGACCACACATGAGTGGGGGATGGGCAGAGAGAGAGAGTGAGAGAGAGAGGGAAAGAGAGAATCCCAGACAGGTTCCATGCTGCCAGCAGAGAGCCTAACATGGGGCTCGATCTCACAACTGTGAGATCATGACCTCAGCCAAAATCGAGAGTCACTTAACCAGTTAAGCCACCCAAGGGCCCCCTGCTCTGATCATTATTACTTGCTTTCTTCTGCTGGCTTCAGGCTTCATTTGTTGTTCTTTTTCTAGCTCCTTTAGGTGTAAGGTTAGGTTGTTTGAAATTTTTCTTGCTCCTTGAAGTAGGCTTATATTGCTATGTACTTCCCTCTTAGGACCACTTTTGCAGCATCTCAAAGGTTTCAGACCATTGTTTTTTTTTTTTTTTTTTTCATTTCCATTTGTATACACGTATTTTTTTTAAGTTTCTTCTTGTATCTCTTGCTTAACCCATTGCAGTGTAGTAGCACGTTATTTAACCTGCATGTATTGTTTTTAATAATTAAGGCCTTTTTTTTAATCCATTCTTGAGAATAGTCCATGTATAGTTGAAAACAACGTGTATTCTGTTTTAAGATGGAACGTTCTGAAAAAAATCTCTTAACTCCAATCTGGTCCGCTCTGTCATTCAAAGCCATTGTTTCTTTTTCTTTTTTTTTTATTAAATATATGAAATTTATTGTCAAATTGGTTTCCATACAACACCCAGTCCTCATCTCAACAGGTGCCCTCCTCAATACCCATCACCCACCCTCCACTCCCTCCTACCCCCATCAGCCCTCAGTTTGTTCTCAGTTTTTGAGTGTCTCATGCTTTGGCTCTCTTCCACACTAACATCTTTTTTTTCCTTCCCCTCCCCCATGGATTCCTGTTAAGTTTCTCAGGATCCACGTAAGAGTGAACACATATGATATCTGTCTTTCTCGTATGGCTCAACGCCATTGTTTCTTTGGTGATTTTCTGTTAAGATGTATTTTTTGGTGATTTTTTTGTTAAGATATGTTGATGTAAATGGGGTGTTAAAGTACCCTATTACTGTCTTATTATCAATTTGTTCCTTTATGTTGGTTATTGTTTTATGTACTTGAGTGCTCTCATGGTGGGTGCATAAATATTTACAATTGTTAGATCTTACTATTGGATTGTACCCTTTATTAGGATACAGTAGCATTCTTTGGCTCTTGCTACAGTCTTTGTTTTTGGTTTATTTATTTCGAGAGAGACAGAGTTGGGGAGGGACATAGAAAGGGGGAGAGAAAATTTCAAGCAGCCTCCATGCTGTCAGTCTAGAGCCCAACATGGGGCTCAAAGCCACCAGCCATAAGATCATGACCTGAGCCAAGACCTAGTCAGTCGCTCAAATGACTGAGGCACCCAGGTGCCCCACAGTCTTTGTTTTAAGGACTCTTTTGTCTAACAAAAGTATCGCTATTTTTTCTTTTAACGTGATAAATTTTTCTCCATCCCCTCGCTTTCATTTTTTTTTTTTAATAGAATTTATTGTCAACTTGGCTAATATACAGTGCGTATAGTGTGCTCTTGGTTTTGGGAGTAGATTCCCGTGGTTCATCACTTATAGACAACACCCAGGGCTCATCCCAAAAAGTGCCCTCCTCAATGCCCACCACCCACTTTCCCTTCTTACCCACCGCCCCCCATCAACCCTCTATTTGTTCTCTGCATTCGAGAGTCTCCTATGGTTTGCCCCTCTCCTTCTCTGTTTGTAACTATTTTTCCCCTTCCCTTCCCTCACGGTCTTCTGTTACATTTCTCAAGTTCCACATAGGAGCAAAAACATATGATATCTGTCTTTCTGTGACTTATTTCATGTAGCATAATACCTTCTAGTTCCATCCATATTGCAAGAGATAGCACGATTTCACTCTTTCTCCTTGCCAGGTAGTATTCCAGTGTATATATAAACCACATCTCTTTATCCATTTATCAGTTGATGGGCATTTAGGCTCTTTCCACAATTTGGCTATTGTTGAAAGCACTGCTATAGACACTGGAGTACATGTGCCCCTATGAATCAGCACTCCTGTATCCTTTGCATAAATTCCCAGTAGTGTTATTGAGGGGTCGTAGGGTAGTTCGATTTTCAATTGTTTTGAGGAACCTATGCACTGTTTTCCAGAGTGGCTGAACCAGTTTGCATTACCACCAACAGTGCAAGCATCCCCTCACTTTGAATCTGCAGGTGTCTTTATGTCTAAAATGAGCTTTTTATAGGCAGCATACAGATGGGTCTTGTTTTTTAATCCATCCTGTCACCCTAGGTCTTTTGGTTGGAGTGTTTATTCCATTTATATCCAAAGCAATTATTGACAGGTATGTATTTATTGTCATTTTACTACTTGTTTTGTGGTTGTTTCTGGAGATTTTCTCAAATCCTTTATTGTTTTTCTCCCTTTGATGTCTTTCTAATTTGCTTTAATGATATATTTGGATTTCTTTCTCTTTATTCTTTGCATGGTTATTAGTGGGTTTTGGTATATGATAAGCATTAATTTGTATGTCACCCCTTCTGTGTGTAGCAGTCTATATTAAATTGATGGTCACTTAAGTTAGAGCTCATTTTTTTCTCCTCCCCATGTTTTGATAAGCTATTATATTGTATATCCGTTTTTGGGGCATTCCTTGAAGATTTTTTTTGACAGAAATATACATTTTTACTGCTTTTACATTTCCTGCCTTTATACTGTCACTTTTGATCTCTCCTTTCCACTCAGAGTCCCCGATAATATTTCTTACAGGCTGATTTAGTGGCCACAAACTCCTTCCATTTTTGTTTGTCTGAGAAATTCTTTATCTCTCCTTCTATTATGAATGATAGCCTTACTGGATAGAGTATATTGGGCTGCAGATTCTTCTCATTCAGCACTTTGAATATATCATGCCATTGCCTTCTGCCTTGCAAAGTTTCTGTTGAAAAATCTCCTGCTAGCCTTGTGGGTTTTCCCTTGGAAGTTAATGACTTATTTTGCTGCTTTTAAGATTTGTAGCAGTGGGGCGCCTGCGTGGCTCAGTCTGTGAAGCATGACTTGATCTTACCTCAAGTCGTGACCTCGCAGTTCGTGCGTTTAAGCCCTCCAGTGGGCTCTGCGCTGACAGCACAGAGAGTGCCTGGGATTCTCTCTCTCTCTCTCTCTCCCTCTCTCTCTCACTCTGTCTCTCTCTCTGCCCCTCCTCTGCTTGTGTCTGCGTTTTGTCACGGAAATAAAAAAAACAAAAGCAAAAAACAAAACACTAAACAAAAAAAAAAAAGATGTTAGCAGTATATTTTGCAAATTTAATTACAATATGTCTTGGGTGTTAATTTTGATGGAAGTTCTCTGTGCCTCCTGGATCTGGATGTCTGTTTTCTTCTCCACATGACGGAATTTTTCAGTTATTGTGTCTTCAAATCAATTATCTGTCCCCTTCTCTCTGTCCTCTTCTTCTGGGACTCCTATCATAGGAATGTTTTTACATTTGACGGAGTCACCGAGTGCCTTAAGTCTATTCTTGCATTGGATAATTCTTCTTTGTCTTCTTCAGCTTCACTGCTTTCCATTACTCTGTCTTCTAGGTCATTAATTTGTTCCTCTGCTTCCTCCAGGTTGCTGTTCATTTTTACTGCACTCTTCATCTCTGATTCTTCAACTCTTTTATGTCTGTGGTAAGGGTCTCTCGGATGTCTTCCATTCTTTTCTCAAGGCCAGTGAATATCCTTATGATCATGGTTTTAAATTCTCCATTAGGCGTGTTATTTACATCTGTCCCATTTAGGTCTCTGGCCATGGCCTTATCCTGTCCTTTCATTTGGGATAAATGCTTCTGTCTTTTCATTTTGTCTAAGTATCTGCCAGCTTCTGTGTGTTAGAGAAGCCAGTTATGTCACCTGCTCCCGAAAGTAATGGACTTAGGAAAAAGACGTCGTGTAATGCCCAGGGTCTAGCACTTCAGGGAGTATCACCAGTGTGTGCTGCATGTGTCCTGCTCTTGTGTTCTGGCTATGCTATCCTTTAGGCCAGTCGTCTGCAGACGCTCTCCTTGCCTGGTCTGGTGAGTGTGTGGTCCCTGGTCTGAATGTAGCGGGTTTTAACTAGGTGTGCTCTGGTCTGCTTATGAAATGAGACCTGTCACCACCTCTACTGGAACTGAGGCCAAGGGAAACTCTCTGGTTGGGAGATGTGGTGTGGGCAGGTATTTGTCCTGGTCTTCTGGGGGAGGGGTCTGCTGTGCTGGGACTCAAGCAAGAGTGATTGAGAAAGGTAGTTCCACCAGAGTGTAAGGGGGTGGTGTTTGGTGTAAGCCAGTTAGGTAACCAGTGTTAGCAATGCACTGCTTCCTGCAGGTGGCTTTATGTTTGTGGTGAGGGGCAGGAGAAGGAGATGGTGCCAGCCAGTGGCTTTGTTCCTACAGACAGGCCTCTGAACTTTGCCTCTGAGGGACGTGCTCTGAGAAGAGCAACTAATCTCCCCACTGTGTGCCCCAGGCACTCTTCAGACCACTGTACCCATGCTATATGTTCCCACGTTGTTTGCCTGCCCTCTGTCCATGAGCAGTGGAGTACCTCAGGGCTGTAAACCACCTAAATCGGATGCCCTTTGAAACTCCAGACTTTACACACTACTGGTTGCAAGAACTCACGAAATGCAGGCCCTCTTGTTTTCCAAGCCAGTGGCTATGGGGAAATGTTCTCTTTGTGTGTTCCCCTGTGCGTTTCTCTCTCTCACCCTTACCCACAACCTCGACTCCCTCCCCTCTGCAGAACCCAGGATCTGTTTCTCTTCTAGACGACATTTATGCATCAAGGAACTTCTGTGATGTGCCCTCTTCTCTCCCTTTTGTTGTGGAGTTTGTTCTGTCAGTCTTCAGGTCGATTTCTGGGGTTTTTAGGGTGAGCTGATTGTTATCTAGTTGTATTCGTGGGATGAGGCAAGCCTAGAGTCCTCCTACTCCTCTGCCTTCTTCCTGTCTCTAAGATCTTTTTCTAAGATTCCCTTCAATTCCAACAATTCTTACAAGTAGGCAGGAATGCCTCTTTAGAATGTCTCCTCAAGTTCAGGTAGAAGCACAGAGACATACGATTTGAAGCACAATAGTTGAAAAACTAGAAAGAGTCAATTTGATAACCAAAATTGGGCCTTTGGTCTGATTTCAATTAAAGGAAATAGGCAGCTTTGAGTATTTTTTAATCCATTGAATGCTCAATCTTCATTCTCCTTTCCTCAGTGAGGAAATAAAGAGAATGTCATGGAATCATTTTTCATCTTTTCAGTAGCAAAACAAATGTACTGTCCTTTAGCACTACTTAAATTAACTCCACATTCTGCTTTACCTTACTCCAACCTTCTTTGTGTGGGGAGGTAAGATCACTTCATCTTTGTGTTGTCCCACAATGCTTCTCCATATCATACAAGTTGGCCTCAAAAGTTTGTTGTCATTCAAATTACCAATCTAGTATTTGTCTCTGATAAATCAACTGAATACTACCGCAATTTGTACAGCTGTATTATTTTAATGATATAATGTTTATTCCATTAATTATATGCTGAGCTAAAACATATAGCTATACATATCTTTCTATTCAAGTGAAAGAAGGGGAAACAGCCTGCTGTGTTTTCCAAGAAAGTATGATCTGTGCCAAGAACAGGATTAACACCAGTGTTACACACAAGAACAAGGTCAGAAGAGGATCTCATTGTGAATTGCAAGATGATGGGTTAGCAAGATTGCTTAACAGGAAAGAGGAATAGCCTAGAGTTAATCTTTTCCTTCTTAGATGGTGAAAACTATGGATGAGTCTATGCATTATAATGAGATAATAAAATATAATGAAGTAAACGTTAGTAGACTGAGTCAAGAGATCCTATGGCCAAGATTTGATGGAAATGAAAGTGGGCAGCACTGACTGAGACACTAAAAGTTTGCACAGGCGGGGAACCTGGGTGGCTCAGTCAGTTGAGCCTCAGCCTCTCAGGTCATGATCCCAGGGTCATGGGATCAAGACCCCTGTCAGCCTCCACACTAAGTTTGAAGCCTGCTAAAAATTCTCTCGTCTCTCTCTCTCTCTCTCTCTCTCTCTTTCTCTCTCTCTCTCTCTCTCCCTCTCCCTGTCTCTCTTTCTCTCCCTACACACCCCCTCGTCCTGCTTGTGCCCGCTCTAAAAAATATATAAATATAAATAATAAATAAATAAATAAATAAATAAGTAAATAGAAGTCTGAACACACTAAAGAAAGAGCATTTTATCTTTTTGAGCCTGACTTCACATCGAGTCAGGGGGTCAGCAACGCAAAGGCTGGCAAAAGGGTCTTTCAAGAAACAAAAATCTTATAGGAGCAAAGTTTAGTTCTACTACACTGACTTTTTATTATTACATAAGTGACTGGTAATTTGCAAGATAACTAGGAAAAAGTTTTCATAAAATTTGTTATGGTACTGGCATAAGGACAGACATATAGATCAATGTATTAACATTCAGAATCTAAACATAAATTCTCACATTATAGTGAAGTGATTTTCCACAAGGGTGACAGACAATTAAATGGAATAAGACTAGTCTTTTTAACAAACGGTACTGGGACAAATGGATATCCACATGCAAAGCAATAAAATAAGACCTCTACCCCATAGCATATATACAAAATTAACTTAAAATCTAAGAGCTAAAATGATAAAACTCTTAGAAAAAAGCTTATGTGTATATGTTTGTGACAGGATTTGACAATGATTTCTTAGACATGACACCAAAAGTCAAAAGCAGATTAAGTTTACTTTATCAAAATTAAAAACTACTACGCTTCAAATATCACCATCAAGAAAGTGAAAAGGCAAGTGACTAAATAGGAGAAAATACCTGAAAATCCCATATCTGCTAAGGGATTTGCATGTAGGACATTTAAATAACTCTTCCAATAATGAAAAGACAATCCAATATAAAAACGGGCAAAAGAATGGATTAGTTCTTTAAAGATGATACAGAAATGGATAATAATCACGTTAAAAGGGAGATGTTTGGGGTTCCTGGGTGGCTCAGTCAGTTAAGCTTCTGACTTGGACTCAGGTCACGATCTCACGGTTCGTGGGTTCGAGCCCCGCATTGGGCTCTGTGCTGACAGCTGGGAGGGAGCCTTGAGCCTGTTTCAGATTCTGTGTCTCCCTCTCTCTGACCCTCCCCTGTTCACCTGTTCACGCTCTGTCTCCCCTGTCTCAAAAATGAGTAAAACGTTAAAAAAATTAAAAAAAGAAGATGTGATATATATATATATATATATATACATATATATATATATATATATATATATGGAGTATTACTCAGCAATCAAAAAAAAAGGAATCTTGCCATTTGCAACTACGTGTATGGAACTGGAGCGTGTTATGCTAAGTGAAATTAGTAGGAGAAAGACAAAAACCATATGACTGCTCTCATATGAGGACTTTAAGAGACAAAACAGATGAACAAAAGGAAAGGGAAACAAAAATAATATAAAAACAGGGAGGAGGACAAACACAGGAAACTCATAAATATGGAGAAAAAACTGAGGGTTGCTGGAGGGGTTGTGGGAGGGGCGATGTGCTAAATGGGCAAGGGGCATTAAGGAATCTACTCCTGAAATCATTGCTTCACTAAATGCTAACTAATTGGGATGCAAATTAAAAAAAAAATAAAACTAAAGATACAACAAGAAGAGTAACGCCCCCAGCCCCACCAAAAAATTTCTCAACCCAGGAAGCCTCTGGTTGGGGATTTAGGAGATAAGGACCTTCTAGAGAAGTCAGAGCAATGGACTGAGTTGGCTGAAAGCTATCTAAGTTTTTGTTTCACAGGGAACACCTTAAAGTGGCAGACAATTTCATGCCATAACCTTAATTCCTTTCTATAGGGATACACAGAAAATCCCTCGTTATTCTTTAATAAGCTTCTTCAGTTTCGGATATCCTTACAAATTTTAGTTTTTGAGACCTTAAAGATTTCTTTAGGACACAGTAGCAGGACAACGCCTAGCACTCTCATTCATAGAAGACTGATCAACAGAGAGTCATGTTACTCGCATGAAAAGTTCCCTGTTACTATGTGACTCATTTATAAGACGTCTAGAAAAGAAAATAATTTTCAATGTCTCTTCAGCCACAAAAAGGACCAGTCAACAGAATGTTCTAATTCCCCTGACGGGTATAGCTGTCTAATGAAACTTGCATGTATATTATATAGCTTTTGCGACTGACAGAAACGAGTTGGTCAGTGTATCTACCTAAGTGTAAATCCCACTTAGGATTTACAATGAGAATCCTCCAAAGGAGGGTGAGAGTGCGAGGACATTAAGTGTTCTGCTTGGAAAACAGTTGGGGTTTCACTACATATGAATAAATGAGAATCCTGAATGGCACATTAGTCTTTTCTGAGATTGAATTGTGAAATCTCTGAAAGGCTGATTAACTCAAGTGAGTGGAAAAAGAAAATGAGTTTCTGAACTTGCAATGGTAGGAGCACTGTGTTACTAGGTAAGACCCTGACAGGGCAGCCATTTCTCCTTTTTCACTGGCGTTTCTTTTCCTTTACAAAATCCAACAAAGAGAAAAGTCCATTCCCTTGAGAAGGACGTTTGCATAACGACCTGCTAGTCATTCTTGATGAAGAGAATAAATTGCACACTTGTAATTACAAATTACAACAAATCATCATTAAAATAACCCATTCTCAAACTCTCACTGAAGGATTGAGACTACAAGAGAAAGTAAGATTTCAAGATGACATGATCACTCAAAGCGTGCGGAAGTTTGAAACACGCTGAAAAATATTAGCAGACACTCTCACACATCCGTATGCCAACGTTCACAGCAGCATTATTAACAGTAGCCAAAAGGTGGACTAAACCAAACGCTCACTGTGGTATATATAAAATGTTGCTTTTTTAGACTCTCACAATGTTTTTATGAAAATCTCACTATAAACATCATTATGAGTTCAATCAATTTCATCTCTATAGAAAAATTCCATCGCTAGTAGCAAATAGCAACAACATCAACAAATTTTTCGATAAGTGAGCCTTTCCATGTGATCCAAAACATTCTTATGTACTAGTCCTAGTGAAATACGGATTCGTTTTCAGTAGGACATTAAGCGACCGACTTACCAAACTTGTCTTTAACAAGTTGCTCGGAAGATTGTGAATTTGGGCCGCTTGTTGTTTGATGGTTTCTTCTGGCCTGGCATTTTGCACTTCTAGCCTAAAATGCAGATCTTAAGATAATTATTCTCACACATAAGTGTAAAACAATACCAATAATATCTGAACAAATGAGGGTCTTACAGAAATTCGTAAAATTGTGTCAAGAGGAAGATTTGGGAATTGTGCCATTTTTCTCGTGTTTTGTGGATAAGGTGCAAAATAGAGATATAATATCCCCAATTTTGCATTTCAAAATAGCTCAAAGCTGGAATTTGTATCCAGCTTAACAATAATGTACTGGCATAACAAGTATATTTCTCGTACTACACTGCTTATCTGCTGTATAAATAAGGTATTTTCTGTGAGGATTAAATTATACTTTTCCATATGATCTTACGTCTTCTCCGCATATCTTATGTCCTTTGCCTCTCGATCCTTTGCTTCTTGCAACTAGAATAAAGAAAAAAAATAATTTTAACTACTGACAATCTAGTAAAACACCATCACCTGTTTTTGTAACCAAATGTTATTATTATTTTTTTTTACTTAGTGGGGCACAGAGAGAGAGAGAGAGAGAGAGAGAGAGAGAGAGAACGCCCAAATGGGGAAGGGAGTCATAGGGAGAGACAGAGAAACTTGTAAGCAGGCTCCAAGCTCAGGGTGAAGCCTGATGTGGGTCTCGGTCTCATGACCGGTCTCATGATGTGGAGTTTGGGATCATGACCTGAGCAGAAATTAAGAGTCAGGACGCTCAACCAACAAAGCCACCCAAGTGCCCCTGTAACTGAAATCTTATTGGACCCAGCCACACTCTCCCCTACACGCTGATTGATGGCTACTTTTAGGTCATAACAGCAGAGTGGAGCTGCTACAACAGAGACTGTGGCCTACAAAGCCGAAAATGTTTCAATACTATTCCAGAATAGTTTACCAAACTTACTCTCTTACAAAAACATAACGTTGTTAATGTTTATAAATTATATATGATCAGATAAACATACAAATGTATCTACTGGTCAAATGGAGGAAATATAGGAAATTACCTTATGGTAAACATTTCTGTTCTCACATTACAAGCACTACATCAACTATGATTTTAAATATTCACATAGGTGAATGACATTTCTATTCTCGTGATTATGAAACTGAACATGCTATTTTCAGTGACAACGAGATATTTCATGGAAGAGTTTGACAAGCAGTATCCTAGTAGGAGCCAGAAAGCCTGGGTCTGAATTCCCAATTCTGCTGGTTATGAGCTGTATGACCTTAAGCACAGTACCTAAAACTTCCTTGTCTCAGTCTCTAAATCTGTAAAATGAAAGTAATAACAGCACCTACTGGGGTACCTTAGTGGCTCAGCCGGGTCAGCGTCTGGCTCTTGATTTCTGCTCAGGACATGATCTCAGGGTCACGTGATTAAGCCTCACATCAGGCTCTACGTGGACAGCAAGGAGCCTGCTTGGAATTCTGTCTCTCTCTCTCACTCTCTCTCTCTCTCTCTCTCTCTCTCTCTCTCTCCCTCTTTCTCACTCTCCCTACCTTCCCTTCCCCACAATCTGTCTCTCTCTCTCTCTCAAAATAAGGAACCTCAAAAAAATGATCTCAAAATAAATAATAATAGTATCTACCTAACTGGGATCTTGGTAATATAAATTTAGGAAATAATACATGAACAACTTAGAAGGGTACGTGGCACATAGTCAGCTCTAAGTGTATGCATTTAGCATGATTACTGTTGCTGTATTTTGCGTTCCAATACAATGAGATAGTTTAGGCAGGTGGCATGCCAATACAAGTGGCCCCGTATACAAACTATACTGAAGTTATTCTTCATATCACCGCAAGTGGCAGCAAATGGGGAGGATGAGGCCCAGAATCTCTCCTCAGTACTTCACACAACTTTCGCCAATGCCACTAGCAAACAATACTTTTTTTTTTCCTCTTATAATACTTTCAAATAACATCCTCTCTATACCCTCAGTGGACAATGCTCACAGAGTAAAGTACAAATAGCACCACCTAGACTGAGTAGTAGATGCTTTATATGACCATCAGAGGCAAGGGAAAGCCACTGATATGGAAATAATGGAGTCTTGCTAAACCAAATGTCCTCAATCATTTCATGCCCGTACTGTTTACGTTAGGCTGCTTTAGCAGGTACTCTGGTGAAGAGATTAAGGCTTTGTGGTAACAGCATATCAGAAAAGCTGGCCCCAGAGCTTTGCAGTTGGTAAAGTGCTACAAATCTGTAAATCCCAGCACCGGCTGCATAAGGAAGAAAGATTTCAATTTCTCCTTTTCTATTAACCATTTGCTTAAGTTTGAAACTTTCTCCATCTATAACACCGCTTCTCCCCTTGCAGTGGACTCAAATATTCTTTAATGAATCATCTCATCCACAGATTCAAGTTTTCTTCACTTATTCCTTCTTTTACACTAAAATCTAACTTCCACTAAGAAAATTTGAGGGTCATAAAGGACCTTTTTTTAAAAAAAAATTATTAAAGTCTTAATCCTGCTTCACTTCTCAGCAGCAGCTGAGAAAAATGATCATACCCTCCCTCTGTGCTTCTAACCCCACCTTATTTCTGGAGGATGGCAATCCCTGACATTAAATCCTTCCCCTTGCTACCTGTGTTTTGAATTGCTCTTAAGGCGTCAAAACCAGATTCTCTAATTCACATTTCCAGCTTTGCCCCTTTGCCTAGGCCACGTGTCCTTTTCGCTCTTCCATCTAGGTGCTCACAGACAACATCCTCAACCGCGCACTCAAAAATCATTACTTGACATGGAGTACCTTTGTAGACAGCTAATCGTGTACATTTTATTTGGACTCTTTTCAGCGTTAGAGTGTGTCTTTCTTATTGAGTCTTACGGGGCACCTTTACCCTTAGGATGCTGACGAGTGCACTTTGTCTCGCTTTTTTTATAACACAACATTTATCACAAGGGCTGGATGATCACTGGTTTGCCTTTGTTTCCTTTTGAGTAATTTCTTAGTCCATAGAGATCTCAACTTATGGAAGTCTTCTGAAGTTCCTTTCAGACCCATACTTGACTATATTATTAGGAAGGTTAAGTTGGCTACAGCTACCTCTTCTTCCCAATCCAGATTCTTCACCTCAAAATTGTGTGCATCAAATATCTTCACCCAGGTAGCCCCTGGTTTGGGGATTCAGGAGATAAGGACCTTCTAGAGAAGTCAGACCTATGCACTGAGTTGGCCGAATGCAATCTTCAGTTTTTGATTCACAGAGAAGACCTTAAAGTGGCAGGTAATTTCATGCCATAACCCTAATTCCTTTCTATAGAGATGTACAGAAAATCCCTCGTTATTCTTTAATAAGCTTCATCAGTTTCGGATATCCTTACAGATTTTAGTTTTTGAGACCTTAATGATTTCTTTAGGACACAGTAGCAGGACCATGCCTAGCACTCTCATTCATAGAAGACTGATCAACAGAGTGTCATATTACTCGCATGAAAAGTTCCCTATTACAATGTGACTCATTAATAAGACATACAGAAAAGAAAGTAGTTTTCAATGTCCCCTCAGTCATACAAAGAACCAGTCAACACAATATTCTAGTTCCCCTGACGGGTATAGCTGCCTAATGAAACTTGCATGTATATTATATAGCTTTTGTGACTGACAGAAACGAGTTGGTCAGTGTATCTACCTCATTGCTCCCACTTAGGATGTACAATGAGCATCCTCCAAAGGAGGGTGAGAGTGGGATGACATTCACTGTTCCACTTGGAAAACAGTTGTGGTTTCACTACATATATTAGAATCTTGAATGGCACATTAGTCTTTTCTGCAATTGAATTCTGAAATCTCTGAAAGGCTGATTAACTCAAGTGAATGGAAAAAAAAATGAGTTTCTGAACTTTCAATGGTAGGAGAACTATGTTACTAGGTAAGGCCCTGACAGAGCAGCCATTTCTCCTTTTTCACTGGCATTTCTTTTCCTTTACAAAATCCAACAAAGAAAAAAGGCTATTCTTTGGGAAGGACGTTTGCATAATGGCCTGCTAGTCATTGTTGATGAAGAGAGTAAGTTGCAAATTTGTAATTATAAATTACAACATATCATCATTAAAAGAACTCTTTCTGAAACTCTCACTAAAGGGTTGGGTTTACAACAGAAAGTCAGAATGCCAGATGAAATGATCACTCAAAGACTGGGGACGTTTGAAACACGCTGAAAAATATTAGCAGGGACTCACACATCTGTATGACAATGTTCACAGCACCTTTATATACAATAGCCAAAAGGAGGACTAAACCAAATGCTCACTGTGGTATATACAAAATGTTGCTCTTCTTAGATTCTCACAATATTTTTATTTAAATCTCACTACAAACATCATTACTTTATGAATTCAATCAACTTCATCTATACAGAAGAATTACATCACTAGTAGCAAGCAGAAACAATATCAACCAAATATTTTGATCAGTGAAAATTTCCATAGGATCCAAAACATTCTTATGTACTACTACTAGTGACATAAGGATTCCTTTTCAGGACAATCATTCAGAGATCGACTTACCAAACTTGCCTTTAGCAAGTTGCTCTGAAGATCTTGAATTTGGGCCGCTTGATGTGTGATGGTTGCTTCTTGCCTGGCATTTTTAACCTTTAGCCTAAAATGCAGATCTCAAGATAATTATTCTCACACATAATTTTAAAACTGTATCGTGTAACTTCTGAACAAGTGAGGGTATTACAGATTGTTAAAATGGTATCAAGAGGATGATTTGGCAATTGTGCCAATTTTCTCGTTGTGTTTTGTGGCAATGGTGCAAAATTGAGGGATAAGATGCCAAAATTTTGCATTGCAAAATAGCTCAAAGCTGGAATTTGTATCCAGCTTGACAATGATATACTCGCATAACTAATACATTTCTCATAGTACACTCCTTATCTGCTTTATAAATAAACAAGTTATTTTCTGTGAGGTTTAAATTATACTTTAGCATATGATCTTTAATCTTCTCAGCGTATCTTTCGGCCTCTGCATGTCGTTCCTGTGCTTCTTGTAACTAAAATAAAGAAAAAATAATACTTTTAAATACTGTCAATCTAGTTGAACACCATCACCTGTTTCTGTACTAAATTTTTTTTTTTGTTGTTGTTGTTATTTTACACTTGAACGAGAGACAGAGAGGGAGAGAGCACACACAAGTGGGAAGGGAGTCAGAGGGAGAGACAGAGAAAAAGGTAAGCAGGCTGCAAGCTCAGGGTGAAGCCTGATGTGGGGCTCGGTCTCATGACCGGTCTCATGATGTGGGGTTTGGGATCATGACCTGAGTGGAAATTAAGAGTCAGGACGCTCAACCAACTAAGCCGCCTAAGCACCCCTGTAACTAAAATCTTATTGGACCCAGCCACACTCTCCTCTACATGCTGAATGATGGCTACTTTTAGGTCATAACAAAAGAGTTCAGCTTCTACAACAGAGACTATGGCCTACAAAGCCGAAAACGTTTCAATACTCTTCCAGAATAGTTGACCAATCTTACTCTCCTACAAAAACATAACGTTGTTAATGGTTTTAAATTATATATGATGAGATAAAAATACAAATGTATCTACTGGTCAAATGGAGGAAATATAGGAAATTACCTTATGGTAAACATTTCTGTTTTCATATTCCAAGCACCATATCAACTATGATTTTCAATATTCACATAGGTGAATGACATTGCTGTTCTCGTGATTATGAAACTGAACATGCTATTTTCAGTGACAACGAGATATTTCATGGAAGAGTTTGACAAGCAGTATCCTAGTAGGAGCCAGAAAGCCTGGGTCTGAATTCCCAATTCTGCTGGTTATGAGCTGTATGACCTTAAGCACAGTACCTAAAACTTCCGTGTCTCAGTCTCTAAATCTGTAAAATGAAAGTAATAACAGCACCTACTGGGGTACCTGAGTGGCTCAGCCGGGTCAGCGTCTGGCTCTTGATTTCTGCTCAGGACATGATCTCAGGGTCACGTGATTGAGCCCCACATCCAGCTCTGCGTGGATAGCGAGGAGCCTGCTTGGCATTCTCTCTCTCTCTCCCTCTCTCTCTCTCTCTCTCTCTCCCCCTACCTGCTCTTCCCACAATCTCTGTCTGTCTCTCTGTCTCTCTCTTTCTCTCTCTCTCAAAATAATCTTATAAAAGTGATCTGAAAAATAAATAATAATAGGATCTACCTCACTGGGATCTTGGGAATATAAAATTAGGAAATAATACGTGAACAACTTAGAAGGGTACGTGGCACATAGTCAGCTCTAAGTGTATGCATTTAGCATGATTACTGTTGCTGTATTTTGCGTTCCAATACAATGAGATAGTTAAGGCAGGTGGCATGCCAATACAAGTGGTCCCCTATACAAATTATACTGAAGTCGTTCTTCATACCACCACAAGTGGCAGCAAATGGGGAGCATGAGGCCCAGAATCTCTCCTCAGTACTTCACACAACTTTCGCCAATGCCACTAGCAAACAGTACTTGTTTTTTCCCACTTATAATACTTTTAACTAACTCCCTGTCTATACTACTCAGTGGACAATACTCACAGACTACGGTACAAATAGCACCTCTTACATTGAGTAATAGATGCTTTACATGACCATCAGAGGCAAGGGAAAGCCACTGACATGGAAATAATGGAGTCTTGCTAAACCAAAGTTCCTCAATCATTTCATGCCCACACTGTTTACATTAGGCTGCTTTAGCAGGTACTCTGATGAGGAGATTAAGGCTTTGTGGTAACAGCATATCAGAAAAGCTGGCCCCAGAGCTTTGCAGTTGGTAAAGTGCTACACATCTGTAAATCACAGCACCAGCTGCATAAGGAAGAAAGATTTCAATTTCTCCTTTTCTATTAACCATTTGCTTAACTTTTGAAGCTTTGTCCATCTATCACGCTGCTTCTCCCCTTGCAGTGAACTCGAACATTCTTTAATGTATCGTCTCATCCACAGATTCAAGGTTTCTTCACTTATTTCCTTCTTTTACACTAAAATCTAACTTTCACTCCTATCATTCCACTAAGACATTTTGAGGGTCATCAAGAACCTCTTTTTTGTGTGTTTTTAATTTTATTAAGGTCTCTATCCTGCTTCACTTTTCAGCAGCAGCTGAGAAAAATGACCATGCCCTCCCTCTGCTCTTTTAACCACACCTTATTTCTGAAGGACGGCAACCCCTGACATTAAGTCCTTGCCCCTTGCTATCTGTGTTTTGAATTGCTCTTAAGGCTTCAAAACCAGATTCTCTAATTCACATTTCCAGCTTTGGCCCCTTTACCTAGGCCATGTGTCCTTTTCGCTCTTCCATCTAGGTGCTCACAGACAGCATCTCAACCGCGCACTCAAAAATCATTACTTGACATGGAGTACCTTTGTAGACAGCTAATCGTGTACATTTTATTTGGACTCTTTTCGGTGTTACTTTGAGTGTGTTTTTCTTATTGAGTCTTAGGGAGCACCCTTACCCGTAGGATGCTGACCAGCATACTCTGTCTCGCTTTTCTTTATAACACGACATTTATCACAAGGGCTGGATGATCACTGGTTTGCCTTTGTTTCCTTTTGAGTAATTTCTTCGTCCATAGAGATTTCAACTTACGGAAGTCTTCTGAAGTTCCTTTCAGACCCATACCTGACTATACTGTTAGGAAGGTTAAGTTGGCTACAGCTACCTCTTCTTCCCAATCCAGATTCTTCACCTCAAAATTGTGTGCATCAAATATCTTCACCCAGGTAGCCCCTGGTTTGGGGATTCAGGAGATAAGGACCTTCTAGAGAAGTCAGAGCTATGGACTCAGTTGGCTGAAAGCTATCTAAGTTTTTGTTTCACAGGGAACACTTTAAAGTGGCAGGTAATTTCATGCCATAACCCTAATTCCTTTCTATAGAGATGTACAGAAAATCCCTCGTTATTCTTTAATAAGCTTCATCAGTTTCGGATATCCTTACAGATTTTAGTTTTTGAGACCTTAATGATTTCTTTAGGACACAGTAGCAGGACCATGCCTAGCACTCTCATTCATAGAAGACTGATCAACAGAGTGTCATATTACTCGCATGAAAAGTTCCCTATTACAATGTGACTCATTAATAAGACGTACAGAAAAGAAAGTAGTTTTCAATGTCCCCTCAGTCATACAAAGAACCAGTCAACACAATATTCTAGTTCCCCTGACGGGTATAGCTGCCTAATGAAACTTGCATGTATATTATATAGCTTTTGTGACTGACAGAAACGAGTTGGTCAGTGTATCTACCTCATTGCTCCCACTTAGGATGTACCATGAGCATCCTCCAAAGGAGGGTGAGAGTGGGATGACATTCACTGTTCCACTTGGAAAACAGTTGTGGTTTCACTACATAAATTAGAATCTTGAATGGCACATTAGTCTTTTCTGCAATTGAATTCTGAAATCTCTGAAAGGCTGATTAACTCAAGTGAATGGAAAAAAATGAGTTTCTGAACTTGCAATGGTAGGAGAACTATGTTACTAGGTAAGGCCCTGACAGAGCAGCCATTTCTCCTTTTTCACTGGCATTTCTTTTCCTTTACAAAATCCAACAAAGAAAAAAGGCTATTCTTTGGGAAGGACGTTTGCATAATGGCCTGCTAGTCATTGTTGATGAAGAGAATAAGTTGCAAATTTGTAATTATAAATTACAACATATCATCATTAAAAGAACTCTTTCTGAAACTCTCACTAAAGGGTTGGGTTTACAACAGAATGTCAGAATGCCAGATGAAATGATCACTCAAAGACTGGGGACGTTTGAAACACGCTGAAAAATATTAGCAGGGACTCACACATCTGTATGACAATGTTCACAGCACCTTTATATACAATAGCCAAAAGGAGGACTAAACCAAATGCTCACTGTGGTATATACAAAATGTTGCTCTTCTTAGATTCTCACAATATTTTTATTTAAATCTCACTACAAACATCATTACTTTATGAATTCAATCAACTTCATCTATACAGAAGAATTACATCACTAGTAGCAAGCAGAAACAATATCAACCAAATATTTTGATCAGTGAAAATTTCCATAGGATCCAAAACATTCTTATGTACTACTACTAGTGACATAAGGATTCCTTTTCAGGACAATCATTCAGAGATCGACTTACCAAACTTGCCTTTAGCAAGTTGCTCTGAAGATCTTGAATTTGGGCCGCTTGATGTTTGATGGTTGCTTCTTGCCTGGCATTTTTAACCTTTAGCCTAAAATGCAGATCTCAAGATAATTATTCTCACACATAATTTTAAAACTGTATCGTGTAACTTCTGAACAAGTGAGGGTATTACAGATTGTTAAAATGGTATCAAGAGGATGATTTGGCAATTGTGCCAATTTTCTCGTTGTGTTTTGTGGCAATGGTGCAAAATTGAGGGATAAGATGCCAAAATTTTGCATTGCAAAATAGCTCAAAGCTGGAATTTGTATCCAGCTTGACAATGATATACTCGCATAACTAATACATTTCTCATAGTACACTCCTTATCTGCTTTATAAATAAACAAGTTATTTTCTGTGAGGTTTAAATTATACTTTAGCATATGATCTTTAATCTTCTCAGCGTATCTTTCGGCCTCTGCATGTCGTTCCTGTGCTTCTTGTAACTAAAATAAAGAAAAAATAATACTTTTAAATACTGTCAATCTAGTTGAACACCATCACCTGTTTCTGTACTAAATGTTTTTTTTTTGTTGTTGTTGTTATTTTACACTTGAACGAGAGACAGAGAGGGAGAGAGCACACACAAGTGGGAAGGGAGTCAGAGGGAGAGACAGAGAAAAAGGTAAGCAGGCTGCAAGCTCAGGGTGAAGCCTGATGTGGGGCTCGGTCTCATGACCGGTCTCATGATGTGGGGTTTGGGATCATGACCTGAGTGGAAATTAAGAGTCAGGACGCTCAACCAACTAAGCCGCCTAAGCACCCCTGTAACTAAAATCTTATTGGACCCAGCCACACTCTCCTCTACATGCTGAATGATGGCTACTTTTAGGTCATAACAAAAGAGTTCAGCTTCTACAACAGAGACTATGGCCTACAAAGCCGAAAACGTTTCAATACTCTTCCAGAATAGTTGACCAATCTTACTCTCCTACAAAAACATAACGTTGTTAATGGTTTTAAATTATATATGGTGAGATAAAAATACAAATGTATCTACTGGTCAAATGGAGGAAATATAGGAAATTACCTTATGGTAAACATTTCTGTTTTCATATTCCAAGCACCATATCAACTATGATTTTCAATATTCACTTAGGTGAATGACATTGCTGTTCTCGTGATTATGAAACTGAACATGCTGTTTTCAGTGACAACGAGATATTTCATGGAAGAGTTTGACAAGCAGTATCCTAGTAGGAGCCAGAAAGCCTGGGTCTGAATTCCCAATTCTGCTGGTTATGAGCTGTATGACCTTAAGCACAGTACCTAAAACTTCCGTGTCTCAGTCTCTAAATCTGTAAAATGAAAGTAATAACAGCACCTACTGGGGTACCTGAGTGGCTCAGCCGGGTCAGCGTCTGGCTCTTGATTTCTGCTCAGGACATGATCTCAGGGTCACGTGATTGAGCCCCACATCCAGCTCTGCGTGGATAGCGAGGAGCCTGCTTGGCATTCTCTCTCTCTCTCCCTCTCTCTCTCTCTCTCTCTCTCTCCCCCTACCTGCTCTTCCCACAATCTCTGTCTGTCTCTCTGTCTCTCTCTTTCTCTCTCTCTCAAAATAATCTTATAAAAGTGATCTGAAAAATAAATAATAATAGGATCTACCTCACTGGGATCTTGGGAATATAAAATTAGGAAATAATACGTGAACAACTTAGAAGGGTACGTGGCACATAGTCAGCTCTAAGTGTATGCATTTAGCATGATTACTGTTGCTGTATTTTGCGTTCCAATACAATGAGATAGTTAAGGCAGGTGGCATGCCAATACAAGTGGTCCCCTATACAAATTATACTGAAGTCGTTCTTCATACCACCACAAGTGGCAGCAAATGGGGAGCATGAGGCCCAGAATCTCTCCTCAGTACTTCACACAACTTTCGCCAATGCCACTAGCAAACAGTACTTGTTTTTTCCCACTTATAATACTTTTAACTAACTCCCTGTCTATACTACTCAGTGGACAATACTCACAGACTACGGTACAAATAGCACCTCTTACATTGAGTAATAGATGCTTTACATGACCATCAGAGGCAAGGGAAAGCCACTGACATGGAAATAATGGAGTCTTGCTAAACCAAAGTTGCTCAATCATTTCATGCCCACACTGTTTACATTAGGCTGCTTTAGCAGGTACTCTGATGAGGAGATTAAGGCTTTGTGGTAACAACATATCAGAAAAGCTGGCCCCAGAGCTTTGCAGTTGGTAAAGTGCTACACATCTGTAAATCACAGCACCAGCTGCATAAGGAAGAAAGATTTCAATTTCTCCTTTTCTATTAACCATTTGCTTAACTTTTGAAGCTTTGTCCATCTATCACGCTGCTTCTCCCCTTGCAGTGGACTCGAACATTCTTTAATGTATCGTCTCATCCACATATTCAACTTTTCTTCACTTATTTCCTTCTTTTACACTAAAATCTAACTTTCACTCCTATCATTCCACTAAGACATTTTGAGGGTCATCAAGAACCTCTTTTTTGTGTGTTTTTAATTTTATTAAGGTCTCTATCCTGCTTCACTTTTCAGCAGCAGCTGAGAAAAATGACCATGCCCTCCCTCTGCTCTTTTAACCACACCTTATTTCTGAAGGACGGCAACCCCTGACATTAAGTCCTTGCCCCTTGCTATCTGTGTTTTGAATTGCTCTTAAGGCTTCAAAACCAGATTCTCTAATTCACATTTCCAGCTTTGGCCCCTTTACCTAGGCCATGTGTCCTTTTCGCTCTTCCATCTAGGTGCTCACAGACAGCATCTCAACCGCGCACTCAAAAATCATTACTTGACATGGAGTACCTTTGTAGACAGCTAATCGTGTACATTTTATTTGGACTCTTTTCGGTGTTACTTTGAGTGTGTTTTTCTTATTGAGTCTTAGGGAGCACCCTTACCCGTAGGATGCTGACCAGCATACTCTGTCTCGCTTTTCTTTATAACACGACATTTATCACAAGGGCTGGATGATCACTGGTTTGCCTTTGTTTCCTTTTGAGTAATTTCTTCGTCCATAGAGATTTCAACTTACGGAAGTCTTCTGAAGTTCCTTTCAGACCCATACCTGACTATACTGTTAGGAAGGTTAAGTTGGCTACAGCTACCTCTTCTTCCCAATCCAGATTCTTCACCTCAAAATTGTGTGCATCAAATATCTTCACCCAGGTAGCCCCTGGTTTGGGGATTCAGGAGATAAGGACCTTCTAGAGAAGTCAGAGCTATGGACTCAGTTGGCTGAAAGCTATCTAAGTTTTTGTTTCACAGGGAACACTTTAAAGTGGCAGGTAATTTCATGCCATAACCCTAATTCCTTTCTATAGAGATGTACAGAAAATCCCTCGTTATTCTTTAATAAGCTTCATCAGTTTCGGATATCCTTACAGATTTTAGTTTTTGAGACCTTAATGATTTCTTTAGGACACAGTAGCAGGACCATGCCTAGCACTCTCATTCATAGAAGACTGATCAACAGAGTGTCATATTACTCGCATGAAAAGTTTCCTATTACAATGTGACTCATTAATAAGACGTACAGAAAAGAAAGTAGTTTTCAATGTCCCCTCAGTCATACAAAGAACCAGTCAACACAATATTCTAGTTCCCCTGACGGGTATAGCTGCCTAATGAAACTTGCATGTATATTATATAGCTTTTGTGACTGACAGAAACGAGTTGGTCAGTGTATCTACCTCATTGCTCCCGCTTAGGATGTACCATGAGCATCCTCCAAAGGAGGGTGAGAGTCGGATGACATTCACTGTTCTGCTTGGAAAACAGTTGGCGTTTCACTACATATGAATAAATGAGAATCCTGAATGGCACATTAGTCTTTTCTGAGATTGAATTGTGAAATCTCTGAAAGGCTGATTAACTCACGTGAATGGAAAAAAAAATGAGTCTGAACTTGCAATGGTAGGAGCACTATGTTACTAGGTAAGTCTCTGACAGAGAAACCATTTCTCCTTTTTCACTGGCATTTCTTTTCCTTTACAAAATCCAACAAGGAGAAAAGTCCATTCCTTTGAGAAGGACGTTTGCATAATGATCTGCTGGTCATTGTTAATGAAGAGAATAAATTGCAAACTTGTAATTACTAATTACAACAAATCATCATTAAAATAAACCGTTCTCAAACTCTCACTGAAGGCATGAGATTACAAGAGAATGTCAGAATTCAAGATCAAATGATCACTCAAAGATTGGGGACGTTTGAAACACGCTGAAAAATAGTAGCAGGGAGTCTCACACATCTGTATGCCAACGTTCACAGCAGCATTATTAACAGTAGCCAAAGGTGGACTAAAATGCTCAATGTGGTATATATAAAATGTTGCTTTTTTTAGATTCTCACAATGTTTTTTTATGAAAATCTCACTATAAACATCATTACTTTATGAATTCAATCAACTTCATCTATATAGAAGAATTACATCACTAGTAGCAAGTAGGAACAATATCAACCAAACCTTTGCAGCAGTTAGATTTTCCATGGGATCCAAAACATTCTTATGTACTACTACTAGTGAAATACGGATTCCTTTTCAGTAGGACAGACATTAAGAGATCGACTTACCAAACTTGTCTTTATCACGTTGTTCTCAAGATCTTGAATCTGGGCCGCTTGATGTTTGATGGTTGCTTCTTGTGTGGCATTTTTAACCTGTAGCCTAAAATGCAGAACTTAAGATAATTATTCTCACACATAAATTTAAAACAACATCACATACTTACTGAACAAATGAGGGTATTACAGAAATCCTTAAAATGTTGTCAAGAGGAAGATTTGGGAATTGTGCCATTTTTCTCACCGTGTTTTGTGGATAAGGTGCAAAATTCAGAGATAATATGCCACAATTCTGCATTTAAAAATAGCTCAAAGCTGGTATTTGTATCCAGCTTAACAATGATATACTGGCATAACTAATACATTTCCCATACTACACTGTTTATCTGCTTTATAAATAAACAAGTTATTTTCTGTGAGGTTTAAATTATACTTTTGCACATGATCTTTCATCTCCTCAGCATATCTTGTGGCCTCTCCAGGTCGTTCCTGTTCTTCTTGCAACTAAAATAGAGAAAAAATAATTTTAACCACTGAAAATCCAGTAGAAAACCATCATCGGTTTCTTTAACTAATTTTTTTTTTACTTGAGAGAGAGACAGAGAGAGAGAGAGAGCATGCAGAAGTGGGGGAGAGAGACAGAGGGAGAGACAGAGAAAATTGTAAGCAGGCTGCTAGCTCAGGGCGAAGCCTGATGTGGGGCTCGGTCTCATGACCGGTCTCATGATGTGGGATTTGGGATCATGACCTGAGTGGAAATTAAGAGTCAGGACCTCAGCCAACTAACCCACCCAAGCGCCGCTGTAAGTAAAATATTTTTGGAGCCAGCCACCCTCTCCTCTACATGCTGATTGATGGCTACTTTGAGATCATAACAAAAGAGTTCAGCTTCTACAACAGAGACTATGGCCTACAAAGATGAAATGTTTCAATACTCTTACAGAATAGTTTACCAACCATACTCTCCTACAAAAACATAACATCGTTAATGTTTTTAAATTATATATGATCACATAAATGTACAAATGTATCTATTGGTCAAATGGAGGATATATAGGAATTTACTTTATGGTAAACATTTCTATTTTCATATTCCAAGCACCACATCAACTATGATTTTACATATTCACATAGGTGAATTACGTTCCTATTCTCGTGATTATGAAACTGAACACGCTGTTTTCAGTGACAAGATATTTCATGGAAGAATTTGAGAAGCAATATCCTAGTAGGGGCCAGAATGCCTGGGTCTGATTTCCCAGTTCTGCTCATTATGAGCTGTATGACCTTGAGCACACTACCTAAAACTTCCATGTCTCAATCTCTGCATCTGTAAAATGAAGGTAATAACAGCACCTACTGGGGCACCTGAGTGGCTCAGTCGGTTCAGTGTCTGGCTCTTGATTTCAGCTCAGGACATGATCACAGGGTCATGTAATTGAGCCCCACATCAAGCTCTGCATGGACAGTGAGGAGCCTGCTTGGGATTCTCTCTCTCTCTCTCTCTCTCTCTCTCTCTCTCTCTCTCCCTCTCTCTCTCTCTCTCTCCCTTTTTCTCTCTCTCCCTTCATGCCCTTCCCCAAAATCTCTCTGTCTCTCTGTCTCTCTCTGTCTCTCAAAACAAAGGACTTTAAAAAAGTGATCTCAAAATAAATAATAATAGTATCTACCCCATTGGGATGTTGGGAAGATTACATTAGGAAATAATAGATGAACAACTTAGAAGGGTACGTGGCACATAGCTCTAAGTGTCTGCATGTAGCATGATTACTGTTGCTGTAGTTTGTGTTCCAATACAATGTGATAGTTTAGGCAGGTGGCCTGCCAATACAAGTTTTCCCCTATACAAATTATACTGAAGTTATTCTTCATTCCACCGCAAGTGGTAGCAAATGGGGAGCATGAGGCCCAGAATATTTCCTCAGTACTTCAAAAAACTTTGCCAATGCCACTAGCCAACAGTACTTTTTTCCACTTATAATCCTTTTAACTTACTTCCTCTCTAAACCACTGAGTGGACAATGCTCACAGACTACGGTACAAATAGCACCTCCTTGACTGAGTAGTAGATCCTTTACATGACCATCAGAGGCAAGGGAAAGCCACTGACATGGAAATAAATGAGTCTTGCGAAACTAAAGTTCCTCAATCATTTTATGTCCATACTCTTTACGTTAGGCTGCTTTAGCATGTACTCTGATGAAGAGATTAAGGGTTTGGGGTAAAAGCATATCAGAAAAGCTGTCCCCAGATATTTGCATTGGTAAAGTAATACAAATCTATAAATCACAGTTCTGGCTGTGTAAGAAAGAAAGACAAATTTAGCATGCTTTTTCATAGTGAGAGGGAAAAAAAAACCTAAACATTTGATTGAACATTTCTCCTCTATTTGATTAAGTGCTTTCATTAATAGTTTTACTTATATAAGCGTGTGTGTGTGTCTTTGTGTGTGTGTATAGAGATATACACACATTTTTTAACGTTTATTTTTTGATACAGAGCACGAGACTGAGTGGAGCAGAACGTGAGGGACACAACAGATCCAATTAGGCTCTGCTGACAGCAGAAAGCCCAATGCAGGGCTCCATCTCAAGAACATGGAGATCATGACCTGAGCCAAAGGCAGACTCTGATCAGACTGGAGCCAGCCAGGCACCCCTCAATTTAGTATTTCATTTCTTAGCATACATTTAGAATAAAAGCTTTGCTATACCAATGTTTCCAAGAAGAATTTACTGATACGGTATAAAGTACTTAATTTTATCGGAAAAACTGTTAAGTTAAAGTATTTTCAATTTATACAAGGATAAGTATCACAAGTATCAAATATTACTATCCCTTAAATTTATACTTAGGAAGACGAAATTACCTGTCATGAAAAAAATAAAAACAATGTCAAATAAAGGACTAAATTGTTCTGCACAGGCTAGATGACAAGTGTCAAGAGAGTTAAAGCTAATGGGAGTTAGAACAGTCAGAGAAAGTTCATTGGAAAGGAGACTGTGAGCCAAGTCTGAATAACATAGGTTTACTCAAGAGGAACAGAAACTAGAAAGACAGTAAGGACAGCATGCGTAACGGCTGAGAGATGGTGAAATCAACCCAATTAACTCAGAGGATAAAATCTGATGGCAGAGACATTAAAAACGGGTGTCCACACAAGAACTACATAAATGTTCATAAGCAGCAGTATTAATAGGCAAGAAATGGACACAACCCAAAGGTCCATCAACTGATGAATGAACAAGGGCCTTAACCCACAATGGAGTACTGTTTGACAATAAAAACAAATGAAGCACTGATATAAGCTGTAACCAACACAGATGAACCCAGAAAACATTAAGTAAAGTTAGCTAGTCCCAAGGGACCACACGTTGTGTGACTCCATTTATATGAAATATTCACAAGAGGCAACTCCATTGAGAGACCAAGTAGTAGACTGGTGGTTGCCTGAGGCTGGGGGCAACGGGTAAGGGTTTCCTTTCAGGGTGACGAAAACATTCTACTTGATGGCAGTGATGGTTGCACGAGTGTACACAGAGACAGTGAACTGTGCGTGGCAAATGGGTGACTTTTATGGTATGTGTTTTGTACCTCAAAATAGCTTAAAAAAAAAAACCCAATGGCAGGACACAGAGAATGTTCTTAATTCTCGCTTTTGGGCGCCCATACTATACATGATCTGAATATTTCCGTGCTTTGACAATATGTGTAAAAGGCAAAGAAAATGAAGGAAATGCCGAAGTTCAAGTGGTTTGTTAAGTGATCTTTCTGTACAAGTCATCCTGAAATCAATATGCATTCTTCTCAAAAGTGAAGATGAGAACTAAGACAATTATCTGAAACATCCCATTAAACATTATCTTCTGATTTGATCCAGCTTGCCTCATCATGGTAATAGAGATATCATTAAAAAACATTGTTTAGTAGGGGACAAAAGTCTCTTGGGACACCTGGGTGGCTACGTCAGTTAAGCGTCCAATTCTTGCTTTCAGCTCAGGTCATGATCTCATGGTTCATGAGACTGAGCCTCACACTGGCTCTACACTGACTGCATGGAGCCTGCTTGGGATTCTCTCTCTCTCCTCTCTCTGCCCCTCCCGTGTTAACACGCATGCATACACTCTCTCTCACTCTTTTTCTCTCAAAATAAATAAATAAACTGTCACAAAAATTTTAAATTAAAGAAAGAACGAAAAAAGTCTCTCAATTTCTGTGGGGAAGGATACAAAAGCCTCAACTTTCCTAAGAGTAAGTATTATAAGAAAACAATGTATAACACAAATAGGAGAAGGAGAGGCAGAAGTTTATGAAATAAATGCATTGTAAAGATACTAAAATCATAATAAATTCATTACAATGAAAATACCAAAGAAAGCGGTCCATGGAAATTGGTATCCTAAAACACTTTATATTATTTAACCAGCTATAAGTTAGCTGTTGACAGGTTACACTTACTACATACCTGACTTCTGATTCGAGCTAATTTCTTCTTGAGATCCTGTGTTTCATCTTCCAGAGGAAGATATGACGTAACCTCTGGGGAAGCCTCTGACATAGACTGTTTCTTCAGAGTATCAGCCAGTTCTTGTTGAAGTTGTCTCGCAACTACCTAATAAGACATTTCTGTTACTGATTTTCTAAATCATCTTATTATTAAATTATGTTAATAATAGACAACTCTCACATACGTCCTTTGAGAAATATCAACACATACATCAATTCACCGTCTTTTTGTAACACATACACATTCCTGTTCACTGAATTCAGTTAAAGACACAAAAGGTGTTATCTCCCTGCCCAGTTCTGATATTTTATGGTGTCTCTTTCCAGTCTTAGCACGACAATTTCATCCTGCAACATGTGGTTTTTATGCAACCGATCTTGTGTTTTCTCATGATTATCAGAAAGCTAAGAAAAACCAAGCACATTTTCAGATAGCACTCAATAAAATGGCAGTATCATGATTTTCTTGGAAATGAAAGTATAATCTGTGTTTAAACAATGAAAAGGTTGCAGGGGGTGCCAGTGTGGTTCAGTTGGTTGAGTGTCTGACCCTTGATTTTGGCTCAGGGAATGATCTCACATTCTGTGGGTTCAAGCCTCGCATCAGGCTCTGTGCTGACAGTCAGGAGCCTGCTCAGGATTCTCGCTCTCCCTCTCCCTGCCCCTCCCCTTCTTGCATTCTCTCTCTCTCTCTAATGAATAAAGTAACATGAAAAGAAAGAAAGAAAGAAAAAAAGAAAGAAGGAAAGAAAGAAAAAGAAAGAAAAGAGGAAGGAAGGAAGGAAGGAAGGAAGGAAGCAAGGTTACAGTAAGTGAATATCCAACTGGAAAAAAATAACGTTGGCTCCAAATCTCAAATTTTAGACAAGCATAAGTTCCCAAAAGTTCAGAACTTTAACTGAAGATAATGAAGGCATGAAAGTAAAAAAGAATTTGTGAGAAAAGTGTTCAGAATCTCAGAATTGGAAAAGCCTTCTCTGACTTACAACAAACCAGAAGGCCTAAAATAATAGATTAATAAATCTGACTATACTTAAAAATTGAGTTTACAGTAGATATCGAACACAGCGACCCCACAGTAAAATCCTTAGCTATGCATATACTCGGACAGATTAAATTTCCTAAAATTCTTCTTTCCTGAGAATATTTCATAGATATCTACTTTGCTACCATTTCTATAGTCAGTTATAAGAATTATATCTATTGATAACTGAAAAATGTAGGCACTGTACTATAATAGAAACACTTCTACATACATCAATGAACTCATTTGGTTATCACAATTCTAGAGTGGAGAGATTAAAACGGTGAGCTGCAGGACTCTCCCCAGGTCTTCTCACTCCACAACTAGTGCTCTTGCACCAACCGCTGCCACTTCTCTAGTGTAAATACACAAGTACGAAAGAAGTCTTGTATTTCAAAATACTCATAGGAAATAAGGTGAAATTTATACATCTCTTAGAAAACCATGAGATTATTTACTGCTGCAATAACTTGCATTTCCTCTTCATGTTGAAAACAGTAATAAATATAAAAGAGGGGAAATACACTCAGCTATTTTATTAGGAATAAAATACCTATCAATAAATTATCATTAAGTATATACCACAGCATACCATTGTTATCAAAAGTTCCTTGTAATGAAATAGGATGCTACTTGAAGCAAAAGTGTTACTTTTCTCAAAAGTAGGAGACTTGATACCGAAAATATGATCAGTGAACTGGCTACACTTGTCCTCCTGTCCATTAGCGGAAGTATTCACCTAAACTATTAATATATCAAGGCAGTGAAGTAACTGTTCAAAACTAAAACACATGTTGCTAGTAGCAATAGTTTTGAGATTAGGGAAAGCTCATCAATTCCTACAGAAAGTAATAAAAGCCTCTCCTTTGGACGAGGACATTATGAATGTCACTAGTTGTTGCAGACAATGCATTTAATCAAGAATATTATTTTATCCAGTGAAGCAAAAATGCCACCGTCCCCCATGACCCTCCACAAAATACATGTGCTTTTAAAATCCTCTATAGTTTCCATGATGAACAGAGTTCAGTTTCATATGTACATACATATATATATATATATATATATATATATATACACATATACACACACATATGTATATATATACACACACACACACACGGAGAAAAAAGTAATAATAACTAAAAAATAGAATGTATACAAATACATACACACATGTACTTCAAAATAACTAAAGAAGATACCTTAGAATTAGTTTTCTTATGAGCCATTTCTAGCTCCTTTTGCTTGCAAAAGAGATTGTTTAGGCTTCCATCTTGTAAGACTCTGGCCTTCTGTTCTGGAGAAAGTTGCCACTGAGTGTCACTGTGCTCTTCTACAACCTGGAGACACATTTCATTATGATTCTGGTCTCATACCGTTAAAAAAAGAAGGTCAAAAGCTGAAGAGGAGAACTTTAAAAAAAATGTTCAAAAGGACATAATCCCATGTTTTAATTT
Organism: Puma concolor; assembly: GCF_028749965.1. NCBI lineage: Eukaryota > Metazoa > Chordata > Mammalia > Carnivora > Felidae > Puma > Puma concolor. The sequence goes on from NC_141683.1 coordinate 70,451,881, forward strand.
ATTTTAAACCTAAATAATATATATTGAGTCAAAGGGATACTATAAAATATATATGTATAATATTACACTATGTAATATAAATGGAAATACAGTTTTTATCAAAAACTGATTTACCTGATTTTTTGTGGCCTTCAATTCCGTGTTTAGCATTCTAAGAGCGAGTTCAACTTGTTGTTTTGTTTCAACTTCTTTCTTATATTCTTCTTCTTTTCTTCTTAACTTTTCCCTAATATTTTCATATAACATATCAGCATTTCTTCTTTCTTCTTCTTCTTCTTGTTTTAAGGTACATCTGCAATTACATGTGCTTCTTTTAAAATTTGTTTTGTTAGACATAAAAAGTTCATTTTATGATACGGTTCCACATAAGTTGGCTTATTATCCAAATGAAAAATTTCTATGTTCTCCAATTGTTTTCCTTGTAAGGCTCATGTTTTTAATTTGTCACTTCAATCTCTTCCAAACCATATATACAGTTGAAAAGAAGCCAGGAGAAAGCATTATGCAACTTCGTTAGTTTTAGTCAGTAATAACTCTGGTAGATGTTGTAGGAAAGAAAGTTTGAAATTATTCAGGAAAGTTAGAGTTGAAAATTACCCCCTTTCCCACAGGTATAATTATTCCTCCATAGGACAGATAATTCAGTTTCTCATTAAAAAGAGAAGTTGCTGTTTATAAGCAAGTGTATCAATTCACTGGAAATAAAATTTCCACTTGACAAAACCTTACAGGTACCTCCAAAAAGATGTGCAGTGAAAGAGAGCACCTGTGGATGTTGTTTACACAACATACACGTGCAGATTACTGTCATCCAAGACTACGCTGACGAGTCGAATATCTGTTGCCTATACCTTTTGTTTCTTCTTCCACAACACTTGCAACTTACCTTGTTGATGATTACCTACTTTATGAATCACTTAAACATCCCTTCTAGAACAACACAGGATACGTATTAATTAAGTAAACAATAAAGAGTAATATGACCTTTCAGCATACACTTTTGAATTAATTTTATCTACCTATGACAGAGATGCTGAAAAAACTTCTCAGTAACCACTTTCCGTATTACTTTTTTGTTAATGTTTATTCATTTTTGAGAGAGAAAGGGAGAGCCCATGCATACAAAGGGGGGGCAGAGAGAGAGAGAGAGGGAGGCAGAAAATCTGAAGTGGGCTCTGCACTGACAACACACAGCTCGATGTGGGGCTCGAACTCACGAACCCTGAGATCATGACCTGAGCCAAAGTCGGACGCTTGACTGACTGAGCCACCCAGGCGCCCCCATTTTACTTTGTTTAAATTTTTTATTGAGAGAGAGATGACACAAGTGAGTGAGGGTGGAGAGAGGGAAAGAGAGACAGAATCCCACGAGGGGCAGACAGAGAGGGAGAGACAGAGTGAGAGAAGAGGAGCTCATCCGAAGTGGGGCTCGTGCTCACCCAAGCAGGGCTCGAGCCCACCCAAAGCAAGGCTCAAACTCACGAGATCATCACCTGAGCCAAAGCCAGATGCTTAACCAGCTCAGCCACCCAGGCACCCCCACTTTACCTTTTAACACCTGCATGTTAAGAAGCAAACGGAATCAATTTTGGCGAATTTTACTGTCTTGAGAAAAATGACCATTTTATACTCTGTTGGTAGGTACAGAAAGTAATATAAACTTTCCTGAGAACAATTTAAAAATATGGATCAAAGATCTTTTTAAAAATTTTTATACTTTAACCAGATTACATTATATTGAAGAATTGACTCCAAGCAAGTAACCAGACATGTAGAAACAGATTTATATAAAAGACATTCCTGACAGCATCAATTAAAATACTGAAAGATGAAAAACAAGCAGAATTCAATCTCCTAAATAATGATGTTTCTTGGACTATGGTGGACTTTCATATGGCCATTAAAATTGTGATTTGGAATATACATTAAAGTATTAGAAGTATTCACTGTTAAGAACTTGCTGTGTTATTGCCAAGAATCGCACACCTCACAACACTAAACAAGTATTCTTTCCAGGAAAATCCCATAAGGTAAGTCAGCAATTACAAAACTGCCCCTACACATCTGTAGTATAAAAGGAAACAGTTGAAATATTTCCTTAAAACCAAGATGCTGTACCTCAAACTGCAGAATTCACGTTCCCATTCTACTTTTTGATGTTCTAACCATGATATCATGTCTTTGGCTTCCTGTAGCTCGTTTTGTAGTGCACTAACCATTTTGTCCATTTTTGTCATTTTTCCCATAAGAAGTTTACAGTGATTTTTGTTAAGTTTCCTTAATTTCTCATAGGAAACACATATATCTTGGATTTTCAAGACGCCAGCAGAATCTGCATCAGAGAAGAAACAGAAATAAAATAGATGAGTACTTTTTGCATATACAGGCCTGTGCATCTTCAATTCACTCATTCACACATTGAGTAAATATATACCTTCAATGGAAGATGTTATACTCAGCTCTACAATTGCAATAGAGAAGACCCCTGGCTATCGATTAGCTTAAAGTCTAGTGAAGGAGCAAGACAACTCAAATGGTAATTCTAAATTCAGATAGTTCCTATTAGAAGACAGAGTTCTGTGATCATAACTTGATCTAGATTGGGCCCAAGGAAGATAGATGTCCCTGAGGAAGAGATAAATATACTGAGGAATGAAGGATGAGCAGGAGACAGTTAAGCAAAGGAGGAAGACAAGCACTCTCGACAGTCTAGAGCATGTGCCGAAGTTTCACTGTAATCTGCTTCTGGCCAAGATGGGGTAACACGTACTGATTGATCTTCCTACCTGAAGCAAGCAAAAACAAAACAGACAAAATACAATTTTAACATGATTTTCAAGATGCAGAACTTCAGACAATTGAGGACAATGACCCCTGAAAACAAAACACGTTAGCCTAACACAGGCCCAAACTCACTGCCTTGAGAGAGTTTTCAGGCTACGAAACAAGATAAATAAATTATTTAAGTAGATTTCACCAGACTCCTTGAGTCGTGGTGGCAAAACTGAGAGTCTGGTGAAGTCAAGGCAGATAGAGATGACAGGTCAGCATCCAGGAGAGGAGAAAGCAGGGCACAGAAAGAACCCTGGGCATCTGCACAGGGTCCCCTTTGGCTATTCAGCAGAGGAACAACCAGTGCATACATGGAAGGAAGTCATCAAGGGAAAAAAATTCTGAAAAGAGTACAGGAAACACTGCCTGGTGCTCCCACAGCACGAGGGACAGTATCTATTCACATTAGCTAAGATCGAAAAACTCATAATTTGCCTTAGGCTGATCACCACTCTGGATTCATCCAATAATTCGTAAGAGCAAGACTAAAGGATCCAACTGTTTGTAAGTAACTTAACTATATCTCCAAAACAAAGCATGGAAAGATAACTAGAGGCATAGAAGCTATTGTTTTAAAAACCAAATAGCACTTACAGAGATGTAAATTATGTTAGCCAGGAACAATACGATGGGTAGGAATAAACACATATTAGACATCACAAAAAAAGACTGAAGTTTAACATTGGAAACCTGGGAGAAAACTTCAAGTGGGAAATACACAATTGCCCAAAGAGGCAGGGGAAAGTGGCAGGAAAAAAATGGCCCAAATCTTCCTAAACTTCATGAAAACTATAATCCCACTGACCCAGGAAGGATCTGTCTAGGAAAGAAGAAATGGAAGTCAACTCTTGTGATTTGCCTAAACTCTATGCGATGTGGTATAACATTACTGGAAGGGAGACTGTGATGCTGAAGCCATAGACTATAAACCCTAAACCAACCACTAAAGCAGCAAAACTGAAAAGTTCTAGCTAGGAAGCCTAAATAAATAGGTGAATAAATGAATACATGAATAAATGAATACATGAATAAATAAATAAATGGATAAAACTGAATCATAAAAATTACTCGATTAAAAGAAAGCGGAAAAAGAAGAGAACGGGAACAAGGAGCAGATAGGACAAATGCAAATCAAACAGCATGATGACATATTCAAATCAACTATCTCAAAAATCACAGTAAATGGCCATTTGTAGCAACGTGGATGGAACTGGAGAGTGTGATGCTAAGTGAAATAAGCCATACAGAGAAAGACAGATACCATATGTTTTCAGTCTTATGTGGATCCTGAGAAACTTAACATAAACCCACGGGGGAAGGGAAGGAAAAAAGAAAAAAAGAGGTTAGAGTGGGAGAGAGCCAAAGCATAAGAGACTCTTAAAAACTGAGAACAAACTGAGGGTTAATGGGGGGGTGGGAGGGAGGGGAGGGTGGGTGATGGGTATTGAGGAGGGCACCTTTTGGGATGAGCACTGGGTGTTGTATGGAAACCAATTTGACAATAAATTTCATATATTGAAAAAAAAACATCACAGTAAATGAAAACGGTCTAAAAGCCTCAACTAAAACGCAGACTGTCAGAATGGATAAAAAAGGAAGACTCAACTGTATGCCACCTATACAAAATGCACTTTAAATGTCAAGACAGAAATTTGTTCGAAAGACAGGAATATGATATACCACACTAACACTTGACCAAAGAAGGCTGAGCTAGAGTGGCTCTATGAATAGCAGACAAAACAGTTTCAAGCAAAAAAAAAAAAAAAAATATTACCAGCAATAAACAACAGGTCATTGTATAATCATAAAAGGGTCAATTAAGAGCAATCTTAAATGTTCATGTATCTGTTAATAGCTTCAAAGTACATGAAGCAAAAATTGATAAAACTGAAAAGAGAAATAGGCAAATTCACAATTATAGTCTGATATTTCAACACGCTCAACATCAGCAAGGGCATAGTAGACTTGGCCGCCACTATTCTTCTCAAGGATCTATGGAACACTTACCAAAAAAGACTATGTTCTGGGTCAAAAATAAATCTTAATAAAAGGAAGAAGTCAAGAGGCCTGAAGTCATAATAGTGTGTTCCCTGACCACAAAGCAATCAAATCAGAAATCAAGCACAAAAATATCTCTGGAAAATACTCAACTATTTGTGAACTACAGAACACATCGAAATATCCCCTGGGTCAAAGAAGTAATGAAAAAAGAAAAAAAAATTAGAAAGGATTCTGAACTGAATGAAAATGAAAACATAGTAGAATTTGTAGAGTCCTGCTTTAGTAGCACTCACATGAAGACTGATAGCACTGAATGTATACATTAAAAAGGAAGAGGGAAGTGCGGTGCTCCTTGCTGCCTTTGTGGCTCCTCCCCCAGCTTCCCAAGGCACCCTGCCCTGCCCCGCCCCACCCTGGCAGTGGCTGGAGAGCAGGTGCTTTGTTCACAGCGCACAGCAGGCACTTGGGTGGGTGGGGGCGGGGTCCGCCAATGCTGGGAATTGAAGGTGGGGGAGTAGCTGTAGGAGGAGACCCCCCTACACTGAGGTGGGCATAGGCCGGGCCCGGGTTCTGCTGGAGCGGGAGGCGGCGGTGGTGGCAGAGGCATGGTCCTTCTGGAAGGGAGAGCCCAATGCCTCTGCACCTGTCTCCCCTCCCTTCCTCTCCGCCCCTGCCATGGGTTTTGTGTTCTAGCTCCCCATCTTTTTCTCACTACCTACATCATCACCCTTCTTCCGACTTCGCTTCCCAGCTTCTTGCGACCCTTTCTCACACTTAAGCCTCAGTTACTCAGGCTCTTTTCACCCTAGTCTTGCCGGAGACTTCATATGCCAGCAGTCTCTCTCATGGGATGTCCCCATCCTTCCCCTCTCCCCACATCCTATTCTGGGCTGATGGCAGCCAGAAATCCTTCCTATTGCGTTTACCGGCAGTTTCTACCTGGCCCTGACGCTTGGCGCAGATCAAGTCCACCACACCCACGCTGAGAAGTACCCCTAGGAGAACCACTTGTCCCATGGTGGTATTGGACAATGTGTTCTCGATTTTCCTCTGGTTGCTTATTTTAGTCTGAATATTTGTTACTCTCCACCGCTATACTTTACAAACGTATGTTTTGGTTGCATGACAAGGAGTTAGAAATGAGCCAGAGACCATTCGCAGGTAAGGAGAAGATTTAGACACTTAGGATTCAAGGAAGAAAGGAGAAACAGAATGTTAAGAAGGTTAGATTCCTCAAAGTATTTTGATATCTTTTGTGATCTGAGGAAGTGGAGATTACTGAGCCTACACAGATTGACATTTTGGGAGAAAATTTCATGGTGCTTGATTCGCTCTTGGAGTAACGTGAACACAAGTTCTCAAACCTGCATATTCTCTCAGTTGGTACCAGCTGTATATCTGAATGTTCACTTTCATCAGAACTTGTATCAGAGAAAGAATGGGAGTCTGCTTCAACGAAAATGACTACCTCCGGGACCTGAAATCGGTCATTCTGTTTCCTAATAGTGTATATGGCCATTTTCGTGGGAACAGATCAGGATTTTTACAGTTTACTTGGAGTATCCAGGACTGCAAACAGTAGAGAGATCAGACAAGCTTTCACGAAGTTGGCATTGAAGCTACAATCTGATAAAAAACAAACACACAAACAAAAAAAACAAAACGAATAACCCAGGGCGCCTGGGTGGCTCAGTCAGTTGAGCGTCCAACTTCCGCTTGCTCGGGTCATGATCTCACAGGTCGTGGGTTAGAGCCCCGCGTCGGGCTCTGTGCTGATGGCTCAGACCAGGGGCCTGCTTTGGACTCTGTGTCTCCCACACTCTCTGCCCCTAACCCACTTGCATTCCGTCTCTGTCTCTCTCAATAGTAAATAAACACTAAATAAATAAATAAATAAATAAATAAATAAATAAATAAATAACCAACCAACCAACCAAATGAATAATCCTAACGTTCAGAGTGATTTTCAAAAATAAATAGAGCATATGAAGTACTCAAAGATGAAGATCTGTGGGAAAAGTATGACTAATACGGAGAAAAGGGATTTGCACTTGATCCAGAAGGTGGCCTGTATGAAAGCTGGGATTATGATCGTTATGATTTTGGTATTTATGATGATGATCTTGAAAGCATGACATTGAATAGAAGAGAAGTGGATGCTGCTGTTCATTCTGGAGAACTGTGGTTTGTGAACTTTTACTCCCCAGGATGTTCACACTGCCATGAATTAGCTCCCACATGGAGAGACTGTGTTAAAGAAGTAGATGGATTACTTTGAATTGGTGCTGTTAACTGTGGTGATGATAGAATGTTTTGCCGAATGAAAGCAGTCAATGGATCTCCCAGCCTCTTCCTTTTTAGGTCTGGAACGGCCACAGTGAAATATCACGGGGACAGATCAAAGGAAAGTTTGGTGAGTTTCGCCATGCAGCACGTTAGAAACCCAGTGATGGAATTATGGACAGGAAATTGTGTTCACTCCATAGAAACTGCTTTTGCTGCTGGTATTGGCCAGCTGATCACTTTTTGTTGCAAAGGAGGAGATTGTTTAACTTCATAGACACGACTCAGGCTCAGGGGCATGTTGGATGGTCTGGCTAATGTAGGATGGATGGACTGTGCCACCCAGGACAAACTTTGTAAAAGTCTGGATATTATCACAAGTACTACTGCCTGTTTTCCTCTGGCGCCACATTAAATAACAGAGAGAAAAGCAGCGTTTTGTTCCTTAATTCATTGGATGCTCAAAATGTATTTGGAAATCACGCATAGTCTTCCAGATTTTGAGCTACTTTTGGCAAATACACTAACGGATCGATTGGCTCATCATCTGTGGCTCTTATCGTTTAGTTTTGGAAAACATGAAAATCCAAATGATCTTGAGTTGAGGGAACTAAAAACTCTACTCAAAAGTGAACAATTCAAGTTGGCAAGGCTGACTGTCCCTCTGCACCAGACATCTGTAGTAATCTCTCTGTATTTCAGCCATGTCTAGCAGTATTTAAAGGACAAGGAACCAAAGAATATGAAATTCATCATGGAAAGAAGATTCTATATGATATACTAGCCTTTGCCAAAGAAAGTGGTAATTCTCACGTTGCCACACTTGGACCTGAAAATGTTCCTGCTGATGACAGGAACCATGGCTTGTTGATTTGTTTGTGCCATGGTGTCCACCATGTCAAGCTTTATTGCCAGAGTTACAAAAAGCATCAAAGCATCTGCGTGGTCAGCTTCAGTTTGGTACACTAGATGGTACGGTTCACGAGAGACCCTGTAACACGTATAACATTCAGGCGGATCCAACAACAGTTGTATTCAACCAATCCGAGGTTCATGAATAAGAAGGACATCACTCTGCTGAACAACAGATCTTGGAATTCATAGAGGATCTTAGGAACCTTCAGCGACCTCCCTGACACCCACCACTTTCAATGAACTAGCTAAACAAAGAAACTATGATGAAGTCTGGATGGTTGACTTCTACTCCCATGGTGTCATCCATGTCAAGTCCTAATGCCAGAATGGAAAAGAATGGCCTGGACACTAACTGGACAGTTACTGTGGGCACTATAGACTGCCAAAAGTAACATTCTTTTTGTGCCCAAGAAAATGTTCAGAGATACCCTGAGATAAGATTCCCCCCCCCCCAAAACCAAATAAAGCTTTTCAGTATCACAGTTACAATGGCTAGAAGAGAGATTTGGGGCACGGGATTTCGACCTCAAGCATCCACAAATCTGATGACTCAGACTTTCGATGAAAAAGTTATACAAGGGAAAAATCACCGGGTGATTGAATTCTATGCTCCTTGGTGTGGACCTTGCCAAAATTTTGCTCCAGAGTTTAAGCTCTTGGCTAAGACGATGAAAGGAAAAGTGAAAGCTGGAAAAATAGACTGTCAGGCTTCGGCTCAGACATGCCAGAAAGCTGGCATCAGAGCCTATCCGACTGTTAAATGTTATCCCTATGAAAAAGCAAAGAGAAACATTTGGGGAGAGCAAATAGATGCCAGAGATGCAAAAGCAATCGCTGCCTTACTAAATGAAAAATTGAAAAATCTCCACACTCATGGAGAGAGAGATGAGGATGAATTTTAATGATGTGAAGATGAAGAAAAAAGAGAAAAGGAATTGTAACCCATGACATCAGAGGAACATCTTTGTAGGATGTTGCTACATTCTGGGTCACAATAAAGCAACATTATCTCGGAATTGTAATTGCACCGTCTGAATTCTGTACAACATTGGTATAAATGAAGGGACTGCAAGCTTTTTCTGTAAAAGGTCAAACTGTAAATATTTTAACCTTTGTAGACCATATACTTTTGTCACACAGTACTTTGTTTTTGCTTTGTTTACAACCCTTTAAAAAATCTAAAACTTTTCTTACCTCAGGGCCATACACAAACATCCCAAGCCACATTCAGTCCACGGGCCATAGATTGCTGACCCCTGGAAATGATACTAAAACTGCCTGGCTCAACCAGGAGCCTGCTCTGTCAAGTACATACATGTCTAGGGTCTATTCCTTAAAGTTTTGTGGCTGGCCTGAAAGGAAATAATTAGGTATTTATTTACCTGTCTGAAAAATTGTGTGAAATGGATTGTGGCCATAGTGTAATTAAAAAAAACCACACCCCCCCCACACACACACACAATGTGGCAAGCAGATAGCCTATTTTTATGGTGTATTATAATAAAGAGATTTTCTTTTTTTTTCTTTCTAAAGGTTGAAGAACTGATTTTAATTTTTCACAATTGAGAAAAATTTTGATAAAAAACTGCCAATAGATTTCTACAGTATCTAGAAGAAGAAGAAGAAGAAGAAGAAGAAGAAGAAGAACGAGGAGGGAAGGAGGGGGAGCAGAAGAAGAGGAGGAGGAGGAGGAGCATAGAGGAGGTGCAAGAAGACAGAGGAGGAGGAGGAAGGAGGAAGAGGAGGGAAGGAGGACAGGGAGATGGAGAGGGAAAGGGAGAAGAAGAAGAAGAAGAAGAAGAAGAAGAAGAGAGAAGAAGAACAAGGAGAACGAGGAGGGAAGGGGGAGGAGCAGAAGAAGAGGAGGAGGAGGAGGAAATAGGAGGCGGAATAAAACAGAAGAGGAAGAGGAAGGAGGAAGAGGAGGGAAGGAGGACAGGGAGATGGAGAGAGAAAGGGAGCAGAAGAAGAAGACGAAGAAGAGGAAGGAGAAGGAGAAGAAGAGAAGAAGAGGAGGAGGAGGAAAGAAGAAGGGGAAGTGGAGAGAAGGAGGAGAGGGAGAGGGAGACAGAGTGGGAAAGGGAGAAGAAGAAGAAGAAGAAGAAGAAGAAGAAGAAGAAGAAGAAAAGAAGAAGGGGAGGGGGAGGAGGAGGAGGAGAAGGAGGAGGAGGAGAGGAGGAGTAGGAGGGAGGAGAAGGAAGAAGGAGAGGAAGAAGAAGGAGAGGAAAAAGAAGAAGAGGCTGAAGAGGATGAGGAAGAAGAAAGGTCTGAAATCTATGACATTGGGTTCCACCTTTTGAAACTAGAAAAGGAAAACAAATTAAACCCAAACCAAGCAGAAGAAAGGAACTAATAAAGATAAAAATCACATGAAAGAATGCAGAAAAACGATAGAGAATAATCAATGAAACCAAATGTTTTCAGGAGGTGAAAAAAGGATAAATTTCTACCAAGACTGATCCCAAAATGAAGAGAAACAACGGAAGTATTAACAATATATCAGAAATTAGTAATGTAACTAACATTACTGGAAATTCACAGACTAAAAAAATAACAAAGTAATATTATGAACTTTATATAATTAATTTGACAACTCAGATGCAGTGGGTAAATTCCGTGAAAGACAGAAATTATCAAAGCTCAATCAAGAGTGAAGGGTGCCTGGCTGGCTCAGTTGGTAGAACATGTGACTCTTGATCTCTGGATTGTGTGTTCAAGCCCCATGTTGGGTGTAAAGATTACTGAAATGAAATGAAGTGAAATGAAATGAAATGAAATGAAGTGAAATGAAGTGAAATGAAATGAAGTGAAATGAAATGAAATAAAAAAAATAAAATAAAATAAAGGAAAAAAGAACAGATAAACTAACTAACTCTATATGTATAAAATAAACAAAAGTCTTAGATAAAGATCTTTCCACAGAAAACAATTCCAGGGCCAAGTGGCTACACTAGTAAATTCATCCAACATTTTAGGAAGAAATGTTATCTATTCTACACAAAGTCTCTCCCAAAAATGGAGAGGAGAAATAATTCTCACCTCATTCTATAAGGCTAGCATTACCTGAAACCAAAACTAGACAAAGATACTACAAGAAATAAAATTCTGTCATAAGCATGGGAGCACAATTTCTGAAGAAACCATCCACAAATCAAGTCTAACACTACATTGAAGAGGGGGGTGTGTCAACATGGCAGAGAAGTAGGGGAACCTGAAGTGACCACATCCCTCAAACACAGTAGTGAGGCAAGAAGATGTGGAAATCTAGGAATCTGGGCTACAGCGTGTCACAAACATCTCCAGGGGGCCATGGGGACAACTTGCCAGGTCATGGAGATTTTTAATCTATTCTTTCTGCACCTTCTGTATCTCCTTCTTATTTTCCTTTCTTTCTCTCTCTCTCTCTCTCTCTCTCTCTCTCTCTCTCTCTCTCTTCACTGCCTGGATTAAGTTGTATAGTTTCTCTGATTCTCTGCCTGGTCAATTTTTTGTCTTCTTCTCTTTTCCTTTGCCCCTGTCATTTCTCACTTTGTTTGAGATAAGGCATCTTCCATCACCCCCCCACTGTTTAAATTCTTTTCCAAGGTTACATTATGAACAAATCTAAGCACACCTGCTGGAATGGCCAACCCAACAATATGAGTAGGGAAATAAAGCAACCAGAGTCACAACAGAGAGCATGAAACACACTCCAAAGATACCTGTTGAAGGGCCAGGCCCTGGATAGTATATGACCCCTTTTTAAAATAGTAGTGCTCACAGGTGCAGGACACATGACAACTAGGAACACACATAAAGTAGTGAACACTGATGAAATGGAAGAATTCTCCTCAAAAGAAACTCCAGGAAGAAATGAGAGCTAGAGAATTGCTCAAAACAGATATAAACAATATATCGGTTCAAGAATTTAGAATAACAGTTGTAAGATTAACAGCTGAGCTTACAAAAAAGCATGGAAGACAGCAGAGAATCTATTGCTGCAGGGATCAAGGAACTAAGACATAGTCATAGCAATTAATAAATACTGTAAATAAGATGCAAAATAAACTAGATGCAGTAACAGCAAAGATGGAGGAAACAGAGGGGAGAATAAGTGACATAGAAGATGAAAGTATGGAAAATGACGAAGCCAAGAAAAAGGGTGATAAGAAAATATTAGACCATGAGGGGAGCATTAGAAAACTAAGTGATTCGATGAAATGTAATATTTATCCGGATCATAAGAGTTCCAGCATAAGAGAGAGAGAGAGAGAGAGAAAGAAAAGGGCAGATGGTTTACATGAAAAAATTATAGGTGAGAACTTCCCTAATCTGGAGAAGGAAGCAGACATCCAAATCCAGAAGGCACAGACAACTCCCTTCAGATTCAACAAGAATCTGATTCAACAAGAATCAGATTCAACAAGAATCGCCAGGAGGCGATGGTAGGAAAAAGTCCATGTGTTGAATAGGAAAATATGCTGCTAAGAATCCTTTCTCCAGCAACGATGTCATTCAGAATAGAAGGAGAGATAGGCTTTCCCAGAAAACCAAAAACTACAAGAGCTCATGACCACTAAACCAGCCCTGCAGGAGATCCTAAGGAGACTCTGTGAGTGGAATGTTGTCAAGGCTACAAAGGACCAGAAACATCACCACCAGCATGAAAGCTCCAGACAACACAATGACATGACATCCGTATCTTTAAATAATCACTCTGAATGTGAAGGGACTAAATGCCCTTATCAAAACACATAGCGTATCTGAATGGATTAAAAAAAAAAAAAACAATATCCATCTATATCCTGTCTACAAGAGACTTATTTGAGACAGGAGGACACCATTTTATTGAAGGTTAGGGGATAGAGTACCATGTATTATGGTACTGGAAGTCAAAAGAAAGCTGGGGTAGCCATACTTAGATCAGACAAATGAGATTTTAAACCAAAGACTCTAACAAGAGATGGCGAAGGGCATTATATCATAATTAAGGGATCTATCCATCAAGAAGAGCTACCAGTTGTAAATGTTGGTGCCCCCAACTTGAGAGCCCCCAAATATATACATAGACTAATCACAAACCGAAGCATTCTTATTGATAATCATATGGAGAGTGTAGGTGACTTAAATACTCCCTAACAACAATGGACAGATCACCTAGGCACAAAATCGGTAAAGAAACAAAGGCCCTGAATGATACGCTGGACCAGATGTTTTTGACAGATCTATTCAGAACTTTTCATCCAACAGCAGCAGAATACACATTCTTCTCGAGTGCACGTGGAACATTCTCCAAAACAGATCACACAGTGGGTCACAAAACAGCCCTCCATAAATATAAAAGAACAGAGATCATTCCATGCGTATCTTCAGATCACAACACTATGAAACTTGAAATCAAACAAAAGAAAAAGTTTGGGAAGCCTCTAAATGCATGGAGGTTGAAGAACATCCTACTGGAGAAAGAATGGGTCAACCAGACGATGAAAGAAAAAATTAAAAACATACATGCAGGCAAATGAAAATGAAAACATGACAGTCCAACCCCTTCGGGATGCAGCAAAGGCAGCCCTAAAAGGAAAACATATCGCCATCCAGGCCTTTCTCAAGAAATAAGAACAATCCGAAATACAAAATCGAAGCTCACACCTAAAGAAACTAGAAAAAGAACAGCAAAGAAACCCTACAACCATTAGAAGAAATAATAAAGATTAGAGCAGAAATAAACACTATAGAATCCAAAAGAAAAACCCTTAAAAACAAACAAACAAACAAACAAAAAAAATAGTAGAACAGATCAATGAATCTAAGAGCTGTTTTTTTTAAAAAGAATACATAAACTTGATAACCCCCTAGCCAGCTTCTCAAAAAGAAAAGAGAATCCAAATAGATAAAATCATGAATGAAAAAGGAGAGGTCTCAATCAACACCACAGAAATACAAGTATTAGAGAATACTACGAAAATGTATATGCCAACAAACTGGACAACCCGGAAGAAATGGACACATACCTAGACAACCACACATTACCCAAACTCAAATGGGAAGAAATAGAAAATTTGAAGAGACCCATAACCGGCGAAGAAATTCAATCAGTTATCAAAAATCTCCCAACAAATATGAGTCCTGGGCAAGAAGTCTTCCCACGGGAATTCTACAAGACATTTAAAGCAAAGTTAATACCGATTCTTTTCCAGCTGTTGAACAAAGAAATGGAAGAAAAGCTTCTGGACTCTTTCTATGAGGCTAGCATTACCTTGATTCCCAACACAGATAGAGACCCCATTAAAAAGGAGAATGACAGGCCAATATTCCTGATATGCATGGATGCCAAAATTCTTAACAAGATACTAGCAAATCCAATTCGGCAGTATATGAAAGAATTCTTCACCATGCTTTCGTTAAAAAAAACACACACATACACACAACACATACACACACACACACAATGTGGCAAGTTGATAACCTATTTTCATGGTGTATTATAATAAAGAGATTTTCTTCTTTTTTCTTTCTAAAGGTTGAAGAACTGATTTTAATTTTTCACAATTGAGAAAAATTTTGGTAAAATAATGCCAATAGATTTCTACAGCATCTAGAAGAAGAAGAAGAAGAAGAAGAAGAAGAAGAAGAAGAAGAAGAAAGGAAGAGGAGGAGGAGGAAGAAGAAGGAAGAAGGAGGAGGAGGAAGGAGGAAGAGGAAAGAGGAGGAAGAAGAGGAGGGAAGGAGGAATAGGAGAGGGAGATGGAGAGGGAAAGGGAGAAGAAGAGGAAGAAGAAGAAGAAGAAGAAGAAGAAGAAGAAGAAGAAGAAGAACTAGGAGGGAAGGTGGACGAGCAGAAGAGGAGGAGGAGGAGGAGGAAAGAGGAGGAGGAAGAGGACAGAGGAGGAAGAGGAAGAGGAGTGAAGGAGGAGAGGGAGATGGAGATGGAGAGGGAAAGGGAGAAGAAGAAGAAGATGAAGAAGAAGAAGAACAAGAAGAAGAAGAAGAAGAGGAGGAGGAGGAGGAGGAAAGAGGAAGGGGAAGAGGAGAGAAGGAGGAGAGGGAGAGGGAGACAGGGCGGGAAAGAGAGAAGAAGAAGAAGAAGAAGAAGAAGAAGAAGAAGAAGAAGAAGAAGAAGAAGAAGAAGAAGAAAGAAGGAGAGGAGGAAGAAGGAGAGGAAAAAGAAGAGGAAGAAGAGGATGAGGAAGAAGAAAGGTCTGAAATTTATGACATCGGGTTCCACCTTTTGAAACTAGAAAAGGAAAACAAATTAAACACAAACCAAGCCGAAGAAAGGAACTAATACAACTCAAAGACATAAATCACATGAAAGAAAGCAGAAAAACAATAGAGAATAATCAATGAAACCAAATGCTTTCAGGAGGTGAAAAAAGGGATCAATTTCTACCAAGACTGATCCCAAAATGAAGAGAAACAAGGGAAGTATTAACAATATATCAGAGATTAGTAATTTAACCAACATTACTGGAGATTCACAGATACTAAAAAATAACAAAGTAATATTATGAACTTTATATAATTAATTTGACAACTCAGATGCAGTGGGTAAATCCCGTGAAAGACAGAAATGATCAAAGCTCAATCAAAAATAAAGGGTGCCTGGCTGGCTCAGTTGGTAGAGCATGTGACCCTTGATCTCTGGATTGTGAGTTCAAGCCCCATGTTGGGTGTAAAGATTACTGAAATGAAATGAAATGAAATGAAATGAAGTGAAATGAAATAAAATGAAATGAAGTGAAATGAAGTGAAATGAAATAAAGTGAACTTAAATAAAATAAAAAAATAAAATAAAATAAAGGAAAAAAAGAACTGATAAGCTAACTAACTCTATATGTAAAAAAGAAACCAAAGTCTTAGATAAAGATCTTTCCACAGAAAACAATTCCAGGGCCAAGTGGCTACACTAGTAAATTCATCCAACATTTTAGGAAGAAATGTTATCTATTCTACACAAAGTCTCTCCCAAAAATGGAGAGGAGAAATATTTCTCACCTCATTCTATAAGGCTACCATTACCTGAAACCAAAACTAGACAAAGATACTATAAGAAATAAAATTCTGTCATAAACATGGGAGCACAATTTCTGAAGAAACCATCCACAAATCAAGTCTAACACTACATTAAACAGGGGGGGGGGTGTCAACATGGCAGAGAAGTAGGGGTACCTGAAATGACCACATCCCTCAAACACAGCAGTGAGGCAAGAAGATGTGGAAATCTAGGAATCCGGGCTACAGCATGACACAAACATCTCCAGGGGGCCATGGGGACAACTTGCCAGGTCATGGAGATTTTTAATCTATTCTTTCTGCACCTTCTGTATCTCCTTCTTATTTTCCTTTCTCTTTCTCTTTCTCTTTCTCTTTCTCTTTCTCTTTCTCTTTCTCTTTCTCTCTCTCTCTCTCTTCACTGCCTGGATTAAGTTGTATAGTTTCTCTGATTCTCTGCCTGGTCAATTTTTTGTCTTCTTCTCTTTTCCTTTGCCCCTGTCATTTCTCACTTTGTTTGAGATAAGGCATCTTCCATCACCCCCCCACTGTTTAAATTCTTTTCCAAGGTTACATTATGAACAAATCTAAGCACACCTGCTGGAATGGCCAACCCAACAATATGAGTAGGGAAATAAAGCAACCAGAGTCACAACAGAGAGCATGAAACACACTCCAAAGATACCTGTTGAAGGGCCAGGCCCTGGATAGTATATGACCCCTTTTTAAAATAGTAGTGCTCACAGGTGCAGGACACATGACAACTAGGAACACACATAAAGTACCGAACACTGATGAAATGGAAGAATTCTCCTCAAAAGAAACTCCAGGAAGAAATGAGAGCTAGAGAATTGCTCAAAACAGATAAAAACAATATATCGGTTCAAGAATTTAGAATAATAGTTGTAAGATTAACAGCTGAGCTTACAAAAAAGCATGGAAGACAGCAGAGAATCTATTGCTGCAGGGATCAAGGAACTAAGACATAGTCATAGCAATTAATAAATACTGTAAATAAGATGCAAAATAAACTAGATGCAGTAACAGCAAACATGGAGGAAACAGAGGGGGAATAAGTGACATAGAAGATGAAAGTATGGAAAATGACGAAGCCAAGAAAAAGGGTGATAAGAAAATATTAGACCATGAGGGGAGTATTAGAAAACTAAGTGATTTGATGAAATGTAATATTTATCCGGATCATAAGAGTTCCAGCATAAGAGAGAGACAGAGAGAGAGAGAGAGAGAGAGAGAGAAAAGGGAAGATGGTTTACTTGAACAAATTATAGGTGAGAACTTCCCTAATCTGGAGAAGGAAGCAGACATCCAAATCCAGAAGGCACAGACAACTCCCTTCAGATTCAACAAGAATAGGTCATCTCCACAGCATATCATAGTGAAAGTGGCAAGATACAAAGAGAAAAGAGAATTCTGAAAGCAGCAAGGGACAAACGGGCCTTAACCTACAAGGGTAGACACATATGGGTAGTAGCAGACCTGCCCGCTGAAACTTGGCAGGCCAGGAGGCGATGGTAGGAAAAAGTCCATGTGTTGAATAGGAAAATATGCTGCTAAGAATCCTTTCTCCAGCAACGATGTCATTCAGAATAGAAGGAGAGATAGGCTTTCCCAGAAAACCAAAAACTACAAGAGCTCATGACCACTAAACCAGCCCTGCAGGAGATCCTAAGGAGACTCTGTGAGTGGAATGTTGTCAAGGCTACAAAGGACCAGAAACATCACCACCAGCATGAAAGCTCCAGACAACACAATGACATGACATCCGTATCTTTAAATAATCACTCTGAATGTGAAGGGACTAAATGCCCTTATCAAAACACATAGCGTATCTGAATGGATTAAAAAAAAAAAAACAATATCCATCTATATGCTGTCTACAAGAGACTTCTTTGAGACAGGAGGACACCATTTCATTGAAGGTTAGGGGATAGAGTACCATGTATTATGGTACTGGAAGTCAAAAGAAAGCTGGGGTAGCCATACTTAGATCAGACAAATGAGATTTTAAACTAAAGTCTCTAACAAGAGATGGCGAAGGGCATTATACATAATTAAGGGATCTATCCATCAAGAAGAGCTACCAGTTGTAAATGTTGGTGCCCCCAACTTGAGAGTCCCCAAATATATACATTGATTAATCACAAACATAAGCAATCATGTTGATAATCATATGGAAATTGTAGGTGACTTTAATACTCCCTAACAACAATGGACAGATCACCTAGGCACAAAATCGGTAATGAAACAAAGGCCCTGAATGATACACTGAACCAGATGTATTTGACAGATCTATTCTGAACTTTTCATCCAACAGCAGCAGAATACACAGTCGTCTCAAGTGCACATGGAACATTCTCCAAAACAGATCACACAGAGGGTCACAAAACAGCCCTCCATAAATATAAAAGAACGGAGATCATTCCATGCGTATTTTCAGATCACAACACTATGAAACTTGAAATCAAACAAAAGAAAAAGTTTGGGAAGCCTCTAAATGCATGGAGGTTGAAGAACATCCTACTGGAGAAAGAATGGGTCAACCAGACGATGAAAGAAAAAAATAAAAAATATACATGCAGGCAAATGAAAATGAAAACATGACAGTCCAACCCCTTCGGGATGCAGCAAAGGGAGCCCTAAAAGGAAAACACATCGCCATCCTGGCCTTTCTGAAGAAATAAGAACAATCCGAAATACAAAATCGAAGCTCACACCTAAAGAAACTAGAAAAAGAACAGCAAAGAAACCCTACAGCCATTAGAAGAAATAATAAAGATTAGAGCAGAAATAAACACTACAGAATCCAAAAGAAAAACCCCAAAAAACAAACAAACATAAAATAGTAGAACAGATCAATGAATCTAAGAGCTGTTTTTTTTTTTAAAGAATACATAAACTTGATAACCCCCGAGCCAGCTTTCTCAAAAAGAAAAGAGAATCCAAATAGATAAAATCACGAATGAAAAAGGAGAGGTCTCAATCAACACCACAGAAATACAAGTATTAGAGAATACTACGAAAATGTATATGGCAACAAACTGGACAACCCGGAAGAAATGGACACATACCTAGACAACTACACATTACCCAAACTCAAATGGGAAGAAATAGAAAATTTGAACACACCCATAACCAGCGAAGAAATTTAATCAGTTATCAAAAATCTCCCAACAAATATGAGTCCTGGGCCAGAAGTCTTCCCACGGGAATTCTACAAGACATTTAAAGCAAAGTTAATACCGATTCTTTTCCAGCTGTTGAACGAAGAAATGGAAGAAAAGCTTCCGGACTCTTTCTATGAGGCTAGCATTACCTTGATTCCCAACACAGATAGAGACCCCACTAAAAAGGAGAATGACAAGCCAATATTCCTGATGAACATGGATGCCAAAATTCTTAACAAGATACTAGCACATCCAATGCGGCAGTATATGAAAGAATTCTTCACCATGATCAAGTGGGATTCATTCCTGGGCTACAGGGCTGGTTCAATATTCGCAAATCAATCAAAATGATACATCACCTTAATAGAAGAAAGGATACGATCATTCATATGATCCTGTCAATAAATACAGAAAAACATTTGACAAAATACAGCATTCTTTGTTAATAAGAAACTCTCAAGAAAGTTGGGATACAAGGAACAAACCTTAACCTAGTAAAAACCATAGATGAGAAGCCTGCTGCGAATATCCTCAATGGGGAGAAACAGAGAACTTCCCCCCTACCCTGCCCGCCGAAGATAAGGAACACAAAAGGGACGTCCACTCTCACCAGTGTTGTTGAACATAGTGGTGGAAGGCCTAGCCTCAGAAATCATACAACAAAATGAAATAAAACACATCCAAACTGGCAAAGAAGAAGTTAAACTTGCACTTTTCACAGATGGCATGATACTCTACATGGAAAACCTGAAAGACTCCACCAAAAAGCTGCTCCGACTGATACATGAATTCAGCAAAGTCACAGAGTACAAAATCAACACACAGAAATTGATTGCACTTCTATATACCAATAATGAAGTGACAGAAAGAGAAATCAAGAAACCGAGCTCATTTACAATTACACCAAGAACCATAAAATACCTAAGAATCAACCTAACCAAAGCTATAAGAGATTTGTATCCTGAAAACTGTAGAAAACATATCAAAGAAATTAAAGACACAAAGAAATAGAAAAACATTCCATGCTCATGGACTGGAAGAAGAAATATTGTGAAAATGTCGATAACGACCCAAAGCAATCTACACATTCAGTGCAATCCCAATCAACGTTGCACCGGCATTCTTCTCAGAGCTAGAACAAACAATCCTACAATTTGTATGGAACCACAAAAGATCCCAGATCGCCAAAATAATGTTGAAAAAGAAAACCAAAGCCGGAGGCATCACAATCCCAGACGTTAGCCTCTACTACAAAGCTGCGATCATCAAGGGAGTATACTATTGGCACAAAAAGAGACACAAAGGCGAATGGAATAGAATAGAGAATCCAGAAATGGACCCACAAATGTATGGCCAACTAAACCTTGGCAAAGCAGGAAAGAGTATCCAGTGGAAAAAAGATAGGCTCTTTAGCAAATGGTGCTGGGAGGTCTGGGCAGCAACATGCAGAAGAATGAAACAGGACCAGTTTCTTACACCGTGCATAAACTCAAAATGGATGAAAGACCTCAATGTGATAGAGGAAACCATCAAAACCCTGGAGAAGAACACAGGCCACAACCTCTTTGACCTTGGCTACAGCAAATTCTACTCAATACATCTCTGAAGGCAAGGGACGTAAAAGCAAAATTGGACTATTGGGACCTCATCAAAGTAGAAAGCTTCTGCACTTCAAAGGAAAAAATCCACAAAATTAAAAGGCACCAACGGAATGGGAGAAGATATCTGCACATGACATATCAGATAAAGGATTAGTGCCCATACTCTAGAAAGAATTGGCCAAACTCAACACCCGAAAAACAAATAATCCGGGGAAGAAATGGGCAGAAGACATGAATAGACACTTCCAAAGAAGACATCCAGATGGCCAACAGGCACATGAAAGGATGTTGAACGTCGCTCATCATCAGGGAAATACAAGTCAAAACCACATTGAGATACCACCTCACACCGGTCAGGGTAGAAAAATTTAACAGCACAGGAAACAGCAGACATTGGTAAGGATGTGCAGAAATGGGAATTCTCTTGCACTGTCGGTGGGAATGCATGGGTGGTGCCACTGCTCCGGAAAACAGAGTGGAGGTTCCTCAAAAAATTAAAAATAAAATTACCCAACAATCCAGCAATTGCACTACTAGGCATATATCCAAGGGACACAGGAGTGCTGATTCATAGGGGCACATGTACCCCAACATTTATACTATCAACAATCACCAAATTATGGAAAGAACACAAATGTCCATCAACTGATGAATGGGAAAAGAAGATGTGGTTTATATATACAATGGATATTACTTGGCAATGAGAAAGAATGAAATCGTGCCATTTGCAACAACATGGATGGAACTGGACGGTAGTATGTGAAGTGAAATAAGTCAGTCAGAGAAAAACAGATATCATATGTTTTCACTCATATGTAGATTTCGAGAAACTTAACAGAAGAACATGGGGGAATAGAAGGGGAAAAATAGTTTCAAACAGAGAGGGAGGCAAACCATAAGAAACTCTTAAATACAGAGAACAAACTGAAGGTTCATGGAGGGGTGGGGGAAAGAGGAGAATAGGTGATGGGCATTGGGGAGGGCACTTGTTGGGATGAGCACTGAGTGTGGTATGTAAGTAAAGAATCATGGGAATATACTCCCAAAGCCAAGAGCACAATGTATACACTGTACGTTAGCTAACTTGACAATAAATTATATTTCATTAATTAATTAATTAAACTACAGCCATGTGTGTTTGTGGGGGGGTGGAATCTAACAATACACTAAGGGATAATTTGTTATTACCAAATGGGGTTTATCCCAGAAATGCAGAGTTGGTTTAAGATTCAAAAACCGTATCTATCTCCGTAGATAAAATAAGTTCCTTGTCAAAATTCAACATCCGTTCCAGATAAAAACTTTCAGCAATCCTGGAATACAAGGGAGCTTCAATATGATTTAAAACAAAACAAAACAAAACAAAACAAGTCATGATAACTCTATAGCTAACGTTATAAATAATGGTGAAAAACTGAATGCATTTCCTATAAGACCAGGAAGAAGACAGGAATGACATTCACTGAATGACTTCTTCTGTTCAGCACTATACTAGCAGTTCTAGCCAATGCAATCAAACAAGATAAAGCAACAAAGGACATCCAGATAGAAAATGAAGTGAAACTGTCTCTACTAGCAAGGACATGGTCACAAAATAGAAGTTGGCAAACTCCAGCCTATGGGCCACGTTACTTGTTTTGGTAAATTAAATTTTATCAAAATACAGACATTTCCATTAATTTATGCAGTATCTATTGGCTGCTCTTATAGTACAATGGCAAAGCTGATTAGTTGAGACAGAGAATGAATTGGCTACAAGTCTACAATATTTACCATTGTTAGTAAAATAGTAGTTAAAAATGAATTCTTATGACCTTTGCTTATGTAGAAAATCTGACAGCATTAAGAAAAATGCTATTAGAATTAATAAATGAATTTATCATGGCACATGGATGAGTCAGTCGGTTGAGTGTCTGTCTCTTGATTTCAGCTCAGGCTATGATCCCAGAGTCATGGGATGGAGCCCTATGTCAGGCTCGCACTGAGCATGGGGACTGCTTAAGATTCTCTCTCTCTCTCTCTCTCTCTCTCTCTCTCTCTCTCTCTCTTCTCTCTCTCTCTCTCTCTCTCTCTCTCTCTCTCTCTCTCTCTGCCCCTCTCCCCTGCTCATGTATTCTCTCTAATATTAAATATATCTATACATATAAATTTATCAAGGTTGGAGGATGCAGAATCGTTACACAAAAATCAACTGTATTTCTATATATTAGCTATAAAGAATCAAAAATTAAAATTTCAGGGCATCTGGGTGGCTCAGCTGGTTAAGCACTGGGCTCAGGCTCAGGTCATGATCTCACCGTTGGTGAGTTCAAGCCCCACGTCGGGCTCTGTACTGATAGCTTGGAGCCTGGAGCCTGCTTCAGATTCTGTCTACCTCTCTCTCCGCCCCTCCCCAACTCATGCTCTGTCTCTCTCAAGAGTAAGCATTAAAAAAATTAAATTTAAGATGTATTATTTACAACTGCACTGAAAATAAAAAATAATCACGGTTAATATCATAAAAGACAGAAAGACCTATACTTTACACACTACAAAATATTACTGAGAAAATTTTAAAAGACCTATATCAAGGGAGAGATATATACTCTGTTCAGGGGTTAAAAGATTCAATATTGTCAAGAAGCCAATTCTCCCCAAATAAATCTGTAGATTCAACATAATCTAAACTTAATTTCCAGAAGACCACCAGAGTTGATGTTTGTTTGTTTGTTTGTTTGTTTGTTTGTTGTTAAGAAACAGACAAACTGATTATAAAATTCACGTGGAAATGCAAAGGATCCAGAGTAGCGGAAGAACACTGAAAAGAACACAGCAAGATGACAAACACTACCTGATTTCAAAAATCCTGGGGCGCCTGGGTGGCGCAGTCGGTTAAGCGTCCGACTTCAGCCAGGTCACGATCTCGCGGTCCGTGAGTTCGAGCCCCGCGTCAGGCTCTGGGCTGATGGCTCGGCGCCTGGAGCCTGTTTCCGATTCTGTGTCTCCCTCTCTCTCTGCCCCTCCCCCGTTCATGCTCTGTCTCTCTCTGTCCCCAAAAATAAATAAAAAACGTTGAAAAAAAAATTAAAAAAAAAATCCTTATAAACTGGCAGTGATTAAAACTGCATAATATTGGTACCAAGATGGACAAAGAGATCAATGAGACAGAATAGAGCCCATACATAAACCCACACATATGTGGCCAACTGATTATGACAAAGGAGCAATGGCATAAAGTGGAGAAAACACAGCCTTTTCAATAAATGGTGTTGGAACAACTAGATATCCATATGCAAAAGAATGACCTTGTATACATACTTTGTATCACAAATAAAAAAGAATATAAAATGGGTCATAGATCTAAATGTAAGACCTAAAACTATAAAACTTCTAAAAGAAAGCATGAGAGAAAAGCTTTGTGACCTTGTGCTACGGAAATATTTCTTAGATATGAAAACCAAAAGCAACAATCATACAAGAACAAATGAATGTGTAAACTGGACTTCACCAAAAAGAAAAACTGCTCTTCAAAAACACTGTTGAGAGAAGGAAAAGTCACAGAGTGGGAGAAGAAAAACCTTGCAAAAAAAGAGCAGTGAGAAAGGAACTGTATCTAGCTCTTTCCACCATCTTTCTGTGCCACCATCATGATGCATGTGAATGTCGTGGCAGATGCTCCCCAAAGCATAACAATACAGAAAAGAGAAGCAAACGCCAGGTTCTTACTAGGCCATGCTCCAAAGACATTGTCCACTTTCTAACTGTGATGATGAAGCATGGTTACAGTGGTGAATTTAAAATCATTGATGATCACAGAATTGGGTAAATTGACGTGAAACTCACAGGCAGGTTAAGCAAGGATGGAGTGACTGGCCCCAGAATTGATGGACAATGCAAAGATCTAGAAAAATGGCAGAACAATCTGCTCAGTTTGGTTTCATTATACTGACCACCTCAGCTACAGTCATGGACCATGAAGAAGGAAGATGAAAACACACAGAAGGGGAAATCCTGGGATTCTTTTTCTAGGGATTTAATACATACGTGCAAATAAAATGCCTCAGTGGAAACAACAACAACAACAACAACCACGAAAAAAAAAAAAAAGAAAACAAAATAAGGAACTGTGTTTAGGATATACAAAGAATTCTGAAAACTCAAAAACTAAGAAAACAAACAAACAAATTTTTAAAACAACCAAAGATTTGCACAATTCAAGGAAGATACACAGATGGCAAACAAGCACATGAAAATATGCTCACCATCATCAGTTATTAGGGATATGTATATTGAAACCATAATGAGATATATACTAAATATCCATCCGAATGGCTAGGATTTAAAAAGCTGACAATACTAAGTGTTCATGAATATGTATGTAGGAATTGGTGCTCTCACTGCTGGTGAGAATGGAAAACCGTACAACTCCTTTAGAAAACAATTTCGCAGCTTCATAATAAGGGAATATGAAGGGACATGAGATTTTTAAGGGTGATGAATATGTTAACTGTCTGGATTATGGTTATCATTTCATACGTGTAAACATATGTCAAAACTATCAAATGACACACTTCATATATGAACTAAACTTCATATATGAACTAAAAATGTTGGATACGAAAATCTCTTTCACAGGAAGAAACGTCTAAAACAGTGGATAAGACACAGACGGAAAGAAGGATGTAAAACAATACAAGATGAAGCCAGAGGACTGTGGCCTTTAACCTAATAGCAATGAGAAGTAATAGCTAAGCTTTAAGCAAGGGGGTCCCATGATGAAAGACACATTTTTTAAAACATATACTAATTATGGTTGCAGTGTAGACCAAGGTCCTGGGAGGTAGAACGGCAGGAAAAACAGTCCTAAGGTTATTTCAGTCATCTGGGAGAAAAATAATGACCTGACCTGGGTGAAGGCACAGAAGAGAAGCAGAGTTAACAAACACAATAGATGTGCCATTCCCACTAAGAAAGGTACAGTAGAAATGATGACTCTTTGGCTGAGAGGATACAATAGTTCTCCTTTTATTTTAATATAAAACATATTTCTGAGATGAGCAGCTCTATAATACAGCAGTGCTCTATGGTGCAGTAGTAGGCAAGGTGTGCACATATTACTACAGCAATATACGTAAAAAGGCTTCCTACCTTTACAATCCATGCCAAGTTGTTCAATCAGCAACATGAAATTCTTGGAGTAAGGCAACTCACAATGCTCTGAAGCTCTTTCAGATGACTGAATGAAGTCGACAAGGTCATCCATAGAAGTAATTTGCTTTTTGACCTACGAATGAATAATACCATTTCAAAATGTCCCCCAAATATTTATAAAATACACTAGGTGTAGAGAAGTGATAAATAGCCATCTTTTTATAAAAGCAAAAACAGGGGCACCTGACTGGCTCAGTCGGTTGAGCATCCGACTCCATTTTGGCTCAGGTCATGACCTCAGGGTTCCTGAGTTTGAGTCCCACGTTGACCTCCACAATGACAGCATGGAGCCTGCTTGGGATTCTCTCTCCCCCTCTCCCTCGGCCCCTCCCCCACTTGTGCATGCTCTCTCTCAAAATACATTTTAAAAATAAGTGAATGAACATTTAAAAGCGAAACCATAGAGACTTTTTAAAAGAACGGATTTTTATCAAAAAGACACTGTTATCCATAGCTAGTATTTCTAAGTAACTTTTTCACAGCAAATGTCTCTACAACAAAGGAAGATTTTCTATTTTTTCACTACATCTTTCATAAAGTAATTTTTTGCCACTGAACAATATTCCTAACAAATATGTATCAAAATAATATGATAATAAAATAAAATAAATAATAAAATAATAAAGAAAATAAAATTAAATAATAAATAAAATAAAATAAAATAAATAATAAATAAAATAAAATTACATTGTCTCTTTTGCATACCTTGTTCTTTTTCTTAGAAATTTTCTTTGCAGGTCTGAAAAAGAGCAACAATTGTTTTCAGTCAAATATTAAATACTTAAAATACAAAGCGTATCTAAACCTATTGTTTCTGATATAAAATCTCTGCATTTGAAACTAATTTTCTACAAAGGGGATTAAACAACAGAGTAACATTAAACAACATCGAAAACATACTACTGCTAATATTAACAAAGGATTAGGTTTATCCAGTTCCAGTATATGTGCTGCTGAAGCAAGCACAACAAAGTACTAACGTTAGGTAAAAACTGACAAAAGCAAAGGAAAATCCTAATGCTACTTGCATTATTTGCTAGGAATAATACCATTGTTTGTGTTGTTGTCATTTTACTAAAAATAAGCTTTTACTGGCACTAAAACCTACTTGGAAAGTGCAAGTTAAGTCCCTATATGAAAGAACCCCTTTTTAACAATCATGATATTAACGTGTTGGAGACTCACTATGCAACTACTCTCTAGGCATTACTATGTGCACTTTACATGTCTTCAAGGTATTTGAAGCCCCACAACAATCCTATGAAGTAGGTTATTATATTAGGTATGTTACACAGGAAGAGAATGAGGCACAGAAAGTCGAAGTGACTTGCCCAAGAAGCCCTAGTCGCTGGCCAAGAACAGACCCTGAATTCAAACCCAGGAATGTGCCTTCAAAGCATCTGTTTTATACTATGTGGTTAAAGTAATACTCCAGTGTTTCTAACTAATATGACAGCAAATGAATCTATATTGTGATTTGATTTCTAGCTATAGTGATACATAACAATTTCTGAATCTTATAGTGATACATAACAATTTCTGAATCTTCTGTATAGTGATACATAACAATTTCTGAATCTGTGTAAGATTTTTTTTACTTGGCAAGATGGGAAATCTACTTTCAATAAACTAAAGATTTGCTTCTTCTAGAGAAGTTCCTCAACAGGCATTCATTCATTCATTCATTCATTCATTCCACTGTTTATCCCCACATTCAACACATACTTATTGAGCATACAATCTGTGTCAATGGCACTGTTGGTACAGGAAGCATGGTTTTGGTAATTTAGAGCTCTCTAGTCCAAAAGGAATAATCTGTTATGGATCACTAGTTTCTTTTCCAATTGTAAATAAACAAAATCTTCCCCTTTCCCCAGAACCTAAATAATATTAACTTAATAGAACCAGATACTTTAAAGTCCCTAACAAAATCATAGCTACTTGTGATACTATCAAAGGCACTGGATATCTAAAAATCATCAAGGAAGGATTACTTTTATTCAGAATGGCCTCAGTGTTTGCATTTGCATACATTTATGATAAGTGTGTGTGTGTACAAATATATACATATAGAACTTATACACATATACTTATATAAACATATATAAGAAATTATACATATAGTTTGTATATTATGCATATACATATATATATAATATGTATGTTATACATATAATATACATATAATAAATATACATATAAGAAATTATACAGCCATATATATAAATATATATATAAATATATATTGAATTTAATTAATTATTTAATTTAATTTAATTTAAGTATTAAATTAAATTAATTTACTTATTTTAAATTATTTAATTATTTTATTAAATTAATTAATTTAATTAAATTAATTAATTTAATTTAATATATTTAATATATAAATATATATACATATATATATATATACTTGCATATATACATATATATTTTTAAATCTGCACATTCAATTGTATGAGAATACCCCATTGTGGAACCAATTCAGAATAAACCAACTTCTTGCACAAAATCACATGAATAAGAGTACTAAAGACAATTACTATAATTTTTTTTTCAACGTTTATTTATTTATTTTTTGGGACAGAGAGAGACAGAGCATGAACGGGGGAGGGGCAGAGAGAGAGGGAGACACAGAATCGGAAACAGGCTCCAGGCTCTGAGCCATCAGCCCAGAGCCTGACGCGGGGCTCGAACTCACGGACCGCGAGATCGTGACCTGGCTGAAGTCGGACGCTCAACCGACTGCGCCACCCAGGCGCCCCTATCATTTTTAAAAGATAATGTAATACAATCAACAAACTTCCTAATGTTTGGAAACGCAAACAAAATTAAATTAACTAACCATGTCTATATCTATTGATCATTTCCAACAGAATACATTCTCTAAAAGCTCCCATCTTAAAATAAAAAGAGAGAGAAAATGCCTTTGCAATTCACATTCTTTTTCAGTTATCATCCATTACTCTATTACCTTTCCCAATTAAAATGCTCTAAGGAGTTGTTTACACTTACTCATCTTCCATGCTTCCATGGTGACTACTGAAACTGCTCCTTGACAAAGTCACTTACCCTCAGCACAACTTTTCAAGCAGGGTGTTTGATATGTTGAGTATTTCTTGCTTTAGCTTGGACCTACCTACACTACAGCATTTTATTTCCACAAAGGTAATCACTGCTAAAATTCCTTCACAGGCACATAAAGAATTTACAGATTTTACCTGCTTTCATGCTGATCCTTTTCACTGAAATGACTGCCATCATTCTTTTGTAGTGGACCACCAGTTAGGGCATCTGCCTTCTGCAACACTGGTGTGATCACAGATCCTTCTGATGTCCCTTTTTCATTTTCACCTCTCTTTAACTTCTTCATATGTAAACCACGTTCCCTCCTTAAAAAAAAAAAAAACAAAGCCATTAAAAAGCCATAAAAAAGCCAATGTTTTCTAATAATTTTACTGATAAAGAATAAAAAGACAATTTTCATCAAGTTCTGAATTTTACCCATCTGACTTAATTTGATTAATTCAGAGAACAGTGTTGAAGTACCAACCATACACAAGGAAATACTCATCTGGTGCTTCAAACACAGATAAATATACAATTAGAATACAATGCGATTTGTAAGAATTGACATGTGAAAAGCTGTAAGTGAGGACAAGAAAGGCTTTACTGAAGAGGGAAAATAAACGGCAGAGGTCACCAGGGAAAAAAACAGGAGAAAGCCATTTTCTTAGAGATTAGAATGTGAGCACAAAGATTACACAGATGGCATCTAGGTGCCTTGAAAGGAAAAAGTATAAGCTTTTAGGAACTTGGAAAAAAAAAAACATAAAATACATGGAAGCAAGTAGTAAGAGATCAGTCAGGAAAGATTCTGAAGAACCTTGAAGGTTACACTAAAAAGTTAGAGTTCATTGCCTAAAGGCAGTGACTCTTAGACATGGGAGTAATAACTAGATTTGTGCTCTATTTTTGGCTTTGCTTTTAAATATAAGAATGCTTAATTTCAACAAAGTTTTAAAGTAGCATGAGGTCCATATAAAATGAAAGAAGAAATCAGGGAAATATCTTAGGGGAAAAACTACTTTTAAAATACCCATATGTCAGAGCGATATCAGTATGATAGCTGAACAAGATGTACCTTGTTGTGTCTCCCCACCTACAACAAACTGGCATCTTATCCACCCACCGGCAAAACTGCCTTTGCAGGAGCTGTGGGAATCTAGCACCATATTCCAAGGGACCGAGGAAAGGTCTTGCCTACCCGTGCATCAGGTAACAGGCAGACATACTACAGTCTAATCTGTGGACCTAGCAATAGCCCATAAAGTGCCTCCAGCCCCTCCCTCTCAGCCACATCTGGGAGTCCCTCCCTAGAAAACACTCTCTAAGATGATCACCCATGGATGAGAGAGCCTTTTTGGAAAACCAGGTGTCCTGCAGAGAATTTCCAGCATACCACCGGAGCAAAAAAGTCAGGTTTGGACACACTGAAGAGGTAGTCATTAAAGACTGGAGGAAGTGACTGCTACTTCAAACGCAAAGACAGCAATGCAAAACTGCAAAGAATATAAAATATCAAGGAAATAGGATACCATCAAAGGATCACAATAATCTTCCAGTAATCAATCGGAAACACATGGAGATCTGTAATTTATTCAAAAGAGAATTCAAAAATAGCAGTTTTATGGAAACTCAGTGAGTTACAAGAAAAACACAAAAAGCCAATTCAATAAAATCAGAAAAACACTCTATGAATAAAATGAGAAGCTTAACAAAGAGCTGGAAATAGTAAAAGCTAACTAAACAAAAATCCTGGAGCTGAAGAGTATAATGAAGGAGATGAAAAAAGCAAGAGTGATCACTGACAGGAAATGGATCAAGCAAAAAAAAATGTGAATTGAAAGACAGAAACTATCAATTTATCCAGTCAGCAGAGAACAAAGTCAAAAGAATGAAAAAGAGTGAGGAAAGACTATGTGACTACAAGTGAACCCTCATAAGGCTATTAGCAATGTCTCAGCAGAAACCTTCCATGCAAGGAGGCAGTGGGATTACATATTAAAAGTGCTAAGAGAAAAAAGACTACCAATCAATAATACTTTACTCAGCAAAATTATCCTTCAGAAATCAAATAGAATAAATACATTTGATACACCACATTAACAGGATAAAAAAAAATCATATCATCATCCCAGCATGGGAGAAAAAAGCATTTGACAAAATTCAACATCTTTTCAGGATAAAAACTCTCAACAATGTGGGTACTGAATTTTCACACCTGGACATAATGAAGCCCAATATGATAAGCCCATAGCCAACATCATATGCAGTGGTAAAAAACGGAAAGCTTTTACTCTAAGTTCAAGAACAAGGCAAAGTTGCCCACTTGACTACTCCTATTCAACAGGATAGAGGAAGTCCTAGCCAAAGCAGTCAGGCAAGAAAAGGAAATAAAGGCACCCAAATCAGAAAAGAAGAAATAAAACTGTCTTTGTTTGCAGATGATATGTTATTATATATAGAAAATCCTGAAGATACCACCAAAAAGCTGTCTGTTCCAAGGATGAAGGATACAAAATCAACATAAAGATGCAGGGGTGCCTTGGTGGCTCAGTCAGTTAAGCTTCTGACTTCGGCTAAGTTCATGATCTCGTGGTTTGTGGTTCAAGCCCCCTATTGGGCTCTGTGCTGACAGTTCAGAGCCTGGAGCCTGCTTTGGATTCTCTCTCTCTCTCTGTCTCTGTCTCTCTACCCCTCCCCTGTTCACACTCTGTCTCTTTAGCCTCTACTACAAAGCTGTGATCATCAAGACAGTATGGTATTGGCACAAAAACAGACACACAGACCGATGGAATAGAATAGAAACCCCAGAGGTGAACCCACAAATGTATGGCCAACTAAACATTGACAAAGCAGGAAAGAGTATCCCATGAGAAAAAAAGACAGTCTCTTTCTTCTGGGAGAACTGGACAGCAACATGCAGAAGAATGAATCTAGACGACTTTTCTTACACCATACACACAAATAAACTCAAAATGGATGAAGGACCTGACTGTGAGACAGGAAACCATCAAAACTCTTGAGGAGAAAGCAGGAAAAAAACCTCTTTGACCTCCGCCGCAGCAATTTCTTACTTGACATATCCCCAAAGGCAAGGGAATGGAAAGCAAAAATAAACTATTGGGACCTCGTCAAGATAAAAATCTTCTGCACTGCAAAGGAATCAATCCACAAAACCGAAAGGCAACCGACAGAATGGGAGAAGATATTTGCAAATGACATATCACATAAAGGAAGGGCTAATATCCAGAACCTGTAAAGAACTCACCAAACCCCACACCCACAAAACAAATAATCCAGGGAAGAAATGGGCAGAAGACATGAATAGACACTTTTCCAAAGAAGACATCCAGATGGACAACAGACACATGGAAAGATGCTCAACGTCACTCCTCATCAGGGAAATACTAATCTAAACCACACTGAGATATGACCTCACGCTGGTCAGAGTGGCTAAAATGAACAAATCAGGAGACTACAGATGCTGGCCAGGATGTGGAGAAACAGGAACCCTCTTGCACTGTTGGTGGGAATGCAAACTGGTGCAGCCACTCTGGAAAACAGCGTAGAGCTTCCTAAAATAATTAAAAATAGAACAACCCTAGGACCCAGCAATAGCACTGCTGGGAATTTACCCAAGGGATACAGGAGTGCTGATGCTTAGGGGCACATGTACCCCAATGTATACAGTAGCACTTTCAGCAATCGCCAAATTATGGAAAGAGCCTAAATGTCCATCACCCAACGAATGGAGAAAGAAGATGTGGTTTATATATACAGTGGAATACTACTTGGCAATGAGAAAGAGTGAAATCTGGCCATTTTCAACAACGTGGATGGAACTGGAGGGTATTATGCAAAGTGAAATAAGTCAGGCAGAGAAAGACAGATACCATATGATTTCACCTATATGTGGATCCTGAGAAACTCGACAGGAGACCATGGGTGGGGGGTCGGGGAAAAAAAGTTACAGAGAGGGAGGGAGGCAAACAATAAGAGACTCGTAAACACTGAGAATAAACTAAGGGTTGATAGGAGGTGGGGGAGAGGGGAAAGTGGGTGATAGGCATTGAGAAGGGCACCTGTTGGGATGAGCACTGGGTGTTGTATGGAAACCAATTTGACAATAGATTATATTTAGTAAAAAAAAATTACAAAATCAGCATCAAGAGATCAGTTGCATTTCTAAACAATAACAATGAAATAGCTGAAAAAGAAATATAAGGAAAAAAAATCCCCTTCCCCAAAGCATCAAAAAGAACAAAATACTTTGGAATAAATTTAATCAAGGATTTCTGAAAGATAGGTACAGTAAAAACTACAAGACATTGGTAAAAGAAACAGCAGAGACACAAACAAATGGGAACATACCCCGTTGTTTATGGATTCAAAAAATTAGCATCATTAAATATCCACATTACCTGAAACCACCCACAGAGTCAATGCAATCCTTGTCAAAATTCCAATGACCTTTTTCACAGAAATAGGAAAAGCATTCCTCAAATGTGTAAGGAACAAGAAAGACCCCAAATAGCCAAAACAATCCTAAGAAAGAAGAACAAAGCTGGAAGCATCACACTTGCTGGTGTCACACTATTACAAAGTTATGGTAACAAAAACCATATGAAGTTGCGCAAAAACAAGCACAAAGATGAATGAAACAGAATCAAGAACCCAGAAATAAACCCATGCATAAAGTCTCTTTGTTGAGAGACCCAAGAATACTCAAAAGAGAAAAGGTAATCTCTTCAATACATGAAGGTGAGAAAACTGGATATTAACATGCAAAAGAATAAAACTGTGCCTCTACCTTACACCACTCACAAAAGTCAACCCAAACGCAAATAAAGACTCCTATATAAAATCTTAAATCATAAAACTCCTAGAAGAAAACAGAGGATAAAAGCTCCTTGACATAGATCTTACAAATGATTTAGGATAGGACATCCAAAGTACAAGCAATAAAAGCAAAAACAACCAATGCAATCAGCAATGTTTCTGCACAGCAAAAGAAACAAGCAACATGACGGAAAGGCAACCTATGGAAAGGATGAAGACATTTGCAAGCTACAAATATGAAAAACGTCAATATCTAAAATGTGTGAGGAATTCGTACAATTCAACAGCTAAAAGCAAATATAATTAAAAACTGGGCAAGGCACCTTAAAAGACGTCTCTCCTCAAAACATATTCAAATAGCCAAGGGTACACAAGAAGGTGCTCGATATCACTATTCATCAGGGAAATGCAAATCAAAACTGCAGTATATAGATATCACTTTGACCTATTAAAATGGCTATTGTCAAAAAGACAAGAGATATCGTTGGCAAGGATGTACAGGAAAGGAATTCCTTGTACTCCTGTAGGACTGTAAATTGGGACAGCCACTACGTAAAACAGTATGGTGGCTCCTCAACAAACTAAAAATAGAACCTCCATATGAGCCAATAATCCCATTTCTGGGTATATGTCTTAAAGACATGACATCCTTACCTTGGAGAGATATCTGCAGCCCTATGTTTATTGCAGCATTATTTACAATAGTCAAGAAACATGGGGCGCCTGGGCGGCTCAGTCGGTTAAGTGGCCGACTTCGGCCCAGGTCATGATCTCGCGGTCCGTGAGTTCAAGCCCCGCGTCGGGTTCTGTGCTGACAGCTCAGAGCCTGGAGCCTGTTTCAGATTCTGTGTCTCCCTCTCTCTGACCCTCCCCCGTTCATGCTTTGTCTCTCTCTGTCTCAAAAATAAATAAACGCTAAAAAAAAAATTAAAAAAATAGTCAAGAAACAACCTGAGCATCCATCAGTGGATCCATGGATTAAAAAATATGGTATACAGTTACAATGGAATATTTTCAGCCACAAACAAGAAGGAAATCCTGCCAGTTGTGACAACATGAGTGAAACTTGAGGGCTTTATCCTTAGTGAAAAGAAGTCAGACACAGGAAGACAAACACTGTATGATCTGACTTATATGTGGAATTAAAAAAAAATTGCACGAAAAACAGAACAGACTGGTGGTTTCCAGGGTTAGGAGGCTGTGAGAAATGGGTAGATATTGGTCAAAGGGTACAAACTACCTGTCACAAGATTAATTAATTCTGGGTATTTAATGTGCAGGATGGTGATTACAGTGAACAATACTGTATCATATCATTTGAAAGTTGCTACAAGACTAGATCATCACAAA
Organism: Puma concolor; assembly: GCF_028749965.1. NCBI lineage: Eukaryota > Metazoa > Chordata > Mammalia > Carnivora > Felidae > Puma > Puma concolor. The sequence goes on from NC_141683.1 coordinate 70,487,114, forward strand.
CAAGAAATGATATTTATGTGAGATGATGGAACTATTAACACTATTGTGGTAATCATTTGACAATATAAAAGTGTATCAAATTAATACAGGTACACCTTACAGTTACACAGATGTATGTTACTTATATCTCATAAATCTGGAAAAACTTCAAAAATTCAAAAGTACTCATATGTTATTATCTATCGCTCAGAAATAACAATCATCTGATTAGTTATGCTTTTGTTTAAAAAAAAAATGGTTTGCGGCGCCTGGATGGCTCAGTACGTTAAGTGTATGACTTTGGCTCGGTTTGTGATCTAAGGGTTTGTGGCTTCGAGCCCCACATCAGGCTGTGTGCTGACATCCCAGAGTCTGGAGCCTGCTTCGGAATCTTTGCCTCCCCTTCTCTCTGCCCGTCCCCAACTCTCACTTTGTCTCTCTCCAAATGAATAAACATTTTAAAAAATTTTTAAAAATGATTTGGTAACTTTTGCATACTTTTCGCCTAATATCTAATCCTGATAGGAAAAAAATGGGGCATTTACCAAAAAGAAAATTATAATTCTGTTTTCATGGACTAAATGCATGCAACAGAATATTATTACCATACAGCTACGTACATTTCCAAAAATAATGAAATTTCCCACAGATTATTTAGGACTTAAACATGAGCCCCGAAGAGCACCAAAAACAAAAACAAAACGAACAATTGTGGTTTTTTTCAAAAAACTGTTATACAGATAACTTTTTTCGTGGAAATAACATCCAAGAAAAGAAGAATCTTTGTGAAAGCAATTATCACCTCTCGACCCAAACTTCAAAAATGAATCTGTAATTATAGTATTTGAAATAGCTTTCATTTTGAACCCAGTCAATAGAAGCAACTTTTAAGTAGAAAACATCTGGTGAAAGCCACCTCCAACTTAGAAAAAACAAAACAAAACAAAACCAAAAGAAACCCTAACACGTAGCCATGGTAACAAGAAGCCAGCAGAATCAGTTTTAAATGTGTTAATCAATGCCCACCAGCCCTACTCACCAACCAATCCATTTCAGCTCCTTCCTTCTGAAAGACAGCGAATATAAAGGACAACAATGACCCCAATACACATGCTTCAGCGTGCCAACCAATCCACAACAGTCTCACCCAAATAAGCATGGTGCTTCAGATGATGAAAAACCATTTAATTTTCTGAAAGTCCCCTAATTTTTAAACTCCACTCTTCCCCAAACCCTGTATAAGAATAGCAGACTGCTCTGTTAAAAAAGACTATACCTAACCAGCATAGCTCGCTCTTATTTGGAAGTGATCAATTCCAACGTCATCTTTTTATTTCAGATATTGAGGGCTCATAATCTTTGGCAAGAATTTTTAAAGTCCTATAATAATTTGCCACCATATTTTAGTTTCCTTAATAATTATAAAGGAAGTTTGCTATTTCTTTGATACATTTCACCATAATTAAAACTAACATAAATACAACTAAAAGAGCAAGTAGGAAGTAAACACAATATTGGGCCCCCCAAAATCCAAAAACTGTATATAACTGACAGGTTCAGTTGTCAGAATGAACCCACGCCAAAGTTGGTCAAGGTGGGGGCTAGTATTATGTTAAAAACTATACACACAAGTTAAACTCCGTTCACTCAATAAACATTATTGAATAAGTACTATATAGACTAGAACATTTTCTAGGCACTGAGGACATGGCAATGAACAGATAACAATCCTACTCATGAGTGAAGTAAACATACAATAACAATAAGCTACACAGGCAAAATATACAGTATTAGAGGAGAAAAACTAAAGCAGAGAAATCACATTTTGATGTGTTACAGGGAAAAGGGTAGTTGAAGTACTAGTCAGGATGGCCAAGAAAGGCCTTGCTGAGAAAGTGACTTTTAAGCAAAAACCTGAAAGGAGAAACAAACAAAAAAGGAAAAAGCAAGCCATGAGGTATCTGAGGGAAAGCATTCCAGATAGAGTGAACAGCAAGGACAGAAGTATGTCCGAAGTACTTAAAGAGTAGTGAGAAATCAGTATGGCTGGACAGAATGAAAGGGGTAGAAAAGAGTTCAAATCAGAGAGAGAGAAGGAGACACCTGATCATGTCCAGGCCTTGTCGGCATTAGGAAGAGTTTTGGCATGTACTCTGAGCGAAATGGGAGGCAATTAGGCTTGGAGCAGAGGAAGGACACAATCCGACTTACGTTTTACTAGATCCAATGTGTTTAGAATTAACGGAAACAGAGGAAAAACAGAAGAAGAAACAAACAAACAAGAAGACCATTTAGTTACCTATTACACCAATATAAAAAACAGATGATAGTCTATTGGTCATGGAAGACGTGTTTGGATTCTCGATATATTTGAAGGAAGACATGACAAGATTTGCTGACAGATGAGATGTGATGTGTATGAAAAAGAAAAAGAAAAGAGAAAGAAAAAGTGAAAGAAAAAAGAAAAAAAAAGACAGGAGTCAAAGATGACACCAAGTTTTTTAGCAGAGCAACACGTAGAACTGTTATTAACTCAATTAGGAAAGACATGAAAGGCAAATATTAAGAAAGAATATCAGGAGCTCAATTTGGGACATGTTAAGTTTGCAATAGCTATCCAGAAAGAGGTATCAAGTAGGCAGTTTGATATGCGGGCCTGGAATTATGGAGAGAGATCCGGGCTGGAGATGTAAACTTGAGGATCATTAGAATATACAAGATAGTAAAAGTCAAGAGAAGGAAAATCAAAGGCAAATTCCTGGAAGACATCAATGGGTTAAAAGGTGGTGGACGAGAAGAAACAAGTAAATCAGGCTGAGGTGTACAGACTAGAAAGGCAGCGGGAAAATCAGGTGAGTGAGTGATAGCCTACAAGCAACATGGAGACAGAATTTTGGAGGAGAGAGTTTTCCATTGGGTCAAATATCGCTGAAAGGTTAAGTAAAATGAGATGTATGAAATTGTTTAGATTTATTAAAGTGAAAATCGGTGGTAACCTTGAAAAAACAATTCTGGAGGAGTGAGAGGGAAAATTGCTACAATGAATTCAAGAGTGGATGGGAGGGAGGGAAATCAGGATCAGAGAGTGAAGAAGGCTGTTGACAGATTTCATAGCTAAGTGGAATGGTCATGGTTGATCTAATTTTCTATTATTGCTGTAGTTTTCAATTGTTACATACTGATTAGGTAGTATTTTTGTAATATTTGGAAGTCTTAAAAATTGCATATATGTAACACTAGGTTTTGTTTTTTGTTTTTTGTTTTTTGTTTTTTTTTTTGCTTTTTTAAAATGCCAGACCAAGGTACAAAATAACTCACAAAATTGTACACTGAGAAGACTCCTTAAATTTTTTCTAGATATATATAAGCTGATTACCATTTTTCTCATGCTTAGAAAGACCACAGAAAAACGAAGTTTCAAGGGCAGTATTTCGTGCTTGATAAAAATTATTAAACTCTAAGGGCACCTGGGTGGCCCAGTCCACAAAGCATCCAACTCTCGATTTCAGCTCAGGACATGATCTCTAGGTTCTCTAGCTTCGAGCTCTGCACTGACAGCATGGAGCCTCCTTGGGATTCTCTCTCTCCCTCTCTCTTTGCTCCTCCCCCACTCATGTGTGCATGCTCTCTCTCTCTCTCTCAAAATAAACAAACATTTTTAAAACGTCACCCAACTCTAGGATATTTTATACTATCCAAAGTAATGAGTCATATTAAAATTTTATGCACAGAAGTAAAAGGAGTTGGGAATGCAGAAAATTGTCCTACTTTGTAAACTGAATTGTCACAAATTGTATAGCATGAAGGCACTGTTGAAAAATTTGGTGTGGTTCATGTTGAAATATATTCTCTAAAAAGGCAGGATAATGGCATGCAAGCAAGGTACCTTTATGAAAACGATTCATTGCATTACCAGCATCTTGGTTTATAGCACAGGGGCCATGAAATGTTTATATAGAATATGAGACATGTTGCCACGTGAATCCTCTTGGCAATAATCAGATTAAGTTGAGGGTCCAACATTGGAGCACTCATGCACTGGGAAACAAAACCAAAAATCTAATAACTAGCAATTTTGTTGGTAGACTGCCAGTGTAGCAGGGAACTTCCGTTTGCAATTCAGGAGATATTCAAAGTATTCTAACAAAATGTGCATAAGACATGACGTCAAACCAAACCAAATGCTTTAAATATACTTTGTTAAACCATCAGTACACATAGACCTAAATTCATTTTTTAAAATGGTCACATACTCCATTACTTTATAGAAGTGAAACGTTACTTCCTTATTAATGAATGGATATTTAGCCTATCTCTGGGGCCCCTAGGTGGCTCAGTCTGGTGAGCATCTGACTGTTGATGTTGGCTCAGGTCATGATCTTGTGGTCGTGAGATCGAGCCCTGTGTTGGCCTCTGCACTGTTAACGTGGAGTCTGCTTGGGATTCTCTCTCTCTCCCTCTCTGTCTCTGCTCCCCCTCAATGCTTGGGCTCCCGAGTGTGCACATTCTCTGTCTGTCTCTCAAAATAAGTCAATAAACATTTAGACTATCTCCTTCACATATATCCTTCACATATACATGTGACTATATCCTTCACATATACAATATCCTTCACATATACATGTAACATATATATATATGTAACCTTAATATATCTGTCCTATTTTGTATATGTATAATATATAATAAATGCCCTTATAGTGTATGTGTGTGTGTGTGTGTGTGTGTGTGTGTGTGTGTGTGTGTGTGTGTTTGCACGTGCAGGCACACGCGCTTGCTTATAGAAGTCACGTATTTCAGAAGGACCCAGTCCTGGCAATGAAACCATTGGAATAAAGAGATGGCCTACCTGAAATATTTTTCTCACGTTATATTATTTATTTTTGACAGTGACAGAGACAGAGCACAAGCAGGGGAGGGGCAGAGAAAGAGGGAGACACAGAATCTGAAGCAGGCTCCAGGCTCTGAGCTGTTAGCACAGAGCCTGACACAAGGCTCAAGATCGTGAGTGCAAGATCATGACCTGAGCCGAAGTTGGATGCTTACCCAACTGTGCCACCCAGGTGTCCCGACATATTTGAAATTTTGAAATACACTGCTAAATCACCTTTCAGAAAGGAGTTACGAATTTCATCTAACCACAGTGTCTAAGAATGTCATTTTCCTCACATTTCCTAACTTTGGCTATTTTATTTAATAAAATATTTATCACTATGACTGCAAAAAATGGTATCTCATTGGTATTTACATTTTTCTCATTAGCACATAGGATGAAATATCTCCACGAAAAATACGAAATTTGTTCATCATGAAGATTAGCTCAAACTAGAAAAGATTGTTGCATAGGAAAATAACAATTACCTACTATTTAAATATTGCTATAGGCTTACCTATCAGAATCTTTATTTTCTGTAATAGGCAATTGATGGCTATCAGTTTTTCCATTCTGTCTTTGTGGAATTAATCCAGCAGCCGCAGCATCATGTATGTTTTCTGATACTTCCATGTCACTTCCTCTGTGCTTCTTTTTTTCTTCAACCTTTAATGGAACCTGATACTAAAGGTAATTGTTACTTTAGTCAATAAAAAGAAGTTTTTTTTCATTAACTTTATCAGTTGACACTTAGTTTGTCATAAATTCAATGGAGGAAAATATTTTGTGTTTACTTTATCATTACAAGTAATAGTAATTTTTATAAACTCTCCTTCATTTCTGTTGGAATTAAAAAAAGCAGAAGTTACCAAAATTTCTAAAAGGGCTTTCTTAATTTTGTACTCTGATTCATATCCACACTTTGCTACTGAGAATTCCCCACCCACCCCACCCCATCTGACCAAGAGATACAAAGAAATGAAAAGACAAGAGACAAAATGTGTCCTTTTCTTTCCTTACCACCTGGGTTTTACACAACAGCCAGATTTAAAACATGTGACATGGAGGTGCTCCTGTAACAAAACCAGGAAGCTTTCCTCTTTCTGCACGGAGCTATTCTTTCCCTGACTGCCTTTTACAATTCTTTTTCTTTTGGATCCTAAGGTTCTCAAAAAAAGTGACAGTGTCCCCTAAAATTTATGAACCAAAGTTTGCCACGACACAAAAGGAACAAAGTGAAACAGACGTTAGGGTGGCATTCTGGGAAATTAGTAATGCTCTCCGAATCTCACATTCAATAACCATAAAACTTTATAGGGAGAGGATATAAAAGTAATGATCACCTTTAATCCCATTTACTACTGATAATGCGAGTAAAACTCAAAAAGGTTAAATGATTTGTACCAAGTTCCTAAAGTGGCATTCCCTAGCATTTTATGGCACCAAAAGAGAGGATACAATTCTTGAATGTTGAATCAGAGAAGTTACCACAAATTCATTAAATTAGTCAGATGCATGAAAAGTGTGACTTTCGCACAGTAAATTAATACCTTGATTTGGGACGAGGAGATTAGCTACTTATTCTTTTAAAGGAGGCTATCTCTAGATTTTGTCTATTTCTAAAGTCCACACATCTCAAAACTCAGTTTTCTCCCTTGGAGTTAAATACTGAAGGTTTGCTGAAGGTTTATGCTACCTACATGGTAAAAATCATACAGGCCAAGAGGTATCATACTTTATTGAACATAAAGTGAAGGTTTGACTCAACAGAAACATCTGAGAATGAGATTAAAAAATGTGAAAAAAGGGGTGATAATACAAATAGCTGTTATTAAGCCTATCTCAAAGGGGTCATGTTGAAATTCTAAGTTCCAAGATTGTGAATAAAGCACACAAGACTGCCTATTTTTGTGGGGGAATCAGCTTAGGAATTCCCTGAGCCTGAACTGATGGGTTAACCAGGCATAGAAAATTACAAAGCCATAGGATGCTCACACCCAAGTTTGGGTAAACAATATTAGGTATCTAGGTACAGAGAGGGAGGGGCAAAGGCTCCAAGACCAAGGTGTGAGAGGTAAACAAGATTAGATATTCAGGAGGACACACTCCCCAATTGAGTACTATGGCAGAAAGCTGCTTTCACAGGAAGGAAGGACCAAATGAGGTAAACAGGTAAATAGGGCTATAGGCTGTAGGCTGCAGGGTGAAGATGCCCAGAGGGGAGCTAATTAGCAAAAGAAAGGTGCCTTGTGGATCCTGAGGTAGCATCTTTCTTCTCCCCTAGACTAGCTAAGATAAACAGAGAAGCTGCCTCAGGTCAGCTGTTAACAACCATCTGCCAGGCGCCAGGATTTTGTTTTACATTGACCCTAACCCCTAACACCCTATTATCTTGAAATCCCCTTTCCCTCATGCCCATGAGTTCATGTTCACAGATTGATTGTCTCTTTGTGCACGTCCATCACCATGTTTGGAAGCCTTCTGATCCTATTAAAAACAGAACAAGGACCCTTAATCCGGGCTCCTGTGTTCTCCGGGACATTAGCTGTCTCTCCCATTGTAATCCTGCATCCCGCTGTCTTGCTAGACAAGCAAGAAACCTAGACCCAGAGTCTACAGACACATACTGAAGCAATACATAGATTGCTTTAGCTGGGAACATGTGTTTATATTCCTTCTCTTAGTTATTGCTTCTTTCTCATTTTATTGTTTATGGAAATGCAATTTATATTTAAGCCAATATATTAAAAAAAAAAACACAACCTGGAGATTATTATGGTTTTTAAGCAGTTTCTTTATGGTTATTCTGGTTCATGAGGTCACATGGTACTTATATAGCTAAGTTAGTTTCCCAGTTCATATACTACTTGGAAGACTGACACTGAAACTTTAAGGAAAACAAATCACAAGAATGTTTCCCTGAACTCCTTTTTGTTAGATAGCAGAAATAATCTATTTCCAGACACAATTACTTATTTAGACAATTCCATTGTATGCACACTCTTGTTCTTTTGAGTGGAGACTCAGAATGGATCAGATAATTGCTAAAGAGAAAAAACAAGAGTAAAAGCAAGGCGGACCTCCTTCTCTTTTGGAGGTTGAACTTTCTCTCTTTCCAAAGACAGGAACTCTACTTGTGACATGCCTATCTCATTCTTAAACCTTTGCATATCTTGATGTAATTCTTCACTTAGATGTACTTCAGATGCTGGAAAACTAGATGCGGAAGAAGAACTCACAATTTCTAATTCAGAATCAATACTTTTATAGTTATGAGTACTGTCATTATCTGCATATAATGGCTTCTGGAAAAAAGTCTTGTACTGGTTTTGTTTTCTCGTGTTTGTGACAGCAGAAATATCATGCTTTTTTGTTGGAACCATGTGTTTCATCACATCGCAGCATGCAAGCCACAAATCAAAAAAGCTCTATGAGTCACTAGACTGAGGTCTAATTTACAATCGGTGGTCGTGCTCGCTTCGGCAGCACATATACAATCGGTGGTATTTTGGTCCATATTTTTTGCCATTTGGATGTCAAACTCTCTTGGCCTTCTTTCACTTTAAATGTAACTAGTGGGTTCTTTGCTTTTTTATTTTCTATATCATTTTAAAAATCCTCATTGTTGTTAAAAAGATGCTCAATGTCTGGTTTGTTCTCATTTTCATAGTCTGATTACTTTCTTTCTTTCTTTCTTTCTTTAATTTGAAATTTATTGTCAAATTGGTTTCCATACAACACCCAGTGTTCATCCCAACAGGTGCCCTCCTCAATGCCCATCACCCAGCATCCCCTCCCTCCCATCCCCCATCAATCCTCAATTTATTCTCAGTTTGTAAGAGTCTCTTATGGTTTGGCTCTCTCCCTCTCGAAGGTTTTTTTTTTGTTTTGTTTTGTTTTTGTTTTTTTTTTCATTTCGCCTCCCCCATGGTCTTCTGTTAAGTTTCTCAGGATCCACAAAAGAGTGAAAACATATGGTATCTGTCTTTCTCTGGATTACTTATTTCACTTAGCATCACACTCTCCTGTTCCATCCACGTTGCTACAAAAGGCCATATTTCATTCTTTCTCATGGCCAAGTAGCATTCCATTGTGTATATAAAGCACAATTTCTTTATCCATTCGTCGGGTGATGGGCATTTAGACTCTTGCCATAAATTTGGCGATTGTTGAAAGTGCTGCTATAAACATTGGGGTACAATTGCCCCTACGCATCAACACTCCTGTATCCCTTGGGTAAATTCCTAGCAGTGCTATTGCTGGGTCATAGGGTAGATCTATTTTTCATTTTTTGAGGAACCTCCACACTGTTTTCCAGAGTGGCTGCACCAGTTTGCATTCCCACCAAGAGTGCAAGAGGGTTCTTGTTTCTCCACATCCTCCCCAGCATCCATAGTCTCCTGGTTTGGTCACGTAGCCACTCTTGACTGGTGTGATGTGGTATCTCAGTGTGGTTTTGATTTATATGTCCTGGATGATTTGCTTTCATTTAAAGAAAGCTTAGAAGATGACTGGCAAGCATATTCTGGGGACCCAGGTATGAATGAGAGAGAATGACATTTTCAAGACTAGGCTCTTTTTGTTCAGGAAATGCCTGAAATACTACCGAGACAGACACTCCAAATGCATCTTCTTCCTCACAGTCAAGCACAGTATTTGTCCAATTCGAAGGTATTTCCTTTCAGTTGGTTCCTCCTTAGAGTGAACCCATGGTGGTTCTTCTTCAGGATGAGTAGGAATGCTGTATTGTTAACAAATTTCACCAAACTTCAGCTTTCACTCACTGGTGATGAGTTTTAAGCTATGTTTCCAGTCTAATTTGCCTTATTTGATCCACATTTCCTCAAAGTTTTGCATAGAAGCATGTCTTAAATATAGAGATATATCATGCTCCCTATCACATTCCTTATTCATTGATGGTCCTTGAGTAATTTTTTGCAGTTGCAAAAATGGGTGGTTAATTTCCTTGTTTTGATTTTCACATGTCTTTTCGGGCAGGATACATGTTTGTAAAAACACCTTGTCCTTAAGTAATCAAGTACGGACAAAGAAAAATGAGAAAATAATTACAATTGTACTGTTAACTTTCTTCATCTATGTTTAGCTGTTCCCAAGTCACTGGATTGTAACCTCCTGCAAGAAGTGAAAACTAACTTGCCTTAGCCTAAGACAGAAGAAAAATATGAACTCATAAACTTAAGCTTGTCAGTTTTTGGAACTAAACAATTCATTAGATGTTAAATTGACCAAAAAATAAGTTAGATGATTTCTAATGTTATAAACCTTAAAAACTATTTAGCTTACCATCCCTTATAACGAGCACTAAAGTGCATTTGAGTACTGTTTAAGGATTAATAACTAGGGAATGCGAAATCTTTAAATTATTAGCAGCCAAATCAATTAATATCAAAGAGAAAAAAATATGCTTGCAGTGTGAATCGGCTTAAGATTCTCTCTCTCACCCTGCCCTCACCTACCCACGTACTCTGTACTCACTCTCTCTCTCAAAAGAAAGAATTAATAGAAAAAGAAACCATAAGGAACAGAAAATACATTTACAGAATGGTACTCTATTTATTGAAAAATATCTGTGTGTAAGTGGACTCCCACAGTACAAACCCACCTGGTTCAAGGGTCAACTGTATACCTATATGATGTCTCCCCTAAGAGATTACCAGAACTTAACATAGTGCCGAGTTAGAAAATCAAAAACCCATTCCTAATTTCCCATTCTTTTCTGGACCCTATGACCATTTTATTGGCATTCAGACATCTTCACATTTCAAACAAATATTCTTGGGGGGCCTGGGTGACTTAGTCGATTAAGCGCCCAACTTTGGCTCAGCTCATGTTCTCACAGTTCATGAGTTCAAATCCTGCATTGGGCTCCTTGCTCTCAGTGCAGAGCCTGCTTCGGATCTTCTGTCCCCCCACCCCACTCTCAACAATAAACAAACATTCACCAAAGTATCCTCAATATTTAGTAAGTCACTAAAAGCCACTGTGATCATTTTGTCTTCTGTTTCTATAGCACCCTTTACAGGTTACAAAACGTTGCCACATTTGTTCATTATGCATAACCAAGAGGTGGGTATTGGTGCCATTTTTAGGAACGAGGTCATTGACCTTGAGGCAAGTTTTTCCGAGATCCCACAGCTAGGAAGTGACGGAACCAAGATGCTAGCATGTCTTTGATTTCAAATACAGCGCTTGTAGCATTATGCAGCAGCTGCCTGGGCCTGAGAGACCAGGACTTTTTTACCTCCTTCCCTAGTTGTCACCTTAGAATAGGTCATCATTACTTTACTTATATTACTACAAGTATGACTGCGATGTTATTTTAATCATTCAAAAGGCAAAGTCAACGCATCTCTTGGATGTTTTAACATCACTCCATGCCTATACTTAAAAATAAGAAGAAGACAGTACCTCAGGAAGAGAAGGTGATTCTACATCTCCCTCTTCTCCTAATTTTAATGCTGACATGATATCTAGAGAATAGGGTCACAGATAAATTAATGAAAACATGTGTTACTATGAATTTTAAACACATACACAAGTCTATCTCCATTCATGAATATTTCAATAAGATAAAAGCAATAGCAGAAAAGATGTTCAGGGGGTTCACGATTTTCCGGAAGTAAAAGGGGGTAGTACTTGGGATACTTCTAAAGAAAGATAGCAACAGAAAAACACCTTCACGAAAAAAGGATAATATATTTGGATCTACATACTTCCAGAGTTTTTTTCATACTAGCATTTAATCATAGGAAAACAACTCACAGAGATTCACTAGCTTACCACCTCTGTAATTTTTATGCACTCCACCAGCAGAAATCAAACTGTCATTAACTGCTTGCTCTGGTGTCACATTTTCAATAATACCAACACCATCTTCCTTTGCTTCCATTGCTGACTTTGAAGTTCCTTCCTAGAAAAGCAGCACAAAACAAAAACCCAACTTCAGAAAAATATCACATTGATTCATTTGGTCACGCACTCACCCACTCAAAAAGACAAGCACATACTGTATCTGTCAAGTCATAGCCACGATCTGGGGAAGAGCTGGAAATAGAAATAAAAGACAGAGTCTGTTCTATATGCTAGTAGCAGTAGAGATGCATGAAAACAGGTAAGGACAGAAAAATAACATCCACTAGTTCTGCAAGGGAAGTGAATAACGTACAGTGAATGCACAAAGGAGAAAACACTTACATTTGGGAAGCTCAGCAAACGCTGGGAAGATAGGGCTGTATCTTAAAAGACAGACAAAGTGCACAGGGAGGGTGTGAAGGGCATTCTATAATGGCAAAAGAATCAAGTATGAAATAATATAGTAAGTGACAACACCTATGCAATATGGCAAAACTGGAACAGAGTTCTTGGGAATGGGATAGATAGAGAGATATTACTAGAACATCAGGACGAAACCAAAAAAAAAGAAAAAAGAGCAGTGTTATGCTAGCATGTGAATTTTCACCTTCAGGTAATGGGGATCCATTGAATAAGCAGAGGAGTGACATCGTCACAAGTATATTTTAGAAAGGTCACTCTGGCAGCAATGTAGGACGAACGTAAAGGAAGCAAAACCAGAAGAGTACTGCAAAATTATAGTTGAGCGAGTGAATTACAGGAATAACATATGAAAAATGGTAAGCAGGTACAAAATATCGAATGTGGTGAGTGAGTGGATGCGGTGATTTCAGGGAAGTTCGGAATCCAGGACGTTTCCTGTTCCAGGGCTGCTATTTATTAGGCTAGGGAACACAAATGACAGGGCAGATTAAAAAGAGTCAGGGAAGAGGAAAGGAAATGGGTCAGACACAATGTGTTTAAACTAAGGCATATTAAATTAAAAGTACCCAGGGGACTCCCAAAGAAAATGTTAGGGCCGCCTGAAGGCCTCATTCAGTTAGCAACTGACTCTTGATTTTGGCTCAGGTCATGATCTCGCAGTTCATGGGTTCAAGCCCCACATCTGGTTTTGCGCTGACAGTGCAGGGTCTGCTTGGGATTTTCTCTCTCTCCCTCTGTCTCTTTTCCCCTCCCCACTTAAGCTCTCTCTGTCTCTCTCTACAATTAATAAATGAATAAACTTTAAAAAAAGGGAAAAAAAAAGAAAATTCAGATCAATACATTTCCTGTAAGAAGAGCCCATCTTAAATATCTATAAAACAACTAAACTGATATAATAATGCAAACCTACACAGAAGTGTAAAATTGTGAAAAGGAAAATAAAAGGAGGCGGGAGGAGGAAAGATGGCAGAGGAGAGTTATCAGAATTTCCCTTGACCCTCAAACACAGCAGTATTGAGGTCACAACACTTGGAATACCAGGAATACAGGCTGCAGAGGGACAGAAAAATCTCCACAGGTGCAAAGACAAAGCTTGGCGGGAGAGCAGGGTGTGTATGCGGATTGGGAGAAATAAAATGGTCCGCACAGGCATGGAGTGGGGGAAGCCCTTTGGTGGAGAAACGAAAGGAAGGTAGAGAGAGAGGCTGTGGGAAGTGTATTTGGATATGAGAAAACCTGTCCGGAACACAGACCAAGGAGAGGTCCAGAGAGCCAATTCTACTTTGCAAAACAGCCTTAGAAGCTAAAAAACAGACTTTTCAAGGTTGCCAGACTTTCTCTAGAAAAGAGCTGCCACCTCCCATGCCTGGTGGGGAGGGAGCCGCCCCTAGGCTCTCAGTGAAACACTGGGAGAGAACACCTTGAGTATGGTGTAAAGGGGAGGTATTGCCCTGCCCAAGGGAAAAAGACTCTGCAGGCATGAGCCAGAGGACCTTTGTCAACTGGGCAGAGTGGTCCTACTCCAAAACCAGGTCTGAGTAAAGCGGGATCCTATAGGGTTTTGAATCCCAGCTCAGTGCTCAGGGAGCACAGGAGAATTTGCAGCAAGGCAAGCCGGGCCCCCAGGATATTCTGTGAGGACGACCTAAACAGTGAGCTTTGAGACACCTCGTGTGAGCAGGAGAGATTGGGGTGTCGCCATTTCTCTCTCCATGACCCACATCGTGGGGCTTCAGGGAATGCACAGTGAGCCTCAGTGGAGGCAGGCCAATTACACAAAACCCTGCCTCTTTGTGCCTCATAACTGCTCTCTGTGGGAGTGAGACTGACACTGATGGGACCAGACAGCCCCTCCCGTAGACCAGCACAACCACCTGTCACAGACACCAGTGGACAACTCTCCTCTGGTTTTCTACCTTTGTTTCTTTGTTCTCATTTGAATTACTATTCTTTTTATCTTTTTCTTCTCTGTCTTAATGTTTATTTCTTTATTTTGAGAGAGAAAGTGAGTGATCAAGCAGGAGAGGTGCAGAGAGAGGGAAGGAGAAAGAATCCAAGCAAGATCCATGCTCTCACTGCAGAGCCCGATGGGGGTTAAGAACCCACGTACAGCAAAACATGACGTGAGCCAAATTCAAGAGTCGGACGATTCACCAACTGACCCACCCAGGCGCCAATCTTTTCTTTCCTTTGCTTTCCCTTTCTTCTCTTTCCCCTTTTTTCTCTTTCTACTCTCCTCTTTCCTCGTCTCCCTTTGGAAACAGCCTAGTAGTCTCGAGTTCACGTGGGTCAAACTAATTATATATCTACATGAATAGATATATCTTAATATATACCTATATACCTATATATAGGTATATATAGATATATCTATATATTTTTTTCCTTTCTTCCTCTGTTCTGGTTCTTTGTTTGCTTGATTGTGCATTTTCTCTATACTTTTCTAGATCTCCTTCTTCATTTTCCCCCCTCTCTTTCTGGATTAAGCCCTAGAGCTCCTTTGAGTCACTGCCTGGTCTTTTTTTCCACTCCTGTCATTTCTCTTTTTGTTTGGGCAAAGGATTATTCACCACCTTCTTCTTCTTTTTTCCAGGATTACTTCAACAAACAAATCAAAGCACACCTGGTGGAACGCCCAAACCACCATTCCAAGTAGCGAGAAAAGCAGCCAAAGACGCACCGAAAGAGTGCACACAACACACTCCAAAAACATTTGTTCAACTGCCAGGCCCTGGGCAGTGTAGGAGCTCTTTTTATTATAGTAGTACTCGCAGGTGTGGGACACAGAACAAGCTATTAACACACATAAAGGGCAGGAATCTAGCCAAAACGACGAAATCGAAGAATTCTCCTCAAAAAAAATTCCGGGAGGAAAGGACAGCCAGTGAAGTGCTCAAAAGAGACAGAAACAGTACATGTGAGCACATTTTGGGATTGACACTCATAAGACGCATAGTTGCGCTTGAAACCACGCACAGAAGACAGCAGACAATTTCCTGCTTCAGAGATCAAGGACCTAAGGAATCGTCACAATGAACACTGAAAATGAAATGGTGTAAAGGAGATAAAGGTAAACTAGATGCAGTGACAGCAAGGACGGGAGAAGCAGCAGACAGAATTGGTGAAAAAGAAGATCCACTGGTGGACAAAGATGAAGCAGAGAAAGGAAAGAAAGGAAATTGTGGACCAAAAGGCAGGTACTAGAGACCTCCGTGATTCAGTGAGATGAAATATTAGCCACATCCTACGAGTTCCAGAAGAAGAAGAGTGAGAGAAAGGGGCAGAAGGTTTATTTGAACAACGTATAGATGAGAGCTTCTCTCATGAGGGGAAGGAAACAGGCATCCAAGTCTTGGCAGCACAGAGAATTCACTTCCAAGTCAACAAAACCATGTCAACACCACGATATGTCATAGCGAAAGCGGAAGAATACAAAGATAAGAAGAGAATTCTGAAAGCAGCTAGGAACAAACGAGTCTTAATCGACAAGGGAAGACTCATAAGGGTAGCAGCAGACCTGTCCAAAGAACCTTGGCAGGGCAGAAGGGAGGGGTAGGAAACGGTCAATGTGCTGAATGGGAATATATGCAGAAAAGAATCGCTTCCCCAGCAAGGCTGTCATTTAGAATACAAAGAGAGAGAAAGGCTTTCCCAGACAAACAAACCCTAATAGAGTTCATGACCACTAAACCAGCCCTACAGGAGATCCTAAGGGGCGACTCTGTGAGTGGAAAGCAGCAGAGACTACAAAGAACCAGAGGCCTCACCAAAAGCATGAAACCTTCAGATAACACAATGACACTAAATCCATATCTTTAACGAATCACTCTGAATGTGAATGGACTCAATGCCCCAATCAAAAGACACAGGGAATCAGAATGGGTAAAACACAAAACAAAACCAAAGAACAAGATCTATCAATATGTTGTCAACAAGACACTGATTTTAGACCCCAGGACACCTCCAGATTCAAAGTGAAGGTATGGAGAACCACCTATCGTGATACTAGAGGTCAAAAGAAAGCTGGAGTCGCCACACTTCCTACAGAAAGACTAGATTTTGAACCAGAGACTGTAGTAACAGATTCAGAAGGGCATAGATCATAATTAAATGGTCTATCCATCAAGAGGAGCTAACAGTTGCAAATGTTTATGGCCCCAAAGTGAAACGCCCACACATATGAATCGAATAATCACAAACATGATTAAATGTATACATACAAATACCATGATTGTAGACTACTTTAAGACTCCACTCATGACAATAGGCGGATCGTCAAGGCAGAAAATCAGTAAGGAAACACAGATCCAATGTGTCATTGGACCAGATGTATTCAGATATACATAGATATATATTGGCCTCATATATATGCATTTATATACATGTATATCAACACTGATGTATTAAAATCTTTTCATCCAACAGCAGTAGAACGCATGTTCCTCTTAAGTTCACATAGAACATTCTCCAATGTCTCCAAGTGACATCCTGGGTCACAAAACAGCCCTCCACAAATATAAAAGGCCTGAGATCATTCCTTACATATTGTCAGATCACAACAACGAGCACTTGCTCATTCCTTTCTCTCTCCCTCCCTTTCCAAGAGAAATACAAACATTTCAAAAACATTTAGCTCTGTCCCTTCCAAGAAAGAGAAAAACAAAAATAAAAAACCTTGTGGGGCAATGAGTCCTGGATGGAAACCACACACAGACAGTAGATTCCATAACCAATATGTTGAAAATGGAGTTGACAGAAAGTGATGTACTACAAGAACAGACACTAAAGAAATAGCTTCTGCAAGGACAAATTAGGGTAAGGGTAAACCATTAAAAAAGAGTCTGGTGCGGGGAACACGTATGTGGCACAGTCAGTTCAGCATCCACCTTCAGCTCATGAGTCATGATCTCACGGGTTGTGGGTTTCAGCCCCACGTTGAGTTCTGTGTTGACAGCTCGGAGCCTGCAGCCTGCTTTGGATTCTGTGTCTCCCTCTGTCTCTGCCCCTACCCCACTTGCACTCTGTGTCTCTCTCTGTCTCAAAAATAAATAAACTTTAAAAAAATTTTAAAAATACCATAAAAAGCATGGGGGGGAGAAGAGGGAAAAACAAAAAAAAAAAAACACACATGACCAATCAATCAAGAATGAGCTTAAGACAAAAAAGAAAAGGAACAATGTGAGCAAAAGAAGGTAAATGGAAACAACATACATTTTTCAACAGGTACATAAGTACGATTGGGAATATACTATGAACAATAGTCTCTTTTAAACCTTTTAAAGATATATGTCTCTCTCTATGAGTGTGTATATATATATATGTGTGTGTGTGTGTATGTGTACATATATATGTATACATGTGTGTGTATATATATATAAGTGTAAATATATATGTGTATATAACTGTATATTATATATATATATCTATCTCTATCTATCTATACCTATCTCTCTATCTCTATCTCTATCTATCTATCTATCTATCTATCTATCTATCTATCTAATATTTATGTAAAAGAGAGGCTTTGATTCACAGTATATCCCTAATAATACTGACTCTTATCACTCTACAGTTATCTGGTTATAAATGCTGTAATAAAGAATTTAAGTTTTTTCACTATAAATAAACTGTTCAATTCCTGGCATCTATCGCTTCCGAAAAGCTAGAAATTATTACTAGACTAACAAAAGAACAGACAAAGAGAGGTTTCTAATACGTCAACATTCACTATGGAGAAAGAATTGGGAATGAGAATTCTAGGAAGAAATGGGAACCTTCAAAGGATGTGTGTAATGGGACACAGATGGGGTTACACAAACAAAGGCTGAGGACTTTTTCTCTGCAAATTTCAGCTCACAATAGGAGGATACTAAAAATATACTGTAACCTTCTTTCTTATGTAACTCCTGATTTCCTCAATAGAATTCATTTGCGTTTATACATGTTAAACACTAAAACGGAATATAAACTGAAGCCTGACTTTTTAAATTCACATATTTAATTGTGATATATCATGCGTATTTTGTTCCTTTTCAAACTCCATTCTACGGAATTCCATTTCCCTACTCATTTATTCCCATTCAAAAACCATGACATTGCTTCTTCCAAGCAAGACGTTATTCTAGGAGCTCCAGGCGTCTGACAAGTGTGTTTCCTAACCTCCAGGAGCTTATCATGACTGAGGGGCTTTGAAATGAATACTGAAATAAATATCAGATGTCTGAAACTTTAAATTTTAGAATCTGACACAAGGACTGGGAGGAGATAGTGTTCAAAGCTAGAATAAGGAAGATTTCTGAAATCAGAAATTTGACAACTTGGCTATGAAGAGCCTCTGCTCATAGAGCTACTCTTTTCAGCAAAATACGTATTCTTCGGGGAGATGCACAATTTTAACTTACTCTTCATGCAGTTATTTGAAAACTACAGGAGAACACCTTTGTAAGGTAAATGTTGAGAAATAATGTAAGCATCTAAATTTCTACATTTTCTAATATTATTTTAGTCTAAATGTAGAACAAAGGATAGAGCCAAAGGAAAATCCTGTATGTCACCAAAATAAAACTTGCCCGGGCCGGGGTGGGGGTGGGGGCAACCTACAATAGATACTTGGACCCTATCAGGTTTCATTTAGGCATGAGTAGTATCAGTCATGTTACTATCACAGTAATAATCCTTATCCTTAAGCAAATGTCATATTGCCTCCATAATGGGAAAGCTTTTCCCAATATCATATGACGGTCATTATATATTTTCCAGCCCATTCTTTGATGAGCCTCCACCTGCAGGATTTACCAAAGTACAACAAAACAAAACAAAACATTCAACGCGTCATGTATCTGTAAAGTGGTTTGTTCTTGCTAACTTTCCATGACACACATGAAATGATGATACACAGGCTCCTCTTAAATTTTCAGATAAATAAGGGAGAAAACTCAATTCAGAGCAGGAAAGTGAGTTTCACAGGAGGGTACTTTACCTTGGTACCAAAATCTAAGACTTGGCTAGATGATGTAGACCATGAATCATCAGGACCAGGTTTGTCGGAAAGCCTTGAGAGCAAAAAAAATACAAGAAAAACATGTTCATTCATTTACAAACAAAATTTTAAAAAGTTCAGGGAAAGGTCGCCTATCTGTTTATTCCACGAAGTTTCTTGGTATCATTAAAATTTTACTTCTGGTTTTTTCATTAAGTTTTATTTTAATGCCAGTAATAGCAACATCCAGAGTTATATTAGTTTAAGTTGTACAATATAGTGATTCACCAACTCCATACTCACCCCGTGCTCATCATGACAAGGGCACTCCTTCATCCCCATCATCTCTTTCACCCCTCCCACCACTCACCTCCACTCCGCAACCAGCCGTTTCTTCTCTGCAGTTAAGAGCCTATTTCTTGGTTTGTCTCCCCTTTTGTTTCCTCCCTTTGCTCGTTTGTTGTTTCTTAAGTGCTACGTGAGTAAAATCATATGGCATTTGTCTTTCCCTGACTTTGCTTACCATACTACACTCAGGCTCCATCCAGGTGATTGCAAATGCCAAGATTTCATTGTTTTATGATTAAAATTACAGTATGTGTGTGTGTCTTTGTGTGTGTGTGTGTGTGTGTGTGGATATACATACACACACACATACATTCATATAGGGCTTCTTCTTGGTTCACTCAGCTGTCAAAGGACGCTTGCGCTGGCTGTTGGAAATAATGCTGCAATAAACACGGGAGTGTGTGTGTCCCGTGGAATTCGTGTTTTTGTATTCTCTTGGGTAGTATCCAGTAGTGCAATTACTGGATCATAGGAGAGTTCTGGTTTTAACTTTCTGAGGAACCTCCATACTGTTTTCCACAGGGGCCACCCCCATTTGCATTTCCACCAACGGTGCAAGAGGTTTCCTTTGTCTCCACATCCTCGCAAACACTTGCTTCTTGTGTCTTGGAGTGTAGCCATTCTGACAGGTGTGACGTGGTATCTCGTTGTAGTTTGGGGGAGCATCTTTTCATGTGTCTGTTGACCATCTGTATGTTGTCTTTGGAAAAGTGTCTGGTTATGTCTACTGCTCATGTGTAAACTGGGCTTTTTTTGGACGGGGGTGATGTTGACATGTATCCATTTTTTAGACATTGTGGATACTAACCCTTTACTGGATTTGCAAAACATTTCCAAATTTGTTCTCCCATTCCAGAGGTTGCCTTTCAGTTTTGACGGTTTCCTTCACTGTGCAAAAGCTTCGTAGGTTGATATAGTCCCCAAACTTTATTCTTGCTTTATTTCCCTTGGCTCAAGAGACATAACTAGTAAAATGTGCCTACAGCCAAAGTCAGAGAAATGACGGCCTGTGCTCTCTTCAAGGATTTTCTTTTTTTTTTTTTTTTTATGGTTTCAAATCTCACACTTAGGTGTTTAATTCATTTCGAGTTTATTTGTGTGTATGGTACAGAAATTGGTCCAGGTTCATTCTTTGGCATGTGGCTTGTCCAGTTTTCCCAACACCATTTGGTGAAGAGAATGCCTTTTCCCCACTGGATAGTCTTTCCTGTTTGTAGAAGACGAACTGACCATACAGTGGTGGATTTATGTCTGGGTTTGCGGTTCTATTCCACTGAGCTCTAAGGCTATTTTGTACGCCAGTACCCACCATACTGTTTGGATTACTACAGCTTTGGAATAGAACTTGAAAGCTGAGATTGCGATACCTCCAGGGTTCCTCGTTTTCAACATTGCTTTGGCCATTCAAGGTCTTTTGTGGTTGTATACAACGTTTAGGCTTGTTTGTCTAGCTCTGTGACAAATGCTGTTGGTATGGTGACAGGGATTGCATGACATCTGTAGATGGCTTTGGGTAGTGTAGACACTTTAAAAATATGTATTCTTCCCATCTGTGAGCATCGGATGTCTTTCTCTTTCTTTCCGTCACCTTCAATTTCTTTCATCAGTGTTTTACGGTTTCCAGAGTACAGGTCTTTCACAATTTGGACCCTGTTTTAAAAAAAAGCTTTCTGTTCTCTATTTGGCCTGGACCTCTCCTAACCTGTGAAATCTCCAGGAAAGACCCAGTCTGAGTTTCCATAACCAAATGTGACAGGCAGACAATGCTCTGAAATGGTTGAAAATGAAATGTGTAAACGTTACCACAATGACTTCTCCCCTCACATCTGTCAGAATGGCTCAGTTTCAACACACAGGAAACAACAAGGGTTGCTCAGGGTGTGGAGGAAAAAGAACCCTTGTGCACCGGTCATGGGATATAAATTGGTATCGCCACAGTGAAAGCCACTATGGAGGGGCCTCAATGAATTAAAAACACAAATACCATAGGATCCAGTGATTCCACTACTGGGTATTTATTTACCCAAGGCAAATGGAAATACTAATTTGAAAAGATATATGCACCCCTATCTTTACTATAGCATTATTTACAATAGACAAGATACGGAAGCAACCCAAGTGTCCACCAATACATGAAGAGACCACACACACACAAGCACATACACACACACACACGCACACACACAAACACACACACACACTGAAATATTACACAGCTATAAATGAGAATGAGATCCTGCCATCTGCAACATCATGGATGTACCTAGATGGTATGAGGGTAAGTGAAATAAGTCAGACAGAGAAAGACAAATCCTATATGATTTCACTTCTGTGTAGAATGTAAAAAGGGGAATAAATGAACAAACAGAGCAAAAGCAGAAACAGACCCATAAATGCAGAGCTTTGACTCCTGCCAGAAGGGTGGGGAGGTGGGGGGATGGCAAAATGGGTGAAGGGGAGAGGGGAGTTCAGGGCTCCAGTTATAGAATGAATAAATCACAAGGCTCAAAGGTACAGCATAGGGAATCTAGTCAGTGGTATCGTAATGGCATCATACATTAACAGACGGGAGCTACGCTTATGGCGATCACAGGGAAACATCCAGAGTTGTTGCATCACATATTACATTGTGTGTCAGGTAGACCTCCGTTTAAGTAAACGTATCAAAGTTTAGGTTTCTATGTTATGAGTGGTAGTACTAACTAGAGATTGAAAGATTCAAAGTTCCCAAGGCCAACTTTGTTCCCACACTGGTCTTGCCTTATTTAGGTCCATAATAACTAGCGAGACATTCCAAGCCTTCAGGGGCATTTAGCTACCCAAGGACGGAGACTGTGATCAAAATGGTCCTGGGAGTTGTGCCTCTGTTTCTCTATACGCTGCCTGACTATTTTCTTCCCTATGAGCTCCCACTCCTACATCACTCTTCGGCACGGTTCTGTGGCATCCCCCAACCTTTCAATCTTTAGCCAATGAAGCCATACACTCCTACAACAAGGATGGGCTCAAATGACCGAGGGTAGGAGCCATGGCCTGCTCCTGGAGAACAAGCGAACTGGGAGTCTCAGTCATCCACACAGTCCCCTCAACATAGGCATGTTATCACCGATCCAGATGAAGCTCCCTTACTGATTTGACAAGTCAGTCCTACCCCTGCCCAGCCCTACAAGTACATGGGAAGGGCATCACAGATTTAGGAAAAGAGCTGGAGTGAGGAGACAGCTTGCCTTGGGCCATACATCCCTGATGTTCGGAAACTCCACCCCCCACCCCCAATTCCTTGAGAGGATCTAAGCTATCCTCCCTCAGTTGGGGTGGAAGTAGGGGATATCATATTTCTATTTGCTGTAAACAGACTCTTCCCAGCAGCTCAAATGATTTTTAATCTCTCTCATCAGAAAATCTGAGGTATGCTCGCACCTTCAATGAAACCAACACACACAAAAGCAGAAACCTGGTCACGACCCTCTTGAACTCTCTATTTGAATATGCCTTACTAAACAACTCCCCTAATCCTGGGTCCTTCATTCCTGTCATTCACCTTTATCTCCCTTGGCATAAACCCCCATATTCTGACATCTTTTCTCAAACTCGTATTCCTAACCAACTCAGTGTTGTTCTCCTTGACACCTGGTCTCCTCTGATAATGCGATTCTTACCCTCCTTCATTGTATTCATTAGACCCACTCCCCAGCTTTCTATTATTAGAACAGATGTCTGCAAGACGAAGACAAAAAAGAAGGAAGGAAGGAAAGAAAGAAAGAAAACCAGAATTTAAATCGCATTTCTGTCACTTATCATATCCAAATAGGTCACTTCAATCTCCTTTGAGTTTCAAATTCTCCAGGGAAACACCAATGGGGCAAGGAGGTGAAACATAGGTTGATGTACCAGAGCGTGTTTTGAGGAATCAATGTCTGAGGTTCCCTAAATCTCGAGACCCTAAGTGCTTTTGATTTGGCCTCTGGAAAAATGGAGAGTCCTTAGCTGGCAGAAGTGGGGAAATTATTGGGAAAAAAAAAAAAAAGAAATACCAAGGAATCCAGAGAAGAAAGTCAAAAGGAAAAACACAGTACAAAAGGTCATGGGGGAAAAAAAAAAAACTCCAAAAAACCCAAAAAGCTTCCTAAACCACACAAGGGTACTAGCCCAAAGCGAAACCAGCCTGAGAACTTAGGCAACAGAGAATCATATAGCAATATCCTCAAAATAGAGAGTGAGTTTAATTAATGTAACATGGTCTGCAACTAGATATCCTTCCCTTACAGAAAACTCATTTGTCTCAAGAAGAGGGGATATCACTACATCTAAGGACTTGCCTGATGACATCTTGCTTATTATGTAAAAGCCTTGACACCATGGCCATAGCTGACATCCACCCTAAAATCTCAGATGGTAAAAACAAGGGACTAGTTACCACTGCACTAATGACTTTTGTTAGCACCAGTGGTCAAATATATGAGGCCAAATGCTTGGA
The DNA here is from genome assembly GCF_028749965.1 of Puma concolor. NCBI lineage: Eukaryota > Metazoa > Chordata > Mammalia > Carnivora > Felidae > Puma > Puma concolor. The sequence continues at coordinate 70,511,066 of NC_141683.1, forward strand.
CTAACCTGGGTTCTTAAGCAAACCCTAAATTGGTGTTCCCACATCATTATCTTTGACATTCTGAGTTGATCTGCCCTAGGATCTGTATCTTCATCTCAGTGCTGCTGAGGAACCAGAGAATGGATGCGGAAGCTTCAAGGGCTGACGGGCAAAGCCCCTCAGCTACCCGTTAACTATGGAATCATGGTCGAGTCATCAACCTCCCTGAACCACAGTTGCCAAAGTAATAAAAAGTAGGCTACACTAACACAGCTACTTTGCAAAGCTGTACAATGACTATATAACTGAACAGATGGTACCCATAGGATATAGTGTCTGGTCCAGTGTAGAACACGCAACAACTGGTTTTGTTCTCTGCGTTCCCTTAGGAGACACATGATTTTCAGTTCATTCATTCCCCTTCCTTTCCTTTCATTATCCGTTTCATTTCATTTCATTCCTTTATACTTTGAGAGTGAGTGCACACAGAAATCGGGAAAGATATCCCAAGGAGGCTGTCTGCGCAAAACTCGACGTGGGGCTTGAACTCACAAACCTGAGTTGAAGTCAAGAGTCATACCCTTGACCGACTGAGCCACCCGGGTGCCCCAGCAAATGTCATTTTTACAAATCCATAGCAACCCTACCTGGATATAGAATCTTCCTCAGCCTTCTTATCTGCTCCTAAAGAAGAAAGCAAAATACATGTTAAATCAACAATCGAAAAATAGAGGAAATTACAAGTGTACGGCTTATGATTTGTGAACAGTATTGCTTTGGGACCACACCTGGAAACCAGACTACACTGAATGGTAATTATCCCATTCGTAGGCTTAAAGCACTAAGAAATCTTACTTTCTCCTCTATATTGACCAAAAGCAAGAATGGGTTTTATCAGAATTTGACACCTACAGGGGAACTGATGTTTACAAGGGCCATCACTGACCGACTCTATGGCACTGGAGGAAACTGGTATCGTTAGGAGAATGATTATCATGAGCGGACAATGTCAGACTGAAACTAGCATGATTTTTCTGGACTTCCACTCCTAGAGGAGTTGAAAGAGAGTATCTTTATTTTGCGGTAACACGGCAGAACGTCCCCAGCTCTTCAGCAGACACTCCTCAGTTTTAGGAGGAAACGCCCCCTCACAAAGTGTGCTCTATAGACATTGGACTTTGCAGCATGGCCAAACCATAGCAAACAGACTCTCCCTGGCCTTATTTCCATTGGCAAGGTAAGAAGGAAGGATTTGGCATTCCAGTTTGATATCGTTCTAACCTCTTGAGGCTGTCTCCTTCCATTGCTAGAGAGTCTATCTAGACCCACCGCACATCACAGAGGAGGACGATCCCAATGTGAGTGCTCTGTAGTGGTTCATGATGTCATTTTTCTCAACCCTCCCCATTAGGTGACACACATCTAGAGAAATCGTACTTTTTCATGGAAGGCAGAGGTCATCAGATCCTCTACTGATGAGCAACTAAACGAAACAAAGGGCAAAGAATAGCTTGAATGCCTACATTCAGTTACCAGGATATTTTCACTTTCTAAACATTCAAAGACATCCACTCTATGATTCTAACTATATGACACCTGGAAAGAGCAAGGCTATGGAGCTAAGGGTTGGGGTGAACGTAGGGATAAACGGGCACAGCACAGAGGACTTTTAAGGCAGTGGAACCCTTTCACACGATACCACAAAGGTGGATTCACATCATTACACATTTGTTAAAACTCATAGAATGTATAACACCAAGGCTGAACACTAATGCACATTAGAGACTTGGCCTCCAAATGAAGAGTTCGTGTCCGTAGAGAAGGCACCACTGTTGTCAGCGTGCCTGGGTGGCTCAGTTGGTTCAGCGTCCATGTCTGGATCTGAGCTCAGGTCATGATCTCACAGTTCATGGGATCAAGTCCTGCATCAGGTTCTGTGCTGACAGCACAGGATTCTTTCCCTCCTCTCCCTCTGCCCCTTGGCGGCTCACACACATGCGTGCTCTCTCGCTCAAAACTGAACCAAGGAACTGAAAAAAAAAAATCCTACTAAAAATGGACCACTGTCGTGCAAGATGTTAACAACAGGGGAGGCTAGGCGTGTACGGGAGCGTGGTATGGTATATGGAGACTCTCTGTACTTCCTAATATATTTTGCTCTGAACTTAAAGCTGATGTCAAAAATCAGGCTTATTAAATGTATGAAACAACAAAAACAACAAAATATGGTATCCATTGAAGCTACTCTTAGCCTATACTAACTCATGATACAGTCACCTTGAACATTAACACAGAGACCAAAGTAACACAACAGGGGTACTGTCTCCCATTTGGAAGTATGTGAAAATGCATAAACAAAACACAAAAATACAACAGTTATTTGTATACTTAGGCAAGAAAACAATTGATGAATATGATCCGAAATCTTATACCTATAAACAGGGGTTCAGCACCATAGGAATCAAACCTGGGTTTTCCATATAATTAAGAGATTTTCATTCTAATTTTAAATCAAATATCATTATGTTGATCATACCTAAGAATCATAATGAAAGCTTAATCACATTAAAAAAAACGATTATAATGACCTAATATTGCCCTAGTAATTTTTACACAAATACCTACTTCATATGGATGATGAAACTGAAACCAGTACCATGGTAACCGTCATGTTACTTGCTAGTAAAACAAAATTTGAAGACACCACCAAAAATGACGTCAGGGCTATAATTCCTATGCAGAACAGATTTCATCCAGCAGGTCGAAGATGGCTACTCTCAGAACATCCTACTTGAATGACTGGCCCTTGGTTGTTCCCTGGGATCTTGGATTTAAGGAGGGTTCCCACCATTCCCTAGCTGGTTAAGTGTGGTTCACTGTGCCTAAGTGCTGCTACACTCAATGGGCTTAAGGCCGTACACTTGATTTCCTTTCTGGAAACCTGGAATTTTGGGACATGCTAAGGAGAAGATGCCTATGTGATTAGCATTTGATGAAAACCTCGGGCACTGAGTATCCATAAGCCTCGTACTGGCCCACAACATTTCACTTGTGCTGTCCTAATTTCATGCTGGAGGAATTTAGCACATCCTGCCAACTCCATAGAGAAAGGATTCCTGGAAGCCTGCGCTTGGTTTCCTCTGGCCTTCACCCCGTGCACCATTGCTCGGTGCTGATTGGCCTTTCTAGCCTGTCCCCATACCAATCCACACGCATGACTACAACTATATGCTGAGTCCTGTGAGCTCTTCTAGTGAATAATCAAATCTGGGTGTCACTGGGATGCCTCTAACACAACTGCTTTATGTGAAATTTTATTATTTGGGTTGATGTCTTACACGTGGTTACAGTCAGAAGGTTATGTCACAGAATACCTTTCCTGGAATCTCTTTTCTTGGTATTTGACTTGAAAATTCCTACATCCCTACATATCCATTTGAAGAAAGGTTTAAAAGGAATACATGAAATCATGATGTCAGAAAGTGTGAAACAAGCAACAATCTTATGTTACTCCGAAAAGAGAGAGAGAGAGAGAGAGAGAGAGAGAGAGCGCAAATCCTGGTGATTGCCCCTATGTTCTACCATATAAAAGTTCTCTGAAATATGAAAAATCAGTTAATTTTCTCCAACTACCTAGGACTTAGTTCATTTTTCTGGCAGATAGGAATCAAAGAAGTAACAGGGATCATTCCACAACAATCAGAACTGTCAGACAGAATACGAAAACCTACTACTGATTATAGTGTGCTTTTGTTTCTTTTCCTTATTTTCCTAGAACATTAAAAATATAGTTCACCTCCTAAAGGCAGTTATTGCCAAAATAATCAAAAGTCACAAATACGGCATCCAAAATGTCAGATGCGTTATCTTGATGTCTCCTTATGTGACCCTCCTTCCAATTCTCTTATTTTGCCCTAAAGGATACTACCGTATGAAGTACCCCCATTTTATATGGCATTAACGTATATACATTTATCGCTGACTACAAACGCTTATGTTCACCCATGGTAGTTAGCACATAACTCTGCATCATCAGCTAGGTCAGTCCTTAATGTCTTGCCAACAGTGAGGATAACAGTAAGAGTGGGAACATTTGGGGATACTACTCTGACAAATTCTGGTACGAGAAGCTCACCTGATAGTGTGGCTGCATTTCCAATAGTCTGCTCTTCCCTTTAAAGAACTAGTGTATTTTACCACCTTCCAGTAGAAACACCATACACACCGGCTTACTTTCCTTCATTTATTCCCTGTAGTCTCCGCCATTCACATGATTCCCTCTTTGGCTCTTCTCTTCTTTCCTGAGGTTCCTTGGGCCTTCCAGGGTCTTGAAAGGGAACTAGTCATTTAGCTCCTTTCGTGGCACTCTCAATTTAATCTGTTGCTGACACCACATACGATATGCAACTTACCTCCTTTTCACATCTCTTTCTCTTTCCTATGCACTTAACAGGCCGTTTTCTTTAGATATTAGAATATATCAGTATTCCTGTTTTATATCAACATTCTGTCAAATGACCTTTGAATAAAATACAGTTCTTACCTTCTGCTTGTCCATTTAATAGACTTTGTCTTTTCTGATCCACAGCTCCAGAGACACGAGGAACATATTTGTTGGGCTTCTCAGACATACTCTGTTAAAAGTAGCATCAGTAATGAGTTGCGTGAAGACTTCCTAAGCCTTTTCCAAGAAAATTTCTGAATTTATGATTTTAATAACAATCAGACTTACAAATCAGTAAAACGTATTGACCACCAAAACATTTAAATACAACACCTCATATATGCTCTCTTGATTCAGCGTCCCTTTGAATCTTCATTTGGCTATTGACTCTCTAAACTGATCATGGAAGGCCAGAATAAATACTTTCAAAGGCAGAAGCCTGGCTTGTATGCAGATTTCAAAAAGGAACTAGCAAAACACCTTCCTTTGCATTCCTGACCAAAATGAAAGGACATTTGAAATAAGTTTTGAAACAAAGTCTTTAAAAGTGTACTTGCTAGAAATGAAAACTGCTTCTAATAAAATGGCAGACATTTGTTTCAGTGTCAATTCATACCTCACATGATCAGAAACTTTGGAGTATATCATGTTGAGTATCAACAAAACACTGTTGTAGCTGCTGCTTCGTTTAGGTAAACAAAGGCTTGACCTTTTTCTTGACGAAAGAAGGGTTGGATCGAAGGGCAAAGTAGTAAGAAAAAACTTTTCTTAAAATTATGGTGAACTAGTAGCAGAAACCATGTAGATATAGGTATGGAACTCTTCACAATGTGTAGTAAGCATTCAAACGGCAAGTATAAGAACATGTATGTCTTAGTCACCTAAAATGTGCCAAGCACTCATTTCCCTAGGCACACTTTCTTTTTTACACACAACAATAATAATGATTATGATGATCGAGTGAGCCTTCCTACTTCTTGGTGACTCCAAGACATTGGAGTAAAATGATGATCCGTGGTCCTCTCTGTCCAGAATGTCCCTCGCCACGGTCTACACGACTGGTCCTTCTCATCTTTCACTTGGCACCTTTTGCCACTCTCAGATCTTTTCCGACTACCAAAATGCCCACTCCCACTCTCATCCTCATCCTCACTACAAACGCCCCCAATATTCTCTCAACTAACATTGTCCATTTCCTATCGATGAAGCCTTTATAGTGGCTTATAACGGATTGCTGTTGACTTACTTTTCTGCTCCGACCACAACAACCTACACCCTCCACTTGTACACTCAGTAGCTAACTCCTTGGTACGTACTCAGAATACAAGGACCAAGTAATTAAGGTCAAAACATTTACACTATTCTCACTGAGAAGATCTCAAAAGTACCAAATCACTATACCGTTGACCCTTGAACAAAGCAAGGGTTACGGGCTCTGATGGCCATGCACTCGAAAATCCACAAATATCTTTTGAAACCTCAAAACCAATTCAAAAAAACAAAAATTCCTACTGAATTTCCTACTTTAAAAGCAATTACACTTAGAAATCAAAAAGTATATATGTATTGAAATCCAGAACATTAAAGCAGAAGCGCTTGTATACGCTCTCTAGGTCTAATCTACCTTTTCGGCCTCATTTGGCCATTGACTCTGTACACTGAGCATGGGAGGTCAGGGTTAGGATAACGGAATGCTGAGCTTACCAACAATATACACAGTCGATTAATGCATGTTTTCCCCGTTATATGTATTACATACTGTATTCTTACACTATAAACTGAAGAAAAGGTTACTAAGAAAATCGTAAGGAAGGGGTGCTGGGTGGCCCTGTCGGTTCAGGGTCAGGCTCTTGACTTTGGCTCAGGTCATGATCTAGATTTCCTGAGTTCAACGCTGGCAGTCTGGAGCCCGATGAAGATTCTCTCTCTGCCCCCGCTTCCCTACTCACGTGCTCTGTCCTCTCTCTCTCTCCCAAAATAAATAATTAAAAAAAAAAAAAGAACAAGACGAAAAAGACAATCATAAGGAAGAGAAAATACAGGATGGTACTGTATTTATTGAAAAAAAAATCTGTATGTATGTGGACTCCCACAGTCCAAACCCATCTTGTTCAAGGGTCCAATGTATACCTATATGATGTCTCCACTAAGAGTTTACTGGAACTTTTTATAGCCCCACATTAGAAAATCAAAAACCCATTCTAACTTTGCCATTCTTTTCTGGACACTAGGGCCATTTTGTTGGCCTTCGAACATCTTCCCATTGAAAACAAGCATTCTTGGGGGGCCTGGGTGACTTAGTCGATTAGGCACCCAACTTTGAAATTGCGAAAAGGAAAGTAAAAGGTGGAGGGAGGAGTTAAGATGGCAGGGGAGGGGATCAGCATTTCCCTTGTCCCTCAAACACAGCAGTTTTGAGGTCACAACACTTGGAATGCCAGGAATACAGGCTGCAGAGGGACAGAAAAATCTCCACAGGTGCAGAGTGACAGCTTGGCGGGACAGAAGGGTGTGTATGCGAATTGGGAGAAATAAAATGGGCAGCACAGGCATGGAGTGGGGGAAGCCCTTTGGTGGAGAAACGAAAGGAAAGTAGAGAGAGAGGCTGTGGGAAGGGCCTTTGGATATGAGAAAGCCTGTCCGGACCACAGACCAAGGAGAGGTCCAGAGAGCCAGTTTCTACTTTGCAAAACCGCCTTAGAGGCTAAGAAACAGAATTTTCAAGGTGGCCAGACTTTCTCTAGACCAGAGCTACCACCTCCCATGCCTGGTGGGGAGGGAGCCGCCCCTAGGCTTGGTAGCAATCTCAGGGCTACACTGGGAGAGAACACCTTGAGTATGGTGGAAAGGGGAGGTATTGCCCTGCCCAAGGGAAAAAGACCGTGCAGGCACGAGCCAGAGGCCCTCTGTCCACTGGGCAGAGTGGCGCAACTCCACTACCAGGTCCGAGCAAAGCGGGATCCTACAGGGTTTTGAATCCCAGCTCAGTGCTCAGGTGGCACAGGGGACTGTGCAGCAAGGCAAGCCGGTTCCCCAGGCTATTCCGTGAGGATAGCCTAAACAGTGAGTTTTGAGACACCTCGTGTGGGCAGGAGAGATTGGGGCGTCGCCATTTCTCTCCCCACGACCAACATCGTGGGGCTTCAGGGAATGGACAGTGAGCCTCCGTGGAGGCAGGCCCTTTACACCAAACCCTGACTCTCTGTGCCTCGTAACTGCTTCTCTATAGGAGTGAGACTGACACTGATGGCACCAGACAGCCCCTCGTCTAGACCAGCACAGCCACCCGTCCCAGGCACCAATAGACAACTCTCCTCCGGTTTTCTATCTTAGTTTGTTTGTTTGTTTGTTTGTTTGTTTCTTTGTTTCTTTGTTTTCATTTGAGTTATTATTCTTTTGTCTTTCCTTTTCTTTTTTAATGTTTATTTCTTTATTTGGAGAGAGAGAGAGTGAGTGATCAAGCAGAAGACATACAGAGAGAGGGAGAGAGAGAATCCGAGCAGGATCCATGCTCTCACTGCAGGACCTGATGGGGGTTTCGAACCCACCAACAGCGACAACATGACGTGAGCCAAATTCAAGAGTCGGACGCTTCACCTACTCAGACACCCAGGCGCCCATCTTTTCTTTCCTTTGCTTTCCCTTTCTTCTCTTTTCCCTTGTTGCTCTTTCTACTCTCCTCTTTCCTCGCTCCCTTTGGAAACAGCCTAGAAGTGTCGAGTTGACGTCGGTCAAAGCTAATTATATATCTACATTTATCTATACATCTTAATATATACGTATATATCTTTACACAGATTAGATAGATAGATAGATAGATAGATAGATAGATAGATAGATTTTTTTCCTTTGTACCTCTGTTCTGGTTCTTTGTGTGTTGGATTGCGCATTTTCTCTATACTTTTATAGATCTCCTTCTTCATTTTCCTCCCTCTCTTTCTGGATTAAACCCTAGAGCTCCTTTGAGTCACTGGCTGGCCTTTTTTTCCACTCCCGTCATTTCTCTTTTTGTTTGGGCTAAGGATACTTCACCACCTTCTTCTCCTTTTTCCCAGGATTACGTCCACAAACAAATCAAAGCACACCTGGTGGAAGGCCCAAACCGCCACTCCAAGTAGCGGGAACAGTAGCCAAAGACACACCGAAAGAGTGCACACAACACACTCCAAAAACATTTGTTCAACTGCCAGGCCCTGGACCGTGCAGGAGCTCTTTTTAATATAGTAGTACTCGCAGGTGTGGGACACAGAACAAGCTATTAACACACATAAAGGGCAGGAATCGAGCCAAAACGACGAAATCGAAGAATTCTCCTCGAAAACATTCCGGGAAGAAAGGACAGCCAGAGAAGGGCTCAAAAGACAGAGAAACAATATATGTGAGCACATTTTTGGAATGACACTCATAAGACGCATAGTTGCACTTGAAACCACGCACAGAAGACAGCAGACAATCTAGTGCTTCAGAGATCAAGGACCTAAGGAATCGTCACGATGAACGCTGAAAATGAAATGGTGTAAAGGAGATACAAAGTAACCTAGATGCAGTGACAGCAAGGACGGGAGAAGCAGCAGACAGAATCGGTGAACAGAAGATCCAATGGTGGACAACGATGAAGCAGAGAAAGGAAAGGAACGAAATGACTAGATCACGAGGCAGGTACTAGAGACCGACGTGATTCGGTGAGATAAATATTAGCCACATCCTACGAGTCCCAGAAGAAGAAGAGTGAGAGAGAGGGGCAGAAGGTTTTTTTGAACAACTTATAGCTGAGAGCTTCCCTCATCTGGGGAAGGAAACGGGCATGCAAGTCCTGGCGGCACAGAGAATTCCTTTCCAAATCAACAAACCCAGGTCAACACCACAACATGCCATAGCGAAACTGGAAAAGTACAAGATAAGGAGAGGATTCTGAAAGCAGCTAGGGACAAACGGGTCTTATTCGACAAGGCAAGACACATAAGGGTAGCAAGAGACCTGTCCAAAGAACCTTGGCAGGGCACAAGGGAGGGGTAGGAAATGGTCAATGTGCTGAATGGGAACATCTGCGGTGAAGAATCCCTTCCCCAGCAAGGCTGTCATTTAGAATAGAAAGAGAGAGAAATGCTTTCCCAGACACACAAACCCTAATGGAGTTCATGACCACTAAACCAGCCCCACAGGAGATCCTAAAGGGCGACTCTGTGAGTGGAAAGCAGCAGAGACTACAAAGGAACAGAGGCCTCACCAACAGCATGTAACCTTCAGATAACACAATGACACTAAATCCATATGTTTAATCACTCTGAATGTGAATGGACTCAATGCCCCAATCAAAAGACACAGGGAATCAGAATGGGTAAAACACAAAACAAAACCAAAGAACAAGATCCATCTATATGTTGTCAACAAGACACTGATTTTAGACCCCAGGACACCTCCAGATTCAAAGTGAAGGTATGGCGAACCATCTATCATGCTACTAGAAGTCAAAAGAAAGCTGGAGTTGACACACTTCCACCAGAAAGACTAGATTTTAAACCGGAGACTGTAGTAACAGATTCAGAAGGGCACTGGGTCATAATTAAGGTCATAATTAAGGCATGGGTCCTCTAGCCATCAAGAGGAGCTAAGACTTGCAAATGTTTATGGCCCCAAAGTGAAACGCCCACACATATGAATCGATTAATCACAAACATGATTAAATGTATACATACAAATACCATGATTGTAGACGACTTTAAGACTCCACTCATGGCAATAGGCGTATCGTCAAGGCAGAAAATCAGTACGGAAACACAGATCCAATGTGTCATTGGACCAGATGTATTCAGATATACATAGATATATATTGGCCTCATATATATGCATTTATATACATGGATATCAACACCGATATATTAAGATCTTTTCATCCAACGGCAGTAGAACGCACATTCTTCTTAAGTGCACATAGAACATTCTCCAATGACTCCAAGTGACATCCTGGGTCTCAAAACAGCCCTCCACAAATATAAAAGGCCTGAGATCATACCTTGCATATTGTCAGATCACAACAACGAGCACTTGCTCATTCTTTCTCTCTCTCCCTCCCTTTCCAAGAGAAATACAAACATTTCAAAAACATTTAGCTCAGCCCCTTCCAAGAAAGAGAAAAACAAGCATAATAAACCTTGTGGGGCAATGAGTCCTGGACGGAAACCACACACAGACAGTAGAATTCCATAACCAATATGTTGACAATGGAGTTGACAGAAAGTGATGTACTAAAAGAACAGACACTAAAGAAATAGCTTCTGCAAGGACAAATTAGGGTAAGGGTAAACCATTAAAAAAGAGCCTGGTGCGGGGAACACGTATGTGGCACAGTCAGTTCAGCATCCACCTTCAGCTCATGAGTCATGATCTCACGGGTTGTGGGTTTCAGCCCCACGTTGAGCTCTGTGTTGACAGCTCGGAGCCTGCAGCCTGCTTTGGTTCTGTGTCTCCCTCTGTCTCTGCCCCTACCCCGCTTGCACTCTGTGTCTCTCTCTGTCTCAAAAATACATAAACTTTAAAAAAATTTTAAAAATACCATAAAAAGCATGGGGGGAGAAGAGGGAAAAAGAAAAAAAAAAACAAAAAACACATGACCAATCAATCAAGAATGAGCCTAAGACAAAAAAGAAAAGGAACAATGTGAGCAAAAGAAGGTAAATGGAAACAACACACATTTTTCAACAGGTACATAAGTAGGATTGGGAATATACTATGAAAAATAGTCTCTTTTAAACCTTTTAAAGATATATGTCTCTCTCTATGAGTGTGTATATATATATATGTGTGTGTGTGTATGTGTACATATATATGTATACATGTGTGTGTGTATATATATATAAGTGTAAATATATATGTGTATATAACTGTATATTATATATATATCTCTATCTCTATCTATACCTATCTCTCTATCTATATCTATATCCATCTATCTATCTATCTATGTATCAATCTATCTATCTATCTATCTAATATTTATGTAAAAGAGAGGCTTTGATTCACAGTATATCCCTAATAATACTGACTCTTATCACTCTACAGTTATCTGGTTACAAATGCTGTAATAAAGAATTTAAGTTTTTTCACTATAAATAAACTGTTCAATTCCTGGCATCTATCGCTTCCGAAAAGCTAGAAATTATTACTAGACTAACAAAAGAACAGACAAAGAGAGGTTTCTAATACGTCAACATTCACTATGGAGAAAGAATTGGGAATGAGAATTCTAGGAAGAAATGGGAACCTTCAAAGGATGTGTGTAATGGGACACAGATGGGGTTACACAAACAAAGGCTGAGGACTTTTTCTCTGCAAATTTCAGCTCACAATAGGAGGATACTAAAAATATACTGTAACCTTCTTTCTTATGTAACTCCTGATTTCCTCAATAGAATTCATTTGCGTTTATACATGTTAAACACTAAAACGGAATATAAACTGAAGCCTGACTTTTTAAATTCACATATTTAATTGTGATATATCATGCGTATTTTGTTCCTTTTCAAACTCCATTCTACGGAATTCCATTTCCCTACTCATTTATTCCCATTCAAAAACCATGACATTGCTTCTTCCAAGCAAGACGTTATTCTAGGAGCTCCAGGCGTCTGACAAGTGTGTTTCCTAACCTCCAGGAGCTTATCATGACTGAGGGGCTTTGAAATGAATACTGAAATAAATATCAGATGTCTGAAACTTTAAATTTTAGAATCTGACACAAGGACTGGGAGGAGATAGTGTTCAAAGCTAGAATACGAAAGATTTCTGAAATCAGAAATTTGACAACTTGGCTATGAAGAGCCTCTGCTCATAGAGCTACTCTTCTCAGCAAAATACGTATTCTTCAGGGAGATGCACAATTTTAACTTACTCTTCATGCAGTTATTTGAAAACTACAGGAGGACACCTTTGTAAGGTAAATGTTGAGAAATAATGTAAGCATCTAAATTTCTACATTTTCTAATATTATTTTAGTCTAAATGTAGAACAAAGGATAGAGCCAAAGGAAAATCCTGTATGTCACCAAAATAAAACTTGCCCGGGGCCGGGGTGGGGGTGGGGGCAACCTACAATAGATACTTGGACCCTATCAGGTTTCATTTAGGCATGAGTAGTATCAGTCATGTTACTATCACAGTAAGAATCCTTATCCTTAAGCAAATGTCATATTGCCTCCATGATGGGAAAGCTTTTCCCAATATCATATGACGGTCATTATATATTTTCCAGCCCATTCTTTGATCAGCCTCCACCTGTAGGATTTACCAAAGTACAACAAAACAAAACAAAACAAAACATTCAATGCGTCATGTATCTGTAAAGTGGTTTGTTCTTGCTAACTTTCCATGACACACATGAAATGATGATACACAGGCTCCTCTTAAATTTTCAGAGTAAATAAGGGAGAAAACTCAATTCAGAGCAGGAAAGTGAGTTTCACAGGAGGGTACTTTACCTTGGTACCAAAATCTAAGACTTGGCTAGATGATGTAGGCCATGAATCATCAGGACCAGGTTTGTCGGAAAGCCTTGAGAGCAAAAAAAATACAAGAAAAACATGTTCATTCATTTACAAACAAAATTTTAAAAAGTTCAGGGAAAGGTCGCCTATCTGTTTATTCCACGAAGTTTCTTGGTATCATTAACATTGGCCTCTGGTTTTTTCATTAAGTTTTATTTTAATGCCAGTAATAGCAACATCCAGAGTTATATTAGTTTAAGTTGTACAATATAGTGATTCACCAACTCCATACTCACCCCGTGCTCATCATGACAAGGGCACTCCTTCATCCCCATCATCTCTTTCACCCCTCCCACCACTCACCTCCACTCCGCAACCAGCCGTTTCTTCTCTGCAGTTAAGAGCCTATTTCTTGGTTTGTCTCCCCTTTTGTTTCCTCCCTTTGCTCGTTTGTTGTTTCTTAAGTGCTACGTGAGTAAAATCATATGGCATTTGTCTTTCCCTGACTTTGCTTACCATACTACACTCAGGCTCCATCCAGGTGATTGCAAATGCCAAGATTTCATTGTTTTATGATTAAAATTACAGTATGTGTGTGTGTCTTTGTGTGTGTGTGTGTGTGTGTGTATACATACAAACACACATACATTCATATAGGGCTTCTTCTTGGTTCACTCAGCTGTCAAAGGACGCTTGCGCTGGCTGTTGGAAATAATGCTGCAATAAACACGGGAGTGTGTGTGTCCCGTGGAATTCGTGTTTTTGTATTCTCTTGGGTAGTATCCAGTAGTGCAATTACTGGATCATAGGAGAGTTCTGGTTTTAACTTTCTGAGGAACCTCCATACTGTTTTCCACAGGGGCCACCCCCATTTGCATTTCCACCAACGGTGCAAGAGGTTTCCTTTGTCTCCACATCCTCGCAAACACTTGCTTCTTGTGTCTTGGAGTGTAGCCATTCTGACAGGTGTGACGTGGTATCTCGTTGTAGTTTGGGGGAGCATCTTTTCATGTGTCTGTTGACCATCTGTATGTTGTCTTTGGAAAAGTGTCTGGTTATGTCTACTGCTCATGTGTAAACTGGGCTTTTTTTGGACGGGGGTGATGTTGACATGTATCCATTTTTTAGACATTGTGGATACTAACCCTTTACTGGATTTGCAAAACATTTCCAAATTTGTTCTCCCATTCCAGAGGTTGCCTTTCAGTTTTGACGGTTTCCTTCACTGTGCAAAAGCTTCGTAGGTTGATATAGTCCCCAAACTTTATTCTTGCTTTATTTCCCTTGGCTCAAGAGACATAACTAGTAAAATGTGCCTACAGCCAAAGTCAGAGAAATGACGGCCTGTGCTCTCTTCAAGGATTTTCTTTTTTTTTTTTTTTTTTATGGTTTCAAATCTCACACTTAGGTGTTTAATTCATTTCGAGTTTATTTGTGTGTATGGTACAGAAATTGGTCCAGGTTCATTCTTTGGCATGTGGCTTGTCCAGTTTTCCCAACACCATTTGGTGAAGAGAATGCCTTTTCCCCACTGGATAGTCTTTCCTGTTTGTAGAAGACGAACTGACCATACAGTGGTGGATTTATGTCTGGGTTTGCGGTTCTATTCCACTGAGCTATGAGGCTATTTTGTACGCCAGTACCCACCATACTGTTTGGATTACTACAGCTTTGGAATAGAACTTGAAAGCTGAGATTGCGATACCTCCAGGGTTCCTCGTTTTCAACATTGCTTTGGCCATTCAAGGTCTTTTGTGGTTGTATACAACGTTTAGGCTTGTTTGTCTAGCTCTGTGACAAATGCTGTTGGTATGGTGACAGGGATTGCATGACATCTGTAGATGGCTTTGGGTAGTGTAGACACTTTAAAAATATGTATTCTTCCCATCTGTGAGCATCGGATGTCTTTCTCTTTCTTTCCGTCACCTTCAATTTCTTTCATCAGTGTTTTACGGTTTCCAGAGTACAGGTCTTTCACAATTTGGACCCTGTTTTAAAAAAAAGCTTTCTGTTCTCTATTTGGCCTGGACCTCTCCTAACCTGTGAAATCTCCAGGAAAGACCCAGTCTGAGTTTCCATAACCAAATGTGACAGGCAGACAATGCTCTGAAATGGTTGAAAATGAAATGTGTAAACGTTACCACAATGACTTCTCCCCTCACATCTGTCAGAATGGCTCAGTTTCAACACACAGGAAACAACAAGGGTTGCTCAGGGTGTGGAGGAAAAAGAACCCTTGTGCACCGGTCATGGGATATAAATTGGTATCGCCACAGTGAAAGCCACTATGGAGGGGCCTCAATGAATTAAAAACACAAATACCATAGGATCCAGTGATTCCACTACTGGGTATTTATTTACCCAAGGCAAATGGAAATACTAATTTGAAAAGATGTATGCACCCCTATCTTTACTATGGCATTATTTACAATAGACAAGATACGGAAGCAACCCAAGTGTCCACCAATACATGAAGAGACCACACACACACAAGCACATACACACACACACGCACACACACAAACACACACACACACTGAAATATTACACAGCTATAAATGAGAATGAGATCCTGCCATCTGCAACATCATGGATGTACCTAGATGGTATGAGGGTAAGTGAAATAAGTCAGACAGAGAAAGACAAATCCTATATGATTTCACTTCTGTGTAGAATGTAAAAAGGGGAATAAATGAACAAACAGAGCAAAAGCAGAAACAGACCCATAAATGCAGAGCTTTGACTCCTGCCAGAAGGGTGGGGAGGTGGGGGGATGGCAAAATGGGTGAAGGGGAGAGGGGAGTTCAGGGCTCCAGTTATAGAATGAATAAATCACAAGGCTCAAAGGTACAGCATAGGGAATCTAGTCAGTGGTATCGTAATGGCATCATACATTAACAGACGGGAGCTACGCTTATGGCGATCACAGGGAAACATCCAGAGTTGTTGCATCACATATTACATTGTGTGTCAGGTAGACCTCCGTTTAAGTAAACGTATCAAAGTTTAGGTTTCTATGTTATGAGTGGTAGTACTAACTAGAGATTGAAAGATTCAAAGTTCCCAAGGCCAACTTTGTTCCCACACTGGTCTTGCCTTATTTAGGTCCATAATAACTAGCGAGACATTCCAAGCCTTCAGGGGCATTCAGCTACCCAAGGACGGAGACTGTGATCAAAATGGTCCTGGGAGTTGTGCCTCTGTTTCTCTATACGCTGCCTGACTATTTTCTTCCCTATGAGCTCCCACTCCTACATCACTCTTCGGCACGGTTCTGTGGCATCCCCCAACCTTTCAATCTTTAGCCAATGAAGCCATACACTCCTACAACAAGGATGGGCTCAAATGACCGAGGGTAGGAGCCATGGCCTGCTCCTGGAGAACAAGCGAACTGGGAGTCTCAGTCATCCACACAGTCCCCTCAACATAGGCATGTTATCACCGATCCAGATGAAGCCCCCTTACTGATTTGACAAGTCAGTCCTACCCCTGCCCAGCCCTACAAGTACATGGGAAGGGCATCACAGATTTAGGAAAAGAGCTGGAGTGAGGAGACAGCTTGCCTTGGGCCATACATCCCTGATGTTCGGAAACTCCACCCCCCACCCCCAATTCCTTGAGAGGATCTAAGCTATCCTCCCTCAGTTGGGGTGGAAGTAGGGGATATCATATTTCTATTTGCTGTAAACAGACTCTTCCCAGCAGCTCAAATGATTTTTAATCTCTCTCATCAGAAAATCTGAGGTATGCTCGCACCTTCAATGAAACCAACACACACAAAAGCAGAAACCTGGTCACGACCCTCTTGAACTCTCTATTTGAATATGCCTTACTAAACAACTCCCCTAATCCTGGGTCCTTCATTCCTGTCATTCACCTTTATCTCCCTTGGCATAAACCCCCATATTCTGACATCTTTTCTCAAACTCGTATTCCTAACCAACTCAGTGTTGTTCTCCTTGACACCTGGTCTCCTCTGATAATTCGATTCTTACCCTCCTTCATTGTATTCATTAGACCCACTCCCCAGCTTTCTATTATTAGAACAGATGTCTGCAAGACGAAGACAAAAAAGAAGGAAGGAAGGAAAGAAAGAAAGAAAACCAGAATTTAAATCGCATTTCTGTCACTTATCGTATCCAAATAGGTCACTTCAATCTCCTTTGAGTTTCAAATTCTCCAGGGAAACACCAATGGGGCAAGGAGGTGAAACATAGGTTGACGTACCAGAGCGTGTTTTGAGGAATCAATGTCTGAGGTTCCCTAAATCTCGAGACCCTAAGTGCTTTTGATTTGGCCTCTGGAAAAATGGAGAGTCCTTAGCTGGCAGAAGTGGGGAAATTATTGGGAAAAAAAAAAAAAAGAAATACCAAGGAATCCAGAGAAGAAAGTCAAAAGGAAAAACACAGTACAAAAGGTCATGGGGGAAAAAAAAAAAAAAACTCCAAAAAACCCAAAAAGCTTCCTAAACCACACAAGGGTACTAGCCCAAAGCGAAACCAGCCTGAGAACTTAGGCAACAGAGAATCATATAGCAATATCCTCAAAATAGAGAGTGAGTTTAATTAATGTAACATGGTCTGCAACTAGATATCCTTCCCTTACAGAAAACTCATTTGTCTCAAGAAGAGGGGATATCACTACATCTAAGGACTTGCCTGATGACATCTTGCTTATTATGTAAAAGCCTTGACACCATGGCCATAGCTGACATCCACCCTAAAATCTCAGATGGTAAAAACAAGGGACTAGTTACCACTGCACTAATGACTTTTGTTAGCACCAGTGGTCAAATATATGAGGCCAAATGCTTGGACTAACCTGGGTTCTTAAGCAAACCCTAAATTGGTGTTCCCACATCATTATCTTTGACATTCTGAGTTGATCTGCCCTAGGATCTGTATCTTCATCTCAGTGCTGCTGAGGAACCAGAGAATGGATGCGGAAGCTTCAAGGGCTGACGGGCAAAGCCCCTCAGCTACCCGTTAACTATGGAATCATGGTCGAGTCATCAACCTCCCTGAACCACAGTTGCCAAAGTAATAAAAAGTAGGCTACACTAACACAGCTACTTTGCAAAGCTGTACAATGACTATATAACTGAACAGATGGTACCCATAGGATATAGTGTCTGGTCCAGTGTAGAACACGCAACAACTGGTTTTGTTCTCTGCGTTCCCTTAGGAGACACATGATTTTCAGTTCATTCATTCCCCTTCCTTTCCTTTCATTATCCGTTTCATTTCATTTCATTCCTTTATACTTTGAGAGTGAGTGCACACAGAAATCGGGAAAGATATCCCAAGGAGGCTGTCTGCGCAAAACTCGACGTGGGGCTTGAACTCACAAACCTGAGTTGAAGTCAAGAGTCATACCCTTGACCGACTGAGCCACCCGGGTGCCCCAGCAAATGTCATTTTTACAAATCCATAGCAACCCTACCTGGATATAGAATCTTCCTCAGCCTTCTTATCTGCTCCTAAAGAAGAAAGCAAAATACATGTTAAATCAACAATCGAAAAATAGAGGAAATTACAAGTGTACGGCTTATGATTTGTGAACAGTATTGCTTTGGGACCACACCTGGAAACCAGACTACACTGAATGGTAATTATCCCATTCGTAGGCTTAAAGCACTAAGAAATCTTACTTTCTCCTCTATATTGACCAAAAGCAAGAATGGGTTTTATCAGAATTTGACACCTACAGGGGAACTGATGTTTACAAGGGCCATCACTGACCGACTCTATGGCACTGGAGGAAACTGGTATCGTTAGGAGAATGATTATCATGAGCGGACAATGTCAGACTGAAACTAGCATGATTTTTCTGGACTTCCACTCCTAGAGGAGTTGAAAGAGAGTATCTTTATTTTGCGGTAACACGGCAGAACGTCCCCAGCTCTTCAGCAGACACTCCTCAGTTTTAGGAGGAAACGCCCCCTCACAAAGTGTGCTCTATAGACATTGGACTTTGCAGCATGGCCAAACCATAGCAAACAGACTCTCCCTGGCCTTATTTCCATTGGCAAGGTAAGAAGGAAGGATTTGGCATTCCAGTTTGATATCGTTCTAACCTCTTGAGGCTGTCTCCTTCCATTGCTAGAGAGTCTATCTAGACCCACCGCACATCACAGAGGAGGACGATCCCAATGTGAGTGCTCTGTAGTGGTTCATGATGTCATTTTTCTCAACCCTCCCCATTAGGTGACACACATCTAGAGAAATCGTACTTTTTCATGGAAGGCAGAGGTCATCAGATCCTCTACTGATGAGCAACTAAACGAAACAAAGGGCAAAGAATAGCTTGAATGCCTACATTCAGTTACCAGGATATTTTCACTTTCTAAACATTCAAAGACATCCACTCTATGATTCTAACTATATGACACCTGGAAAGAGCAAGGCTATGGAGCTAAGGGTTGGGGTGAACGTAGGGATAAACGGGCACAGCACAGAGGACTTTTAAGGCAGTGGAACCCTTTCACACGATACCACAAAGGTGGATTCACATCATTACACATTTGTTAAAACTCATAGAATGTATAACACCAAGGCTGAACACTAATGCACATTAGAGACTTGGCCTCCAAATGAAGAGTTCGTGTCCGTAGAGAAGGCACCACTGTTGTCAGCGTGCCTGGGTGGCTCAGTTGGTTCAGCGTCCATGTCTGGATCTGAGCTCAGGTCATGATCTCACAGTTCATGGGATCAAGTCCTGCATCAGGTTCTGTGCTGACAGCACAGGATTCTTTCCCTCCTCTCCCTCTGCCCCTTGGCGGCTCACACGCATGCGTGCTCTCTCGCTCAAAACTGAACCAAGGAACTGAAAAAAAAAAATCCTACTAAAAATGGACCACTGTCGTGCAAGATGTTAACAACAGGGGAGGCTAGGCGTGTACGGGAGCGTGGTATGGTATATGGAGACTCTCTGTACTTCCTAATATATTTTGCTCTGAACTTAAAGCTGATGTCAAAAATCAGGCTTATTAAATGTATGAAACAACAAAAACAACAAAATATGGTATCCATTGAAGCTACTCTTAGCCTATACTAACTCATGATACAGTCACCTTGAACATTAACACAGAGACCAAAGTAACACAACAGGGGTACTGTCTCCCATTTGGAAGTATGTGAAAATGCATAAACAAAACACAAAAATACAACAGTTATTTGTATACTTAGGCAAGAAAACAATTGATGAATATGATCCGAAATCTTATACCTATAAACAGGGGTTCAGCACCATAGGAATCAAACCTGGGTTTTCCATATAATTAAGAGATTTTCATTCTAATTTTAAATCAAATATCATTATGTTGATCATACCTAAGAATCATAATGAAAGCTTAATCACATTAAAAAAAACGATTATAATGACCTAATATTGCCCTAGTAATTTTTACACAAATACCTACTTCATATGGATGATGAAACTGAAACCAGTACCATGGTAACCGTCATGTTACTTGCTAGTAAAACAAAATTTGAAGACACCACCAAAAATGACGTCAGGGCTATAATTCCTATGCAGAACAGATTTCATCCAGCAGGCCGAAGATGGCTACCCTCAGAACATCCTACTTGAATGACTGGCCCTTGGTTGTTCCCTGGGATCTTGGATTTAAGGAGGGTTCCCACCATTCCCTAGCTGGTTAAGTGTGGTTCACTGTGCCTAAGTGCTGCTACACTCAATGGGCTTAAGGCCGTACACTTGATTTCCTTTCTGGAAACCTGGAATTTTGGGACATGCTAAGGAGAAGATGCCTATGTGATTAGCATTTGATGAAAACCTCGGGCACTGAGTATCCATAAGCCTCGTACTGGCCCACAACATTTCACTTGTGCTGTCCTAATTTCATGCTGGAGGAATTTAGCACATCCTGCCAACTCCATAGAGAAAGGATTCCTGGAAGCCTGCGCTTGGTTTCCTCTGGCCTTCACCCCGTGCACCATTGCTCGGTGCTGATTGGCCTTTCTAGCCTGTCCCCATACCAATCCACACGCATGACTACAACTATATGCTGAGTCCTGTGAGCTCTTCTAGTGAATAATCAAATCTGGGTGTCACTGGGATGCCTCTAACACAACTGCTTTATGTGAAATTTTATTATTTGGGTTGATGTCTTACACGTGGTTACAGTCAGAAGGTTATGTCACAGAATACCTTTCCTGGAATCTCTTTTCTTGGTATTTGACTTGAAAATTCCTACATCCCTACATATCCATTTGAAGAAAGGTTTAAAAGGAATACATGAAATCATGATGTCAGAAAGTGTGAAACAAGCAACAATCTTATGTTACTCCGAAAAGAGAGAGAGAGAGAGAGAGAGAGAGAGAGAGCGCAAATCCTGGTGATTGCCCCTATGTTCTACCATATAAAAGTTCTCTGAAATATGAAAAATCAGTTAATTTTCTCCAACTACCTAGGACTTAGTTCATTTTTCTGGCAGATAGGAATCAAAGAAGTAACAGGGATCATTCCACAACAATCAGAACTGTCAGACAGAATACGAAAACCTACTACTGATTATAGTGTGCTTTTGTTTCTTTTCCTTATTTTCCTAGAACATTAAAAATATAGTTCACCTCCTAAAGGCAGTTATTGCCAAAATAATCAAAAGTCACAAATACGGCATCCAAAATGTCAGATGCGTTATCTTGATGTCTCCTTATGTGACCCTCCTTCCAATTCTCTTATTTTGCCCTAAAGGATACTACCGTATGAAGTACCCCCATTTTATATGGCATTAACGTATATACATTTATCGCTGACTACAAACGCTTATGTTCACCCATGGTAGTTAGCACATAACTCTGCATCATCAGCTAGGTCAGTCCTTAATGTCTTGCCAACAGTGAGGATAACAGTAAGAGTGGGAACATTTGGGGATACTACTCTGACAAATTCTGGTACGAGAAGCTCACCTGATAGTGTGGCTGCATTTCCAATAGTCTGCTCTTCCCTTTAAAGAACTAGTGTATTTTACCACCTTCCAGTAGAAACACCATACACACCGGCTTACTTTCCTTCATTTATTCCCTGTAGTCTCCGCCATTCACATGATTCCCTCTTTGGCTCTTCTCTTCTTTCCTGAGGTTCCTTGGGCCTTCCAGGGTCTTGAAAGGGAACTAGTCATTTAGCTCCTTTCGTGGCACTCTCAATTTAATCTGTTGCTGACACCACATACGATATGCAACTTACCTCCTTTTCACATCTCTTTCTCTTTCCTATGCACTTAACAGGCCGTTTTCTTTAGATATTAGAATATATCAGTATTCCTGTTTTATATCAACATTCTGTCAAATGACCTTTGAATAAAATACAGTTCTTACCTTCTGCTTGTCCATTTAATAGACTTTGTCTTTTCTGATCCACAGCTCCAGAGACACGAGGAACATATTTGTTGGGCTTCTCAGACATACTCTGTTAAAAGTAGCATCAGTAATGAGTTGCGTGAAGACTTCCTAAGCCTTTTCCAAGAAAATTTCTGAATTTATGATTTTAATAACAATCAGACTTACAAATCAGTAAAACGTATTGACCACCAAAACATTTAAATACAACACCTCATATATGCTCTCTTGATTCAGCGTCCCTTTGAATCTTCATTTGGCTATTGACTCTCTAAACTGATCATGGAAGGCCAGAATAAATACTTTCAAAGGCAGAAGCCTGGCTTGTATGCAGATTTCAAAAAGGAACTAGCAAAACACCTTCCTTTGCATTCCTGACCAAAATGAAAGGACATTTGAAATAAGTTTTGAAACAAAGTCTTTAAAAGTGTACTTGCTAGAAATGAAAACTGCTTCTAATAAAATGGCAGACATTTGTTTCAGTGTCAATTCATACCTCACATGATCAGAAACTTTGGAGTATATCATGTTGAGTATCAACAAAACACTGTTGTAGCTGCTGCTTCGTTTAGGTAAACAAAGGCTTGACCTTTTTCTTGACGAAAGAAGGGTTGGATCGAAGGGCAAAGTAGTAAGAAAAAACTTTTCTTAAAATTATGGTGAACTAGTAGCAGAAACCATGTAGATATAGGTATGGAACTCTTCACAATGTGTAGTAAGCATTCAAACGGCAAGTATAAGAACATGTATGTCTTAGTCACCTAAAATGTGCCAAGCACTCATTTCCCTAGGCACACTTTCTTTTTTACACACAACAATAATAATGATTATGATGATCGAGTGAGCCTTCCTACTTCTTGGTGACTCCAAGACATTGGAGTAAAATGATGATCCGTGGTCCTCTCTGTCCAGAATGTCCCTCGCCACGGTCTACACGACTGGTCCTTCTCATCTTTCACTTGGCACCTTTTGCCACTCTCAGATCTTTTCCGACTACCAAAATGCCCACTCCCACTCTCATCCTCATCCTCACTACAAACGCCCCCAATATTCTCTCAACTAACATTGTCCATTTCCTATCGATGAAGCCTTTATAGTGGCTTATAACGGATTGCTGTTGACTTACTTTTCTGCTCCGACCACAACAACCTACACCCTCCACTTGTACACTCAGTAGCTAACTCCTTGGTACGTACTCAGAATACAAGGACCAAGTAATTAAGGTCAAAACATTTACACTATTCTCACTGAGAAGATCTCAAAAGTACCAAATCACTATACCGTTGACCCTTGAACAAAGCAAGGGTTACGGGCTCTGATGGCCATGCACTCGAAAATCCACAAATATCTTTTGAAACCTCAAAACCAATTCAAAAAAACAAAAATTCCTACTGAATTTCCTACTTTAAAAGCAATTACACTTAGAAATCAAAAAGTATATATGTATTGAAATCCAGAACATTAAAGCAGAAGCGCTTGTATACGCTCTCTAGGTCTAATCTACCTTTTCGGCCTCATTTGGCCATTGACTCTGTACACTGAGCATGGGAGGTCAGGGTTAGGATAACGGAATGCTGAGCTTACCAACAATATACACAGTCGATTAATGCATGTTTTCCCCGTTATATGTATTACATACTGTATTCTTACACTATAAACTGAAGAAAAGGTTACTAAGAAAATCGTAAGGAAGGGGTGCTGGGTGGCCCTGTCGGTTCAGGGTCAGGCTCTTGACTTTGGCTCAGGTCATGATCTAGATTTCCTGAGTTCAACGCTGGCAGTCTGGAGCCCGATGAAGATTCTCTCTCTGCCCCCGCTTCCCTACTCACGTGCTCTGTCCTCTCTCTCTCTCCCAAAATAAATAATTAAAAAAAAAAAAAGAACAAGACGAAAAAGACAATCATAAGGAAGAGAAAATACAGGATGGTACTGTATTTATTGAAAAAAAAATCTGTATGTATGTGGACTCCCACAGTCCAAACCCATCTTGTTCAAGGGTCCAATGTATACCTATATGATGTCTCCACTAAGAGTTTACTGGAACTTTTTATAGCCCCACATTAGAAAATCAAAAACCCATTCTAACTTTGCCATTCTTTTCTGGACACTAGGGCCATTTTGTTGGCCTTCGAACATCTTCCCATTGAAAACAAGCATTCTTGGGGGGCCTGGGTGACTTAGTCGATTAGGCACCCAACTTTGAAATTGCGAAAAGGAAAGTAAAAGGTGGAGGGAGGAGTTAAGATGGCAGGGGAGGGGATCAGCATTTCCCTTGTCCCTCAAACACAGCAGTTTTGAGGTCACAACACTTGGAATGCCAGGAATACAGGCTGCAGAGGGACAGAAAAATCTCCACAGGTGCAGAGTGACAGCTTGGCGGGACAGAAGGGTGTGTATGCGAATTGGGAGAAATAAAATGGGCAGCACAGGCATGGAGTGGGGGAAGCCCTTTGGTGGAGAAACGAAAGGAAAGTAGAGAGAGAGGCTGTGGGAAGGGCCTTTGGATATGAGAAAGCCTGTCCGGACCACAGACCAAGGAGAGGTCCAGAGAGCCAGTTTCTACTTTGCAAAACCGCCTTAGAGGCTAAGAAACAGAATTTTCAAGGTGGCCAGACTTTCTCTAGACCAGAGCTACCACCTCCCATGCCTGGTGGGGAGGGAGCCGCCCCTAGGCTTGGTAGCAATCTCAGGGCTACACTGGGAGAGAACACCTTGAGTATGGTGGAAAGGGGAGGTATTGCCCTGCCCAAGGGAAAAAGACCGTGCAGGCACGAGCCAGAGGCCCTCTGTCCACTGGGCAGAGTGGCGCAACTCCACTACCAGGTCCGAGCAAAGCGGGATCCTACAGGGTTTTGAATCCCAGCTCAGTGCTCAGGTGGCACAGGGGACTGTGCAGCAAGGCAAGCCGGTTCCCCAGGCTATTCCGTGAGGATAGCCTAAACAGTGAGTTTTGAGACACCTCGTGTGGGCAGGAGAGATTGGGGCGTCGCCATTTCTCTCCCCACGACCAACATCGTGGGGCTTCAGGGAATGGACAGTGAGCCTCCGTGGAGGCAGGCCCTTTACACCAAACCCTGACTCTCTGTGCCTCGTAACTGCTTCTCTATAGGAGTGAGACTGACACTGATGGCACCAGACAGCCCCTCGTCTAGACCAGCACAGCCACCCGTCCCAGGCACCAATAGACAACTCTCCTCCGGTTTTCTATCTTAGTTTGTTTGTTTGTTTGTTTGTTTGTTTGTTTGTTTCTTTGTTTCTTTGTTTTCATTTGAGTTATTATTCTTTTGTCTTTCCTTTTCTTTTTTAATGTTTATTTCTTTATTTGGAGAGAGAGAGAGAGTGAGTGATCAAGCAGAAGACATACAGAGAGAGGGAGAGAGAGAATCCGAGCAGGATCCATGCTCTCACTGCAGGACCTGATGGGGGTTTCGAACCCACCAACAGCGACAACATGACGTGAGCCAAATTCAAGAGTCGGACGCTTCACCTACTCAGACACCCAGGCGCCCATCTTTTCTTTCCTTTGCTTTCCCTTTCTTCTCTTTTCCCTTGTTGCTCTTTCTACTCTCCTCTTTCCTCGCTCCCTTTGGAAACAGCCTAGAAGTGTCGAGTTGACGTCGGTCAAAGCTAATTATATATCTACATTTATCTATACATCTTAATATATACGTATATATCTATACATAGATTAGATAGATAGATATATAGATAGATAGATAGATAGATAGATTTTTTTCCTTTGTACCTCTGTTCTGGTTCTTTGTGTGTTGGATTGCGCATTTTCTCTATACTTTTATAGATCTCCTTCTTCATTTTCCTCCCTCTCTTTCTGGATTAAACCCTAGAGCTCCTTTGAGTCACTGGCTGGCCTTTTTTTCCACTCCCGTCATTTCTCTTTTTGTTTGGGCTAAGGATACTTCACCACCTTCTTCTCCTTTTTCCCAGGATTACGTCCACAAACAAATCAAAGCACACCTGGTGGAAGGCCCAAACCGCCACTCCAAGTAGCGGGAACAGTAGCCAAAGACACACCGAAAGAGTGCACACAACACACTCCAAAAACATTTGTTCAACTGCCAGGCCCTGGACCGTGCAGGAGCTCTTTTTAATATAGTAGTACTCGCAGGTGTGGGACACAGAACAAGCTATTAACACACATAAAGGGCAGGAATCGAGCCAAAACGACGAAATCGAAGAATTCTCCTCGAAAACATTCCGGGAAGAAAGGACAGCCAGAGAAGGGCTCAAAAGACAGAGAAACAATATATGTGAGCACATTTTTGGAATGACACTCATAAGACGCATAGTTGCACTTGAAACCACGCACAGAAGACAGCAGACAATCTAGTGCTTCAGAGATCAAGGACCTAAGGAATCGTCACGATGAACGCTGAAAATGAAATGGTGTAAAGGAGATACAAAGTAACCTAGATGCAGTGACAGCAAGGACGGGAGAAGCAGCAGACAGAATCGGTGAACAGAAGATCCAATGGTGGACAACGATGAAGCAGAGAAAGGAAAGGAACGAAATGACTAGATCACGAGGCAGGTACTAGAGACCGACGTGATTCGGTGAGATAAATATTAGCCACATCCTACGAGTCCCAGAAGAAGAAGAGTGAGAGAGAGGGGCAGAAGGTTTTTTTGAACAACTTATAGCTGAGAGCTTCCCTCATCTGGGGAAGGAAACGGGCATGCAAGTCCTGGCGGCACAGAGAATTCCTTTCCAAATCAACAAACCCAGGTCAACACCACGACATGCCATAGCGAAACTGGAAAAGTACAAGATAAGGAGAGGATTCTGAAAGCAGCTAGGGACAAACGGGTCTTATTCGACAAGGCAAGACACATAAGGGTAGCAAGAGACCTGTCCAAAGAACCTTGGCAGGGCACAAGGGAGGGGTAGGAAATGGTCAATGTGCTGAATGGGAACATCTGCGGTGAAGAATCCCTTCCCCAGCAAGGCTGTCATTTAGAATAGAAAGAGAGAGAAATGCTTTCCCAGACACACAAACCCTAATGGAGTTCATGACCACTAAACCAGCCCCACAGGAGATCCTAAAGGGCGACTCTGTGAGTGGAAAGCAGCAGAGACTACAAAGGAACAGAGGCCTCACCAACAGCATGTAACCTTCAGATAACACAATGACACTAAATCCATATGTTTAATCACTCTGAATGTGAATGGACTCAATGCCCCAATCAAAAGACACAGGGAATCAGAATGGGTAAAACACAAAACAAAACCAAAGAACAAGATCCATCTATATGTTGTCAACAAGACACTGATTTTAGACCCCAGGACACCTCCAGATTCAAAGTGAAGGTATGGCGAACCATCTATCATGCTACTAGAAGTCAAAAGAAAGCTGGAGTTGACACACTTCCACCAGAAAGACTAGATTTTAAACCGGAGACTGTAGTAACAGATTCAGAAGGGCACTGGGTCATAATTAAGGTCATAATTAAGGCATGGGTCCTCTAGCCATCAAGAGGAGCTAAGACTTGCAAATGTTTATGGCCCCAAAGTGAAACGCCCACACATATGAATCGATTAATCACAAACATGATTAAATGTATACATACAAATACCATGATTGTAGACGACTTTAAGACTCCACTCATGGCAATAGGCGTATCGTCAAGGCAGAAAATCAGTACGGAAACACAGATCCAATGTGTCATTGGACCAGATGTATTCAGATATACATAGATATATATTGGCCTCATATATATGCATTTATATACATGGATATCAACACCGATATATTAAGATCTTTTCATCCAACGGCAGTAGAACGCACATTCTTCTTAAGTGCACATAGAACATTCTCCAATGACTCCAAGTGACATCCTGGGTCTCAAAACAGCCCTCCACAAATATAAAAGGCCTGAGATCATACCTTGCATATTGTCAGATCACAACAACGAGCACTTGCTCATTCTTTCTCTCTCTCCCTCCCTTTCCAAGAGAAATACAAACATTTCAAAAACATTTAGCTCAGCCCCTTCCAAGAAAGAGAAAAACAAGCATAATAAACCTTGTGGGGCAATGAGTCCTGGACGGAAACCACACACAGACAGTAGAATTCCATAACCAATATGTTGACAATGGAGTTGACAGAAAGTGATGTACTAAAAGAACAGACACTAAAGAAATAGCTTCTGCAAGGACAAATTAGGGTAAGGGTAAACCATTAAAAAAGAGCCTGGTGCGGGGAACACGTATGTGGCACAGTCAGTTCAGCATCCACCTTCAGCTCATGAGTCATGATCTCACGGGTTGTGGGTTTCAGCCCCACGTTGAGCTCTGTGTTGACAGCTCGGAGCCTGCAGCCTGCTTTGGTTCTGTGTCTCCCTCTGTCTCTGCCCCTACCCCGCTTGCACTCTGTGTCTCTCTCTGTCTCAAAAATACATAAACTTTAAAAAATTTTTAAAAATACCATAAAAAGCATGGGGGGAGAAGAGGGAAAAAGAAAAAAAAAACAAAAAACACATGACCAATCAATCAAGAATGAGCCTAAGACA
The DNA here is from genome assembly GCF_028749965.1 of Puma concolor. Classification (NCBI taxonomy): domain Eukaryota; kingdom Metazoa; phylum Chordata; class Mammalia; order Carnivora; family Felidae; genus Puma; species Puma concolor. The sequence goes on from NC_141683.1 coordinate 70,539,855, forward strand.
AAAAAGAAAAGGAACAATGTGAGCAAAAGAAGGTAAATGGAAACAACACACATTTTTCAACAGGTACATAAGTAGGATTGGGAATATACTATGAACAATAGTCTCTTTTAAACCTTTTAAAGATATATGTCTCTCTCTATGAGTGTGTATATATATATGTGTGTGTGTGTGTGTATGTGTACATATATATGTATACATGTGTGTGTGTATATATATATAAGTGTAAATATATATGTGTATATAACTGTATATTATATATATATATATCTCTATCTCTATCTATACCTATCTCTCTATCTATATCTATATCCATCTATCTATCTATCTATCTACCTATCTATCTATCTAATATTTATGTAAAAGAGAGGCTTTGATTCACAGTATATCCCTAATAATACTGACTCTTATCACTCTACAGTTATCTGGTTATAAATGCTGTAATAAAGAATTTAAGTTTTTTCACTATAAATAAACTGTTCAATTCCTGGCATCTATCGCTTCCGAAAAGCTAGAAATTATTACTAGACTAACAAAAGAACAGACAAAGAGAGGTTTCTAATACGTCAACATTCACTATGGAGAAAGAATTGGGAATGAGAATTCTAGGAAGAAATGGGAACCTTCAAAGGATGTGTGTAATGGGACACAGATGGGGTTACACAAACAAAGGCTGAGGACTTTTTCTCTGCAAATTTCAGCTCACAATAGGAGGATACTAAAAATATACTGTAACCTTCTTTCTTATGTAACTCCTGATTTCCTCAATAGAATTCATTTGCGTTTATACATGTTAAACACTAAAACGGAATATAAACTGAAGCCTGACTTTTTAAATTCACATATTTAATTGTGATATATCATGCGTATTTTGTTCCTTTTCAAACTCCATTCTACGGAATTCCATTTCCCTACTCATTTATTCCCATTCAAAAACCATGACATTGCTTCTTCCAAGCAAGACGTTATTCTAGGAGCTCCAGGCGTCTGACAAGTGTGTTTCCTAACCTCCAGGAGCTTATCATGACTGAGGGGCTTTGAAATGAATACTGAAATAAATATCAGATGTCTGAAACTTTAAATTTTAGAATCTGACACAAGGACTGGGAGGAGATAGTGTTCAAAGCTAGAATACGAAAGATTTCTGAAATCAGAAATTTGACAACTTGGCTATGAAGAGCCTCTGCTCATAGAGCTACTCTTCTCAGCAAAATACGTATTCTTCAGGGAGATGCACAATTTTAACTTACTCTTCATGCAGTTATTTGAAAACTACAGGAGGACACCTTTGTAAGGTAAATGTTGAGAAATAATGTAAGCATCTAAATTTCTACATTTTCTAATATTATTTTAGTCTAAATGTAGAACAAAGGATAGAGCCAAAGGAAAATCCTGTATGTCACCAAAATAAAACTTGCCCGGGGCCGGGGTGGGGGTGGGGGCAACCTACAATAGATACTTGGACCCTATCAGGTTTCATTTAGGCATGAGTAGTATCAGTCATGTTACTATCACAGTAAGAATCCTTATCCTTAAGCAAATGTCATATTGCCTCCATGATGGGAAAGCTTTTCCCAATATCATATGACGGTCATTATATATTTTCCAGCCCATTCTTTGATCAGCCTCCACCTGTAGGATTTACCAAAGTACAACAAAACAAAACAAAACAAAACATTCAATGCGTCATGTATCTGTAAAGTGGTTTGTTCTTGCTAACTTTCCATGACACACATGAAATGATGATACACAGGCTCCTCTTAAATTTTCAGAGTAAATAAGGGAGAAAACTCAATTCAGAGCAGGAAAGTGAGTTTCACAGGAGGGTACTTTACCTTGGTACCAAAATCTAAGACTTGGCTAGATGATGTAGGCCATGAATCATCAGGACCAGGTTTGTCGGAAAGCCTTGAGAGCAAAAAAAATACAAGAAAAACATGTTCATTCATTTACAAACAAAATTTTAAAAAGTTCAGGGAAAGGTCGCCTATCTGTTTATTCCACGAAGTTTCTTGGTATCATTAACATTGGCCTCTGGTTTTTTCATTAAGTTTTATTTTAATGCCAGTAATAGCAACATCCAGAGTTATATTAGTTTAAGTTGTACAATATAGTGATTCACCAACTCCATACTCACCCCGTGCTCATCATGACAAGGGCACTCCTTCATCCCCATCATCTCTTTCACCCCTCCCACCACTCACCTCCACTCCGCAACCAGCCGTTTCTTCTCTGCAGTTAAGAGCCTATTTCTTGGTTTGTCTCCCCTTTTGTTTCCTCCCTTTGCTCGTTTGTTGTTTCTTAAGTGCTACATGAGTAAAATCATATGGCATTTGTCTTTCCCTGACTTTGCTTACCATACTACACTCAGGCTCCATCCAGGTGATTGCAAATGCCAAGATTTCATTGTTTTATGATTAAAATTACAGTATGTGTGTGTGTCTTTGTGTGTGTGTGTGTGTGTGTGTGTGTGTGTGTGTGTGTATACATACACACACACATACATTCATATAGGGCTTCTTCTTGGTTCACTCAGCTGTCAAAGGACGCTTGCGCTGGCTGTTGGAAATAATGCTGCAATAAACACGGGAGTGTGTGTGTCCCGTGGAATTCGTGTTTTTGTATTCTCTTGGGTAGTATCCAGTAGTGCAATTACTGGATCATAGGAGAGTTCTGGTTTTAACTTTCTGAGGAACCTCCATACTGTTTTCCACAGGGGCCACCCCCATTTGCATTTCCACCAACGGTGCAAGAGGTTTCCTTTGTCTCCACATCCTCGCAAACACTTGCTTCTTGTGTCTTGGAGTGTAGCCATTCTGACAGGTGTGACGTGGTATCTCGTTGTAGTTTGGGGGAGCATCTTTTCATGTGTCTGTTGACCATCTGTATGTTGTCTTTGGAAAAGTGTCTGGTTATGTCTACTGCTCATGTGTAAACTGGGCTTTTTTTGGACGGGGGTGATGTTGACATGTATCCATTTTTTAGACATTGTGGATACTAACCCTTTACTGGATTTGCAAAACATTTCCAAATTTGTTCTCCCATTCCAGAGGTTGCCTTTCAGTTTTGACGGTTTCCTTCACTGTGCAAAAGCTTCGTAGGTTGATATAGTCCCCAAACTTTATTCTTGCTTTATTTCCCTTGGCTCAAGAGACATAACTAGTAAAATGTGCCTACAGCCAAAGTCAGAGAAATGACGGCCTGTGCTCTCTTCAAGGATTTTCTTTTTTTTTTTTTTTTTATGGTTTCAAATCTCACACTTAGGTGTTTAATTCATTTCGAGTTTATTTGTGTGTATGGTACAGAAATTGGTCCAGGTTCATTCTTTGGCATGTGGCTTGTCCAGTTTTCCCAACACCATTTGGTGAAGAGAATGCCTTTTCCCCACTGGATAGTCTTTCCTGTTTGTAGAAGACGAACTGACCATACAGTGGTGGATTTATGTCTGGGTTTGCGGTTCTATTCCACTGAGCTCTAAGGCTATTTTGTACGCCAGTACCCACCATACTGTTTGGATTACTACAGCTTTGGAATAGAACTTGAAAGCTGAGATTGCGATACCTCCAGGGTTCCTCGTTTTCAACATTGCTTTGGCCATTCAAGGTCTTTTGTGGTTGTATACAACGTTTAGGCTTGTTTGTCTAGCTCTGTGACAAATGCTGTTGGTATGGTGACAGGGATTGCATGACATCTGTAGATGGCTTTGGGTAGTGTAGACACTTTAAAAATATGTATTCTTCCCATCTGTGAGCATCGGATGTCTTTCTCTTTCTTTCCGTCACCTTCAATTTCTTTCATCAGTGTTTTACGGTTTCCAGAGTACAGGTCTTTCACAATTTGGACCCTGTTTTAAAAAAAAGCTTTCTGTTCTCTATTTGGCCTGGACCTCTCCTAACCTGTGAAATCTCCAGGAAAGACCCAGTCTGAGTTTCCATAACCAAATGTGACAGGCAGACAATGCTCTGAAATGGTTGAAAATGAAATGTGTAAACGTTACCACAATGACTTCTCCCCTCACATCTGTCAGAATGGCTCAGTTTCAACACACAGGAAACAACAAGGGTTGCTCAGGGTGTGGAGGAAAAAGAACCCTTGGGCACCGGTCATGGGATATAAATTGGTATCGCCACAGTGAAAGCCACTATGGAGGGGCCTCAATGAATTAAAAACACAAATACCATAGGATCCAGTGATTCCACTACTGGGTATTTATTTACCCAAGGCAAATGGAAATACTAATTTGAAAAGATGTATGCACCCCTATCTTTACTATGGCATTATTTACAATAGACAAGATACGGAAGCAACCCAAGTGTCCACCAATACATGAAGAGACCACACACACACAAGCACATACACACACACACGCACACACACAAACACACACACACACTGAAATATTACACAGCTATAAATGAGAATGAGATCCTGCCATCTGCAACATCATGGATGTACCTAGATGGTATGAGGGTAAGTGAAATAAGTCAGACAGAGAAAGACAAATCCTATATGATTTCACTTCTGTGTAGAATGTAAAAAGGGGAATAAATGAACAAACAGAGCAAAAGCAGAAACAGACCCATAAATGCAGAGCTTTGACTCCTGCCAGAAGGGTGGGGAGGTGGGGGGATGGCAAAATGGGTGAAGGGGAGAGGGGAGTTCAGGGCTCCAGTTATAGAATGAATAAATCACAAGGCTCAAAGGTACAGCATAGGGAATCTAGTCAGTGGTATCGTAATGGCATCATACATTAACAGACGGGAGCTACGCTTATGGCGATCACAGGGAAACATCCAGAGTCGTTGCATCACATATTACATTGTGTGTCAGGTAGACCTCCGTTTAAGTAAACGTATCAAAGTTTAGGTTTCTATGTTATGAGTGGTAGTACTAACTAGAGATTGAAAGATTCAAAGTTCCCAAGGCCAACTTTGTTCCCACACTGGTCTTGCCTTATTTAGGTCCATAATAACTAGCGAGACATTCCAAGCCTTCAGGGGCATTCAGCTACCCAAGGACGGAGACTGTGATCAAAATGGTCCTGGGAGTTGTGCCTCTGTTTCTCTATACGCTGCCTGACTATTTTCTTCCCTATGAGCTCCCACTCCTACATCACTCTTCGGCACGGTTCTGTGGCATCCCCCAACCTTTCAATCTTTAGCCAATGAAGCCATACACTCCTACAACAAGGATGGGCTCAAATGACCGAGGGTAGGAGCCATGGCCTGCTCCTGGAGAACAAGCGAACTGGGAGTCTCAGTCATCCACACAGTCCCCTCAACATAGGCATGTTATCACCGATCCAGATGAAGCTCCCTTACTGATTTGACAAGTCAGTCCTACCCCTGCCCAGCCCTACAAGTACATGGGAAGGGCATCACAGATTTAGGAAAAGAGCTGGAGTGAGGAGACAGCTTGCCTTGGGCCATACATCCCTGATGTTCGGAAACTCCACCCCCCACCCCCAATTCCTTGAGAGGATCTAAGCTATCCTCCCTCAGTTGGGGTGGAAGTAGGGGATATCATATTTCTATTTGCTGTAAACAGACTCTTCCCAGCAGCTCAAATGATTTTTAATCTCTCTCATCAGAAAATCTGAGGTATGCTCGCACCTTCAATGAAACCAACACACACAAAAGCAGAAACCTGGTCACGACCCTCTTGAACTCTCTATTTGAATATGCCTTACTAAACAACTCCCCTAATCCTGGGTCCTTCATTCCTGTCATTCACCTTTATCTCCCTTGGCATAAACCCCCATATTCTGACATCTTTTCTCAAACTCGTATTCCTAACCAACTCAGTGTTGTTCTCCTTGACACCTGGTCTCCTCTGATAATTCGATTCTTACCCTCCTTCATTGTATTCATTAGACCCACTCCCCAGCTTTCTATTATTAGAACAGATGTCTGCAAGACGAAGACAAAAAAGAAGGAAGGAAGGAAAGAAAGAAAGAAAACCAGAATTTAAATCGCATTTCTGTCACTTATCGTATCCAAATAGGTCACTTCAATCTCCTTTGAGTTTCAAATTCTCCAGGGAAACACCAATGGGGCAAGGAGGTGAAACATAGGTTGACGTACCAGAGCGTGTTTTGAGGAATCAATGTCTGAGGTTCCCTAAATCTCGAGACCCTAAGTGCTTTTGATTTGGCCTCTGGAAAAATGGAGAGTCCTTAGCTGGCAGAAGTGGGGAAATTATTGGGAAAAAAAAAAAAAAAGAAATACCAAGGAATCCAGAGAAGAAAGTCAAAAGGAAAAACACAGTACAAAAGGTCATGGGGGAAAAAAAAAAAAAAACTCCAAAAAACCCAAAAAGCTTCCTAAACCACACAAGGGTACTAGCCCAAAGCGAAACCAGCCTGAGAACTTAGGCAACAGAGAATCATATAGCAATATCCTCAAAATAGAGAGTGAGTTTAATTAATGTAACATGGTCTGCAACTAGATATCCTTCCCTTACAGAAAACTCATTTGTCTCAAGAAGAGGGGATATCACTACATCTAAGGACTTGCCTGATGACATCTTGCTTATTATGTAAAAGCCTTGACACCATGGCCATAGCTGACATCCACCCTAAAATCTCAGATGGTAAAAACAAGGGACTAGTTACCACTGCACTAATGACTTTTGTTAGCACCAGTGGTCAAATATATGAGGCCAAATGCTTGGACTAACCTGGGTTCTTAAGCAAACCCTAAATTGGTGTTCCCACATCATTATCTTTGACATTCTGAGTTGATCTGCCCTAGGATCTGTATCTTCATCTCAGTGCTGCTGAGGAACCAGAGAATGGATGCGGAAGCTTCAAGGGCTGACGGGCAAAGCCCCTCAGCTACCCGTTAACTATGGAATCATGGTCGAGTCATCAACCTCCCTGAACCACAGTTGCCAAAGTAATAAAAAGTAGGCTACACTAACACAGCTACTTTGCAAAGCTGTACAATGACTATATAACTGAACAGATGGTACCCATAGGATATAGTGTCTGGTCCAGTGTAGAACACGCAACAACTGGTTTTGTTCTCTGCGTTCCCTTAGGAGACACATGATTTTCAGTTCATTCATTCCCCTTCCTTTCCTTTCATTATCCGTTTCATTTCATTTCATTCCTTTATACTTTGAGAGTGAGTGCACACAGAAATCGGGAAAGATATCCCAAGGAGGCTGTCTGCGCAAAACTCGACGTGGGGCTTGAACTCACAAACCTGAGTTGAAGTCAAGAGTCATACCCTTGACCGACTGAGCCACCCGGGTGCCCCAGCAAATGTCATTTTTACAAATCCATAGCAACCCTACCTGGATATAGAATCTTCCTCAGCCTTCTTATCTGCTCCTAAAGAAGAAAGCAAAATACATGTTAAATCAACAATCGAAAAATAGAGGAAATTACAAGTGTACGGCTTATGATTTGTGAACAGTATTGCTTTGGGACCACACCTGGAAACCAGACTACACTGAATGGTAATTATCCCATTCGTAGGCTTAAAGCACTAAGAAATCTTACTTTCTCCTCTATATTGACCAAAAGCAAGAATGGGTTTTATCAGAATTTGACACCTACAGGGGAACTGATGTTTACAAGGGCCATCACTGACCGACTCTATGGCACTGGAGGAAACTGGTATCGTTAGGAGAATGATTATCATGAGCGGACAATGTCAGACTGAAACTAGCATGATTTTTCTGGACTTCCACTCCTAGAGGAGTTGAAAGAGAGTATCTTTATTTTGCGGTAACACGGCAGAACGTCCCCAGCTCTTCAGCAGACACTCCTCAGTTTTAGGAGGAAACGCCCCCTCACAAAGTGTGCTCTATAGACATTGGACTTTGCAGCATGGCCAAACCATAGCAAACAGACTCTCCCTGGCCTTATTTCCATTGGCAAGGTAAGAAGGAAGGATTTGGCATTCCAGTTTGATATCGTTCTAACCTCTTGAGGCTGTCTCCTTCCATTGCTAGAGAGTCTATCTAGACCCACCGCACATCACAGAGGAGGACGATCCCAATGTGAGTGCTCTGTAGTGGTTCATGATGTCATTTTTCTCAACCCTCCCCATTAGGTGACACACATCTAGAGAAATCGTACTTTTTCATGGAAGGCAGAGGTCATCAGATCCTCTACTGATGAGCAACTAAACGAAACAAAGGGCAAAGAATAGCTTGAATGCCTACATTCAGTTACCAGGATATTTTCACTTTCTAAACATTCAAAGACATCCACTCTATGATTCTAACTATATGACACCTGGAAAGAGCAAGGCTATGGAGCTAAGGGTTGGGGTGAACGTAGGGATAAACGGGCACAGCACAGAGGACTTTTAAGGCAGTGGAACCCTTTCACACGATACCACAAAGGTGGATTCACATCATTACACATTTGTTAAAACTCATAGAATGTATAACACCAAGGCTGAACACTAATGCACATTAGAGACTTGGCCTCCAAATGAAGAGTTCGTGTCCGTAGAGAAGGCACCACTGTTGTCAGCGTGCCTGGGTGGCTCAGTTGGTTCAGCGTCCATGTCTGGATCTGAGCTCAGGTCATGATCTCACAGTTCATGGGATCAAGTCCTGCATCAGGTTCTGTGCTGACAGCACAGGATTCTTTCCCCCCTCTCCCTCTGCCCCTTGGCGGCTCACACGCATGCGTGCTCTCTCACTCAAAACTGAACCAAGGAACTGAAAAAAAAAAAAATCCTACTAAAAATGGACCACTGTCGTGCAAGATGTTAACAACAGGGGAGGCTAGGCGTGTACGGGAGCGTGGTATGGTATATGGAGACTCTCTGTACTTCCTAATATATTTTGCTCTGAACTTAAAGCTGATGTCAAAAATCAGGCTTATTAAATGTATGAAACAACAAAAACAACAAAATATGGTATCCATTGAAGCTACTCTTAGCCTATACTAACTCATGATACAGTCACCTTGAACATTAACACAGAGACCAAAGTAACACAACAGGGGTACTGTCTCCCATTTGGAAGTATGTGAAAATGCATAAACAAAACACAAAAATACAACAGTTATTTGTATACTTAGGCAAGAAAACAATTGATGAATATGATCCGAAATCTTATACCTATAAACAGGGGTTCAGCACCATAGGAATCAAACCTGGGTTTTCCATATAATTAAGAGATTTTCATTCTAATTTTAAATCAAATATCATTATGTTGATCATACCTAAGAATCATAATGAAAGCTTAATCACATTAAAAAAAACGATTATAATGACCTAATATTGCCCTAGTAATTTTTACACAAATACCTACTTCATATGGATGATGAAACTGAAACCAGTACCATGGTAACCGTCATGTTACTTGCTAGTAAAACAAAATTTGAAGACACCACCAAAAATGACGTCAGGGCTATAATTCCTATGCAGAACAGATTTCATCCAGCAGGCCGAAGATGGCTACCCTCAGAACATCCTACTTGAATGACTGGCCCTTGGTTGTTCCCTGGGATCTTGGATTTAAGGAGGGTTCCCACCATTCCCTAGCTGGTTAAGTGTGGTTCACTGTGCCTAAGTGCTGCTACACTCAATGGGCTTAAGGCCGTACACTTGATTTCCTTTCTGGAAACCTGGAATTTTGGGACATGCTAAGGAGAAGATGCCTATGTGATTAGCATTTGATGAAAACCTCGGGCACTGAGTATCCATAAGCCTCGTACTGGCCCACAACATTTCACTTGTGCTGTCCTAATTTCATGCTGGAGGAATTTAGCACATCCTGCCAACTCCATAGAGAAAGGATTCCTGGAAGCCTGCGCTTGGTTTCCTCTGGCCTTCACCCCGTGCACCATTGCTCGGTGCTGATTGGCCTTTCTAGCCTGTCCCCATACCAATCCACATGCATGACTACAACTATATGCTGAGTCCTGTGAGCTCTTCTAGTGAATAATCAAATCTGGGTGTCACTGGGATGCCTCTAACACAACTGCTTTATGTGAAATTTTATTATTTGGGTTGATGTCTTACACGTGGTTACAGTCAGAAGGTTATGTCACAGAATACCTTTCCTGGAATCTCTTTTCTTGGTATTTGACTTGAAAATTCCTACATCCCTACATATCCATTTGAAGAAAGGTTTAAAAGGAATACATGAAATCATGATGTCAGAAAGTGTGAAACAAGCAACAATCTTATGTTACTCCGAAAAGAGAGAGAGAGAGAGAGAGAGAGAGCGCAAATCCTGGTGATTGCCCCTATGTTCTACCATATAAAAGTTCTCTGAAATATGAAAAATCAGTTAATTTTCTCCAACTACCTAGGACTTAGTTCATTTTTCTGGCAGATAGGAATCAAAGAAGTAACAGGGATCATTCCACAACAATCAGAACTGTCAGACAGAATACGAAAACCTACTACTGATTATAGTGTGCTTTTGTTTCTTTTCCTTATTTTCCTAGAACATTAAAAATATAGTTCACCTCCTAAAGGCAGTTATTGCCAAAATAATCAAAAGTCACAAATACGGCATCCAAAATGTCAGATGCGTTATCTTGATGTCTCCTTATGTGACCCTCCTTCCAATTCTCTTATTTTGCCCTAAAGGATACTACCGTATGAAGTACCCCCATTTTATATGGCATTAACGTATATACATTTATCGCTGACTACAAACGCTTATGTTCACCCATGGTAGTTAGCACATAACTCTGCATCATCAGCTAGGTCAGTCCTTAATGTCTTGCCAACAGTGAGGATAACAGTAAGAGTGGGAACATTTGGGGATACTACTCTGACAAATTCTGGTACGAGAAGCTCACCTGATAGTGTGGCTGCATTTCCAATAGTCTGCTCTTCCCTTTAAAGAACTAGTGTATTTTACCACCTTCCAGTAGAAACACCATACACACCGGCTTACTTTCCTTCATTTATTCCCTGTAGTCTCCGCCATTCACATGATTCCCTCTTTGGCTCTTCTCTTCTTTCCTGAGGTTCCTTGGGCCTTCCAGGGTCTTGAAAGGGAACTAGTCATTTAGCTCCTTTCGTGGCACTCTCAATTTAATCTGTTGCTGACACCACATACGATATGCAACTTACCTCCTTTTCACATCTCTTTCTCTTTCCTATGCACTTAACAGGCCGTTTTCTTTAGATATTAGAATATATCAGTATTCCTGTTTTATATCAACATTCTGTCAAATGACCTTTGAATAAAATACAGTTCTTACCTTCTGCTTGTCCATTTAATAGACTTTGTCTTTTCTGATCCACAGCTCCAGAGACACGAGGAACATATTTGTTGGGCTTCTCAGACATACTCTGTTAAAAGTAGCATCAGTAATGAGTTGCGTGAAGACTTCCTAAGCCTTTTCCAAGAAAATTTCTGAATTTATGATTTTAATAACAATCAGACTTACAAATCAGTAAAACGTATTGACCACCAAAACATTTAAATACAACACCTCATATATGCTCTCTTGATTCAGCGTCCCTTTGAATCTTCATTTGGCTATTGACTCTCTAAACTGATCATGGAAGGCCAGAATAAATACTTTCAAAGGCAGAAGCCTGGCTTGTATGCAGATTTCAAAAAGGAACTAGCAAAACACCTTCCTTTGCATTCCTGACCAAAATGAAAGGACATTTGAAATAAGTTTTGAAACAAAGTCTTTAAAAGTGTACTTGCTAGAAATGAAAACTGCTTCTAATAAAATGGCAGACATTTGTTTCAGTGTCAATTCATACCTCACATGATCAGAAACTTTGGAGTATATCATGTTGAGTATCAACAAAACACTGTTGTAGCTGCTGCTTCGTTTAGGTAAACAAAGGCTTGACCTTTTTCTTGACGAAAGAAGGGTTGGATCGAAGGGCAAAGTAGTAAGAAAAAACTTTTCTTAAAATTATGGTGAACTAGTAGCAGAAACCATGTAGATATAGGTATGGAACTCTTCACAATGTGTAGTAAGCATTCAAACGGCAAGTATAAGAACATGTATGTCTTAGTCACCTAAAATGTGCCAAGCACTCATTTCCCTAGGCACACTTTCTTTTTTACACACAACAATAATAATGATTATGATGATCGAGTGAGCCTTCCTACTTCTTGGTGACTCCAAGACATTGGAGTAAAATGATGATCCGTGGTCCTCTCTGTCCAGAATGTCCCTCGCCACGGTCTACACGACTGGTCCTTCTCATCTTTCACTTGGCACCTTTTGCCACTCTCAGATCTTTTCCGACTACCAAAATTCCCACTCCCACTCTCATCCTCATCCTCACTACAAACGCCCCCAATATTCTCTCAACTAACATTGTCCATTTCCTATCGATGAAGCCTTTATAGTGGCTTATAACGGATTGCTGTTGACTTACTTTTCTGCTCCGACCACAACAACCTACACCCTCCACTTGTACACTCAGTAGCTAACTCCTTGGTACGTACTCAGAATACAAGGACCAAGTAATTAAGGTCAAAACATTTACACTAATCTCACTGAGAAGATCTCAAAAGTACCAAATCACTATACCGTTGACCCTTGAACAAAGCAAGGGTTACGGGCTCTGATGGCCATGCACTCGAAAATCCACAAATATCTTTTGAAACCTCAAAACCAATTCAAAAAAACAAAAATTCCTACTGAATTTCCTACTTTAAAAGCAATTACACTTAGAAATCAAAAAGTATATATGTATTGAAATCCAGAACATTAAAGCAGAAGCGCTTGTATACGCTCTCTAGGTCTCATCTACCTTTTCGGCCTCATTTGGCCATTGACTCTGTACACTGAGCATGGGAGGTCAGGGTTAGGATAACGGAATGCTGAGCTTACCAACAATATACACAGTCGATTAATGCATGTTTTCCCCGTTATATGTATTACATACTGTATTCTTACACTATAAACTGAAGAAAAGGTTACTAAGAAAATCGTAAGGAAGGGGTGCTGGGTGGCCCTGTCGGTTCAGGGTCAGGCTCTTGACTTTGGCTCAGGTCATGATCTAGATTTCCTGAGTTCAACGCTGGCAGTCTGGAGCCCGATGAAGATTCTCTCTCTGCCCCCGCTTCCCTACTCACGTGCTCTGTCCTCTCTCTCTCTCCCAAAATAAATAATTAAAAAAAAAAAAAAGAACAAGACGAAAAAGACAATCATAAGGAAGAGAAAATACAGGATGGTACTGTATTTATTGAAAAAAAAATCTGTATGTATGTGGACTCCCACAGTCCAAACCCATCTTGTTCAAGGGTCCAATGTATACCTATATGATGTCTCCACTAAGAGTTTACTGGAACTTTTTATAGCCCCACATTAGAAAATCAAAAACCCATTCTAACTTTGCCATTCTTTTCTGGACACTAGGGCCATTTTGTTGGCCTTCGAACATCTTCCCATTGAAAACAAGCATTCTTGGGGGGCCTGGGTGACTTAGTCGATTAGGCACCCAACTTTGAAATTGCGAAAAGGAAAGTAAAAGGTGGAGGGAGGAGTTAAGATGGCAGGGGAGGGGATCAGCATTTCCCTTGTCCCTCAAACACAGCAGTTTTGAGGTCACAACACTTGGAATGCCAGGAATACAGGCTGCAGAGGGACAGAAAAATCTCCACAGGTGCAGAGTGACAGCTTGGCGGGACAGAAGGGTGTGTATGCGAATTGGGAGAAATAAAATGGGCAGCACAGGCATGGAGTGGGGGAAGCCCTTTGGTGGAGAAACGAAAGGAAAGTAGAGAGAGAGGCTGTGGGAAGGGCCTTTGGATATGAGAAAGCCTGTCCGGACCACAGACCAAGGAGAGGTCCAGAGAGCCAGTTTCTACTTTGCAAAACCGCCTTAGAGGCTAAGAAACAGAATTTTCAAGGTGGCCAGACTTTCTCTAGACCAGAGCTACCACCTCCCATGCCTGGTGGGGAGGGAGCCGCCCCTAGGCTTGGTAGCAATCTCAGGGCTACACTGGGAGAGAACACCTTGAGTATGGTGGAAAGGGGAGGTATTGCCCTGCCCAAGGGAAAAAGACCGTGCAGGCACGAGCCAGAGGCGCTCTGTCCACTGGGCAGAGTGGCGCAACTCCACTACCAGGTCCGAGCAAAGCGGGATCCTACAGGGTTTTGAATCCCAGCTCAGTGCTCAGGTGGCACAGGGGACTGTGCAGCAAGGCAAGCCGGTTCCCCAGGCTATTCCGTGAGGATAGCCTAAACAGTGAGTTTTGAGACACCTCGTGTGGGCAGGAGAGATTGGGGCGTCGCCATTTCTCTCCCCACGACCAACATCGTGGGGCTTCAGGGAATGGACAGTGAGCCTCCGTGGAGGCAGGCCCTTTACACCAAACCCTGACTCTCTGTGCCTCGTAACTGCTTCTCTATAGGAGTGAGACTGACACTGATGGCACCAGACAGCCCCTCGTCTAGACCAGCACAGCCACCCGTCCCAGGCACCAATAGACAACTCTCCTCCGGTTTTCTATCTTAGTTTGTTTGTTTGTTTGTTTGTTTGTTTGTTTGTTTCTTTGTTTCTTTGTTTTCATTTGAGTTATTATTCTTTTGTCTTTCCTTTTCTTTTTTAATGTTTATTTCTTTATTTGGAGAGAGAGAGAGTGAGTGATCAAGCAGAAGACATACAGAGAGAGGGAGAGAGAGAATCCGAGCAGGATCCATGCTCTCACTGCAGGACCTGATGGGGGTTTCGAACCCACCAACAGCGACAACATGACGTGAGCCAAATTCAAGAGTCGGACGCTTCACCTACTCAGACACCCAGGCGCCCATCTTTTCTTTCCTTTGCTTTCCCTTTCTTCTCTTTTCCCTTGTTGCTCTTTCTACTCTCCTCTTTCCTCGCTCCCTTTGGAAACAGCCTAGAAGTGTCGAGTTGACGTCGGTCAAAGCTAATTATATATCTACATTTATCTATACATCTTAATATATACGTATATATCTATACATAGATTAGATAGATAGATATATAGATAGATAGATAGATAGATAGATTTTTTTCCTTTGTACCTCTGTTCTGGTTCTTTGTGTGTTGGATTGCGCATTTTCTCTATACTTTTATAGATCTCCTTCTTCATTTTCCTCCCTCTCTTTCTGGATTAAACCCTAGAGCTCCTTTGAGTCACTGGCTGGCCTTTTTTTCCACTCCCGTCATTTCTCTTTTTGTTTGGGCTAAGGATACTTCACCACCTTCTTCTCCTTTTTCCCAGGATTACGTCCACAAACAAATCAAAGCACACCTGGTGGAAGGCCCAAACCGCCACTCCAAGTAGCGGGAACAGTAGCCAAAGACACACCGAAAGAGTGCACACAACACACTCCAAAAACATTTGTTCAACTGCCAGGCCCTGGACCGTGCAGGAGCTCTTTTTAATATAGTAGTACTCGCAGGTGTGGGACACAGAACAAGCTATTAACACACATAAAGGGCAGGAATCGAGCCAAAACGACGAAATCGAAGAATTCTCCTCGAAAACATTCCGGGAAGAAAGGACAGCCAGAGAAGGGCTCAAAAGACAGAGAAACAATATATGTGAGCACATTTTTGGAATGACACTCATAAGACGCATAGTTGCACTTGAAACCACGCACAGAAGACAGCAGACAATCTAGTGCTTCAGAGATCAAGGACCTAAGGAATCGTCACGATGAACGCTGAAAATGAAATGGTGTAAAGGAGATACAAAGTAACCTAGATGCAGTGACAGCAAGGACGGGAGAAGCAGCAGACAGAATCGGTGAACAGAAGATCCAATGGTGGACAACGATGAAGCAGAGAAAGGAAAGGAACGAAATGACTAGATCACGAGGCAGGTACTAGAGACCGACGTGATTCGGTGAGATAAATATTAGCCACATCCTACGAGTCCCAGAAGAAGAAGAGTGAGAGAGAGGGGCAGAAGGTTTTTTTGAACAACTTATAGCTGAGAGCTTCCCTCATCTGGGGAAGGAAACGGGCATGCAAGTCCTGGCGGCACAGAGAATTCCTTTCCAAATCAACAAACCCAGGTCAACACCACGACATGCCATAGCGAAACTGGAAAAGTACAAGATAAGGAGAGGATTCTGAAAGCAGCTAGGGACAAACGGGTCTTATTCGACAAGGCAAGACACATAAGGGTAGCAAGAGACCTGTCCAAAGAACCTTGGCAGGGCACAAGGGAGGGGTAGGAAATGGTCAATGTGCTGAATGGGAACATCTGCGGTGAAGAATCCCTTCCCCAGCAAGGCTGTCATTTAGAATAGAAAGAGAGAGAAATGCTTTCCCAGACACACAAACCCTAATGGAGTTCATGACCACTAAACCAGCCCCACAGGAGATCCTAAAGGGCGACTCTGTGAGTGGAAAGCAGCAGAGACTACAAAGGAACAGAGGCCTCACCAACAGCATGTAACCTTCAGATAACACAATGACACTAAATCCATATGTTTAATCACTCTGAATGTGAATGGACTCAATGCCCCAATCAAAAGACACAGGGAATCAGAATGGGTAAAACACAAAACAAAACCAAAGAACAAGATCCATCTATATGTTGTCAACAAGACACTGATTTTAGACCCCAGGACACCTCCAGATTCAAAGTGAAGGTATGGCGAACCATCTATCATGCTACTAGAAGTCAAAAGAAAGCTGGAGTTGACACACTTCCACCAGAAAGACTAGATTTTAAACCGGAGACTGTAGTAACAGATTCAGAAGGGCACTGGGTCATAATTAAGGTCATAATTAAGGCATGGGTCCTCTAGCCATCAAGAGGAGCTAAGACTTGCAAATGTTTATGGCCCCAAAGTGAAACGCCCACACATATGAATCGATTAATCACAAACATGATTAAATGTATACATACAAATACCATGATTGTAGACGACTTTAAGACTCCACTCATGGCAATAGGCGTATCGTCAAGGCAGAAAATCAGTACGGAAACACAGATCCAATGTGTCATTGGACCAGATGTATTCAGATATACATAGATATATATTGGCCTCATATATATGCATTTATATACATGGATATCAACACCGATATATTAAGATCTTTTCATCCAACGGCAGTAGAACGCACATTCTTCTTAAGTGCACATAGAACATTCTCCAATGACTCCAAGTGACATCCTGGGTCTCAAAACAGCCCTCCACAAATATAAAAGGCCTGAGATCATACCTTGCATATTGTCAGATCACAACAACGAGCACTTGCTCATTCTTTCTCTCTCTCCCTCCCTTTCCAAGAGAAATACAAACATTTCAAAAACATTTAGCTCAGCCCCTTCCAAGAAAGAGAAAAACAAGCATAATAAACCTTGTGGGGCAATGAGTCCTGGACGGAAACCACACACAGACAGTAGAATTCCATAACCAATATGTTGACAATGGAGTTGACAGAAAGTGATGTACTAAAAGAACAGACACTAAAGAAATAGCTTCTGCAAGGACAAATTAGGGTAAGGGTAAACCATTAAAAAAGAGCCTGGTGCGGGGAACACGTATGTGGCACAGTCAGTTCAGCATCCACCTTCAGCTCATGAGTCATGATCTCACGGGTTGTGGGTTTCAGCCCCACGTTGAGCTCTGTGTTGACAGCTCGGAGCCTGCAGCCTGCTTTGGTTCTGTGTCTCCCTCTGTCTCTGCCCCTACCCCGCTTGCACTCTGTGTCTCTCTCTGTCTCAAAAATACATAAACTTTAAAAAAATTTTAAAAATACCATAAAAAGCATGGGGGGAGAAGAGGGAAAAAGAAAAAAAAAAACAAAAAACACATGAACAATCAATCAAGAATGAGCCTAAGACAAAAAAGAAAAGGAACAATGTGAGCAAAAGAAGGTAAATGGAAACAACACACATTTTTCAACAGGTACATAAGTAGGATTGGGAATATACTATGAACAATAGTCTCTTTTAAACCTTTTAAAGATATATGTCTCTCTCTATGAGTGTGTATATATATATGTGTGTGTGTGTGTATGTGTACATATATATGTATACATGTGTGTGTGTATATATATATAAGTGTAAATATATATGTGTATATAACTGTATATTATATATATATCTCTATCTCTATCTATACCTATCTCTCTATCTATATCTATATCCATCTATCTATCTATCTATCTATCTATCTATCTATCTATCTATCTAATATTTATGTAAAAGAGAGGCTTTGATTCACAGTATATCCCTAATAATACTGACTCTTATCACTCTACAGTTATCTGGTTATAAATGCTGTAATAAAGAATTTAAGTTTTTTCACTATAAATAAACTGTTCAATTCCTGGCATCTATCGCTTCCGAAAAGCTAGAAATTATTACTAGACTAACAAAAGAACAGACAAAGAGAGGTTTCTAATACGTCAACATTCACTATGGAGAAAGAATTGGGAATGAGAATTCTAGGAAGAAATGGGAACCTTCAAAGGATGTGTGTAATGGGACACAGATGGGGTTACACAAACAAAGGCTGAGGACTTTTTCTCTGCAAATTTCAGCTCACAATAGGAGGATACTAAAAATATACTGTAACCTTCTTTCTTATGTAACTCCTGATTTCCTCAATAGAATTCATTTGCGTTTATACATGTTAAACACTAAAACGGAATATAAACTGAAGCCTGACTTTTTAAATTCACATATTTAATTGTGATATATCATGCGTATTTTGTTCCTTTTCAAACTCCATTCTACGGAATTCCATTTCCCTACTCATTTATTCCCATTCAAAAACCATGACATTGCTTCTTCCAAGCAAGACGTTATTCTAGGAGCTCCAGGCGTCTGACAAGTGTGTTTCCTAACCTCCAGGAGCTTATCATGACTGAGGGGCTTTGAAATGAATACTGAAATAAATATCAGATGTCTGAAACTTTAAATTTTAGAATCTGACACAAGGACTAGGAGGAGATAGTGTTCAAAGCTAGAATACGAAAGATTTCTGAAATCAGAAATTTGACAACTTGGCTATGAAGAGCCTCTGCTCATAGAGCTACTCTTCTCAGCAAAATACGTATTCTTCAGGGAGATGCACAATTTTAACTTACTCTTCATGCAGTTATTTGAAAACTACAGGAGGACACCTTTGTAAGGTAAATGTTGAGAAATAATGTAAGCATCTAAATTTCTACATTTTCTAATATTATTTTAGTCTAAATGTAGAACAAAGGATAGAGCCAAAGGAAAATCCTGTATGTCACCAAAATAAAACTTGCCCGGGGCCGGGGTGGGGGTGGGGGCAACCTACAATAGATACTTGGACCCTATCAGGTTTCATTTAGGCATGAGTAGTATCAGTCATGTTACTATCACAGTAAGAATCCTTATCCTTAAGCAAATGTCATATTGCCTCCATGATGGGAAAGCTTTTCCCAATATCATATGACGGTCATTATATATTTTCCAGCCCATTCTTTGATCAGCCTCCACCTGTAGGATTTACCAAAGTACAACAAAACAAAACAAAACAAAACATTCAACGCGTCATGTATCTGTAAAGTGGTTTGTTCTTGCTAACTTTCCATGACACACATGAAATGATGATACACAGGCTCCTCTTAAATTTTCAGAGTAAATAAGGGAGAAAACTCAATTCAGAGCAGGAAAGTGAGTTTCACAGGAGGGTACTTTACCTTGGTACCAAAATCTAAGACTTGGCTAGATGATGTAGGCCATGAATCATCAGGACCAGGTTTGTCGGAAAGCCTTGAGAGCAAAAAAAATACAAGAAAAACATGTTCATTCATTTACAAACAAAATTTTAAAAAGTTCAGGGAAAGGTCGCCTATCTGTTTATTCCACGAAGTTTCTTGGTATCATTAACATTGGCCTCTGGTTTTTTCATTAAGTTTTATTTTAATGCCAGTAATAGCAACATCCAGAGTTATATTAGTTTAAGTTGTACAATATAGTGATTCACCAACTCCATACTCACCCCGTGCTCATCATGACAAGGGCACTCCTTCATCCCCATCATCTCTTTCACCCCTCCCACCACTCACCTCCACTCCGCAACCAGCCGTTTCTTCTCTGCAGTTAAGAGCCTATTTCTTGGTTTGTCTCCCCTTTTGTTTCCTCCCTTTGCTCGTTTGTTGTTTCTTAAGTGCTACGTGAGTAAAATCATATGGCATGTGTCTTTCCCTGACTTTGCTTACCATACTACACTCAGGCTCCATCCAGGTGATTGCAAATGCCAAGATTTCATTGTTTTATGATTAAAATTACAGTATGTGTGTGTGTCTTTGTGTGTGTGTGTGTGTGTGTGTGTGTGTGTATACATACACACACACATACATTCATATAGGGCTTCTTCTTGGTTCACTCAGCTGTCAAAGGACGCTTGCGCTGGCTGTTGGAAATAATGCTGCAATAAACACGGGAGTGTGTGTGTCCCGTGGAATTCGTGTTTTTGTATTCTCTTGGGTAGTATCCAGTAGTGCAATTACTGGATCATAGGAGAGTTCTGGTTTTAACTTTCTGAGGAACCTCCATACTGTTTTCCACAGGGGCCACCCCCATTTGCATTTCCACCAACGGTGCAAGAGGTTTCCTTTGTCTCCACATCCTCGCAAACACTTGCTTCTTGTGTCTTGGAGTGTAGCCATTCTGACAGGTGTGACGTGGTATCTCGTTGTAGTTTGGGGGAGCATCTTTTCATGTGTCTGTTGACCATCTGTATGTTGTCTTTGGAAAAGTGTCTGGTTATGTCTACTGCTCATGTGTAAACTGGGCTTTTTTTGGACGGGGGTGATGTTGACATGTATCCATTTTTTAGACATTGTGGATACTAACCCTTTACTGGATTTGCAAAACATTTCCAAATTTGTTCTCCCATTCCAGAGGTTGCCTTTCAGTTTTGACAGTTTCCTTCACTGTGCAAAAGCTTCGTAGGTTGATATAGTCCCCAAACTTTATTCTTGCTTTATTTCCCTTGGCTCAAGAGACATAACTAGTAAAATGTGCCTACAGCCAAAGTCAGAGAAATGACGGCCTGTGCTCTCTTCAAGGATTTTCTTTTTTTTTTTTTTTTTTTTTTTTTTTTTATGGTTTCAAATCTCACACTTAGGTGTTTAATTCATTTCGAGTTTATTTGTGTGTATGGTACAGAAATTGGTCCAGGTTCATTCTTTGGCATGTGGCTTGTCCAGTTTTCCCAACACCATTTGG
The DNA here is from genome assembly GCF_028749965.1 of Puma concolor. Lineage (NCBI taxonomy): Eukaryota > Metazoa > Chordata > Mammalia > Carnivora > Felidae > Puma > Puma concolor. The sequence goes on from NC_141683.1 coordinate 70,560,960, forward strand.
TGAAGAGAATGCCTTTTCCCCACTGGATAGTCTTTCCTGTTTGTAGAAGACGAACTGACCATACAGTGGTGGATTTATGTCTGGGTTTGCGGTTCTATTCCACTGAGCTCTAAGGCTATTTTGTACGCCAGTACCCACCATACTGTTTGGATTACTACAGCTTTGGAATAGAACTTGAAAGCTGAGATTGCGATACCTCCAGGGTTCCTCGTTTTCAACATTGCTTTGGCCATTCAAGGTCTTTTGTGGTTGTATACAACGTTTAGGCTTGTTTGTCTAGCTCTGTGACAAATGCTGTTGGTATGGTGACAGGGATTGCATGACATCTGTAGATGGCTTTGGGTAGTGTAGACACTTTAAAAATATGTATTCTTCCCATCTGTGAGCATCGGATGTCTTTCTCTTTCTTTCCGTCACCTTCAATTTCTTTCATCAGTGTTTTACGGTTTCCAGAGTACAGGTCTTTCACAATTTGGACCCTGTTTTAAAAAAAAGCTTTCTGTTCTCTATTTGGCCTGGACCTCTCCTAACCTGTGAAATCTCCAGGAAAGACCCAGTCTGAGTTTCCATAACCAAATGTGACAGGCAGACAATGCTCTGAAATGGTTGAAAATGAAATGTGTAAACGTTACCACAATGACTTCTCCCCTCACATCTGTCAGAATGGCTCAGTTTCAACACACAGGAAACAACAAGGGTTGCTCAGGGTGTGGAGGAAAAAGAACCCTTGGGCACCGGTCATGGGATATAAATTGGTATCGCCACAGTGAAAGCCACTATGGAGGGGCCTCAATGAATTAAAAACACAAATACCATAGGATCCAGTGATTCCACTCCTGGGTATTTATTTACCCAAGGCAAATGGAAATACTAATTTGAAAAGATATATGCACCCCTATCTTTACTATAGCATTATTTACAATAGACAAGATACGGAAGCAACCCAAGTGTCCACCAATACATGAAGAGACCACACACACACAAGCACATACACACACACACACGCACACACACAAACACACACACACACTGAAATATTACACAGCTCTAAATGAGAATGAGATCCTGCCATCTGCAACATCATGGATGTACCTAGATGGTATGAGGGTAAGTGAAATAAGTCAGACAGAGAAAGACAAATCCTATATGATTTCACTTCTGTGTAGAATGTAAAAAGGGGAATAAATGAACAAACAGAGCAAAAGCAGAAACAGACCCATAAATGCAGAGCTTTGACTCCTGCCAGAAGGGTGGGGAGGTGGGGGGATGGCAAAATGGGTGAAGGGGAGAGGGGAGTTCAGGGCTCCAGTTATAGAATGAATAAATCACAAGGCTCAAAGGTACAGCATAGGGAATCTAGTCAGTGGTATCGTAATGGCATCATACATTAACAGACGGGAGCTACGCTTATGGCGATCACAGGGAAACATCCAGAGTTGTTGCATCACATATTACATTGTGTGTCAGGTAGACCTCCGTTTAAGTAAACGTATCAAAGTTTAGGTTTCTATGTTATGAGTGGTAGTACTAACTAGAGATTGAAAGATTCAAAGTTCCCAAGGCCAACTTTGTTCCCACACTGGTCTTGCCTTATTTAGGTCCATAATAACTAGCAAGACATTCCAAGCCTTCAGGGGCATTCAGCTACCCAAGGACGGAGACTGTGATCAAAATGGTCCTGGGAGTTGTGCCTCTGTTTCTCTATACGCTGCCTGACTATTTTCTTCCCTATGAGCTCCCACTCCTACATCACTCTTCGGCACGGTTCTGTGGCATCCCCCAACCTTTCAATCTTTAGCCAATGAAGCCATACACTCCTACAACAAGGATGGGCTCAAATGACCGAGGGTAGGAGCCATGGCCTGCTCCTGGAGAACAAGCGAACTGGGAGTCTCAGTCATCCACACAGTCCCCTCAACATAGGCATGTTATCTCCGATCCAGATGAAGCTCCCTTACTGATTTGACAAGTCAGTCCTACCCCTGCCCAGCCCTACAAGTACATGGGAAGGGCATCACAGATTTAGGAAAAGAGCTGGAGTGAGGAGACAGCTTGCCTTGGGCCATACATCCCTGATGTTCGGAAACTCCACCCCCCACCCCCAATTCCTTGAGAGGATCTAAGCTATCCTCCCTCAGTTGGGGTGGAAGTAGGGGATATCATATTTCTATTTGCTGTAAACAGACTCTTCCCAGCAGCTCAAATGATTTTTAATCTCTCTCATCAGAAAATCTGAGGTATGCTCGCACCTTCAATGAAACCAACACACACAAAAGCAGAAACCTGGTCACGACCCTCTTGAACTCTCTATTTGAATATGCCTTACTAAACAACTCCCCTAATCCTGGGTCCTTCATTCCTGTCATTCACCTTTATCTCCCTTGGCATAAACCCCCATATTCTGACATCTTTTCTCAAACTCGTATTCCTAACCAACTCAGTGTTGTTCTCCTTGACACCTGGTCTCCTCTGATAATGCGATTCTTACCCTCCTTCATTGTATTCATTAGACCCACTCCCCAGCTTTCTATTATTAGAACAGATGCCTGCAAGATGAAGACAAAAAAGAAGGAAGGAAGGAAAGAAAGAAAGAAAACCAGAATTTAAATCGCATTTCTGTCACTTATCATATCCAAATAGGTCACTTCAATCTCCTTTGAGTTTCAAATTCTCCAGGGAAACACCAATGGGGCAAGGAGGTGAAACATAGGTTGACGTACCAGAGCGTGTTTTGAGGAATCAATGTCTGAGGTTCCCTAAATCTCGAGACCCTAAGTGCTTTTGATTTGGCCTCTGGAAAAATGGAGAGTCCTTAGCTGGCAGAAGTGGGGAAATTATTGGGAAAAAAAAAAAAAAAAGAAATACCAAGGAATCCAGAGAAGAAAGTCAAAAGGAAAAACACAGTACAAAAGGTCATGGGGGAAAAAAAAAAACTCCAAAAAACCCAAAAAGCTTCCTAAACCACACAAGGGTACTAGCCCAAAGCGAAACCAGCCTGAGAACTTAGGCAACAGAGAATCATATAGCAATATCCTCAAAATAGAGAGTGAGTTTAATTAATGTAACATGGTCTGCAACTAGATATCCTTCCCTTACAGAAAACTCATTTGTCTCAAGAAGAGGGGATATCACTACATCTAAGGACTTGCCTGATGACATCTTGCTTATTATGTAAAAGCCTTGACACCATGGCCATAGCTGACATCCACCCTAAAATCTCAGATGGTAAAAACAAGGGACTAGTTACCACTGCACTAATGACTTTTGTTAGCACCAGTGGTCAAATATATGAGGCCAAATGCTTGGACTAACCTGGGTTCTTAAGCAAACCCTAAATTGGTGTTCCCACATCATTATCTTTGACATTCTGAGTTGATCTGCCCTAGGATCTGTATCTTCATCTCAGTGCTGCTGAGGAACCAGAGAATGGATGCGGAAGCTTCAAGGGCTGACGGGCAAAGCCCCTCAGCTACCCGTTAACTATGGAATCATGGTCGAGTCATCAACCTCCCTGAACCACAGTTGCCAAAGTAATAAAAAGTAGGCTACAATAACACAGCTACTTTGCAAAGCTGTACAATGACTATATAACTGAACAGATGGTACCCATAGGATATAGTGTCTGGTCCAGTGTAGAACACGCAACAACTGGTTTTGTTCTCTGCGTTCCCTTAGGAGACACGTGATTTTCGGTTCATTCATTCCCCTTCCTTTCCTTTCATTATCCGTTTCATTTCATTTCATTCCTTTATACTTTGAGAGTGAGTGCACACAGAAATCGGGAAAGATATCCCAAGGAGGCTGTCTGCGCAAAACTCGACGTGGGGCTTGAACTCACAAACCTGAGTTGAAGTCAAGAGTCATACCCTTGACCGACTGAGCCACCCGGGTGCCCCAGCAAATGTCATTTTTACAAATCCATAGCAACCCTACCTGGATATAGAATCTTCCTCAGCCTTCTTATCTGCTCCTAAAGAAGAAAGCAAAATACATGTTAAATCAACAATCGAAAAATAGAGGAAATTACAAGTGTACGGCTTATGATTTGTGAACAGTATTGCTTTGGGACCACACCTGGAAACCAGACTACACTGAATGGTAATTATCCCATTCGTAGGCTTAAAGCACTAAGAAATCTTACTTTCTCCTCTATATTGACCAAAAGCAAGAATGGGTTTTATCAGAATTTGACACCTACAGGGGAACTGATGTTTACAAGGGCCATCACTGACCGACTCTATGGCACTGGAGGAAACTGGTATCGTTAGGAGAATGATTATCATGAGCGGACAATGTCAGACTGAAACTAGCATGATTTTTCTGGACTTCCACTCCTAGAGGAGTTGAAAGAGAGTATCTTTATTTTGCGGTAACACGGCAGAACGTCCCCAGCTCTTCAGCAGACACTCCTCAGTTTTAGGAGGAAACGCCCCCTCACAAAGTGTGCTCTATAGACATTGGACTTTGCAGCATGGCCAAACCATAGCAAACAGACTCTCCCTGGCCTTATTTCCATTGGCAAGGTAAGAAGGAAGGATTTGGCATTCCAGTTTGATATCGTTCTAACCTCTTGAGGCTGTCTCCTTCCATTGCTAGAGAGTCTATCTAGACCCACCGCACATCACAGAGGAGGACGATCCCAATGTGAGTGCTCTGTAGTGGTTCATGATGTCATTTTTCTCAACCCTCCCCATTAGGTGACACACATCTAGAGAAATCGTACTTTTTCATGGAAGGCAGAGGTCATCAGATCCTCTACTGATGAGCAACTAAACGAAACAAAGGGCAAAGAATAGCTTGAATGCCTACATTCAGTTACCAGGATATTTTCACTTTCTAAACATTCAAAGACATCCACTCTATGATTCTAACTATATGACACCTGGAAAGAGCAAGGCTATGGAGCTAAGGGTTGGGGTGAACGTAGGGATAAACGGGCACAGCACAGAGGACTTTTAAGGCAGTGGAACCCTTTCACACGATACCACAAAGGTGGATTCACATCATTACACATTTGTTAAAACTCATAGAATGTATAACACCAAGGCTGAACACTAATGCACATTAGAGACTTGGCCTCCAAATGAAGAGTTCGTGTCCGTAGAGAAGGCACCACTGTTGTCAGCGTGCCTGGGTGGCTCAGTTGGTTCAGCGTCCATGTCTGGATCTGAGCTCAGGTCATGATCTCACAGTTCATGGGATCAAGTCCTGCATCAGGTTCTGTGCTGACAGCACAGGATTCTTTCCCCCCTCTCCCTCTGCCCCTTGGCGGCTCACATGCATGCGTGCTCTCTCGCTCAAAACTGAACCAAGGAACTGAAAAAAAAAAAAATCCTACTAAAAATGGACCACTGTCGTGCAAGATGTTAACAACAGGGGAGGCTAGGCGTGTACGGGAGCGTGGTATGGTATATGGAGACTCTCTGTACTTCCTAATATATTTTGCTCTGAACTTAAAGCTGATGTCAAAAATCAGGCTTATTAAATGTATGAAACAACAAAAACAACAAAATATGGTATCCATTGAAGCTACTCTTAGCCTATACTAACTCATGATACAGTCACCTAGAACATCAACACAGAGACCAAAGTAACACAACAGGGGTACTGTCTCCCATTTGGAAGTATGTGAAAATGCATAAACAAAACACAAAAATACAACAGTTATTTGTATACTTAGGCAAGAAAACAATTGATGAATATGATCCGAAATCTTATACCTATAAACAGGGGTTCAGCACCATAGGAATCAAACCTGGGTTTTCCATATAATTAAGAGATTTTCATTCTAATTTTAAATCAAATATCATTATGTTGATCATACCTAAGAATCATAATGAAAGCTTAATCACATTAAAAAAAACGATTATAATGACCTAATATTGCCCTAGTAATTTTTACACAAATACCTACTTCATATGGATGATGAAACTGAAACCAGTACCATGGTAACCGTCATGTTACTTGCTAGTAAAACAAAATTTGAAGACACCACCAAAAATGACGTCAGGGCTATAATTCCTATGCAGAACAGATTTCATCCAGCAGGCCGAAGATGGCTACCCTCAGAACATCCTACTTGAATGACTGGCCCTTGGTTGTTCCCTGGGATCTTGGATTTAAGGAGGGTTCCCACCATTCCCTAGCTGGTTAAGTGTGGTTCACTGTGCCTAAGTGCTGCTACACTCAATGGGCTTAAGGCCGTACACTTGATTTCCTTTCTGGAAACCTGGAATTTTGGGACATGCTAAGGAGAAGATGCCTATGTGATTAGCATTTGATGAAAACCTCGGGCACTGAGTATCCATAAGCCTCGTACTGGCCCACAACATTTCACTTGTGCTGTCCTAATTTCATGCTGGAGGAATTTAGCACATCCTGCCAACTCCATAGAGAAAGGATTCCTGGAAGCCTGCGCTTGGTTTCCTCTGGCCTTCACCCCGTGCACCATTGCTCGGTGCTGATTGGCCTTTCTAGCCTGTCCCCATACCAATCCACACGCATGACTACAACTATATGCTGAGTCCTGTGAGCTCTTCTAGTGAATAATCAAATCTGGGTGTCACTGGGATGCCTCTAACACAACTGCTTTATGTGAAATTTTATTATTTGGGTTGATGTCTTACACGTGGTTACAATCAGAAGGTTATGTCACAGAATACCTTTCCTGGAATCTCTTTTCTTGGTATTTGACTTGAAAATTCCTACATCCCTACATATCCATTTGAAGAAAGGTTTAAAAGGAATACATGAAATCATGATGTCAGAAAGTGTGAAACAAGCAACAATCTTATGTTACTCCGAAAAGAGAGAGAGAGAGAGAGAGAGAGAGCGCAAATCCTGGTGATTGCCCCTATGTTCTACCATATAAAAGTTCTCTGAAATATGAAAAATCAGTTAATTTTCTCCAACTACCTAGGACTTAGTTCATTTTTCTGGCAGATAGGAATCAAAGAAGTAACAGGGATCATTCCACAACAATCAGAACTGTCAGACAGAATACGAAAACCTACTACTGATTATAGTGTGCTTTTGTTTCTTTTCCTTATTTTCCTAGAACATTAAAAATATAGTTCACCTCCTAAAGGCAGTTATTGCCAAAATAATCAAAAGTCACAAATACGGCATCCAAAATGTCAGATGCGTTATCTTGATGTCTCCTTATGTGACCCTCCTTCCAATTCTCTTATTTTGCCCTAAAGGATACTACCGTATGAAGTACCCCCATTTTATATGGCATTAACGTATATACATTTATCGCTGACTACAAACGCTTATGTTCACCCATGGTAGTTAGCACATAACTCTGCATCATCAGCTAGGTCAGTCCTTAATGTCTTGCCAACAGTGAGGATAACAGTAAGAGTGGGAACATTTGGGGATACTACTCTGACAAATTCTGGTACGAGAAGCTCACCTGATAGTGTGGCTGCATTTCCAATAGTCTGCTCTTCCCTTTAAAGAACTAGTGTATTTTACCACCTTCCAGTAGAAACACCATACACACCGGCTTACTTTCCTTCATTTATTCCCTGTAGTCTCCGCCATTCACATGATTCCCTCTTTGGCTCTTCTCTTCTTTCCTGAGGTTCCTTGGGCCTTCCAGGGTCTTGAAAGGGAACTAGTCATTTAGCTCCTTTCGTGGCACTCTCAATTTAATCTGTTGCTGACACCACATACGATATGCAACTTACCTCCTTTTCACATCTCTTTCTCTTTCCTATGCACTTAACAGGCCGTTTTCTTTAGATATTAGAATATATCAGTATTCCTGTTTTATATCAACATTCTGTCAAATGACCTTTGAATAAAATACAGTTCTTACCTTCTGCTTGTCCATTTAATAGACTTTGTCTTTTCTGATCCACAGCTCCAGAGACACGAGGAACATATTTGTTGGGCTTCTCAGACATACTCTGTTAAAAGTAGCATCAGTAATGAGTTGCGTGAAGACTTCCTAAGCCTTTTCCAAGAAAATTTCTGAATTTATGATTTTAATAACAATCAGACTTACAAATCAGTAAAACGTATTGACCACCAAAACATTTAAATACAACACCTCATATATGCTCTCTTGATTCAGCGTCCCTTTGAATCTTCATTTGGCTATTGACTCTCTAAACTGATCATGGAAGGCCAGAATAAATACTTTCAAAGGCAGAAGCCTGGCTTGTATGCAGATTTCAAAAAGGAACTAGCAAAACACCTTCCTTTGCATTCCTGACCAAAATGAAAGGACATTTGAAATAAGTATAAAAACTAATTCTTTAAAAGTGTACTTGCTAGAAATGAAAACTGCTTCTAATAAAATGGCAGACATTTGTTTCAGTGTCAATTCATACCTCACATGATCAGAAACTTTGGAGTATATCATGTTGAGTATCAACAAAACACTGTTGTAGCTGCTGCTTCGTTTAGGTAAACAAAGGCTTGACCTTTTTCTTGACGAAAGAAGGGTTGGATCGAATGGCAAAGTAGTAAGAAAAAACTTTTCTTAAAATTATGGTGAACTAGTAGCAGAAACCATGTAGATATAGGTATGGAACTCTTCACAATGTGTAGTAAGCATTCAAACGGCAAGTATAAGAACATGTATGTCTTAGTCACCTAAAATGTGCCAAGCACTCATTTCCCTAGGCACACTTTCTTTTTTACACACAACAATAATAATGATTATGATGATCGAGTGAGCCTTCCTACTTCTTGGTGACTCCAAGACATTGGAGTAAAATGATGATCCGTGGTCCTCTCTGTCCAGAATGTCCCTCGCCACGGTCTACACGACTGGTCCTTCTCATCTTTCACTTGGCACCTTTTGCCACTCTCAGATCTTTTCCGACTACCAAAATGCCCACTCCCACTCTCATCCTCATCCTCACTACAAACGCCCCCAATATTCTCTCAACTAACATTGTCCATTTCCTATCGATGAAGCCTTTATAGTGGCTTATAACGGATTGCTGTTGACTTACTTTTCTGCTCCGACCACAACAACCTACACCCTCCACTTGTACACTCAGTAGCTAACTCCTTGGTACGTACTCAGAATACAAGGACCAAGTAATTAAGGTCAAAACATTTACACTAATCTCACTGAGAAGATCTCAAAAGTACCAAATCACTATACCGTTGACCCTTGAACAAAGCAAGGGTTACGGGCTCTGATGGCCATGCACTCGAAAATCCACAAATATCTTTTGAAACCTCAAAACCAATTCAAAAAAACAAAAATTCCTACTGAATTTCCTACTTTAAAAGCAATTACACTTAGAAATCAAAAAGTATATATGTATTGAAATCCAGAACATTAAAGCAGAAGCGCTTGTATACGCTCTCTAGGTCTAATCTACCTTTTCGGCCTCATTTGGCCATTGACTCTGTACACTGAGCATGGGAGGTCAGGGTTAGGATAACGGAATGCTGAGCTTACCAACAATATACACAGTCGATTAATGCGTGTTTTCCCCGTTATATGTATTACATACTGTATTCTTACACTATAAACTGAAGAAAAGGTTACTAAGAAAATCGTAAGGAAGGGGTGCTGGGTGGCCCTGTCGGTTCAGGGTCAGGCTCTTGACTTTGGCTCAGGTCATGATCTAGATTTCCTGAGTTCAACGCTGGCAGTCTGGAGCCCGATGAAGATTCTCTCTCTGCCCCCGCTTCCCTACTCACGTGCTCTGTCCTCTCTCTCTCTCCCAAAATAAATAATTAAAAAAAAAAAAAAGAACAAGACGAAAAAGACAATCATAAGGAAGAGAAAATACAGGATGGTACTGTATTTATTGAAAAAAAAATCTGTATGTATGTGGACTCCCACAGTCCAAACCCATCTTGTTCAAGGGTCCAATGTATACCTATATGATGTCTCCACTAAGAGTTTACTGGAACTTTTTATAGCCCCACATTAGAAAATCAAAAACCCATTCTAACTTTGCCATTCTTTTCTGGACACTAGGGCCATTTTGTTGGCCTTCGAACATCTTCCCATTGAAAACAAGCATTCTTGGGGGGCCTGGGTGACTTAGTCGATTAGGCACCCAACTTTGAAATTGCGAAAAGGAAAGTAAAAGGTGGAGGGAGGAGTTAAGATGGCAGGGGAGGGGATCAGCATTTCCCTTGTCCCTCAAACACAGCAGTTTTGAGGTCACAACACTTGGAATGCCAGGAATACAGGCTGCAGAGGGACAGAAAAATCTCCACAGGTGCAGAGTGACAGCTTGGCGGGACAGAAGGGTGTGTATGCGAATTGGGAGAAATAAAATGGGCAGCACAGGCATGGAGTGGGGGAAGCCCTTTGGTGGAGAAACGAAAGGAAAGTAGAGAGAGAGGCTGTGGGAAGGGCCTTTGGATATGAGAAAGCCTGTCCGGACCACAGACCAAGGAGAGGTCCAGAGAGCCAGTTTCTACTTTGCAAAACCGCCTTAGAGGCTAAGAAACAGAATTTTCAAGGTGGCCAGACTTTCTCTAGACCAGAGCTACCACCTCCCATGCCTGGTGGGGAGGGAGCCGCCCCTAGGCTTGGTAGCAATCTCAGGGCTACACTGGGAGAGAACACCTTGAGTATGGTGGAAAGGGGAGGTATTGCCCTGCCCAAGGGAAAAAGACCGTGCAGGCACGAGCCAGAGGCCCTCTGTCCACTGGGCAGAGTGGCGCAACTCCACTACCAGGTCCGAGCAAAGCGGGATCCTACAGGGTTTTGAATCCCAGCTCAGTGCTCAGGTGGCACAGGGGACTGTGCAGCAAGGCAAGCCGGTTCCCCAGGCTATTCCGTGAGGATAGCCTAAACAGTGAGTTTTGAGACACCTCGTGTGGGCAGGAGAGATTGGGGCGTCGCCATTTCTCTCCCCACGACCAACATCGTGGGGCTTCAGGGAATGGACAGTGAGCCTCCGTGGAGGCAGGCCCTTTACACCAAACCCTGACTCTCTGTGCCTCGTAACTGCTTCTCTATAGGAGTGAGACTGACACTGATGGCACCAGACAGCCCCTCGTCTAGACCAGCACAGCCACCCGTCCCAGGCACCAATAGACAACTCTCCTCCGGTTTTCTATCTTAGTTTGTTTGTTTGTTTGTTTGTTTCTTTGTTTCTTTGTTTCTTTGTTTTCATTTGAGTTATTATTCTTTTGTCTTTCCTTTTCTTTTTTAATGTTTATTTCTTTATTTGGAGAGAGAGAGAGTGAGTGATCAAGCAGAAGACATACAGAGAGAGGGAGAGAGAGAATCCGAGCAGGATCCATGCTCTCACTGCAGGACCTGATGGGGGTTTCGAACCCACCAACAGCGACAACATGACGTGAGCCAAATTCAAGAGTCGGACGCTTCACCTACTCAGACACCCAGGCGCCCATCTTTTCTTTCCTTTGCTTTCCCTTTCTTCTCTTTTCCCTTGTTGCTCTTTCTACTCTCCTCTTTCCTCGCTCCCTTTGGAAACAGCCTAGAAGTGTCGAGTTGACGTCGGTCAAAGCTAATTATATATCTACATTTATCTATACATCTTAATATATACGTATATATCTTTACACAGATTAGATAGATAGATAGATAGATAGATAGATTTTTTTCCTTTGTACCTCTGTTCTGGTTCTTTGTGTGTTGGATTGCGCATTTTCTCTATACTTTTATAGATCTCCTTCTTCATTTTCCTCCCTCTCTTTCTGGATTAAACCCTAGAGCTCCTTTGAGTCACTGGCTGGCCTTTTTTTCCACTCCTGTCATTTCTCTTTTTGTTTGGGCTAAGGATACTTCACCACCTTCTTCTCCTTTTTCCCAGGATTACGTCCACAAACAAATCAAAGCACACCTGGTGGAAGGCCCAAACCGCCACTCCAAGTAGCGGGAACAGTAGCCAAAGACACACCGAAAGAGTGCACACAACACACTCCAAAAACATTTGTTCAACTGCCAGGCCCTGGACCGTGCAGGAGCTCTTTTTAATATAGTAGTACTCGCAGGTGTGGGACACAGAACAAGCTATTAACACACATAAAGGGCAGGAATCGAGCCAAAACGACGAAATCGAAGAATTCTCCTCGAAAACATTCCGGGAAGAAAGGACAGCCAGAGAAGGGCTCAAAAGACAGAGAAACAATATATGTGAGCACATTTTTGGAATGACACTCATAAGACGCATAGTTGCACTTGAAACCACGCACAGAAGACAGCAGACAATCTAGTGCTTCAGAGATCAAGGACCTAAGGAATCGTCACGATGAACGCTGAAAATGAAATGGTGTAAAGGAGATACAAAGTAACCTAGATGCAGTGACAGCAAGGACGGGAGAAGCAGCAGACAGAATCGGTGAACAGAAGATCCAATGGTGGACAACGATGAAGCAGAGAAAGGAAAGGAACGAAATGACTAGATCACGAGGCAGGTATAGAGACCTACGGGATTCGGTGAGATGAAATATTAGCCACATCCTACGAGTCCCAGAAGAAGACGAGTGAGAGAAAGGGGCAGAAGGTTTTTTTGAACAACTTATAGCTGAGAGCTTCCTTCATCTGGGGAAGGAAATGGGCATGCATGTCCTGGCGGCACAGAGAATTCCTTTCCAAATCAACAAACCCAGGTCAACACCACGACATGCCATAGCGAAACTGGAAAAGTACAAGATAAAGAGAGGATTCTGAAAGTAGCTAGGGACAAACGGGTCTTACTCAACAACGGGATACACATAAGGGTAGCAACAGACCTGTCCAAAGGACCTTGGCAAGGCAGAAGGGAGGGGTAGGAAATGGTCAATGTGCTGAATGGGAACATATGCGGCAAAGAATCCCTTCCCCAGCAAGGCTGTCATTTAGAATAGAAAGAGAGAGAAAGGCTTTCCCAGACACACAAACCCTAAGGTAGTTCATGACCACTAAACCAGCCCTACAGGATATCCTAAGGGGCGACTCTGTGAGTGGAAAGCAGCAGAGACTACAAAGGAACAGAGGCCTCACCAAAAGCATGAAACCTTCAGATAACACAATGACACTAAATCCATATGTTTAACTAATCACTCTGAATGTGAATGGACTCAATGCCCCAATCAAAAGACACAGGGAATCAGAATGGGTAAAACACAAAACAAAACCAAAGAACAAGATCCATCTATATGTTGTCAACAAGACACTGATTTTAGACCCCAGGACACCTCCAGATTCAAAGTGAAGGTATGGGGAACCACCTATCATGCTACTAGAAGTCAAAAGAAAGCTGGAGTCACCACACCTCCACCAGAAAGACTGGATTTTAAACCAGAGAGTGTAGTAACAGATTCTGAAGGGCATTGGGTCATATAATTAAGGGGTCTATCCATCAAGAGGAGCTAACAATTGCAAATGTTTTTGCCCCCAAAGTGAAACGCCCACACATATGAATCGAATAATCAGAAACATGAATAAATGTATACATACAAATACCCTGATTGTAGACGACTTTAAGACTCCACTCATGGCCACAGGCGGATCGTCAAGGCAGAAAATCCGTAAGGAAACACAGATCCAATGTGTCATTGGACCAGATGTATTTAGATATACATAGATATATATTGGCCTTAATATATACATTTATATACATGGATATCAACACCGATATATTGAGATCTTTTCATCCAACAGCAATAGAATGCACATTCTTCTTAAGTGCACATAGAACATTCTCCAATATAGATCACATCCTGGGTCACAAAACATCCCTCCACAAATATAAAAGGACTGAGATCCTACCATGCATATTTTCAGATCACAACGCTCAGACACTTGGAATCAACCTCAAGAACAAAAACTCGAAAGCCTCCAAATGCATGGAGGTTACAGAAGTTCCTACTCAAGAAAGAATGGGTCCACCAGGCGATTAAGGAAGAAACTAAAAACCATATGGAAGCAAATGAAAATGAAAAAACACAATCCAAACCCTTTAGAATGCAGCAAAGGCAGTCCTTAGAGTAAAATACATTGCAATCCAGGCCTATCTTCAGAAGCAAGGATGGTCCCAAATACAGAAACTAACTTCACTCCTAATCGAACTAGAAACACAGCAGCAAAGAAAGCCCAACGTCAGCAGAAGTAGGGAAACAAAAAAGCATAGAGCAGAAATAAATCCTATAGAATCCAAAAACAAGGTTGCACACATCAATCAAAGAGATGTGATTTTTTTAAATAAGCAAAATTGATAACCCCCTAGCCACACTTCTCAAAAAGAAGAAAGAGAAGCCCAAATAGATAAAATCACAAATGAAAGACAAGAGATCACAACCAACACCACAGAAATACAACAAGGATCCGAGGATACTATGAAAAAGTATATGCCAACAACCTGGACAACCTGGAAGACATGGACAAATTCCTAGACACCCACACACTACCAAAAGCCAAACGGGAAGAAATAGAAAACGTGAACAGACCCATAACCCGTGAAGACATTCAATCAGTTATTAAAAATCTCCCAACAAATATGAGTCCTGGGCAGGATGGCATCCCAGGGGAATTCTACCAGACATTTAAAGCAGAGTTAATCTGTCTTCTTCTCAAGCTGTTCCAAAAAAAATAGAAACAGAAGGAAAGCTTCTGGACTCCTTCTATGAAACCAGCATTACGTTGATTTCTAAAGCAGACAGAGACCCCACTAAAAAGCAGAATGACAGGCCAATGTTCCTGATGAACATGGATGCAAACCTTCTCAATAAGATACTAGCAAATGTAATGCAACGGTATATTAAGAGAATGATTTTCCAGGATCAAGTGCAATTCTTTCCTGGGCAGCAGGGCTGGTTCAATATTCACAGATCAATCAACATGACACGTCCCATGAAGAGAAGAACGGATAAGAACCATATGATCCTGTCAATAGATGCAGGAAAAGCATTTGACAAAATACAGCACCCTTTCTTAATACAACCCTCAAGAAAATCGGATAGAAGGAATAGACCTTCAAACCCTAAAAGCCACATATGAACGGCTCACAGCTAATAGCCTCCTCCATGGAGAAACACGGAGAGCTTTTCCCCTGAGATCAGGAACATGAAGGGATTTCTACTCTCACCACTGTTGCTTAGCATAATGTTGGAAGTCCTAGACTCAGACATCACACAACAAAATGAAATAAAAGGCATCCAAGTTGACAAAAAGAGGTCAAACTTTCACAGTTTGCAGATGACACGATAATCTATGTGGACATCCTGAAAGCCTCCACCAAAAAACTGCTAGAACGGATACATGCATTCAGCAAAGCTGCAGGATTAAAATCAATGCACCCAAATCGGTTGCATGTCTATACACCAATCATGAAGCATTAGAAAGAGATACCAAGGAATCGATCCCATTTACCACTGCACCAAACCATAAAACACCTAGCATTAAACCTAACCAAAGAGGTAAAAGATCTGTATGCTGAAAACTATAGACAACTTATGAAAGAAACTGAAGAACACACAAAGAACCCGGGAAATATCCCATGCTCGTGGGTTGCAAGAACAAACATTGTTAAAATGTCAATACTACCCAAAGCAATCTGTACACTCAATGCAATCCCAATCAAAATAACAGCAGCATTCTTCACAGAACTAGAACAAACAATCCTAAACTTTGGAGAGAACCACAAAAGTCCCAGACCAGAACAACGAAAGTAAGGTTGAAAAAGAAAACCAGAGTGGGGGAGGCATCACAATCCCGGACTTTAGCCTGTACTACAAAGCTGGACTCCTCAAATGCACGGTATTAGCTCCAAACAAGCACAGAGGCCAATGGAATAGAATAGAGAACCCAGAAATGGGCCCACAGATGTGTGGCCAACTAAGCTCCAACAAAGCAGGAAAGAGTAGCTAATGCAAAAAAGACAGTCTCTTTAGCTAATGGTGCTGGGAGAACTGGACAGCAACATGCACAAGAGTGAACCTGGACCACTTTCTTACACCTTACACAAACATAAACTCCAATGCATGAAAAAGCTTACCGTGAGACAGGAAACCATCAAAGTCCTAGAGGAGAAAGCAGGCAACCACCTCTCTGACCTCGGCTGCAGCGATTACTTACTTGACATGTCTCCAAAGGCAAGGGAAAATAAAAGCAAAAGTGAACTTTTGGGACCTCATCAAGATACAAAGCTGCCACACAGCAAAGACAACAATCAACAACTTTAAAGGCAACCAACGGAATGGGAGAAGATATGTATTTGCAAATGGCATATCACATAAAGGGTTAGGATAAAAAAGTCTATAAAGAACTTGCCAAACTCAACACCCGAAAACCAAGTAAGCGAAGAAAGGGGCAGAGGACGTGAATAGACACTTTTCCAAAGGAGACACCCAGATGGCCAACGGACACATGCAAAGGTGCTCAACATCACGCATCATCCAGGAAATACAAATCAAACCCCACTGGGATAACACCTCAATCAGTCAGAGTGTGGTGGTGAAATTCACACCTCTGGAAATAACAGATGTTGGCGAGGATGTGGCAAAATGGGAACCCTCTTGCACTGTTGGTGGCAATGCAAACGGGTGCAGCCACTCTGGAAAACAGTGTGGAGGTTCCTCAAATAATTAAAAATAGAATTACAGCACTAGTAGGCATTTATCCAAAGGATACAGGAGTGCTGATTTGTAGGGGTTGTACCCCAGAGTTGATAGCAGTTCTATCAACAATCGCCAAATTATGGAAAGAGCCCAAATGTCCATCAACTGATGAATGGCTAAAGAAGAGGTGCTGGTCTATCTACAACGGAATAATACGACCTGGCCATGAAAAAGAATGGAATCTTGCCATTTGCAACACTGTGCAAGCAACTGGAAGGTATGATGCTAAATGAAATAAGTCGGTCAAGAGAAAGATATCATATGTTTTCACTCATATGTGGAATTTGAAAACGTCACACAAGACCATAGGGGAAGGGAAAGAAAAAAAATAGTTACAAATACCTAGAGGGAGGCAAACCATATGACGGTCTTAAAAGACAGAGAACAAGCTGAGGGTTGATGGGGGTGCGGAGTTAAGGGGGTGGAAAAAAGGGATGGTGGGCATTGAGGAAGGCACATGTTGGAATAAGCCCTGGGGTTATCCGGAAGTGATGAATTCCATGAATCTACTCCCTAAGCCAAGACTACAATGTACATACTATATATTCCCTAACTGGACACTAAATTGTCAAATAATAAAAATAAAGAACAAATAAAGAATAATAATGAAAACAGGGGAGGGGCGCCTGGGTGGCTCAGTCAGTTAAGTCTCCGATTTTTGCTCACGTCATGAGCTCTTGGTTCATGACTTCGAGCCCCGCATCAGGCTCTCTGCTGTCAGCACAGAGCCTGATTTGGACCCTCTGTACCCCTCTGCCTACCCCTCCCCTTCTCCCTCACTTTCTCTCAAAAATAAACAAACACTAAAAATATTCTTAAGGAGTAAAAATAATACAATCACAAAAGCAGGGGAAAAAAACATGAGATTCAAGATTTCAACTCCATATTTTAACAGTAGTTTTAAGGATGTAAAATATGCTTTTACTAATATACACAAATAGTCATTTCTGGAATGAATAGCAGTAAGAGTCATAAAAAGTTTTAACTGTGAAACACTAATTCAGGATTTTATAAGAATACTGCTTTTTAAAAATTAATCTTGGGACGCCTGGGTGGCTCAGTCAGTTGAACATCCAACTCTTAGTTTCAGCTCGAGCCATGATCCCAAGGCCGTGGGATCAAGCCCTGCATCAGGTCCACACGAAGCATGGAGTCGGCTTGCGATTCATATGCTCCCTCACTCTCTCTCAAAAATCAACATTAAAAAAAATAGTAAAACGAATGAAAAAGTTAATCTTAAGGGACAAGATTTAAAGTATAGAAGAGAAATACAGGATTACAGAATTTTGAGCCATTTTCCAGTACTACCACGATGTCTAAGAAAAATATAAAAACCGATTTTCAACTTCATATAGTTTTATTATTCCACTGGGAACAGCATATGAAGAGCTCTAATTTCCTATCTACACCATATAGGAAGGTTGTTAAGGACCCGAGAAGGAATCTAGTATTAAGCAACTAATATATTTATGATCATCCAATTTGAAGATTTTAAAGTCTTCAAATACATGTTTGATTATCAAGGAAGACTGAACATTCCCAGGAGGAAAGAAGAAAGGGACCAAAAAAAAAAAAAATCAACTCAGCAGTCTTTCTCAGTTTTAGACATGAAAGAATTTACGTGCTAAATTGAACAACTATGAATACTAAAGTTTCCCCTGAATAATATAAAATGTATCTTGGGGTGCCTGGGGGACTCAGTCGGCTAAGCATCCGACTTCAGCTCAGGTCACGATCTCATGGTTCCTGAGCTCGAGCCCCGCGTGCCAGGCTCTGTGCTGACAGCTCAGAGCCTGAAGCCTGCGTCAGATTCTGTGTCTCCCTCTCTCTCTGCCATTCCCCCGCTCATGCTCCATCTCTCTCAAAAATAAATAAATATTGTTTTAAAAATGTATCTATTGTCGGAGATCTTCGAAAAAGTAAAAATCACCTCTTACAACGAATTTTGTATACCCTCTTGGCAACCTTTCATGCCTTATGATTCTGTCATGACAAAGAGTTCATATTAGACAAAAACTTATACATGTTGAGTTCATTCATTTGGAATGTGTGTATGTGTCTATTCTATGCAGATACTATTAAAAAAAGAGTGGCACCTGGGTGGCTCAGCTGGTTAAGCATCCAACTTGATTTTGGCTCAGGTTATTCAAGCTCTGTGTCGGGTTTGACACTGGCAGCACAGAGCCTGCTTAGGATTCTCTCTCTCTCTCTCTCTCTCTCTCTCTCTGCCTCTGTCTTACTCTCTCTCTCTCAAAATACATAAACAATTGAAAACTTAAAATTAAAAAAAGATAAATCAGAATGCAGAAAACATATTTTATATATTTTTTCTTTCAGAGTGTGGCAGCTTAAGTGGCACCTGGGTAGCTCAGGCAGTTAAGCATCTTGATTTGGGCTCAGGTCGTCATCTTGCAAACCGGTTTGTGAGTCTTAGCTATGCGTCGAGCTCTGTGCTGACAATGAAGAGCCTGTTTGGGATTCTCTCCGTCTCTCCCCTCTCTCCCTGTCCCTACCCTGCTTGCTCTCTCTCTCAAAATAAATAAATAAGCTAAAAAACAAAAAACAAATTCAGTGTTGCAGCTTCAAATTTAGTTTTTCATTTCACGGATAAAGAACCTTATTTACATCACCAGAAATTTTATTTAATGAAAAGAATAAAAGTTTATTTCCTCTCTTTCTACTCCAAAAGACCTAAAATATACCAAGATTATACCACACAGTAGGTTACCTTAGAAACCCCAAGAAAGACAATAACCAAAAAGTGAAAATTCACAATCAACCTGGTATGGACTAAAACAGATTTCACTTTGTATTCCTTAGAAACACAGGTTTTGCTAAACTAAATCTAGGATATCACCTTTATTAAACTGAAAGGCAAGGGCAAAATTTCTTTTGGTTCTTCACAGAAATCAGCTGTAAGTCATTCAGAAGAGTCTAAGCATTTTTTGGTTGTTACCTGGCTTTTTTTTTCTTAACTTGCACTTAAAATATCCCCTCCCACATTTTATAATTTAAAGAGCATCTGCTCTGCCTTAATCCCACTATTGCTGCTGTGATTTTATGATACTTTCCCTCAACTCTTCATACTTTAAGTTCAACTCGCCCTTCTAAAATGAATTCTTCCCTTTCAACCCCCTCCTCATCTTCATATGCATCTAGCTATTCTTTCCAGCTGCCTTCTCCTTCTTTGCTTCCATAAAGGCATACCTGAGAATGATCTACTCCCACCAAACTTTCTAAATTTCAATCCTGTACCTTCCTCTCTGTTGTCATTACACTGATTTCTATTATGATCTTGAGGACTTCCATTTCTTCCTAAGATCCTTTTCATCATTATAAGGAGCAAGAGGATGGTACGGGTGGTACAAAAGTACAAAGGTACAAAACAACTTACCTTTGCAAGACCAAGGACAGCTAACGTCTTGAGAGAAGGTTTCAGAAGAGATTTAGATGATGGTAAAACAGGAATAGGATCGCCATAAACTCTGACTTGTGGTTTGCATAGAGTTTCAGCCATATCTTTATTTTCAGAATCAGGATTTTTGTCCTCAGATAAGGTTCCATCTTCTGGTTTCATAGTGCCACGTTTTGCTCTCACTTAGTAGAAAACAAAGTAAAGAGGACATGAAAATATCTGTAACTTCAAATTAGTGAATAACACAAGAATGGACAAGAATTAGTGAATAATACAAGTCTTCCAATAGCTTACTGTTTTTAATGAATTTCCAAGAAGAATGCAGTAGCTTTGCTATGCGTGATTTCGGGACATTCTAGAAAAGAATTAATAGCTTTAAGGATTACAAGAATCCAATTCGATAACATCATTGTAATATTCACCATTACCAAATGAGCACCATTACACAAGGAACACAGGCTTTGGAATCATTCAAATGTAGATTCACATCTCAGTTATGCCGTTTACTATTTATTACCAGTCTCCATTTCCTTATGTGGTGAGGATGACAAGAGATCTCATAAGTAGTCCCAATGTTACCCGCCGTACCTGTAACTGATTAATATCGGGTAAATACTTTACCAAAGCAACCTCAGATAAACATTGAACCCTAGGTAATTGAAAGCATGTTGAAAAAACTAACACTAAGAAATTTAAATATGTTATCTTGTGAAGTGTTTGCATGATTTAGACTGGCATGAACTATCTCTTGTAAGAGAAAATATACAAACTTACTCTTCAGTAGTATCTTATGTTGGTAAGTTGGAATTGCAAACAGTTTAAGTGGCTTCTGTTTCTCAAAACACTAAAGACAAATATGACTGTTTAAATGTAGCTCCTTCTGGGATGCCCGGGTGGCTCAGTCAGTTAAGTGACCCACTTTTGATGTCAGCTCCGGTCATGACCTCACGGTTAGTGGGGTTCAAGCCACATATCGGGCTCTGTGCTGACAGAGTGGAACCTGCTTGAAATCCCCTCCTTCCCTCTCTGTCTGCCCCTCCCTACTAGCACTTGCTCATTCTCTCTCTCTCTCTCTCCCTCCCTTTCCAGGAGAAATACAAACATTACAAAAACATTTAGCTCAGCTCCTTCCAAGAAAGAGAAAAAAAATAATAAACCTTGTGGGGCAATGAGTCATGGATGAAAACCACACACAGACAGTAGAATTCCATAACCAATATGTTGACAATGGAGTTGACAGAAAGTGATGTACTAAAAGAACAGACACTAAAGTAATGTTTTCTGCAAGGAAATATTAGAGTAGGGGTAAACCATTAAAAAAGAGCATGGTGGTGGGAACACATAGGTTGCTCAGTCAGCTCAGCGTCCAACTTCAGCTCATGAGTCATGATCTCATGGTTTGTGGGTTTGAGCCCCACATTGAGCTCTGTGTTGACAGCTCCGAGCCTGGAGCCTGCTTTGGATTCTGTGTCTCCCACTGTCTCTGACCCTACCCTGCTTGCACTCTGTCTCTCTCTCTCGCTCCAAAATAAATAAACTTAAAAACATCAAAAATATCTTTAAAAGCATCGGGGGAGAAGAGAAAAAAAGGAAAAAAAATGAGACATGACCAATCAATGAAGCATGAGCTTAAGACAAGGAAGAAAAGGAGAAATGTGAGCAAAATAAGGTAAGTGTAAACAACATACACTTTTCAACAGGTACATAAGTAGAACTGGGAATATAGTATGAACAATAGTGTCTTTTAAACCTTTGAAAGATAGGGGCGCCTGGGTGGCGCAGTCGGTTAAGCGTCCGACTTCAGCCAGGTCACGATCTCGCGGTCCGTGAGTTCGAGCCCCGCGTCGGGCTCTGGGCTGATGGCTCAGAGCCTGGAGCCTGTTTCCGATTCTGTGTCTCCCTCTTTCTCTGCCCCTCCCCCGTTCATGCTCTGTCTCTCTCTGTCCCAAAAAAATAAATAAACGTTAAAAAAAAAAAAATTAAACCTTTGAAAGATATATATATATATATATATATATATATATATATATATATATATATATAACTTATACGTAAAACAGAGGCTTTGATTCACAGTATATCCCCAATAATACTGACTGTAATCACACTACAGTTACCTGGTTATAAGTACTGTAATAAAGAATTTAAGTTTTTTCACTATAAAATAAATTGTTCAATTACTAGCATCTATCACTTCCTAAAAGCTATAAATTACTACTAGACTAACAAAATAACAGAAAAAGAGAGGTTCCTAACACATCAACTTTCACTATGGAGAAAGAATTGGGAATGAGAATTCTAGGAAGAAATGGGAACCTTCAAAGGATGTATGTAATGGGACACAGTTGGGGTTACACAAACAAAGGCTGAGGACTTTTTCTCTGCAATTCTAAGCTCACAATGGGAGGATACTAAAAATATACTGTAACCTTCTTTCTTATGTAACTCCTGATTTCCTCAATAGAATTCATTTGCGTTTATACATGTTAAACACTAAAACGGAATGTAAACTGAAGCCTGACTTTTTAAATTCACATATTTAATTGTGATATATCATGTGTATTTTGTTACTTTTCAAACTCCATTCTACGGAATTCCATTTCCCTACTCATTTGTTCACATTCAAAACCTATGACATTCTTTCTTCCAAGCAAGACTTTATTCTAGGAGCTCCAGCAGTCAAACAATTGTGTTTCCTAACCTCCAGTAGCTTATAATGATGTAGGGGCTTTGAAATGAATACTGAAATAAATATCAGATGTCTGAAACTTCAAATTTTAGAATCTGACACAAGGACTAGGAGGAGATAGTTTTCAAAGCTACAGTATGAAAGATTTCTGAAATCAGAAATTTGACAACTTGGCTATGAAGAGCCTCTGCTCATAGAGCTACTCTTTTCAGCAAAATACGTATTCTTCAGGGAGATGCACAATTTTAACTTAACTCTTCATGGAGTTATTTCAAAACTACAGGGGAACACTTTTGTAACGTAAATGTTGAGAAATAATGTAAACATCTAAATTTCTACATTTTCTAATATTATTTTAGTCTAAATGTAGAACAAAGGATAGAGCCAAAGGAAAATCCTGTATGTCACCAAAATAAAACTTGCCCGGGGCCGGGGGGGGGGGGGGAACCTACAATAGATACTTGGACCCAATCAGGTTTCATTTAGGCATGAGTATTATCAGTCATGCTACTATCACAGTAAGAATCCTTATCCTTAACCAAATGTCACATTTCCTCCATTATGGGAAAGCTTTTCCTAATATAATTTGACGGTCATTATATATTTTCCAGCCCATTCTTTTATAAGACTCCACCTGTAGGATTTACCAAAGTACAACAAAACAAAACAAAACATCCAACGCGTTATGTATCTGTAAAGTGGTTTTTTCCTGCTAACTTTCCATGACACACATAAAATTATGATACACAGGCTCCTCTTAAATTTTCAGAGTAAATAAGGGAGAAAACTCAATTCAGAGCAGGAAAGTGAGTTTCACAGGAGAGTACTTTACCTTGGTACCAAAATGTAAGACTTGGCTAGATGATGTAGGCCATGAATCATCAGGACCAGGTTTGTCAGAAAGCCTTTAGAGCAAAAATATACAACAAAAACATGTTCATTTAAAAGAAAATTTAAAAAATTAAGTGAAAGGTCAGCTATCTGTGTATTAAACCACGTTTCTTGGTATAATTAAAAGTTGGCCTCTGGTTTTTTCATTGAGTTTTATTTTAATTCCAGTAATAATAGCATCCAGTGTTATATCAGTTTTTTATTTTTTTTTATTTATTTTTTTTTTAATTTTTTTTTCAACGTTTATTTATTTTTGGGACAGAGAGAGACAGAGCATGAACGGGGGAGGGGCAGAGAGGGAGGGAGACACAGAATCGGAAACAGGCTCCAGGCTCTGAGCCATCAGCCCAGAGCCTGACGTGGGGCTCGAACCCACGGACCGCGAGATCGTGACCTGGCTGAAGTCGGACGCTTAACCGACTGCGCCACCCAGGCGCCCCTATATCAGTTTTTTAATATAGTGATTCACCAACTCCATACTCACCCCATGCTCTTCATGACAAGGGCACTCCTTCATTCCCATCACCTCCTTCAGCCTTCCCACCACTCACCTCCTCTCTGGGAACCATCTGTTTGTTCTCGGCAGGTAAGAGCCTATTTCTTGGTTTGTCTCTCCTTCTTTTTTCTCCTTTGCTCATTTGTTGTTTCTTAAGTGCTACATGAGTAAAATCATATGGTATTTGTCTTTCCCTGACTTTTCTTAACATACTACTCTCAGGCTCCATCCTGATTACATCCTTGCCAAGTAAATGGCAAGATTTCATTGTTTTATGGTTGAGTAATATTCCAGGGTGTGTGTGTGTGTGTGTGTGTGTGTGTGTGTGTGTGTGTATGAAAAACATATACACACACAGATACATACATATAGAACTTCTGCATTCACTCATTTGTCAATGGACGTTTGCGCTGGCTATTGGAAATAATGCTGCAATAAACACAGGGGTGCGTGTGTCCCATGGAATTCGTGTTTTTTGTATTTTTTTGGGTAGTATCCAATAGTACAATAACTGGATCATAGGAGAGTTCTCTTTTTAATTTTTTGAGGAATCTCCATACTGTTTTCCAGAGGGGCCGCACCCATTTGCATTTCCACCAACAGTTCAAGAGGTTTCCTTTGTCTCCACATCCTCGCAAACACTTGCTTCTTGTGTCTTGGAGTTTAGCCATTCTGACATGTGTGACATGATCTCGTTGTAGTTTTGGGGAGCCTTTTTTCCTGTGTCTGTTGACCATCTGTATATTGTCTTGGAAAAAATGTCTGGTTATATCTTCTGCTCATTTTTAAACTGGGCTTTTTTGGAGGGGAGGATGTTTACTCATATCAATTTTTTATACTTTGTGGATACTATCCCTTTACTGGATTTGCAAAATATTTGCAAATATGTTCTCCCATCCCAGAGGATGCCTTTTAGTTTTGATGTTTCCCTTCACTGTGCAAAAGCTTTGTAGGTTAATGTAGTCCCCATAGTTTATTCTTGCTTTATTTCCCTTGGCTCAAGCGACATAACTAGTAAAATGTTGCTACAGCCAAAGTCAGAGAAATGACGGCCTGTGCTCTCTTCAAGGATTTTTATGGTTTAAGGTCTCACACTTAGGTCTTTAATTCATTTTGAGGTTATTTGTGTGTATGGTACAGAAATTGACCCAGGTTCATTCTTTGGAATGTGACTTGTCTGGTGTACCCAACACCATTTGGTGAAGAGACTGCCTTTTCCCCAATGGATAGTCTTTTCTGTTTGTGGAAGATGAACTGACCATACAGTGGTGGATTTATGTCTGGGTTTGCGGTTCTATTCCACTGAGCTATGAGGCTATTTTGTACGCCAGTACCCACCATACTGTTTGGATTACTACAGCTTTGGAATAGAACTTGAAAGCTGAGATTGCGATACCTCCAGGGTTCCTCGTTTTCAATATTGCTTTGGCCATTCAAGGTCTTTTGTGGTTGTATACAACGTTTAGGCTTGTTTGTCTAGCTCTGTGACAAATGCTGTTGGTATGGTGACAGGGATTGCATGACATCTGTAGATGTTTTTGGGTAGTGTAGACACTTTAAAAATATGTATTCTTCCCATCTGTGAGCATCGGATGTCTTTCTCTTTCTTTCCGTCACCTTCAATTTCTTTCGTCAGTGTGTTACGGTTTCTAGAGTACAGGTCTTTCACAATTTGGACCCTGTTTTAAAAAAAACTTTCAGTTCTCTATTTTGACTCCACCTCTGCCAACCTGTGAAATCTCCAGGAAAGACCCAGTCTGAGTTTCCATAACCAAGTATGACAGGCAGGGAATGCTCTGAAATGGTTGAAAAATAAATGTATAAACGTTACTACAATGACTTCTCACCTCACATCTGTCAGAATGGCTCAGTTTCAACACACAGGAAACAACAAGGGTTGCTCAGGGTGTGGAGAAAAAACAACCCTTGTGCACTGGCCATGGGATGTAAATTGGTATCGCCACAGTGAAAGCCAGTATGGAGGGGCCTCAATGAATTAAAAACACAAATACCATAGGATCCAGTGATTCCACTACTGGGTATTTATTTACCCAAGGGAAATGGAAATACTAATTTGAAAAGATATATGCACGCCTATCTTTATTATAGCATTATTTACAATAGACAAGATATGGAAGCAACCCAAGTGTCCACCAATACATGAAGAGACCACACACACACACACACACACACACACACACACACACACACTGAAATATTACGCAGCTATAAAACAGAATGAGATCTGCACATCATGGATGTACCTAGATGGTATGAGGGTAAGTGAAATAAGTCAGACAGAGAAAGACAAATCCTATATGATTTCACTTCTGTGTAGAATGTAAAATGGGGAATAAATGAACAAACAGAGCAAAAGCAGAAACAGACCCATAAATGCAGAGAATTGACTCTTGCCAGAGGGAGGGGAGGTGGGGGGATTGACAAAATGGGTGAAGGGGAGAGGGAAGTTCAGTGTTCCAGTTATAGAATGAATAACCACAAGGCTCAAAGGTACAGCATAGGTTATCTAGTCAGTGGTATCGTAACACCATCATACTTTACCAGATGGGTGCTACACTTACGGCGAACATGGTGGACCATCCATTACATTGTGTGCGAGGTAGACCTCTGTTTAACTAAATATATCAAAGTTTGGGTTTCCATGTTATGAGTGGTAGTACTAACTAGAGATTAAAAGTTCCCACGGCCAACTTTGTTCCTACACTGGTCTTGCCTTATTTAGGTCCATAATAACTAGCAAGACATTCCAAGCCTTCAGGGGGCATTCAGCTACCCAAGGAGAGAGACTGCGATCAAATGGTCCTGGTAGTTGTGCCTCTATTTCTCTATACGCTGCCTGACTATTTTCTTCCCTATGAGCTCCCACTCCTACATCACTCTTCGGCACGGTTCTGTGGCCTTCCCCAACCTTTCAAACTTGAGCCTCTGAAGCCATACACTCCTACAACAAGGATGGGCTCAAATGACCGAGGGTAGGAACCATGGCCTGCTCCTGGAGAACAAGCGAACTGGGAGTCTCAGTCATCCACACAGTCCCCTCAACATAGGCATGTTATCACCGATCCAGATGAAGCTCCCTTACTGATTTGACAAGTCAGTCCTACCCCTGCCCAGCCCTACAAGTACATGGGAAGGGCATCACAGATTTAGGAAAAGAGGTGGAGTGAGGAGACAGCTTGCCTTGGGCCATACATCTCTGATGTGCGGAATCTCCACCCCCCACCCCCAATTCCTTGAGAGGATCTAAGCTATCCTCCCTCAGTTGGGGTGGAAGTAGGGGATATCATATTTGTATTTGCTGTAAACAGACTCTTCCCAGCAGCTCAAATGATTTTTAATCTCTCTCAACAGAAAATCTGAGGTATGCTCGCACCTCCAATGAAACCAACACACACAAAAGCAGAAACCTGGTCACGACCCTCTTGAACTCTCTATTTGAATATGCCTTTCTAAACAACTCCTCTAATCCTGGGTCCTTCATTCCTGTCATTCACCTTTATCTCACTTGGCATAAACCCCCATATTCTGACATCTTTCCTAAAACTCTTGTTTCTATCCAACTCAGTGTTGTTCTTCTTGAAACCTGGTCTCCTCTGCTAATTCGACTCTTACCCTCCTTCATTGTATTCATTAGACCCACTCTCCAGATTTCTATCATTGAAATATTTGTCTGCGAGATGAAGACAAAAAAAACAAAGAAAGAAATGAAAGAAAGAAAGAAGAAAGAGAGAAAGAAAGAAAGAAAGAAAGAAAGAAAGAAAGAAAGAAAGGAAGGAAAAGAACCCGAATGTAAATCTCATTTCTGTGACTTATCATATCTAACTAGGTCACTTCAATCTCTTTTGAGTTTCAAACTGTCCATGTAAGCAACCATTGGGCAAGGAGGCTAAACAGAGGTTGAATTACCAGAGGGTATTTTGATGAATCAATCTCTGAGGTTCCCTAAATCTTGAGACTATAAGTAGTTTTGATTTGGCCTCTGGAAAAATGGAGAGTCCTTAGCTGGCAGAAGGGGAAATATTAATGGGAAAAAAAAAAAAAAGAAATACCAAGAAACCCAGAGAAGAAAGTAAAAAGGCAAAAACACAGTACAGAAACTTCATAGGGAAAAAATCTCCAAAAAAGAAAAAGCTTCCTAGAACTAGTCAAGGGTACTAGTCCAAAGGGAAACCAGACTGGGAACTTAGGCAACAGAGAATCCTCGAAATATCCTAGCAATATCCTTGCGATAGAGACTGAATTTAATTAACGTAACATGGTCTACAACTAGATACCCTTCCCTTACAGAAAACTCATTTGTCTCAAGAAGAGGGGATATCATCACATCTAAGGAGATGCCTGACGACATCTTGCTTATTATGTAAAAGCCTTGACACCATGGCCATAGCTGACATCCATCCTAAAATCTCGGATGGTAAAAACAAGGGACTAGTTACCACTGCACTAATGACTTTTGTTAGCACTAGGGGTCAAATACATAAGGGCAAATGCTTGCACTAACCTGGTTTCTTAGGAAAACCCTAAATTAGAGTTCCGACATGATTAGCTTTGACATTCTGAGTTGATCTGCCCTAGGATCTGTATCTTCATCTCAGTGCTGCTGAGGAACCAGAGAATGGATGTGGCAGCTACACAGGCTGACGGGAAAAGCCCCTCAGCTACCCATTAACTATGGAATCATGGTCGAGTCTTCAACCTCCCTGAACCACAGTTGCCAAAGTAATAAAAAGTAGGCTACAACAACACAGCTATTTTGCAAAGCTATGCAATGCCTATATAATTTAACAGATGTTATGCATAGGATATAGTGTCTTGTCCAGGGTAGACCACTCAACAACTGCTTTTGTTCTCTGCGTTCCCTTAGGAAACACATAATTTTCAGTTCATTCGTTTCACTTCCTTTCCTTTCATTTTCCATTTCATTTCATTTCATTTCATTTCATTTCATTTCATTTCATTTCATTTCATTTCATTTCATTTCATTCCTTTATACTTTGAGAGTGAGTGCACACAGAAATCGGGAAAGATATCCCAAGGAGGCTGTCAGCGCAAAACCCGACGTGGGGCTTGATCTCACAAACCTGAGTTGAAGTCAAGAGTCACAATCTTAACCGACTGAGCCACCCACGTGCCCCAACGAATGTCACTTTTACAAATCCATAAAAATCCTACCTGGCTATAGAATCTTCCTCAGCATTCTTATCTGCTCCTAAAGAAGAAAGCAAAATACATGTTAAATCAACAATTGAAAAATAGAGGAAATTACAAGTGTACAGCTTATGATTTGTGAAAAAGTATTGCTTTGGGACCACACCTGGAAACCACACTGCACTGAAATGTAATTATACCATTCGTAGGCTTAAAGCACTAAGAAATTTTACTTTCTCCTCTATATTGACCAAAAGCAAGAGTGGGTTTAATCAAAATTTGACACCTACAGGTGAACTGATGTTTACAATGGCCATCACTGACCAACTCTATGACACTGGAGGAAAATGGTGTCGTTAGGAGAATGATTATCACAAGCTGACAATGTCAAACTGTAACTAGCATGATTTTTCTGGACTTCCACCCCTATAGAAGTTAAAAGAGAGTTTTTTTATTTTGCTGTAACACAGCAGAACTTCCCCAGCCATTTAGTAGAGACTGTTCAGAGTTAGGATGAAACAACACCTCACAAATGTGCTCCATAGCTATTGTACTTTGCATCATGGCCAAACCATAACAAGCAGACTCTCCCTGGCCTTATTTCCAATGCCAAGGTAAGTTGGAAGGCTGTGGCATTCCAATTTGATAAACTTCTAACTTCTCGACACTGTCTCCTTCCATTGCTAGAGAGTCTATCTAGACCCACCGCACATCACAGAGGAGGATCCCAATGTTGGTACTATGTAGTGGCTCATGATGTCATTTTTCTCAACCCTCCCCATTGGGTGACACACATCTAGAAAAATCATGCTTGTTTTCATGGAAGGCATACGTCATCAGATCCTCTACTGATGAGCAACAAAACAAAACAAAGGGCAAAGAATATCTTGAATGCTTACATTCAATTAGTGGGGAATTTTAATTTTCTAAACATTCAACGATAGCCACTGTATGATTGTTACTATATGACACTCTTTAAAGAGCAAGACTATGGAGGTAAGGGTTGGGGTGAATGTAGGGAAAAAGGGGCACACCCCCAAGGACTATTTTTTAAATTTTTTTAACGTTTATTTATTTTAGAGACAGAACATGAATGGGGGGAGGGTCAGAGAGAGAGGGAGACACATAATCGGAAGCAGGCTCCAGGCTCCGATCTGTCATTCCAGAGCCTGACACGGGGCTCGATCTCGTGAACCACGAGATCATGACTTGAGCCAAAGTCAGACACTTAACCGACTGAGCCACCCAGGCGCCCAAGCACAGAGGACTTTTAAGGCAGTGAAACTCTTTCACGCGATACGACAAAGGTGGATTCACATCATTACACATTTGTTAAAACCCATAGAATGTATAACACCAAGGCTGAACACTAATGCAAATTAGAGACATTGCCTGAAAATGATGAGTTAGTGTCCATATAAAATGCACCACTCTTGTCAGGGTGCCTGGGTGGCTCAATTGGTTCAGCGTCCATGTCTGGATCTGAGCTCAGGTCATGATCTCACATTTCATGGAATCAAGTCCTGCATCAGGCTCTGTGCTGACAGCACAGGATTCTTTCTCCCTTCTCCCTCTGCCCCTTGGCTGCTCACACGCATACATGCTCTCTCACTCAAAACTAAACAAAGGAACTGAAAAAAAATTACTACTAAAAATGGACCACTGTCGTGCAAGATGTTAACAACAGGGGAGGCTAGGCGTGTACGGGAGCGTGGTATGGTATATGGAGACTCTCTGTACTTTCTATTATATTTTGCTGTGAACTTAAAACTGCTGAAAAAATAAGGATCATTAAATGTAAAAAACAATCAAACAAAGTACAACCACCAAACACGGTATCCATTGAAGCTACTCTTAGCATATATTAACCATGATACAGTCACCTTGAACATTAAGATAGAGATCAAAGTAACACAATAGGGATACTGTCTCCCATATGGAAGTATATGAAAATACATAAAGCAAAATACAAAAATACAAGTTATTTGTATATTTAGGCAAGAAAACAATTGATGAATATGACCAAATATAACTATAAACAGGGATTCAGCACTGTATGAATCAAACCTGGGTTTTCCATATAATTGAGATTTTATTCTAATTTTAAATCAAAAATCATTATGCTGATCGTATCTAAGAATCATAATGAAAGCTTAATCATAGAAAAAAAAGATGATAATGACCTAATATTGCCCTAGTCTTTTTTGTACAAATACCTACTTCATATGGATGATGAAACTGAAACCAGTACCATGATAACCATCATTTTACTTGCTATTAAAATAAAATTTTAAGACACCACCAAAAATGAATTGAGGGCTGTAATTTCTATGCAGAAAAGGTTTCATCCAGCAGGCCGAAGATGGCTACCCTCAGAATATCCTACTTGAATGAATGGCCCTTGGTTGTTCCCTGGGATCTTGGATTTAAGGAAGGTTTCCACCATTCCCTAGCTTGGTAATAGAAGCTCACTGTGCCTAAGTATTGGTAAAATCAGTGTGCTTAAGGCCGTACACTTGATTTCTTTCTGGAAACCTGGAATTTTGGGACATGCTAAGGAGAAGATGCCTATGTGCTTAGCATTTGATGAAAACCTCGGGCACTGAGTATCCATAAGCCTCGTACTGGCAGACAACATTTCACTTGTGCTGTCCTAATTTCATGCTGGAGGAATTAAGCACATCCTGCTAACTCCATAAAGATAGGAGTCCTGGAAGCCTGTGCTTGGTCTACTCTGGACTTCACCCCATGCACCATTTGTCTGTGCTGATTGGCCTTTCTAGCCTGTCCCCATAACAAACCATAGGCAACAACTGTATGCTGAGTCCTGTGAGATCTTCCAGTGAATAATCAAATCTGGGTGTCGTTGTGGTGCCTCTATCACAACGCATTATATGAAATTTTATTATTTGGGTTGATGTCACACACGTGGCTACAGTCAGAAAGTTATGTCACAGAATACCTTTCCTGGAATCTCTTTTTCTTGGTATTTGCCTTGAAAATTCCTACATCCCTATATATCCATGCGAAGAAAGGTTTAAAAGGAATAGATGAAATCATGATGTCACAAAGTGTGAAACAAGCAACAGTCCTATTTTACTCAGAAAAAAAAAGAGAGAGAGAATCCTGGTGGTTGCCACTATGTTCTACCATACACAAGTTCCTCTCAAATATGAAAAATCAGTTAATTTTTCCAACTAACTAGGACTTAGTTCATTTTTCTGGCAGATAGGAATGAAAAGAAGTAACAGGGATTGTTCTAGAAAAAACAGAACTATCAGACACAGTATAGAAACATACTACTGATTATAGTTTTTTGTTTCTTTCCTTTCCTTAATTTCTTAGAAAATTAAAAATATACTTCACCTATTAAAGGCAATCATTGCCAAAATAATCAAAAGTCATAATTACTGTATCCTCATTCCTGCTGCTCTCCTCTGTTCATCTGATAAAGTCCTACACATTTTTCATGTCCAATTTACATGCTGGCACACAACCTGGAAACTTCTGAATCTTCTGAGAGTTCTCTCTCACCCCTTAACTTTTCATATTCAGGAATCACAGATTCGTATTACTATACTGTTTTGGTCTCTGCTTTGTCTTTTCCCTGCCATTGCCCTAGTCAAACGTGAGTTCTTAACTGATAAAAAAGCCACAAAATATTATTGATATTTCTTAAATGAATAAAAAAAATAAGCAAAACAAATGAGAAAGACACAAGGCCCTGAAAAAAAATTAATGGAATAAATTGAACCCCCTGACGTTTTCAAACTACACAGCTGAAAGTTTCACAATGGACTAATACTAGGCTAAGAAAACAAGAGCTTCCTTTGCCTCCCAGTCTCTTTATGTGGTTTCCTATAACCTATCCTCCATATGAGGGTTCAGCATGCTATGGCCACAGGTCAAATCCAACCTGCCATCTCGTTCTGTAAATAATGTTTATTGGGGCATGGCCCCATGTCTTCACTTACATATTGCTATGGCTGCTTTCACACTACAAGGGCAGAGCTGAGAAACCACATCACCTAAAATATTCACTGGCTTTTTAGGAAAAAGGCTTGGTGATCTGTATTTTATGCCATAACCAGAGTGTCCTAAACTCAAATCTAATCTTATTAGTCTTCTGCTTCAAATTCTCCAAAATCCCTGCATCACATACTGCTGGTTCCGTCCCTAAGAGCCATTCCATATTCTTCATTTTTGCTAGAGAATCACAACTTTATTTGGATATTTATTGTCTCCATACACAGAAAAGGTGGCCTCACCCTGGCTTCAAAAAGAGAAAGGATTATTCTAAGCTAATCACAGTACCTGATTTACCAGGGACCACTTTAGGAATGAGTATGTGACATAACCTAGTCTTTAAAATGTTAGAGGAAGTCTACTGCAAGCCTCTTCCTAGTGAAAAGAAACACCTAAAGAAAAGCAGTCCTTCCCACCCACTGGATGTTGCCATGTGAGAATATGATACCTGGAGCTGTTGCTAAATAGCCATCCCGGAAAGGAGAAATAAAAATACCCCCAACTCCAGAACTGAACAAGTGATGACTGGGATCCTGATGACATCACTGACCATCAAAACATTTCTGGTTCCTACTGTTTTAGTCACTGTTAGAAGTCACCTATTATTTGCCGCTAAAAGCATTCTACCGAAGAAATTTCCCAAGGCCTATCGGGTAAGATCTACTGCTTTCTATAGCACTAACAAACTTCCATAAGCTTGTCTTACCTACGTATTCACCTCATTCCCAACCATTCCCATAGCACACGTTTTCTACCAGCAAAACCCAACTGCTCATAAATCCTGCTAAGTTCACCCCTACACCTTCGCCTCTGCACTGCTGTGTACTCCGCCAAACACGTAATCGTGATAGTTTACCAACATTGTCAAACATACAAATGTTGGTCCTTCTGCCTCTCTACCTGGCAAACTGAACTCCTCACTCTGCATGCTTACCGTAGATTCTACCCAGTCCTTGAAAACTCAGATTCCTCACCGGGAACTTACGGTAACTGGAACAAATGCCAATATAAAATAACAATGATAATTATAAGCTCTATGAGACTCTGGCACCCAGTAAGCACTAAATAGAGTAAATAATACAAATGGCAGTGGTAACAACAGACTCCTGGGTTGCAGAGACTGGTTTTTGAATGTTTGTATTCTACAACAACGGGATAACACTTAGTAGCTAACAGGCACTTAAGAGTTACTTGTGAAGTGAACAAATGGACATGAATAAAAATGATCCCTTTGAAAATTATTTTTAAAAACCACAGAAACTTTTCTGTTTCAAAAACCGCAGGGACAGCTCTATTCTGTTATGAGCACCTTAATGATCAAAACGCTGTCTGTTCTATCTTTACCTTTCCTGTAACTTCCAAAACTAACCTACAGAAATCCTTTGGTAACAGTCTACCAAGTTAAAGCTTTCTTCCTACTTTTCAGATTGTACAGTGCACTAGGTGCCACAACTAGGGAGCAACAGTAGCATTTTGTGTGTGTGTGTGATTGTGAAACATTTTTGTGCTGTTATTATAATTTCTGGAGCCCAAGTTGCCCTATTTGAATACTTGCGAAGATAACATTTTGACTAATGGCAACGGACTATCTTATTCTAACAAAATTACAGTGTCATGACAATTCTCCAACAAACAGAAGAAAACACTGTTCTAATGAAGTCAACATATCTCATTCTGGATTTGTTGTTGTTGTTTTTAAATGTTTATTTTTTTTTGAGAGATGCAGACCATGCATGTACAGGGGAGGGGCAGAGAGAGAAGGAAAAGGGAAAATGCCACACAGGCTCTGAGCTGTCAGCAACGAGCCCGACAGAGAAGTCTGACACAGGACTCCAACTCACCAACTGCGAGATGATGATGACCTGACCTGAAATCAAGAGTTGGACACTTAACCGACGCAGCCACCCAAGCGCCCCTCTCATTCTGTCTTGATTTATGAGGAGTGAAGTTGATAATGGTGAGACCTTGTTGAGACAATATGTGAAATAACCTATGCCTCTCAACAAGGCATTGCTTTTCTTCGGTACTCCTGGAAGCTATCTGTAAAAAAACAATCTCATTGGCAGTGCTGCACACTAGCTAAGATTTTCAATTCTTATTATTTGCCATTTGTTTATGGTACCAGGAAAGTACTGTAGAATTCCCAGTTTGAGGGCTGGTTCATTTTTTAATGAGACAAATCGCTAGGTAACAATTTTTACTGAATATAATCCATTTGTAAACATTTTATAAAAGATCCATTTTTATAACAAGTGCAATTTGTTATAATATGTTTATGGAGGAAACATAAAACATACTAACTTAAAAATCTTTTTTCCTCTGGGCACCTGGATGGCTCAGTTGGTGAAGCATCTGACCTTGGCTCAGGTCGTGATCTCGCAGCTCACGAGTTCCAACCCCACATTGGGCTCTCTGCTGTCAGTGGTGGAGCCTGCTCTGGATCCTCTGTCTACCTTCCTCTGTCCCTCTCTTGCTCTCTCTCTCTCTCACTCTCTCTCTCTCTCTCTCAAAATTAAATAAACAGTTAACAAAGCATTTTCGTATTTATTACACAAAGATGTCACATGGTATTTTAGGGGTCATGACTAAAATAATGAATTTCTTTTCAGATAATACTGCCTTATATTTTCAATTACCTACAGTTAACTTCTTAAATAATTCTGAACGTTAGACTATAAAGAGAGAAATTAAGAAAGAAAAAAATATACCTGCAATTTACACATTGGTGTTCTTTTCTTCATTGTTCTTTCATTATCAAAACACCCTTACTCTGACTTTACTTATGTTAGGACCACCAAGAGCAATTCACTATGTAAAGTCTTACCAGGATGGCTGTTTTGCAAAGAATTTTTAAGCATGATTTCTTCTTTATGTCGGCAAATTATTTCGTTACTGCTATGTATAAAAAAGGGTGATAAATAATATTACTATTTTAACGCTGATATGAAAAACATTTACCAAATACATCAAATTCTTAGAGTATTTCAACTAATATCAGAGCAAATATCAAAACTTTAATTACCCCATATACTTCAAATTTGTACGTTCTAGAAGCTTTTCATTAAGTCTGTACTTAAAGAATAAAAAAACAGGAAGATGAACCAGTCATGAATTGAGGGCATTCTAGCTTAGTAAATTAGAACTAGCTTGCCAGGGGCACCTGGGTAGTTAAGCATCCAACTTTAGCTCAGGTCATGATCTCACGGTTTATGGCTTTGAGCCCCACATTGGGCTCTGTGCTGATAGCGCAGAGCCTGGAGCCTGCTTCGGATTCTGTGTCTTCCTCTCTCTCTGCAACCACCCCACCCCAGCTCGTACTCCGTCTCCCTCTATCAAAAGTAAATACACATCAAATAGAAATGAGAATAATTAGAATTCGCTTTCCAGAATGGAAAGAGTTTGGAACTCAGAAGTCCTAGCTCTATAACCTATAGCTATTTGTTCTTGGAGAAGCCACTTCTCTTTGGCTC
Source organism: Puma concolor (assembly GCF_028749965.1). Classification (NCBI taxonomy): domain Eukaryota; kingdom Metazoa; phylum Chordata; class Mammalia; order Carnivora; family Felidae; genus Puma; species Puma concolor. The sequence goes on from NC_141683.1 coordinate 70,597,676, forward strand.
AAAATCTCCCTCTATAAAACAAGGGAAATTACTGCCTTATTTTATAAGGTTGATAAGAGGATTTAATGAGATATTATACCCAAAACATGGCCTCTCAGGCCATGGCCTCTTAGGTGATGCTCATTACTCTGGGAAGGGCAAGATGAGACCTTCCATGACTTCAGAAAAAGATGCTCCACAGGATTTAAACCGGTGGTCCAGGGGCACCTGGGTGGCTCAGTCCGTTGGGCATCCAACTCTTGATCTCAGCTTGGGTCTTGATCTCAGGCTCGTGAGTTCAAGCCCCATGTTGGACTCCACGCTGGGCTTGGAGCCTACTTAAAAAAAGGCAGGGGTACATATCTGCTAACAAAGGAGAAAGAGAAGTCCGATCTCTTCCTGCAGCATCATTTGAACCTCTCTGACAGCTTAGAATGGTCCCAACTAACATCTTCTGGCAAAACAACAACAACAACAACAACAACAACAACAACAACAACAAACCAAACAAGATCCTCAAAGGGTAACTCATAAGGAAAGTCTAGGCTAAGATATAGGTTCCACATAAGGTCTTTGAGTGTGGAGGGACAGGGGTGTATGGCGAAAGCCAGGAGGCCCAGCTGCCCAAACAGGGTGCTGGTGCTTTGGGATAGCTGCTGAGCATATGTGCATGTGCAGTGAACAAAGAAACTTTGTAGCTTTGAAATCTAAGTGTGGAACACCATGAAGACTGAAAACTGGATCAGCAAGGGAATCCTGGGAGTAAAGGTCAATCACAACCAGACTGCAGCACCAGTTTCAACAGCAATGCTGCAGCAACAGAATCAAAGGAAACTGTAGAATGATCAGGATGTCCTTTTTTCCCCTCCAAATGACTTGTGAAAGAGGACTGTCTCTTTGGTCTTAGGGTGCTCCTTAGGTTCGTGGAAAATTCAAGGGACAGGGTACAGGAGATAGCCCTCAAAGGAAAGTAGAGGGTCTTCTACAAAACTGAACATTTCAAGACCCAAGTTACTAGTTAGAAAACACAGATGTAACATTATTTGTGTCCCATGCAGAGGGGTTATACTTGAAATGAAATGGATAAGGTTAGGATCCTGGAGGATAAATGTCTCAAAAGTCCTGAGATAAAGAATCCTGCACACATTCCTACTTCCAACTAGTCTAGTCCTTTGCTTGATTTCTGGCTAATGTTGTGGACTAACCGACTGCCATTCCAAAACTGCCTGATCAAACTACGAAATCCCATCTGTTACATACGAAGTTAACAGTTAAATTATTTTAAACCTCAGTTTAGTAATAACTAGCATTTTAATACAAACACTTACAGATTAAAACCCTTAATATAAGCATATTCATCTGCAGCCCATCCATATACATCTTGAGGAAAGGGATCAATACCTTGCTGAAGAAGCAGCCTGACTACATTTGTTGAGTCATAATTTACAGCAAGCATGAAGGCTGTTCTAAAATAACAGAGATAACTTCACTCTTAGGAATTTAGAGTTATTTAAACAGCTAATTTGATATACTTTATCAGGTTAATATCTTGCCTATCTGTTCAGAATCGACCATTTACATGTTTCAGTGTTCATCTGTGTAAATGATCTCCAAGAGTAAAATGAAGGGACAAAAAGGAAGCTTCTTGTCCCACTTGGGTAATGTATTATAGACTTGCTAATTTAACGTCTTTTGATAAACAAGAAACTATGCTAGGTCACTTATCTGAATAGGTAAAGATTTAAAAAAAAATAATTCCCCACGTATTCCTTAATCTGATATAGTGCACTTCAAAGCCATCTAGAGGTCAAGCAAGTATAAAAACTATCTGCAGGCTTAAAATGATAATATTTTAATGCGAATGCTAACAAAAGAGGCATAAAGACAGTTAACGATGCTGATAAGCATATGGTAGGCACTAAATTAAATGCTATGTATATAAAATATTATTTACGCACAACCACCCTTGAAGGATATATTATTATCCTCCTTTTCATATCAGGTAACATATTTAGTGATGATACGTAACACTCCCAAGGTCACAACACCTAGCCAGTAGGAAAGCTATGAATCAACTTAGTCTTGTGTGAATCTAAAGCACATCTCTTCCTTCTTTATCACCCACCTATAACTTATCCTCATTAAAGGATAAGTCTATACAGTGAAAGTTATCTTTCATCTTTCTACTCCTACCAATTGAAAATAAAATCAAAAATACATATACTGGACATGAAAAAGGATAAAACCTGATGAGACTTGGTAATAGTAATTAATCATCACTTAGAGATCACCTAACGCCATCAGTATTACTCAAAAAAGAAAAAAAAGCAATTTAAAGAAAAGTGTCATCCAAAAGACACAACAACTCCTATTTATGTTTAATATGCATCTTTTTTTTTTAGCATTTATTTGCTTTTGAGAGACACAGCTCAAGCAAGGAGAGGGAGAGACAGTGGGATACACAGAATCCAAAGCAGCTCCAGGCTCCAAGCTGTCAGCACAGAGCCCGGCCTGGGGCTCGAACCCACGAACCATGACATCATGTCCACAGCCAAAGTCATAGACTTAACCAACTGAGACACCCAGGCACCCCAATATACATCTTTGAAGGAAAAATGTATATGAAGTAGAAATTTTTTTTTAAGTTTATTTACGATTTATTTTGAGAAAGAGAGAGAGTGCACACGAGAGTGTGGGCAAGGGGCAGAGACACAGAGAGAGAGAGAGAAAGAGAGAGAGAGAGACAGAGAGAGACACAGAGAGACAGAGAGAGAGAGACAGAGAGAGATTGAGAATCCGAAGCAGGCTCTGCACTGTCAGCACAGAGCCTGATGTGGGGTTCAACCCATGAACCATGAGATGATCACCTGAGCCAAAGTCGGATGCTTAACCAGCTGAGCCACCCACGTGCCTCTATGAAGTAGAAGTGTAAAAAATACCATAAAAGGGTTAAGAAGGCCAATATTGTGCCATTAAGTAAATTAAGAGCTGAGAGTCCACCCTTTATAAAACTAAAGTGAAATCCCTTTAGTTAACACAAAATCATGTGGCAGGAAAAAAAACAAAAACAAACAAACAAACAAAAAACATTGCAGGAGCAACTGGGTGACTCAGTTGGTTAAGCATCAGACTCTTGACCTCAGCTCGGGTCTTGATCTCAGAGTCATGAGTTCACGTCCAGCATTGGACTCCACACCGAACATGGAACCTACTTAAAAATAAACACTGCAAATGACATGAGTCAACATCATCAAGGGATATGAATTCTGCTATACCCTGTTCTTCATGTTGCCCAGTCAGAATAATTGCTTTCTACCTAACTGGTGATGTGTTGATATTTTTCATTATATAATTATAAATTAATCTTCTTCTTCTGAAGTTAATCTTCCTGACTTGAATAATTATTACCACTGTAGAACCATACTAAGGTTTAAAAGAAAACTACTGCACCTTTTTAATTTATCCTCTGCATGTATATTTGCTGCCTTTTCTACCAGAACTTCCACTATTTGCTGTTTGTTTTCATTTACAGCAACTAGAAGTGGTGTGATGTTATCCTGTAAAAGAGCAAAAACAACTTAGAATTTACAAAATTATACCTTTCCATACGGAATTTTAAAACATACAAAAGATCCTCTAAACTTAAACATATAATACAAAAAGTAAATAATAAATGGCCTCTTCCTTCCCACCACTGTGCTTTCACCTGCTGCTGCTTCTCTTTAAAATAGCCCTCCTCCACTGGGGCACCTGGGTGGCTCAGTTGGTTAAGTGACCAACTGCAGCTCAGGTCATGAGCTCAGGGTTTGTGAGTTCGATCCCTGCATTGTGCTCTATGCTGGCAGCGCACAGCCTGGAGCCTGTTCCAGATTCTCTCTCTCTGTCTCTCTCTCTCTCTCTCAAAAAGAAATACACATTAAAAATGGTTTTTAATAAAATAGCCCTTCTCCACCTTCTTCAACAGATTATATGAAGTCATTCTCCCAAACTCACTTCAAACACTCACTGGTTCCAAGATCGTTGCTTCTATCACAGTACTTATCATGGTATACTGTAGTAATTGTTCCCTATCTAAACCAAGTGCTTCTTGAGGGCAGGGGCTATTTCTTATCTCTGTATCTCCAAACTCCAAAACACAGCAGTATATGCTTTAAGTACTTTTACTGAATTAATAACCTAAATGATGATCTCTGGAGTAGTGTTTCTTAAATTATCTTCCAAAGAATACCTTCTTTGCCAGAAGGTAAGTACTATGTCCCAATGGAAAGATTTCATGACCATCTATGTTTGAGAAATATTATAAAACTGCATTATATGTCTGGCATTACAGAAACCCATGTAAATCTGCTCAGTCCCCATTTGACAATCCTTTTTGTGGCAAACATTCACATTTGAGGAATCAGAGTTTCAGGGATATAGTTTGGAGAGATTTCCGATAAAGATGAAGCTTTTCCCCAAGTTATACAAACTTGCTTGTCTTCTGTCAGTGGTATCAGGATCCACTGACATCCGAGATGTCAACATAAGGCATCGCTGCTCCAAATGGGTCACCAAGGAGATGGGCTCAGAACTCCAAGAGTGAAGCTTCAAATGAACTTTGATTACTTAATATTAAATAGCCCATGGGCTTTCTCCTATTATAAAATGCTAAATTTTTATCTTAACTGTTAGGAAGCTCCATATGAAATTTCATTGTCAATTATAATAATCCTGGGACCCTAATACATATCTACTTCTAAAAAAATCTGTATTCTAGTTGTATTCCAGTTTCCACTGGAATAGCTACTTACTTTATATTTTAGGCAAAATATAAATTGGAAATAAAAATATAATGGCTTATCAATAAAAATTCAAACACTGATTTATACAGATCATTTTTAGCATAATGAAAGTGACTACATTATTTGCATTTTTAGGGAACAATGCTGAGGAGAAAGAGAATATTGTCTGCAATAGGCATAACCTATTCAACTGTAACCATGATTAATCTAATACGGTTTGCAAATATTCCAATAGGAATACGATTATTCAAATTTTGTTTCTTTTAATGTTTATTTATTTTTGACAGAGAGAGACAGAGCCTGAGCGGGCAAGGGGCAGAGAGAGAGGGAGACACAGAATCCGAAGCAGGCTACAGTCTCTGAGCTGTCAGCACAGGGCCCCACACGGGGCTCAAACTCACAGACAGCGAGATCATGACCTGAGCCGAAGTCGGACGCTCAACCGACTGAGCCACCCAGGCACCCCAGGAATACGATTATTCATAGTACACAGAAGGAAAAAGTGTCTTGTTTTCAAACTAACTTATGGGGCACCTGGGTGGCTCAGTCAGTTAAAAGGCCGACTTCGGTTCAGGTCATGATGTCATGGTTTGTGAGTTCAAGCCCTGCATTGGGCTCTATGCTGACAGCTCAGCCTGGAGCCTGCTGGGGATTCTGTGTCTCCCTTTCTCTCTGCCCCTCCCCCACTCATGCATGTGCTCTCTCTCCTTCAAAAATCAATAAACGTTAAAAAAATGAATACAATACAAAAACAACTTAGAAAGTCTAACTTGGAAACTTCAATCCTATTCCGAAGACATTAACATAAAATACAAAATATATATTATAAATTAATATGGATTGCCTTGAAAACCTTGAAATCTTTATCAAAATAGACCATAAAACAGAGGCGCCTGGGTAGCTCAGTCAGTTAAGCATCTGACTCTTGACTTTGCCTCAAGTCATGGTCTCATGATTCATGAGTTCAAACCCAGTGCCTCCTAGGGATTCTCTCTCTCTCTTTGTCAAAATTAACTTTGAAAAAAAATTACGAAGGTTTCTTTGTGTCCAAAAGAGATCTGATTAGCGCAGTCTAATATATATATATATATATATATATATATATATATATATATATGTATATGTATATATGTGTGTGTATAAACATATGTGTGTGGGTGTTTGTGTGTGTGTGGGTGTGTGTGTGTATATATATATAATAAAACAGTAATTGTAAACGCAATGCTTATGGAGGCAAAGTAGGTGACTCGAGTAAGTGAAGAACCTAAGTGGGGACAGTAGCAAACTGGACACACCCATACCTCATATAAAAAGGTCAGCCGCTGGAATGCATACCAAACAGTAGTATGGGCTCAAAGTACCAGGTATGATTCTATAAGAAAAGTCTGAAATCCAGATTTCTGCATGAGTGTCATAATTTTAAATGTTGACTCAACGTATGGAGGAAACGAAACACATCCAGGGGCCAAATTTAGTCAATAGCCCACGGGTGTTTTGGTTGTGCATAAAGCATATATTTGTGTGTAAATCTTTCCTGAAGTATCAGTATCACGTTTTACCAAAAACTTAGGCCCCAACATGTAATAAAAAGTGCTATTAAGACTCATAAGAGGGGAGCCTGGGTGGCTTAGTCAGTTGAGCATCTGATGCTTGACTTCAGCTCAGGTCATGATCCCAGAGTTGTGGGACTGTGTCCTGCATCAAGTTTGGCACTGAGCTTGGAGCCTGCTTGAGATTCTCCCTCTCTCCCTCTGCCCTTCTCCCCCACTCACACTCCCTCTGTCTAAAAGAATCACAACAAAAAGACTCGTAACACCCCCCTTAAGAATTTTTCCAATGCTTATAAAAACTGTAATCTATCTGTGTTTAATTCTCCCAGACTGTTAATCAAGTAGACAAATTAGTTCACAACTATGCTGAAACTAAATTATGAAAACAATTCCCAACTGTATTGTCACTAACTGCATGTCCATGTTTAAAACTACCATTTGGATTATGCCAGGGCTATATGAATTTAACAGACATCATAAGACAGTTGGTCACATAGCTTCAACTAATAAAGAAGATTCAAGATTTTCTCCTATTGCAATCAGGAAAACACTGCTTGTAATAACCAAATGGCTATGAATATGAGAGAGAGAGAGAGAGAGAGAGAGAGAGAGAGAGAGAGCAAGCGTGAGTGAGTGGGGGAGGGGCAGGGAGAGAGACTCTCATGTGTCTCTGCACCATCAGTGCAGAGCCCAATGTGGGGCTCGAACTCACAAACCATGAGATCACAACCTGAGTGGAAGTCGGACGCTTAATCAACTGAAAAACCTGGGTACCCCTCCATTCAGTAGTTAGCTTCTTTTAAATTTTTTTTAAATGTCCACTTTTTGTGGGCGAGAGAGAAAGAGCACGAGCAGGGGAGGGGCAAAAAGAGAGGGAGACTACAGAATATGAAGCAGGCTCCAGGCTCTGCCTAAGCTGTCAGCACAGAGTCCAACACGGGGCTAGAACTTGTGAACTGTGAGATGATGACCTGAGCCTGAAGTCAGATGCTTAACCGACTGAGCCACCCACACACCTCAGTAGTTCTTAACCAAGAGTTGTAGCACAGTCTCAAAAAAATATTTCTAAATATCCATGTCTATGTATACACGTTACTAGATTTACTCAAACTCTTCAGGAGAGAGTGTAGGCTTGTTAAAAAAAAAAAAAAAATTGAAACTTCCCCAGGGCACGGGGATTCACCACCACAATCCTAGCTGAGAGTGGTGCAGCAGACAATCACATCAGTCTCATCTATGTGGCCAACTCCCTCTATCATTTGAAGATTTAGCCAAAAGAATGACTTATCAAAACTGCATTTAATTTCCCTGAGCAGAGGTAGAACAAGGACTAAATGTAAAGTCAAAATGCAACTTGATTGCATTACTTTTAAACTTCTTACTTCCCATCAAGATATTCTAGATTTCAGAGCAGAGTTTAGACTCTTACCTAAGTGGCTGTTTCTGCCAGAATAGGATTATATGACAGTTAATTATTTGTTCTTTCTTCTCATTGCCCACGTAATCAACCACCTGTTCACTGCCAATCTGATTTCTTCTGAGTCCTCCTACACTTGGTCTCTAGGCAGGTTTGCAACTCACTGTTTCCCTAAGTAACAATTCTACCCCTCAAAAATTGAAGACTCCTTGACTAAACATATAAACTGAAGGGGAAAAAAAAAACCAATAAAACAAACAGCCTCTTCTTGTTTTTTTTTTTTTAATTTTTTTTTAACGTTTATTTATTTTTGGGACAGAGAGAGACAGAGCATGAACGGGGGAGGGGCAGAGAGAGAGGGAGACACAGAATCGGAAACAGGCTCCAGGCTCTGAGCCATCAGCCCAGAGCCTGACGCGGGGCTCAAACTCAGGGACCGCGAGATCGTGACCTGGTTGAAGTCGGACGCTTAACCGACTGCGCCACCCAGGCGCCCCCCTTCTTGTTATTTTATCTCACTTGTCAAATTTCCAAATTGGCCTACTTAGTTCTGACTGCTCCCTCCTTTCCCCTTTTTTCTCTTAAGCCTTGGCCAATAAAAGATAAATCCCATTTTTATAAATCACTTTTTTATCAAATAGGAACTTGTCAACAGCAGCGATGTTTTTTATTGTAAAATGCATTTGTTTTCTTTGAGTTTTAAGACAAAGCCTAGGGCAAATTTTGCTTTCCTGTGTTGTTTTTCACTAATAAAAAAAATTGGATGGGAAAAATATTTGAAAACAGAATAAGTGTTACCTTTAACAAATATACTGTTTTCATAAATATTTGCCATAAATACATAAAACAAAGCAGTATTCTCTGTTTCTTTAAACGTATCCTCATTTAAAATGAAATCTTAGGGGTGCCTAGGTGGCTCAGTTGGTAGAGCATCCAACTTCGGCTCAGGTCTTAATCTCATGGCTCATGAGTTCATGCCCTGCATTAGGCTCTGTGCTGACAGCTGGGAGCCTGGAGCCTGCTTCAGATTCTGTGTCTCCCTCTCTCTGCCCTTCTCCCCGTCTTGTTCTGTCTCTGTCTCTCTCTCTGTCTCTCTCTCTCTCTCTCTCTCAAAAATAAATAAAAAATAAGAAGAAACGAAGGAAGGAAGGAAGGAAGGAAGGAAGGAAGGAAGGAAGGAAGGAAGAAGAAATCTTAGATAAATAAGTTATTGCAAATATTTTCATTCAGGGAATCCTTGAACTTCCATATACGTAAAATTGACCCTGCCCGTGTCAACCAAGGGTGTTCCTCTAGGGGCTTCAGCAGTGAAAGGTAATGCATGTCAAAGAAAAGGAAGGTGGCCCAGCAAGTGTGGCCATCATCTACTCCCCATGTACAGCTACAACCCTGCTGAGGAGCTACACAAGGTTGAGCAGGAGCTACTCTCTGAAGTGGGACACCCCAACATGGTACATGGCTGGCCGAGTGGCTACCAACACAAGTAGATGCCTTTGCTGGATGTCAAGATATGACCTGACCCCAATGCCCTCATCTTCAGAGCACCGGGGCCTGCAGTGCCCAGCACCTACAACCTGCTGCTTTCTCCTCCCGCTTGCACACATCCAAGCTCTCCCTGCTGGGTCTGGGTCTCCATTCCTCCTCCCACCTGTCCCCAGCAGCGCCCCTTGCCTAAGCCCCTGCATAGCACCCAGCCTCCATCATCACCTCACTCCCCTCTAGACCTTTAGTCCTTTATGGGCTCTGAGACTACCATCCACTTGTAGGCACTAATGGAAACATTTTCTTTCTGGGGTGGAAGGGTGGCTGGGAGATACAACTTTGCCCTTTCTGTGGGCACTGCCTTTTTCTAGCCCTCCCTGACTTGGCATTGGAGTTATTTCCATGATGACAGGGCCTGATGTATAGAATTCAGTGAGTGAGTGTGTGTGTGTGTGTGTGTGTGTGTGTGTGTGTGAAATAAAACATTTTGAGGATAAAATATTCATGTATATATATAAAATTTCAAATAATGTATAAATTAGTTCTTTACCTTATTTCTTGCTTCAGTATTCGCATTGTATAGCAGCAACTTCTCTATTATGGATATATTATCACCAAAGGCCGCATAGTGGAGAGCAGTGTTGCCACTCGCATCCCTAATATTTGGATCGGCACCATTTTCCAATAGTATGTTTACACATTTCTCTTCCTGGCACTGTACGGCCTGTCAGTGATATGCCAAGAAACAGAGTGTAAATTCTGAGCATTTAAAGTAAGCATGCCACAGGTTTCACCAATTCGTTTTCTTTCTAGGCAATAATTTCATTTTCATTCTAAGTAATGACATCAAATCCATCTCAGGCAGACATAGCTGGTACTACATACCTTCATGAGAGCTGTCCTGTTTTCATGATCACAGAGGTTAAGATGACATTTCCTCTCTACTAGGAGGGTCACCACTTCTGGATGGCCATTGGCACAGGCCAAATGGAGAGCAGTCCTAAAAAAGTGAGAGGACTTTTTAGGAAATGATAGTGCACTCTCTCAAAACTTGCAGTTAATTCAGGAAATTGTAAACATTAAGTAGCATGTTATTCCTATGCCTCCAAAACAAAGATTCAGTTTTCCTCTGGAGAAAGTACAATATTTAGTAGTGATTACTCATCACACTAATAAAAGAGCAGCCTGTTTGAAGAGAAAGAGCATGACCTTGGGATTCAGCTCCACTTGGGTTTGAATCCTAGTTTAACTCTGTCACTCACTAGTTATTGCTTAGACTTATCTTCAATGTCCTCAACAAAAGGGGATAAAAATAGTAGTTGTCTCGTGTCACCCGGCTAGCTCAGTCTGAAGAGCATGTAACTCTTGATCTCAGGGTCGTGAGTTTGAAGCCCCACAGTAGGTGTAGAGATTGGTAAAAAAAAAAAAAAAAAAAAAAAAAAAAAAAAAAAAAGATAATAATAAAATAAAATGCCATGAAATGAAATGAAATAAAATAAAATAAAATACTGAGTAGTTATCTCACAAGACCTCGTTGTGATGCTTAAATGAGGATCTATGCAAGTATTTAGAACACTTCCTAGCATTCTAGCAAATAACATCTCAATAGTTGTTGGATAATATAATTTTTATTTTAATAAAATAATAATAAATAATTATTTATTTATTTATATTATTTATATATAAATTATATATAAATATATACCTATATTATATATAGATATATATATTTATATTATTATTTATAATAAATAATAAATTTATAAATTTTATTTTAAATGAGGATCTATGCAAGTATTTAGAACACTTCCTAGCATTCCTAGCAAATAACATCTCAGTAGTTGTTGGATAATATAATTTTTACAATTTCTACTGCTTTACATAGACAACACTTCAATTAGGTACCTTGATACAATTACACCTACTTTGCAGATATGTTTTAAGGATTAGCAAGAATACTGCATTTCAATGATTCTAAGATGCTTATTTTGTCACATTTTAGTATCTCTGACATTGGAATGCAATGTATAACTCAAAATGTCTTACAACTGTAAATGGCAGGACTTTAAATAAATAATTGGTATATAAAATAGTGGGACACCATAGAATCTTGGTGCCTTCCATTATGTGAAATGATGGTATATACAATAGGTCTATTGCAGTTCTAGTCATATGATTGGCACTTAAAGAAATTTTAGTTCTGAAAAGCATTACAGGAAAAGAGGACTAAATTAAAAAAAGGAAAACATTTTTAAGAACTTCTTACTTTGCTTCTCAAGAAAGTTTAAGCCACAGGAAACTCAGGATTCCAATGACTAGGAACAGTTCATTTTATTAAATATTGAGGTCTACAGATTGTACGAAAATCAAGTATTTCCAGCGATCGATATTAGTAGTTACTACTCTCATAAATTTCAGAAGGTCAGGTGAAGCTTATCTTTTACAATTTCCTATCTTCAGCAACTTTGAAAGGAAGGAGGAAAACTTCCCATTGAGATTAAGTCCTAATACTTCAATGTAAAATTTCTCATCTTAGGGGTGCCTTGCCGGCTCAGTCAGTAGAGCATAGGACCTTGATCTCAGGGTTGTAAATTTGAGCCCCACGATGGGTATAGAGATTACTTAAAAATAAAATCTGGTGCAGAGCCTGCTTTAGATGCTCTGTCCCTCCTCTCCCTTTCCCCCTCCCCCTGCTCATGCTTTCACCCTCAACAATACATAACACTTAAAACATAAAGTAAACAAGATAAAAGCTGGGGCACCTGGGTGGCTCAGTCTGTTAAGCGTGCAGCTCTTGATCTGGGCTCAAGTCATGATCTCATGTTCACTGGCTCAAGCCCCGTGCTGGGACTCTTTGAAAAGTGTATTGGAAAAGTTCCTACTTTCAGCACGGGGCCTGCTTGGGATTCTCTCTCTGTCCTTCCATTCCCCCCACCCCCACCCCCACCCCCACCCCATCCCTCTCACAAAATAAATAAATAAACTTAAAAAATAATATCTTTAGAAAATAAATAAATAAAATGCCTCATCTTGCTCATACTGTGCAAACTGAAGTCTTTGAGAACAAAAGAATCTTGGGTAGAGTATGTCCGCTATATAATATATGTGCAGGTTCTAGGTGATAAATAAACAGATGGAAAGAGTGCATAAATACATTTGGAGAGTTCAATATTTTTAAAGACAAGGTATATAAAGGAAAGCATACTTCTGAAACAGTAAATAATCCCTTATATTTGCTAGGGCTTATTTTTTTCATAAGCACACAACTAATATATTTTATTTTCATGATTAATATAAATCATTTACCTATTACACGTAATAAAGCTACCTATAACAGAAATACTTATGTATATGATTAATATATGCATAATACAATCTACAAGTGCAAATAAAAATACTCCCTTTACTTCTGAAGAGGCCAAAAGTTGTCCAAATGTGCCAATCCTCAAAAAACATTTCAATTAACTCACTTTTCTTATTTTACATCCAAAAATATTTTTTAACACAAAGTGAGAAATTATTTTTATGTATATAAGATCAATATTCTTGCTCTTCTCCAGGATCACTTCAACGACAATAAACCCTTTCTGTTGGGCATAAACTTTTAATAGGACCTTTATACACCTTTTCCTGTAGAAAGCACAGATTTTCTTTGAAGGCAAAGAAAAATGCATGTAAATACAAAGGCTCAGAAATAACAAATGTCGTCACATTTTCCGCATTTTTGGGCTTAACATAAAACTGTAGTCTGCTTGTGTGTACCTATGATCACACTGATTTTTGTTCTCACTTAATGATCCACTAAAGCACAGCTCTGCATCTCTGTGTATATCTATTATCTATGCCACTTTCAACGATCACATATCCATCTTATGGATGTAATGACATTTACTTATAAAAGCCATTATACGAGTTCTTCTTAATACATTGCTATTTTAAATAGTGCTGAGAAAAGCAAAATGTATGTCATTTATCTCTAGTGATTTCCTAAAGATATTTTACTAGAAATAAAATTGATGGGTAAAATGAATACATGTTTTTTAAATGTGGTACTTACACCAAATTGTCTATTGGAAAGTCGAAAACAACTTAAACTTTAAGCGGCAGTATAAGCACCATCACTCTATTTTCACAAAGGTTGTAGATGGAAAATTGTATTTCAGTCCCTTTTTCACTTAAATTTCTTTTTTCCCAGGGACACTATATTTCCCTATGTCCACTGGTCCCTTGTAGATATGCAAAGAAATACTTTGCACGATTTCAAATTACAGGCTTTTGTTCGTTTTGATTTCAAAGACTTCCCTGTAAAACGAAGATAGATTCTGTTGTCTGATACAAATATGTTGTAAATATTTGCAAGTGCATTGTCTTTTATTTTCATAATATTATTTTCTGATAGAGGCTTTTAGTTTTTTATGTTGCTAAATCAATCTCCAGAATTCTTGACTTAAAAAAATATTTTTTAATATTTATTTATTTTTCGGAGACAGAGACACAGAGTGCAAGCAAGGGAGGGGCAGAGAGAGAGGGAGACACAGAATCTGAGCTGTCAGCACAGAGCCTGAAGCGGGGCTCGAACCCACAAAGCACGGGATCATGACCTGGGCCAAAGTCAGATCGCTTAACCTACTGAGCCACCCAGGGGCCCCAATCTTTTTTTTTTTTTTTGAGAGAGAAATAGAGAGAGAGACAGAGAGAGAGAGAGAGAGAGAGAGAGAGCGAGAGAGAGAGACAACACAGAATCCCAAGCATGCTCCACATTGACAGCAGGGAGCCCGTCGAAGGGCTTGAACCCATGAACACCTGAGATTATGACCTGAGCTGAAATCAAGAGTCAGAGGCTTAACTGACTGAGCCACCCAGGCACCCCCCAAAAGTCTTGCTTTTCAAGTCATTCTTAGGATGGGTAAATAGGCATTTGTGGGATTTTTTTCTGTTACTTTTCTTATTTTGCATATTACAATTTTTAAATTGATATCCCATCTGGAATTTATTTTAAGGGAGATAAAATTCTAACAAGTTTTCTCCAAATTGGCTGTTTCTCCACTACTTAGGAATAATTCACCTTTTCCTACTAATACGAAATGTCACCAGTATCAAATTCAAAAGTCTTATGTATATTTGAGCGTTGGTCATGTTCTACTCTGCACCACTCCTTTATCTGTCTTTTCAGCTGTGTGTAAATGAATAATTTGTGGAAATTTCAGGTACATTTTGATATCTGGAAGGGCAAATCTACCTCCTATATAAAAACATAAGTTCTTAGGTTAATTCCAGTTCGTTAACATACAGTGTTCTATCAGTTTCAGATGTACAAGATAGTGAGTCCAAAAATTTCCTTAATGACATCACAAGAAGAGCATGTGTAGCTCAAAATTCTTAAAACCAGGATGCTTTCATTTGCTTTACCTAACACTGACAAATACAGGAAGGGTACACATTTTGAGAAAAAGGAGTCCTCCTATTCAGAGCCATCTTCCACTTCAAAATGTCCTTCCAAGGTCCCTCAGGAAATAGCACACACACCTAAGTGTACACAGACATAAACTGGATACTGGATTTTGTCCCAAGCATTTCTAGCCCAGAAGTTGATTACAGGAATTATTTCTCCCATTATGCACTTTTCTACGACGTTATGGTATGAAAATGAGTCCATTAAAAACCACATGTTGTCGACACTTAATTTCGTGTGTATTACTATTGAAATTTGGGTAAATCACGTCAAACTTGAGAGTCAAGTGGTCTATTCAGGAATTAACGGGTACGTGCCAGGGCAGCTGAAGACTTTGTATTTGCCGCTCACGCTGTCGGCCTGGTGCTAGACCACGTAGGGTTCCCACGACCGAGGGGCAGCGGGACCTCAGGAGGGAAGCGAACCCAGCCCCCGAGGGAGGGCTCGGATGCACAGGTAGAGCTAGGCCAGATGTGCTCTTCTCCCAGGTCCGTCCCACCTCCTCCCTGCCAGCCTCCAAGCCCCTATTACCTGTTCATCTTGTCTCTATCATCCACGCCATTTTCCGCGAAGAACAGAATCTGCTGCACTTGCGCTGCGTTGCCCGTGCAGGCAGCCTTGTGGATCTTTCTGAGATCTCTGTCTTGGACATGGTAACCCAGCAGCAAGTTGTCAGTTGTATTGTTCTTCTGCCCAACGCCCCTGCCCTGCCTCTGCAAGCCAGAAGCGGAGCCCATGGGCGACATGCCCTTCTCCCTCCCGAACCCCCAAATCCTCTTCATTGCGAAGCCTGCGGGCTCCACAGAGACTTCACCCCGCCCTCCCTTTCCGCTGCCTCCCGAGCCCAACACTAGCGCCGGAGACAGGCCAAACCCGCCTGGCCACAACACCCCAGCAGTGAGGATCCGCGTTTGGGTAGCTGCCACTTCTCAGTAACCGGCAACAAGGAATACCGCCAAACACAAACGCGCTTGCGCACTTCAGAAGAGGCAACCACTGCGCATGCGCACAGAGGCCTAACTGTCAACGGTACCCACAGCTCCGACGCCCCCCCCCCCCCCCCCCGGCAGGCCCAGCGCGGGGCAGCGAACAGAGGGGAGGGAGCTCCGGTGGGGGGTGGGGCGGGGTCCAAAGCCACGGAACCTAGCGGGAGCCGGCACCTCTGCTCGCCACGCTCGGGACTCGCCTCGGCAGACTTCTCGCCCCACGCGCGCCTCCCGAGGGTCCCCTCCCCCGCGCCGCGGCCCAGGGTGCAGCCAGGCGGCCCTGCCTGGACCGCGGGAAGGGGTGGAGGTGGGGGCGTGAGGCGGGGATAGGGGCCGGGCCCGGGGCCGCGACGCCCGCGAAGCCTGGAGCCCGCTGCAGCCGCCACCGGATCCCGGGATGGGACAAGAGACTGCGGCGGAAGCCAGCATCTCCCAGCCTGGGGCTCCGGGGGCCGCGGAGCCAACGCCGCCGCCGCCGCCACCGCCGCCGCCGCCGCCGCCGCTGTTGCCTCTGCTGCTGAGACCAGGCTGGAGATGGGAGAGTTGACACTGGCGTCCCGGGGGACCCGCGCCACAGTCCCTCCATCCACGCACTCCTAGCCCTCCGCCTTGAACTCGGCGCTGCCGGCACAATCCCCCCCCCCCCCCCACGCCTTCAGGGCTCCCACAGCTCCCTCCCTCCCTGAGCATGACCCTAGGGGCGGGAGCGGGAATCCCGGGTCCGGGGGTTGGGGGCTTCAAGACAGGGAGGTGGGGGCCGGATGCCAGGGAGACTATTGGGCTCCCACTCCCACACCCAGGCCCCGCTGGGCACTGTGAACGGACGGGAGGGGGCTCCGGTGGGGGGTGGGGCGGGGTCCGGAGCTGCCAAGCCAGGCGGGAGCCAGCACCTATGCTCGCCGCGTTCCGGCCTGCCTTTGGCACCCCTCTCACCCCACACGCCCCTCCCGGGGGGCCCTTTCCGCGCGCCGCGCCCCAGGGTGCAGCCTGGCCGCCGTGCCTGGACCGTGGGAAGGGGTGGAGGTGGGGCCGGGACGCGGGGCCATGGGCCGGGCGCGGGGCCGCGATGCCCGCGATGCCGGGCGCATGCCTCAGCCTCCGCCCCAGCCCGAGATGGGGTCAGAGGCTGCAGCAGACGCCAGCATCTCCCCGCCGGGGCCTCGAGGACCGGGCAGCCATCGCCGCCGCCGCTGTTGCCTGCGCTGCTGAGACCAGGCTGGAGATGGGTAAGTTGACCCTGGCATCCCAGGGAACCCGCTCCGCAGCCCCTCCACCCACGCCCTCCTCCTGGCCCTCCGCCTCCATCTCTGCGCTCCCGGCACAACCACCCTCCCACGGCGTCAGGGCTCCCACAGTCCACTCCCTCCCTGAGCGTGACCCTTGGGGCAGGAGTGGGAGCCCCGGGCCGGGGGTTGGGGGCGTGGAGACAGAGAGGTGAGGGCCGGATGCCAGGGAGACTATTGGGCTCCGACGCCGCCCCCCCCCCCCAGGCCTACAGGGGAACTGCGAACAAAGGGCAGGGGGCTCCGGTGGGGGAATGGGGTGGAGTCTGGAGCCTGGGAGCCTGGCGGGAGCCGGCACCTCTTCTCGCCTAGCTCGGCCTCCCCTTGACACCCCTCTCGCCCCACACACCCTTCCTGGGGGGGGGCCCTCCCCCGGGCCCCTCCCCCGCGCCGCGTCCCAGGGTGCAGCCTGGCGGCCCTGCCTGGAAGGCGGAAGGGGTGGAGGTGGGGGCGTGAGGCGAGGATGTGGGCCGGGCGCGGGGCCGCGAGGCCCGCGATGCCAGGCGCATGCCTCAGCCTCCGCCAGAGCCTGAAATGGGGTGAGAGGCTGCAGCAGACGCCAGCATCTGCCCGCCGGGGCCTCAAGGGCCGCGCAGCCATCGCCGCCGCCGCCGCCGCTGCTTTTGCCTGAGCTACTGAGAACAGGCTGGAGATGGGTGAGTTGACCCTGGCTCCCGGGGGGACCCGAGCCGCAGCCCCTCCATCTAAGCACTCCTGGCCCGCTGCCTCCATCTCCGAGCTCCAGGCACAACCCCCCACCCCCAGCATTCAGGGCTCCCACAGCTCCCTCCTTCCCTGAAAGTGACCCTAGGGGCATGAGCGGGAGCCCCGGGCCAGGGGTTGGGGGCGTCGAGACAGGAAGGTGGGGGCTGGATGCCAGGGAGACTATTGGGCTCCGATGTCCCCTCCAGGCCCAGCTGGGCACTGCGAACGGAGGGGAGGGGTCTCCGGTGGGGGGTGGGGCGGGGTCCGGACCCTCCATGCCAGGCGGGAGCTGGCACCTCTGCTTGCTGCACTCAGGCCTCGCCTTCGCACCCCTCTCGTCCCACACGCCCCTCCCGGGGGGACCGCCCACGCTCTGCGTCGCAGGGTGCGGCCTGGCAGCCCGTGCCTGGACCGCGGGAAAGTGTGGAGGTGGGGGCCTGAGAGGGGGATGTGGGCCGAGCGCTGGGTCGGGATGCCCGCGATGCCCTGTGCTCGCCCCAGACTCTGCAGGAGCTCGAGATGGGGTGAGAGGCTGTAGCAGACGCCAGTATCTCCCCGCTGGGGCCTCGAGGGCTGCGCAGCCATCGCCGACGCTGCCGCTGTTGCCTCCGCTGCTGAGACCAGGCTGGAGATGGGTGAGTTGACCCTGGCGTCCAGGGTGACCCTAGCCACAGCCCCTCCATCCCCGCACTCCTGGCCCTCCGCCTCCGTCTCTGAGCTCCCGGCACAACCCCCACCCCGCCAAGGCGTCAGGACTCCCACAGCCCCCTCCCTCCCTGAGCGTCACCCTATGGGCGGGAGTGGGAGCCCCAGGACCAGGGGTTGGGGGCATAGAGACAAGGATGTGGGGGCGGGATTCCAGGGAGACTACTGGGCTCTGACGCCCCCTCCCCCAACAGGCTGGCCCCAGGACCTTTCCCAGGCCCTGGAGGGCAAAGCCTCATGCCTTAGATCCCCTCCCTAGGCCTGGGCAGGGGCATCCCCTAGGCGCTGGGCTCAAAAGGCTCTTTGTGAGCTGTGCCCCCCACTCCCCAAGCCTCCAGCGGGGTCCTGGAAAAGGGCGGGTGCAGAGGCTGGGACTGTGGCTGCTTGTCTGGACCAGGCGGAGGGGCGTGGGGAGAGCACCCCTAGTCCTTTCATTGGGTTTGGGGCAGGGGGTGGGGGGGCGCGTCCAGGCTCATGTGCTTTTCACTGCACTGCCCAGGGTGGGGAAGGGAACCTGGCTGGAGGAGGGCTCTATCACTATCTGCAAATAGTGGGTTCTGGAAGCTGGGTTGGGGAGGGTAGCTTGGATGTAAGTCAGAATGGTGGCACCTGAGCTGGAGTGCCATGAGAAGCAGAGGTGGGTCTCAGCCAGCCCTAGTAGCTGGAGGTCAGGTGACTCTCCTGGCTCTGGAAGACTCCCTAGAAGGCCTGTGGGCAGGAATACTACCCCAGAGAGACCCCTCCATGGCCCCCCAGAACTGGCACTGCCCCATTCCCATAGCATTCCTTGCCACTCCTGGGACACCAGTCATGACCTGCCTTGATGGGGAGCTGTGGATACTGGCGGGTCACCTCCCCGGGCAGGGCAGGTACTGAAGATCCAGGCCTCCGGGTGCTGAGGAGATAGGCACAGGGTCTTGGGAAAGTTTGGAAGACTTTCTGCCAGTCCAGGGAGGAGAGAGAAGTTGCTGGAAGAGTTGGCTTGCTCAGCACTAAAGGGAAGAGCACTCTAGGTAGAGGGAATGGCTGGAGCAGAGGCTGTGAGATGTGAGCACCTGGTCGGGGTGGAGAGTTGTGGAAGGGGGGGGGGACTGGTCAGGCACGGGAGTGACCCATGTGAACGAAGGGAAGGAGGGCCAGGTGGAGGTGAGGTGTCAGGCCATCCCAGCGAGCTGGCACAAGCAAGCTCCCAAGGACAGTGAGGAGCTGATAGGGGGGCAGTGCTGCCATCTGGCTCAGCAGCCCCTCTGGAGTCTGCCCAGGGTTCCTGCTGTGGTCAGGGCTGTTTGACCCACATCTGCCGGTGGCTGGACCACCCCAAGCAAGTCTGCTTTCTGAGTCTCAGTGTCCACATCTGTCAAACGGGGAGACTCCTCCACAGGGTTGTGGGGAGATCTGCATGAGGTGATGAGTGTAGGGAGCCCAGCACCTGAGGTCTCGGAAAATCCTTGGCCGCTGTGCCAGTATGTTTACCTGGAAAACGGGGGCATTGATGTCAGCTGGTGGGCCAGGCTAACTTTACCCTGTGGCGATGAGGATCCTGTGAGGGCTGGATGTGACCCAGGGAAGCCAGGGCTGGGGGCACTGCAAGTCCGTGTGCTCATGCTATTCTGGAAGAAGAGAGAAGCAGTGGGCCGTGGCCGGGGCGGGGTGGTCCTCCTTGTGCCCCTACGGGCACCTTAGCCATGGCATTCAACGGACCCTGCTGTGTTCCTCAAGGCCAAAGCCTCTTTGTTCTCCTTGCTGCACAATGCACCCCTTCCTCCTAGTCAGCCCTAGCCCTGCACATGGGGGACCAGGGTTCCCTTCCAGAAGGTTCTTCAGACACTGAGACCAACAAACAATATCTTCCTGTGAGGGGCACTGTCATGGGCAGCCGGGTGGAGAGGACACAGACCTTAGCCCCAGGAGAATGGAATCTAGTTGGGCAGCAAAACCAGTTGGGCCTCCATGGTCTTGCGTAGCACTGTGCTGGCTGCTTAGGGGTGTGGGGGGGGGGAGGGCCGGGGTTGGGGTTGTGGGGGGCTGGGCGTTGCAATAATTGCACCTTGGGACAGTCAAGGGCAGAAGTTAAAAGCAAGGACTCCAGATTCAGTGGCCCAGGTTCAAATCTCAACTCTGCCACTTCTTGTGTGAACGTGGACTGGTGACTCTGCCTCTCTGTGCCTCTGTTTCCTTGCCTCTAAAATGGGAACGAGGCACACTAGTGCTATTTGAACAGCTTGGTTCAGTTTCTAGTGGGCATTTATGCCCCCTTTTCCAGAATGGGTCTCCCAGTTCACCCCTGCGTCCTGGAAGACTACACAGCCTGCTCCAGTAGGCTATTGTCTTCCTCTTGTGTGTGAGTCCCTATAGGCGGGGGCCTGCCTTTCTGTGTCCGTTGCTTGGGCAGGGGGCAATGGTGCTGGCAACAGGCCCTCTGGGAGAAAAAGGTACCTGATAAACAGCGTTGGCAGGTTTCCATGGTGTAAATCTTCCAGCAAGGCCCATTTGAGGCTACCAACAGCTTAACCTTCTCGCAGTGGGAGCTGGTCCATGCCAGTTTTAGCACCCAGGCATTCAGTAGGTGCTTAATAAAGGATGGTTGAATAAGGAGAGAAGGCTCCAGAGACTTGGAGAGCTGTCAGGCCATACTGTAGCTGAGAGAGGGAGGCATCCGACAGGCTGAGGCCAGGACAAGAGACCACTCTGAATAAGTAACCCGTGGTGAGATGGAGGGCAGAGGGGAAGGAGGACTGGTGCCCTCCTTCCTGGGAACCTCTGCACTTCTGACCCTGCGTCACTTCTGCTCTGGATCCTCTTGACCTTGGCCTGGTTTGGGCTGTCTGCACAGAATGACCTAACTGGATCCCAAGCATTAACCTGACAGAGCTCTGAGAAATGGTCCAGACGGGTCTCAAACGTCAGATTCTATTCCCTTGCTTATGCTGTTCCCTCTGCCTGAATGTCTGTTCCACCCACTTCTTCCTATGTGCCCTGAAACTCTGTCACCCTTCAAAAGCCTCCTCCACCCCAAATCCCACAGACCCTCCTCCCCTTCTGCTGTTTCTCTGGCCTTGCAGCCCCTCTCGTGTGCACCCTGCCTGCCCATAAGAATATTAGTAGCTAACATTGCATCTGGACAGCAACCTGTGATAGAGATACCGTGATAATCCCTTTTGCAGATGGGGGAATGGAGGCTCTGTCTTGTTAAGCACCACCCATCCTTTGCCTCTCGGCTTCAGCATCCATTCGTTGTTCAGAGAGGCTCCTTGCTGTGGGCTGGGCAGAGCACCACTTCTCTTTCTTCAGTGTGTTTGCTGTGGCGTGTTCCACTAGGCCGTGAGTTCCCTATCCTAGAGGAGCTTGAATGAATGAATGAATGAATGAATGAATGAGTGAATGACTTTCAGCCCCAGGGAGCATCCCTGTTCTTTTACCCATTCCTCCTCCCTTTCCATCCCTGTGGGAGGAGACTGACCCTCCAGAGGGCAGCCTCACACCATGGAGGGATGGTCACAGGGACCCTGCTTAGCCACACCTGCCAGAAGGGAAAGGGAAGTGAGGCTTTGGGCGGGGCTGAAAGCAGGCATGGTAGAAGGGTAGTGGACCACCCTCCTGTGGTCTAGAGTGGGGCTGACATGGGCCCACAGCACTGCCTGTAACCCAGGAAGTTAACGGGGTCCCAAAATACGTTTTCTTGCACCGCCCCAAGTGGAAAGTCCCCTGTTGGCCCACTTATTTTCGTTTTATCTAGAAAAATAAAGTTGGAAATAATCATTCACACACCCTAATTACTCCGTTGCTTTATGAATTTAGAGCCTGTTTGGCTCTAGACTTTGGCTCCTGCTGAAGGAGGAATCCCCTGGGAGGGGCAGGGTGAGGTGCCAAGGCAGGAGGCCAGAGACTGCTCTGACGCTGGGGCCTCCTGGGGGTCTGACCTCCAGTTGCCCTCTCCTGGCAGGCTGGGAACTTCCCAGAAGCAGCAGCCCAGATGGGGGTCTAAGCAAGGGAGGGTGGCCAGAGGCAGTCTCCAGGATTCTGATTGACCGGGGCCCATAATGGATGACTTCCCAGGCTGTTCTACCCCACCTTGACCTCTGAGTCATAATTTGCTGCTATTTATCGAGCACTTACTATGTGCTGGGCGCTGGGCCAAGCACTTTGTCGGCATCATCTCAGCTACGCCTGCTAACGTCCCTTGAAGCAGGTACTATTATTCTCCCCATTTGGCAGTTTGAGGGTGCCTGGGGCCCTGGGCTCAGGGCCGGGAAGTGGTGGGGCTGGGATTGTATCCAGCCTGTAGGACCCCCATAGCCCGATGGGGCCCCTTGGATAGGCCCCTCAGTCACTCAAAATGGAACGGTCTCTGAAGCCTGGACGCCCGAGACAACCACGTCACTGTTGTCCTGGCCTCCAGGCCACCCTCCTTGTGGCCCTGATTGCCACTCCTTTCTTCCCCATAGTCCTGGGGCTCTGTCTCTGGAAGCCCCGTGTAGCCTCACCTGGGCGGCTTGGGGAAAATACAGACTTCCCAGGCCCTGCCACACCCCGCTGAGTCAGAATCCCACTATGGGAGAGGGGGCTGGAAACCCAGATTTTAAAATGTTGTCCTGGGGATACAGAGGCTTGCAGACTCCCAGAACCGCTGCCCGGCCCAGTGGAGTTCAGGCTGCTTTAAGAGACTCCCTTGCCCTTAACCCAGATCCCTATGACCCTGCCCCTGCTTGTGTTCTCAGGCTCTGCCCCCTGCTACCCTAACCCAGCTCTGCACACATCACACCATACTCACCCCCCACACCCCAATTTGCCTTTATCCAGGCGCCTGATGCTGCTGTTTCCTTCTGGAAACAGGTCCCACCTGGCCACAGACCCCCACAGAGCTTGTGTAATACTCTGGACCGGTCGATCGTGGCCCCACTCTTGCTAACCCGGGCCTGGCACACAGCCTGGGGGAATCATGGTGGGTGAGCGATGGTGGCCGGGGAAGGCGGAACAAGGGAGGGCTGCCCATGACAGGTGGGGCTTCTAGGCTGGGCACACAGGCGCTCTCTGGGGGCTGGCACCTTGCCGAACATGCAAAAGGCATTTGGTGACTGTTTCTTAACTGCTTAATGAATGGTGATGGGTCGTGTGACAGGTGAGGGCCACTTCCGGAAGCAGTACAGATTGGCCGGTTTAGGCAAAAGATGGAGAAGGTGCCTTCCGGGCCATCTCTGAGGACCGTGAATATTAATGGTCCGAACTCATTTATGGCTCCGATGGGAGTGAGGGGCTGGTGCTTTCTTGCTTGATTTCATTTCGGTATCTCAGGAGCCCTGGGAGGGGGTGCTGATGTAATCCTAATTTCGTTCAATGGAAACTGAGCCCTAGACAGGTGACTTAGTAGGGTCACACAGCTGGGAGGGGTCCTACACAACGGAGCCTTGCCCATTGTGCGAAAAAAATAAATAAATAAATAAATAAATGAGTCTGCACTCTACAGTTTCTGAAGCAGTAACACATTATCTCAGTTGGTTCTAGCTGTGGCTTGGAGGTGTGGCTCTACATTTTCACCTATGCCCACATCCCAGGGTCAGAAAACCTGCATCCAGGGGCCTTCTGTGTCTGTAAGGGGCGGTGGTGGGAAGAGATCCTGCCTCCGGGCTGGCGGGAGAGAGAAACAAAGAGGCAGTGTTGGGGGCTCTGGCACATAGTAGGTGTTTGGGAACCCCTGTGGTCAGTTCAGGCAGAGCCAGCTCTGGTCCCATCTGGACCTTGGAACAGCCCAGATCAGTCTCCAGTCTTTGAGCCAAGGCCCACAGGGTGTGGGTGATGGGTCCAAGGTTATACCTGCCATTAGGACTAGAGCAGAGGGTGTGAGACTCCTCCACCACGGCGGAGAGGTCCAGGGAATGGGGCAGGGGCATTCTGTCTGTGCGGGATGTCCACTGTCAGAGGCATTAAGCCACAGAGCCTGGGCCCCAAAGAGCCCCCAGGCAAACCCCCTCTCAGGGGTGCCCAGGACTGCTGTGGGGCCTGGCGTGTTATTGCTGTCATGGAAGTTCGAGGCCATACCTGAGTAGGGGCAGTGGTCCTGCAGCCACCAGTGGGGGATGTAACAGACTCTGTGGTCTGCCTCCAGGCACTGGCATGTGGGGAGGGCAAAATGCACCAGCACCCCACCCAGACTACAATCCAGGTGCTGGCTTCCCCCACACACACCTCCCCCACCCTCGCCCCACCCCGCCGCTGGGCCTTTGCAGATGCTATCCCTCTGTCTGCAGTGGCCTTCCCCTCCTCTCCTGGCAGGTGCTGGCTCATCCTTTAAGACACCTCTAGGAAGCCCTACCTGACTCCCACCCCAAGGGCCAGGCTGACCCACCCTTGCCAGGATTTCCATCTGGCTGCTCCACAAGATGCAGAGAACCTTGAGGGCCTGGTCTGAGATGCCAGTGGAGTGAACAGGGAAAGCAGCTGTAAGGTGCAGCCCAGTTCAGGCGACTGTCCCTGCAGCCCAGAGAAGAGACCAGGCTGGGGAGCCTTGAGGCCAGATAGCTAGCCAAACATGCCCATTTCACAGAGGGAATGTTGAAGGCCCGAGGTGCTTGGGACTGACCCAGAGCACCCTGGGGAGTGGTTGGTAGTCCCTTTGTGGCTTGTAAGAGGAGAGCCCAGGGCTATGTGGCCATACCCCTCCCCCACTCTGGTCCCCAGCTGGAGCATTTGTCTGCAGGATCCAGGTCAGGTCTGAGGGGGATGGGAAGTAGCCCAGGAGAGCAAAGTCCCCAGGGCTCAGGTCTGCACTCGGTCTTCCCATGTGGAGAACAAAGCTCCTTAGAGAAAATGCTTGCTGTCCAAAAGCTGGCAGGAAATCCACATCGATAGCTCATTCCAGCAAGAAGGTGCACGGGAAAAAAAGCGTGTGAGAACTTAGGCCAAATGTTAGCCCCAGGGATGGTGGGTGATATTACCCTTCTTTCGCCGTGATTTTCACATTTCCTAGGTTGTAGGTGAAACCTTTATAACCAGAAAAATGAAGTTACCGTGTAAAGGAGAGAGGTCTAAGAAAAGGTGCCCTGAGAACAGCCAGCTCCCCATTCATGAGACTCTGGGGTCACCAAGTGCCAGTGGCTTCCAGAGGGACCCTGCCCCCGGGCCCATCCCCCAGAACAGGCGGGCCTGCAGACAGCTTAGCCTGTGTGTCTCTCTTTCTCGGAATTTGGGTCAGAGAGAGTCCAGACCTGGGGCTACTGGGATGTAGCACGCCCAGAATTCCATTCAAACCTCTGCTGTCCTTCCTGTCCTGTGGGTTAGGCCTCAGGGCCCTCGCCTTCCCACCTCCACCTGGAAAGCCACCCCACCCCACCCCACCCCAAGCTGCCCTCTGCCCCTCCCAGCCAGAGGTGGCCCTAGGGCTATTTGCTTCACCTCCATCCGGGTGCCCAGGTGGGTGCGGTGCGTAGCACTGTTGACTGCCTTCCTTACTGACTCCGGCCCCGAAGTGCCTTTCCAGGGGGTCTTCCTACAATGTAGTCAGGTTCGACCTCGTGGAAATGGTCTTTGGAATCACAGCTGAGCCTTGATCCTGGGTGAGGATTCGATCTCCATCTCCCCCATATACCTAGTACAGAGCACCCATTCATTCGATCAGCTGTTATTCAGCCAAGTGCCAGGGCCCAGGCTAGGTGCCAGGGGCACAGATCTGCTGACTTGAGGGTGTGACGTGTCTGTGTTTTTGAGCACGTGTGTTGTGCACATCACCTGTACGCACACACTGCGTGAGCATCTCTGTCCTATGTGAACTCAGGTCTTTGAGGCCGTGACAGTGTGTAATCCTGCCGGGACTCCGGGCACACCTGGTTAATTCATTCTGCAAGTGTTTAACAGACACCCACTAAGGAAGTACCAGGCTCTGACCCCAAAGAAAAATGACCCAAGGTCTCTGTGCTCGGGAAGTGCCGTCTTGGGGGCTGTCGCCATGCGGACTGGTGGGGGCAGAAGCCAGCAGGGCTGGGGGTGGTCAGAAACGTGGTCCTGGAGACACAGGGAAGAGTGGGGAAGAGTGTTCCTGCCCAGCTGTGAGTATGATCTCCAGTATCCCCTTCAGCCCAGTGACCTGGGGCCTGGGACAGGCCTCCCCAGCTATTTTCATGCCCGAAAGCAGCCCTGAGGGCCGACGGAACTGGAGCTTCAGGTGGTGACCTGTGGGCCCCGACGGCTGGGGGCTGGGAGAGAATACAGGGAATGGAAATGAAGCATGTGGGCTGGAGAACCTGCCTGGGCTGCAGACCTTTCTGAGAGGCGAACTTGGGGACCAGGCACCAGAACACAGCACCTGGAAAGTAGAACCCCGTGATCCAGACCAGAGAAGCGGGATCACGGAACTCAGAGGAGGAAGATGGAGCAGCGGACCTAGAATGTGGGCCTTCTAGAACCTGGAACACTCAAGCCAGCCAGAAGCTGGAAGATCCAGTCTGTGCCCCCAATGGTCAGTGGGGGAAACTGAGGTCCTGCAGGAACGGGGAGGTCTTGAGCATTGGTGAGCTGCAGTGGCACGCACGTGGTCTCTGCTGAGCCAGGGCCTCTCCACAGCTCGCTGCTGCCTGACCTGGGGCTAGTCCTGTCCCCTCTCCAAACCTCAGTTTCCCCCTCTGTGAAATGGTCACGTGATGGTGAGACAAGATGGAGCACTTCACCTGGTGCTCAGGCTCTCCCGGCAAGCTTAGTGGCATTGCTAAGGCCTGGACCCTGGCCACTTGACTCCTGAATGACTCTGTCCCCTTGTGGTGATGGTCTGGTCCCTGCTGTTCCTTTCTCTTCTTTCTCACACTCAGTGGGACATTTGGGCACTTGCGGCCCTTTTCCGGAATGCTCTCGGGATCTAGCAGAGGGAAAAGACTAGTCAGAGGAGCAAGAACAGACTGGCGGCTCCATATGAAGGAGCAGGCCCCGGTGCCTACAGCCCTGCATGGTGCCCTGTGCCATTTGGTGAATGCTTCTTGAGTGTCCCCCAGTGGAGACAGTCGGGTCCTGAGCCGAGGGCGCCACGGCCCCTCGAAGGCAGGGGTGGGCAGAGGTGGATTGGGAAGGGAAAAGAGAAAGGGCTCATTGTCCCAGCTCCACGGAGGCTCCCCAGGCCCACCTGCTCCGGGCCACCTCTCTTGAAGGAGGTGGAAGACCTTGCTCGGGCTCCCAGAGAGCCAGAGCTGTAGGATCTGGGCCAGGAACAGCCTGGTCACTTCCCCAGATCCCCGTGAGGTGGCGTTACCAGCCCCCGCTTTTCTGCCTCCAAGAGAGTAGGATTCCAGAGTTGGGGGTGGGGGGCAGAGCCAGGGTCCCAGCCCATCCTTTGAGCTAGCCGCAGCCGGGCATTGTGCCAGGCACTGATGGGGTGAGCCAGAGGTGAACTGAGCACCCAGGGGTGAACTGAGATCCCTTCCTGTTTCCCCTCCTTCCTTGCCAGTCTCCTCCGGACCACCAGCCGTCCTGCTCAGAGCGCTTTGAAGGCTGGAGCCCTTTCCCGTGTCTCCGCTCTCCACCACTTCCCTCCCATTGTGGGGGACCCGTCGAGTTCCTGTACATGAGCCACCTCATCGGGGTGTGCCTTGCCCAGGCAGGACTAGACTTTTCCCAACCCCAGACCAGTTGTGAGAGCCCAGCAGCACTGACTGCAGGTTCAGGTGTGTGGATTTGGGGGTGGAGGGGGGTCTGTCGTCAGCACCTCCTTTGCATCAGGCTCTGTGCTGGGGCCCCAGGAGAGTTGGTCAGCACCGTCCAGTTTAGGGTGTGGAGCCCTGGGGGGCAGGCCAGGGGTGAGGCAGCTCAGTCCTTCTGCAGTCTGGGGGAATTGCAGTTCATCTGAGCCTACCTGGGCAAGGAGTGAAAGATTACACAGAAACCTGGAGCCTCCTAGAGGATTTGGATTTTATCCTGGGAGCAGGTGTTCCAAGCTGAGAGGGACAACATCAGATGTGGCTTTTGCTTGGCTCGTGGGGCTCAAGCCAGGAGCCCCTTCCCTGGTAAGGCTGCTGCTGTTGTCCAGGTGAGTGGGGATGGTGGCGCAGGCAGCGTGGGACAGTGGCACAGGTGGCCGGGTGGGACGACAAGTACCTGGGCATCGAAGAGATGTGCCTGGCGGTGGGGAGCTCGAGGTCAGTGAGAAGCCAGATTCAGGATGACTGCCGGGCTCCTGGCCTGGGAGACTGGGTGGATGGTCACATCTCGGCTTATCAGCTCAGGTTTCGGGAACCACTATTTGAGCGAGTTCTTTGTGCCTGGTTTTGCGGCGGAGGGTCCCAGGCAGGATGGGAGCCGACTCTGAGCCCAGGCCTCTGCCCTCCAGCTTGGCCCAGACCCTGCCGGGTCTGCTCGTCTCTCTCCCTTCACCCTACAGGCACTTTAGCCTCTTGAGTGCACGGCTGCACCTCGCAACTGTGCCCTGTACCCATGGGGGAGCACCACTCCACTCCTGCTGCCTGGGTACACGGGGACCGCCCTCTGCCCCGGCACGCTGACCCTGTGCATTGATGTGTCTCATCCACTCGCTGTGCAAGGGCATCTCCCCCAGGCCGCAAGGCACAGCTCCTGAAACAAAGCCTCTCCGCACTACAGCTTGAATCTGTCACCCTCCTGGCCCTGTGCTAGAGCAGACTCCAAGAGGACAGAAGAGGGCTGGGGCCCACCCTCCCCTCCCCTCCCCTCCCCTCCCCTCCCCCACCTCAGGCCTGTGGGCTAGAGATGGAGCTGAAGCTCCGTGCTGAAGTGGCCCTTTGTACATTGTCCCCCTGGAGGTTGGGGGAGCCTGGTGGGAGGGGCTGGCCCTGCCCGACACCCTGTGCTGATCTCAGCGGCAGTGAGGATCCAGATGGGGAGTGCGGGGAGTGGGGGGTGCGGGTTCTCTGGGCCTGGGATCAGGGGAGGACACCCTGCCATGTATGGGCTTGCACTGACCGGACCTGCCGCCCCACACTAGATGGTACTTGTCATCACTTCTCAGGCAAGGTGTGTTGTCACGCACCAGTTGTTTAGGGAGCCTCTTCTCCGGGCCAGGCTTTGTTCTAGGGGGTGGGGCTCCACTGTGACCGGTGACCAGTGGCTGAGGCTTGCAGGCTTAAGATGACCCTGCTCTCCTGTTGACATTCTGAGCGCCAGGGTGTGGGTGGGGGAGACAGACCACGAACAGGTAAACAAGGAGACTGCTAGCTTCCTCTGTGAGTGCTGGGGAGCAGAAGACCTGAGCAGGGGACAGCCACTGTAGCTGGAGGGCCAGGAGGGCCCCTCTGAGCAGGCAGCCACATTCCAGGCCTAGGAGCAGCCAGTGGGAGGACCCTGAGACGGAAAGGTGGGGACTGTGACTGGAGCCGAGTGGACGAGGGCAGCGAGGGCAGCAAAGATTCGAGGACCAGATTGGCGGTGTCTGTGGGCCCAGAGAGGAGTTTGGATTTCATTCTGAGGGAGACTAGTGTGCGGTGGGGTCGAGGGGAGGGTCTTGTGGGAGGAGGTTGGGTGGGGTGGGGGGAGGGGGGACGTGCCCTAGTGGGGACTTTGCAGTGACGGAATTTGTGGAGCTCAGTGCCAAATGAAAATGTAGGCCCCGAGGGGCGCCTGGGTGTCTCAGTGGTTTAAGCACACGACTCTTGATTTCTGCTCAGGTCAGGAGTCCAGGGTTATAGGATTGAGCCCTGCGTCTGGCTCCGCATTGAGCCTGGAGCTTGCTTAAGATTCTCTCTCTCTTTCCCTTTGCCCCCCCCCACTCTTGTGTACTCTCTCTCTCTCTCTCTCTGTCTCTCTCTCTCTCTCTCTCTCTCTTTCTCCCGAATAAAATAAAATAGAGGCACCTGGGTGGCTCACTTGGTTGACCACTTCAGCTCAGGTCATGATATCGAAGTTCATGAGTTTGAGCTCTGCGTCAGGCTCTGTGCTGACAGCTCAGAGCCTGGAGCCTGCTTCACATTCCGTGTTTCCCTCTCTCTCTGCCCCTCCCCTGCTCATGCTCGGTCTCTCTCTCTCTCTCTCTCTCTCTCTCTCTCTCTCTCTCTCAAAAATAAATATAAAAAAATAAAATCATGAAAAGAAAAAAAATGAATGAAATCACAACTATATTCAGTTAATCTGAGAAATGCAAAGTTGGTTTAACATGAGCAAATAATATAATTCCCCACATTTACAAATACTTTATTTTATTTTCTTATTTTTACTTTTTTAATTTAATTTTTTATTTTTCAGAATTTATATCCCAATTAGTTAGCATAGAGTGAAACAATGATTTCAGGAGTAGATTCCTTAGTGCCCTTGCCCATTTAACCCATCCCCCCTCCCACTACCCCTCCAGCAACCCTCAGTTTGTTCTCCATATTTGTGAGTCTCTTCTGTTTTGTCCCCCTCCCTGTTTTTATATTATGTTTGTTTCCCTTCCCTTATGTCCATCTGTTTTGTCTCTTACAGTCCTCATACGAGTGAAGTCATATGATTTGTGTCATTCTATGACTGACTAATTTCACTTAGCATAATACCCTCCAGTTCCATCCATGTAGTTGCAAATGTCAAGATTTCATTCTTTTTGATTGCCTAGTAATATTCCATTGTATCTAGATACCACATCTTCTTTATCCATTCATCCATCGATGGACATTTGGGCTCCTTAGCATACTTTGGCTATTGTTGATAGTGCTGCTATAGACATGGGGTGCATGTGTCCCGTCGAAAGAGCACACCTGTATCTCGTGGATAAATGCTTTGCAGTGCAATTGCTGGGTTGTAAGGTAGTTCTATTTTTAGTTTTTTGAGGAAACTCCATACTGTTTTCCAGAGTGGCTGCACAAGCTTGCATTGCCACCAACAATGTAAAAGAGATCCTCCTTCTCCACATCCTCGCCAACATCTGTTGTTGCCTGAGTTGTTCTTGTGAGCCATTCTGACAGGCGTAAAGGGGTAGCTCGGTGTGGTTTTGATTTTTATTTCCCTGATGATGAGTGATGTGGAGCATTTTTTCACGTGTCAGTTGGCCATCTGGATGTCTTCTTTGGAGAAGTGTCTATTCATGTCTTTTGCCCATTTCTTCACTGGATTATTTGTTGTTTGGGTGGTTGAGTTTGAGAAGTTCTTTGTAGATTTTGGATACTAACCCTTTATCTGATATGTCATTTGCAAATACCTTCTCCCATTGTGTCAGTTGCCTTTTCGTTTTGCTGATTGTTTCCTTCGCTGTGCAGAAGCCTTTTTGTCTGATGAGGTCCCACTAGTTCATTTTTGCTTTTGTTTCCCTTGCCTCCGGAGACGTGTTGAATAGGAAGTTGCTTCGGCCAAGATCAAAGAGGTTTTTGCCCGCTTTCTCCTTGAGGATTTTGATGACTTCCTGTCTTGCATTGAGGTCTTCCATCCATTTTGAGTTTATTTTTGTGTAAGAAAGGTGTAAGGAAGTGGTCCAGGTTCATTCTTCTGCATATCGCTGTCCACTTTCCCAGCACCACTTGCTCAAGAGACTGTCTTTATGCCACTAGATATTCTTCCCTGCTCTGTGAAAGATTAGTTGGCCATACGTTTGTGGGTCCATGTCTGGGTTCTCTATTCTGTTCCATTGTTCTGACTGTGTGTTCAAGTGCCAGGACCATATTGTCTTGATGATTACAGCTTTGTAGTATAGAGTGAAGTCTGGGATTGTGATGCCTCCTGCTTTGGTTTTCTTTTTCAAGATTGCTTTGGCTCTGCGAGGCCTTTTCTGGTTCCATACACATTTTAGGATTATATGTTCTAGCTCTGTGAAGAATGCTGGTGTTACTTTGATAGGGATTGCATTGAATATGTAGATGGCTTTGGGTAGTATCGACATTTTAACAATATTTGTTCTTCTTATCCAGGAGCATGGAATCTTTTCTCCATTTTTTTGTGTCTTCTTCAATTTCTTTCATAAGCTTTCTATGGTTTTCAGTATATACGTTTTTCACTTATTTGGTTAGATGTATTCCTAGGTATTTTGTGGCATTTTGTGCAACTGTAAATGGGATCGATTCCTTGATTTCTCTTTCTGTTGCTTCATTGTTGGTGTATAGGAATGCAACCGATTTCTGTGCATTGATTTCATATCCTGCAACTTTGCCGAATTCAGGAATCCATTCTAGCAGTTTTTTGGTGGCATCTTTGGGGGTTTCCGTATAGAGTATCGTATCATCTGCGAAGAGGGAAAGTTTGACCTCCTCCTGGCTGATTTGGATGCCTTTTATTTCTTTGTGTTGTCTGATTGCAGAGGCTAAGACTCCCAATACTATGTTGAGTAACAGTGGCGAGAGTGGACATCCCTGTCTTGTTCCTGACCTTAGAGGGGAAACTCCCATTTTTCCCCACTGAGGATGATATTAGCATTGGGTTGTTCATATATGGCTTTTATGATCTCGAGGTATGCTCCTTCTCTCCCTCCTTTCTTGAGGGTTTTTATCAAGAAAGGATGCTGTATTTTGTCAAATGCTTTCTCTGCATCTGTTGAGAGGGTCATATGGTTCTTGCCCTTTCTTTTATTGATGTGATGAATCACGTTAATTGTTTTGCAGATATGGAACCAGCCCTGCATCCCAGGTATAAATCCCGCTTGGTCGTGGTGAGTGATACTTTTCATGTGTTGTTGGATCCGGTTGGCTAATATCTTGTTGAGAATTTTTGCATCCATGTTCCTCAGGGAACGTTGTCTATAGTTCTCCTTTTTAGTGGGGTCTCTGACTGGTTTTGGAATCAAGGTAGTGCTGGCTTCATAGAAAGAGTTTGCAAGTTTTCCTTCCATTTCTATGTTTTGGAAGTTTCAAGAGAATAGGTGCTAACTCTTCCTTAAATGTTTGGTAGAATAACCCCTTGGAAAGCCATCTGGCCCTGGACTCTTGTGTTTTGGCAGATTTGTGATTACTAATTCGATTTCCTTACTGGTTATGGGTCTGTTCAAATTTTCTATTTCTTCCTGTTTCCGTGTTGGTAGTGTATATGTTTCTAGGAATTTGTCCATTTCTTCCAGATTGCCCATTTCATTGGCATATAATTGCTCATACTATTCTCTTGTTATTGTTTTTATTTCTGCTGTGTTGTTTGTGATCTCTCCTCTTTCATTCTTGATTTTATTTATTTCGGTCCTTTCCTTTTTTCTTTTTTGACCAGACTGGCTAGTGGTTTATCAATTTTGTTAATTCTTTCAAGGCACCAGATTCTGGCTTGATTGATCTGTTCTACTGGTATTTTTCTGTTTTTTGTTTGTTTGTTTGTTTGTTTGTTTGTTTTGATAGCATTAATTTCTGCTGTAATCTTTATTATTTCCTGTCTTTTGCTGGTTTGTGGTTTTATTTGCTGTTCTTTTTCCCGCTCCTTAAGGCGTAAGGTTAGGTTGTGTATCTAAGATCTTTCTTCCTTCTTAGGAAGGCCTGGATTGCTATATATTTTCCTCTTATAACCACCTTTGTTGTGTCCCAGTGGCTTTGGGTTGTGGTATTATCCCTTTCATTGACTTACATATACTTTTCAATTTCCTCTTTAACTGCTTGGTTGGCTCATTCATTCTTTAGTAGGATGTTCTTCAGTCTCCAAGTATGTGTTACCTTTCCCAATATTTTCTTGTGGTTGATTTCGAGTTTCATAATGTTGTGGTCTGAAAATATGCACGATATGATCTCAATCTTTTTGTACTTACTTAGGGCTGATTTATGTCCCAGTATATGGTCTATTCTGGAGAACGTTCCATGTGCACTGGAGAAGAAAGTATATTCTGCTGGTTTAGGATGAAATGTTCTGAATATATCTGTTAAGTCCATCTGGTCCAGTGTGTCATTCAAAGCCATTGTTCCCTTGTTGATTTTTTTTTTTTTTTGATTAGATGATCTGTCCATTGCCGTGAGTGGGGTGTTGAAATCTCCTACGATTATGGTATTACTATCGATGAGTTTTTTTTATGTTTATGATTAATGGATTTACATACTTGGGTCCTGTCACATTTGGTGCATAAATGTTTACAATTGTTAGGTCTTCTTGGTGGATAGACACCTTGATTATGACATAATGCCCTTCTGCATCTCTTGATACAGTCTTTATTTTAAAGTCTAGATTGTCTGATATAAGTATGGCTACTCTAGCTTTCTTTGGTTGACCATTAGCATGATAAATGGTTCTTCATCCCCTTATTTTCAATCTGAAGGTGTCTTTAGGTCTAAACTAGGTCTCCTGTAAACAGCATATAGATGGACCTTGTTTTCTTATCCATTCTGTTACCCTAAGCCTTTTGATTGGAGCATTGAGGCCACTGACATTTAGAGTGAGTGCTGAAAGATATGAATTTATTGCCATTATGATGCTTGTACACTTGAAGTTTCTGGTGGTGTTCTCTGCTCCTTTCTAATCTTTGTTGCTTTTGGTATGCATATATGCATATATGCATATATATGTATGTATGTACATATTTTTTCAACTTTTCTTCCCTCAGAAAGTCCCCCTTAGAATTTCTTGCAGGGCTGGTTTAGTGGTCACAAATTCCTTTCATTTTTGTTTGTCTGGGAAACTTTTTCTCTCTCTTATTTTGAGTGACAGCCTTGCTGGGTAAAGAATTCTTGGCTGCATTTATTTTTTTATTTTATTTGTTTAATGTTTATTTATTTTTGACAGAGAGAGAGAGTGAGAGACAGAGCATGAGCAGAGGAGGGGCAGAGAGAGAGGGAGACACAGAATCCGAAGCAGGCTCCAGGCTCTGAGCTGTCAGCACAGATCCCTTCGCGGGACTTGGACTCACAGACCACGGGATCATGACCAGAGCTGAAATCCGGCACCTAACCGACTGAGCCACCCAGGTGCCCCTGCATATTTTTCTGATTCAGCACCCTGAATATATCCCACCACTGCTTTATGGCCGGCCAAGTTTCTGTGGATAGGTCTGCTGCAAACCTGATATGTCATCCCTTTTAGGTCAGGGAACATTTTTTTTTTCCCTTGCTGCTTTCATGATTCTCTCCTTGCCTGAGTATTTTGTGAATTTGACTATGATATGCCTTGTTGATGGTCGGTTTTTGTTGAATCTAATGGGGGTCCTCTGTGCTTCCTGGATTTTGATGTCTGTGTCTTTCCCCAGGTTTCGTAAATGTTTTCTGCTATGATTTGCTCACATAAACCTAATACCCCTATTTCTCTCTCTTCCACTTTTGGGACACCTATGATTCTGATGTTGTTCCTATTTAATGAGTCACTGGTTTCTCTAATACTTAAATCGTGCTCTTTTGCCTTAATCTCCCTCTTTTTTTTCTGGTTCGTTATTCTCTATAAGTTTGTCCTCTATATCGTGGATTCTCTGTTCTGCCTTGTCCATCCTTGCCGCCACTGCATCCATCCGTGATTGCAGCTCAGTTATATTATTTTTAATTTCATTCTGGCTACTTTTTACTTCTTTTATCTCTGCAGAAAGGGATTCTAATCTATTTTCGACCCCAGCTAATATTCTTATTATCGTGATTTTAAAGTCTGGTTCAGACATCTTGCTTGTATCTGTGTTGGTTAAGTCCCTGGCTGTCGTTTGTTCATGCTCTTCCTTTTGGGGTAAATTCCTGCTGAATTCTGTGTTTCGGGTTGTGCAGGCTGTTGTGTTAGTCCTCCAATCAGTGTTCTAGGTGTGTAGGATGGTTTTGTGTTGGCCTGGCTGTATTTCATGGATGGGACACACACACAAAACTTCCATGCTGTTCCGCCATCTTGGCCCCTCCCTCCATTCACAAATATTTTAAAAACTTAACTCAGGGTACCTGGGTAGCTCAGTCGGTTAAGCATCCAACTTAGGCTCAGGTCATGATCTCACAGTATGTGAGTTTAAGCCCCACGTGGGGTTCGCATTGGGCTCGCCACTGTCAGCGCAGAGCTTGCTTCAGATCCTGTCTCCCTCTCTCTCTGCCCCTCTCCTGCTGGCTTGCTTGGTCTCTCTTAAAAATAAACAGTTAAAAAAATTATCTCAATAGATGTGAAATAAACATCTTTTCACATTCAATATTCATTCATGACAGAACTTAGAAAACTAGTATTATAAGGGAACTTCCTTAATATACTTGTAGCAGAAAGATCCTAAGTGGCCCCATAATATCTGCCCTTTAGTGTTGTCACCTTTTCTTTATAATTCTTCTCACTTGAGATCTGTGACTTGACTCTAGCTATTAGAATATGGCACATGTAAAGGAATGTTGCAGACATAATTCAGTTAATTCAGAGTCAATCAAAAGAGGATTATGCTAGGCAAACCTGATCTAATCACGTGAACGCCCTTCAAGGAGGACTGAGCCTTCTCTGAAGTGACATTCTCCTTGCTGGCCTCCTAAACTAAGTGGCCGTATTGAGGAAGTCTATGTGGCCAAGAACAAGGAACAGCCTTGCTCTAGGCTGAGTATTTGTGTCCCCACTCACCCAAATTCATGTGTTAACTCTTAATGTTCAACGTGATAGTATTTAGAAGTGGGGGGTTTGGCCTGTGCACCTTGCCTACCCACCCCAGCTAAGACGCCAGATCCCCAGCATCACAAGCCTGGCAGTGTGCAAGTAGCCCAGACAGACCACCCCACCCCACAGTGAATCCCGCCCCTAGGAGAGGGGAAGAGAAGGCACGCACCAGTCTGACTGTGGCCCCAGGGGTGGGCTGGGGGCAGACATCAGGTCTGACTGCGGCTCCGCCCACCAACTCCAGTTATACACCACAGCACAGGGGAAGTGCCCTGCAGGTCCTCACCATGCCAGGGACTATCCAAAATGACCAAGCGGAAGAATTCCCCTCAGAAGAATCTCCAGGAAATAACAACAGCTAATGAGCTGATCAAAAAGGATTTAAATAATATAACAGAAAGTGAATTTAGAATAATAGTCATAAAATTAATCGCTGGGCTTGAAAACAGTATAGCTGACAGCAGAGAATCTCTTGCTACAGAGATCAAGGGACTAAGGAACAGTCACGAGGAGCTGAAAAACGCTTTAAACGAAATGCATAACAAAATGGAAACCACCACGGCTCGGATTGAAGAGGCAGAGGAGAGAATAGGTGAACTAGAAGATAAAGTTATGGAAAAAGAGGAAGCTGAGAAAAAGAGGGATAAAAAAATCCAGGAATATGAGGGGAAAATTAGAGAACTAAGTGATACACTAAAAAGAAATAATATACGCATCATTGGTATCCCAGAGGAGGAAGAGAGAGGGAAAGGTGCTGAAGGGGTACTTGAAGAAATAATAGCTGAGAACTTCCCTGAACTGGGGAAGGAAAAAGGCATTGAAATCCAAGAGGCACAGAGAACTCCCTTCAGACGTAACTTGAATCGATCTTCTGCACGACATATCATAGTGAAACTGGCAAAATACAAGGATAAAGAGAAAATTCTGAAAGCAGCAAGGGGTAAACGTGCCCTCACATATAAAGGGAGACCTATAAGACTCGTGACTGATCTCTCTTTTGAAACTTGGCAGGCAGAAAGAATTGGCACGAGATTTTCAGTGTGCTACACAGAAAAAATATGCAGCCGAGAATCCTTTATCCAGCAAGTCTGTCATTTAGAATAGAAGGAGAGATAAAGGTCTTCCCAAACAAACAAAAACTGAAGGAATTTGTCACCACTAAACCAGCCCTACAAGAGATCCTAAGGGGGACCCTGTGAGACAAAGTACCAGAGACATCACTACAAGCATAAAACATACAGACATCACAATGACTCTAAACCCATATCTTTCTATAATAACACTGAATGTAAATGGATTAAATGCGCCAACCAAAAGACATAGGGTATCAGAATGGATAAAAAAACAAGACCCATCTATTTGCTGTCTACAAGAGACTCATTTTAGACCTGAGGACACCTTTAGATTGAGAGTGAGGGGATGGAGAACTATTTATCATGCTACTGGAAGCCAAAAGAAAGCTGGAGTAGCCATCCTTCTATCAGACAAACTAGACTTTAAATTAAAGGCTGTAACAAGAGATGAAGAAGGACATTATATAATAGTGACAGGGTCTATCCATCAGGAAGAGCTAACAATTATAAACGTCTATGCGCCGAATACCGGAGCGCCCAAATATATAAAACAATTACTCATAAACACAAGCAACCTTATTGATAAGAATGTGGTAATTGCAGGGGACTTTAACACCCCACTTACAGAAATGGATAGATCATCTAGACACACGATCAATAAAGAAACAAGGGCCCTGAATGAGACATTGGATCAGATGGACTTGACAGATATATTTAGAACTCTGCATCCCAAAGCAACAGAATATACTTTCTTCTCGAGTGCACATGGAACATTCTCCAAGATAGATCATATACTGGGTCACAAAACAGCCCTTCATAAGTTTACAAGAATTGAAATCATACCATGCATACTTTCAGACCACAATGCTATGAAGCTTGAAATCAACCACAGAAAAAAGTCTGGAAAACCTCCAAAAGCATGGAGGTTAAAGAACACCCTACTAACGAATGAGTGGGTCAACCAGGCAATTAGAGAAGAAATTAAAAAATATATGGAAACAAACGAAAATGAAAATACAACAATCCAAACGCTTTGGGACGCAGCGAAGGCAGTCCTGAGAGGAAAATACATTGCAATCCAGGCCTATCTCAAGAAACAAGAAAAATCCCAAATACAAAATCTAACAGCACACCTAAAGGAAATAGAAGCAGAACAGCAAAGGCAGCCTAAACCCAGCAGAAGAAGAGAAATAATAAAGATCAGAGCAGAAATAAACAATATAGAATCTAAAAAAACTGTAGAGCAGATCAACGAAACCAAGAGTTGGTTTTTTGAAAAAATAAACAAAATTGACAAACCTCTAGCCAGGCTTCTCAAAAAGAAAAGGGAGATGACCCAAATAGATAAAATCATGAATGAAAATGGAATTATTACAACAAATCCCTCAGAGATACAAACAATTATCAGGGAATACTATGAAAAATTATATGCCAACAAATTGGACAACCTGGAAGAAATGGACAAATTCCTGAACACCCACACTCTTCCAAAACTCAATCAGGAGGAAATAGAAAGCTTGAACAGACCCATAACCAGCGAAGAAATTGAATCGGTTATCAAAAATCTCCCAACAAATAAGAGTCCAGGACCAGATGGCTTCCCAGGAGAGTTCTACCAGACGTTTAAAGCAGAGATAATACCTATCCTTCTCAAGCTATTCCAAGAAATAGAAAGGGAAGGAAAACTTCCAGACTCATTCTATGAAGCCAGTATTACTTTGATTCCTAAACCAGACAGAGACCCAGTAAAAAAAGAGAACTACAGGCCAATATCCCTGATGAATATGGATGCAAAAATTCTCAATAAGATACTAGCAAATCGAATTCAACGGCATATAAAAAGAATTATTCACCATGATCAAGTGGGATTCATTCCTGGGATGCAGGGCTGGTTCAACATTCGCAAATCAATCAACGTGATACATCACATTAACAAAAAAAAAGAGAAGAACCATATGATCCTGTCAATCGATGCAGAAAAGGCCTTTCATAAAATCCAGCACCCTTTCTTAATAAAAACTCTTGAGAAAGTCGGGATAGAAGGAACATACTTAAAGATCATAAAAGCCATTTATGAAAAGCCCACAGCTAACATCATCCTCAATGGGGAAAAACTGAGAGCTTTTTCCCTGAGATCAGGAACACGACAGGGATGCCCACTCTCACCGCTGTTGTTTAACATAGTGCTGGAAGTTCTAGCATCAGCAATCAGACAACAAAAGGAAATCAAAGGCGTCAAAATTGGCAAAGATGAAGTCAAGCTTTCGCTCTTTGCAGATGACATGATATTATACATGGAAAATCCGATAGACTCCACCAAAAGTCTGCTAGAACTGATACATGAATTCAGCAAAGTTGCAGGATACAAAATCAATGTACAGAAATCAGTTGCATTCTTATACACTAACAATGAAGCAACAGAAAGACAAATAAAGAAACTGATCCCATTCACAATTGCACCAAGAAGCATAAAATACCTAGGAATTAATCTAACCAAAGATGTAAAGGATCTGTATGCTGAAAACTATAGAAAGCTTATGAAGGTAATTGAAGAAGATTTAAAGAAATGGAAAGACATTCCCTGCTCATGGATTGGAAGAATAAATATTATCAAAATGTCAGTACTACCCAAAGCTATCTACACATTCAATGCAATCCCAATCAAAATCGCACCAGCATTCTTCTCGAAACTAGAACAAGCAATCCTAAAATTCGTATGGAACCACAAAAGGCCCCGAGTAGCCAAAGTAATTTTGAAGAAGAAGACCAAAGCAGGAGGCATCACAATCCCAGACTTTAGCCTCTACTACAAAGCTGTCATCATCAAGACAGCATGGTATTGGCAGAAAAACAGACACATAGACCAATGGAATAGAATAGAAACCCCAGAACTAGACCCACAAACGTATGGCCAACTCATCTTTGACAAAGCAGGAAAGAACATCCAATGGAAAAAAGACAGTCTCTTTAACAAATGGTGCTGGGAGAACTGGACAGCAACATGCAGAAGGTTGAAACTAGACCACTTTCTCACACCATTCACAAAAATAAACTCAAAATGGATAAAGGACCTGAATGTGAGACAGGAAACCATCCAAACCTTAGAGGAGAAAGCAGGAAAAGACCTCTCTGACCTCAGCCGTAGCAATCTCTTACTCGACACATCCCCAAAGGCAAGGGAATTAAAAGCAAAAGTGAATTCCTGGGACCTTATGAAGATCAAAAGCTTCTGCACAGCAAAGGAAACAACCAACAAAACTAAAAGGCAACCAACGGAATGGGAAAAGATATTTGCAAATGACATATCGGACAAAGGGCTAGTATCCAAAATCTATAAAGAGCTCACCAAACTCCACACCCGAAAAGCAAATAACCCAGTGAAGAAATGGGAAGAAAACATGAATAGACACTTCTCTAAAGAAGACATCCGGATGGCCAACAAGCACATGAAAAGATGTTCAGCGTCGCTCCTTATCAGGGAAATACAAATCAAAACCACACTCAGATATCACCTCACGCCAGTCAGAGTGGCCAAAATGAACAAATCAGGAGACTATAGATGCTGGAGAGGATGTGGAGAAACGGGAACCCTCTTGCACTGTTGGTGGGAATGCAAATTGGTGCAGCCGCTCTGGAAAGCAGTGTGGAGGTTCCTCAGAAAATTAAAAATAGACCTACCCTATGACCCAGCAATAGCACTGCTAGGAATTTATCCAAGGGACACAGGAGTACTGATGCATAGGGGCACTTGTACTCCAATGTTCATAGCAGCACTCTCAACAATAGCCAAATTATGGAAAGAGCCTAAATGTCCATCAAATGATGAATGGATAAAGAAATTGTGGTTTATATACACAATGGAGTACTACGTGGCAATGAGAAAAAATGAAATATGGCCTTTTGTAGCAACGTGGATGGAACTGGAGAGTGTGATGCTAAGTGAAATAAGCCATACAGAGAAAGACAGATACCATATGGTTTCACTCTTATGTGGATCCTGAGAAACTTAAGAGAAACCCATGGGGGAGGGGAACAAAAAAAAAAAAAAAAAGAGGTTAGAGTGGGAGAGAGCCAAAGCATAAGAGACTGTTGAGAACTGAGAACAAACTAAGGGTTGATGGGGGGTGGGAGGGAGGAGAGGGTGGGTGATGGGTACTGAGGAGGGCACGTTTTGGGATGAGCACTGGGTGTTGTATGGAAACCAATTTGACAATAAATTTCATATAAAAAAAAAAAAAAAAAAAGAAGTGGGGGGTTTGGGAAATGATGAAGTCACGAAGGTGGAGCCCTCATGAATGGGATTAGTGCCCTTATAAAGGAGGGCTGTGAGAGCTCCCTTGGCCCTGCGCCAAGCAGGAAGACCAGTGTCCATGAACCAGGAAGCAGGCCGTCGCTGTACACTGAATCTGCCAGTGCCTTCATTTTGGACTTCCCAGCCTCCAGAAGGGTGGAAATAAAACTTTCTTTTTTATAAGCCTATGGTATTTTGTTAGAGCAGCCCAAAAGGACTAAGACAAGTGTCTGGGAATGCTTAGGACCTAAGCCTCCAACTAGCCTCCAACTAGCAAAGAGCTGTGGAAATGAGTCCATACAGTCACAAGGAAATTCTCTTAAAAACAAACTCAATGGGCTTGGAAGCAGATTCTTCCCCGTTGAAGAACCCAAATGGGGAAGCGCAGTCTAGCAAACACCTTGGCTACAGCCTTGTGAGAACCTGAACAAAGGACCCAGCTAAGCCATTGCTTAGCTTCTGGCCCATAAAAATGTGAGATAGATGCGTGTGGCTTTAAGGCACTGTGTTGATGGTGATCTGTTGTAAACAGCAAGAGCAAACTAAGAGACTAATAAGACATACACTTTTAAAAACCCCACTATCTACATAGTTATAGGAAACTACTTTTACATGTTGCAATTTCAAGAAGACATGAACACTCACTATCCTTACATTTACTCAACGTCATTCTTGTAGTAGGAAACAAAAAAAAAAAATGAAAGCTCTACGAATTGGAAACAAAAATGCCACTATTTATAGATTATATGTCGCTGCATGTACCAAATGCAAAGGAATCTGCAGATAAAACACTCGAGTAAGAAACAATATATTGTGGGGAATAAGCTTAGACAATTAAAAGACTAGTTGTTTGGAAAAATCAGTATAAGAAATGTCTTTCCTTACACACTGTTGGCCGATTCGATGCAATTCCTATGAGAAACGGCTTTGGAGAGCTTGCCAAGTTGATTACAAAAGACCTGTGGAGCCCTTCCTTCCTTTCTTCTTTCTCATCCCCAACACTTTAGTTCCCAGTCCTAGAAACAGAGGCATGGAGTTGGGGTCCAGAGTGAGGTGTTGGAGCTTAGACAGAATGGGGAAGGCATTACGTGTGGGAAGGTCATCCTGCCCAGTGTTGGAGCTCAAGTGACAGCATCCCTGAAAAGTGAATGGTATAGAATAATGAAGTATCACAGACTGAACAGGGTAGGGAGGCATCTGCACAGGGGAAGAATAGCCCAGCGTGTGTTTTCAGAACCTGCAGGGGGGCAAATCATCTGCAGAAGAGGTGGCCTGGCACAGGGTGTCCGAGAAAGGAGATATTTACATGTCTCAAAGTACTTCCCCATAAAATACTAAATAATTGGAAAGTGGAAAGTTAACATTCCAGGCGAGAAACCTGGCAGATACTACCTCCGGTGGCCAACATTAACATCACCAGTATGGGG
Source organism: Puma concolor (assembly GCF_028749965.1). Lineage (NCBI taxonomy): Eukaryota > Metazoa > Chordata > Mammalia > Carnivora > Felidae > Puma > Puma concolor. Next base: position 70,641,200 of record NC_141683.1, read on the forward strand.
ACAAATCAAAATTGTAGGTCACATGACGGGATGCAAAGAGTAGGTTGTAGTGATACTCTTGCTAAACATGTATGGTCTGAATTTTACCATAAGGAAACCTAAGAAAAATCCACGTTGAAAGACATTCCACATTACTGGAATTTAGTCGTCAAAAGGTTAAAAGTCATGAAAGTCAAGGAAAGACAAAGGAAGTGTTCTAGAGTGAAAGAGACTAAGACATACAACTGAATTCAATACATGGCTCTGAACAGGACCTTTCTTGGTATAACGTATACTACAGATAAGTGACCAAACGTAAAAAGAATTATGAGGAATAAATGATAGAATTATACTGAACCCTTGAACAAAACAGTTTTAATGGGTGCACTGACTACACACAGATTTTTTTTTTTGAGTACTGAAAATGTATTTTCTTTTATAATTTTCTTCATGGTATTTTTTTCTGTAGCTTTTTTTTAAGAATAGAGTATGATATACAAAAGATTATTGGTAGTAGTAGTGGTTAAGTCTTTGGGGGTCAAAAGTTGTTCATGGCTTTTTGACTGTGGAGGGCGGGGTCAGAGCCCTTAACCCCATTGTTCAAGTGTCGATTGTATTAGAGTTAATGTTCTGATTGTGAAGTTTGTATGGTAGTTATGTGGAATGTACTGACTTGTAGGATTTAAATGCTACAGGAATCAGGCATCCCATTAGCAATTTACTTGCAAATGGCTCTGGGGCGGGGGGGGGGGGGGGAGATTTCTTTTTTTTTTTCTCTAATTTTTCTTTTCTCTAACTTTGTTTCTAAAAAGCAAATCAAAAATAAATAAATAAATAAATAAATAAATAAATAGAAAAGATGAAAAGCCTTAGGCAAATCTTATTTCTCCATGTGGAAAGAGCTACGAATCAGTGTTTACAATTAAAATTATAGATAGGTTTTATGGCACTATAAAAAAATTGTAATATGTACAAACATTGGCAATAGCCATAGCAGGAATACATCAAAATAATGTCTAAATCTTTAGGCCCACATATAGTCATAAAAATTGGAAAATACAAAAAGCCATCCATGAACACTACTGAAGTATTAATGACAACTTGGTTGTTTGGGTGCTGTTCAAACCGCTGGCAGTGGAGCAGTCTGATGTATGTAAAACGCTCTAGTGCTGGTTTCCATGTACAAAACGTGCTTAAAAGTTAATGAGATGCCAAGAAACATAGTTTAAAATATTATAAAGATTTTCATTACACACATATGATACAAAAACATTTTCCTTTAATCCAGACTTTGCCATATAGTGTGTTCAATTGGGAAACAATGAAAATGTTTTGAAAGCATCCAGTAAGTTTTTTCTATTTATTTTTCAAATCATATAATTTTTGTTCAAAATCTGTACATATTCTTGTGACGCTTTCCATACAGGATCTTGATTTATAACTGAATCATCAGTAGATACTAAAGGATTTCTACAGGATCCTCATTCAAATTCGGTAGCAGCTGAAAAGGAAAAGAAAGAATTATTTTCTTTCTCCAAAATAATTTTCACTACAAGTGATTAAAAAAAAAAGAAGAAGAAGAAAAGAAAAGAAAAGAAAAAGAAAAAAAAGAAAGTTGGGGCCTTTAGGGTGTTAAGAAAAATGAAAAATGCCTACATACAACTGCAATATGAAACCCAAGATTAGTATTAAATATATTTTGCTCAGGGTTGCACACTGAATTAATTGCTATTGTGGATACATATCAGAGTTTCTGGTTTTTTCATTACAAGGTGAAATTACAAGATGAGGACACAGTCCACCCTGAATAATCATAAACTAAAAACGGAAAAATCAAACAGGCATTTCCAAACAGAACCAAGTATACAGATGTAAGTGACAGGTATAAAACACAGCACTACTGGAACATACGGAAGGGACATCCCAGTTTTGTGTCAATATTGTCTGCTCTTTGGTGAAGGTGATATGTCAGCTGATACCTGAAGGACAAGGAAAAAGTATGCTAGGTAGAGGGAAGAAGCACATACAAAGAGCTAGAAGTGAGGAAGAACACTTGTGCAATTATGGGTAGTTTAGTTTGACAAGGTGGTAGAGCAAAGCAGCAGAGTAGGGCAAATAGTGAGAGACAAGGCTGAATCATCTGGCAAGAAGCAAACTGATTTGGGTGTTTTCATTCCATGCTAAGGAATTTGAAGTTTTACCCAAGGGCAAAAGCAATGACAAAATCAATGAGTGATGATTGAAACCCATTACCTGTCAATGACAGCTATATGACCTCTAATTACTTAACCAAGCATTACTAAGATGACTTTGGCATTTTGGGTCTTCTATCACTAGCAGAAACAACAATTTGATAAAGCACACCTTTTCTGAGACTTGTGCAGGTTGACAGTTCCATAGGGATGGCACCAGTGAAGGAAGATTGTCGCCAGAAATAATAACATATATAGACTTAGGGAGATTGAAAAAACTTCTTTAACGTTTATTTATTTTTGAGAGAGAGACAAACCACAAGCGGGCAGGGGCACAGAGAGAGGGAGACACAGAATCTGAAGCAGGCTCCAGGCTCCGAGCTTTCAGCACAGAGCCCTCTGTGGGGCCTGAACCCACCTGAGCTGAAATCAGTCGCCCAACCGACTGAACCACCTGCTTGCCCCTAGACTTGTGGGAGATTTGAAAAGAGCTATGACACATGAGGACTAAAGGAGGAAGAAGTGTGTTCTTCATTATGCTCATGCTTTTACATTTTTTATTAGATATGTACAAAAAATGTGAATGTAGTATCTATTCTCCAAACAATGGAAAGGGATGCCCTTTACTATTTATAGTTTATTTCAGAAATCAATGATATCTAACTTCATACATTTTGGCAACATACCTTCTTCTAGTTCTCTGGTTATTCTTTCCTCCAACTCCTGCCGCGTCTGAAATAAGCCAAATATTATTTAGAATGTGTAAGGTAAACAAAAGACATGGTAGGGATTATATATAGCTTAGGACATGTGGTCTTGAAATAATACTTGTAGAGATTAAACCAAAGTTAGGGATTGCTTAAACAGAAAAACTATCACATGAATAAAATAAATTCCTACCTATTTTATTTTAGTTTTAGATAACGGAGAACAGATACATACATACACGCGCACACACACACACACACACACACACACACGTATATATGTATACATATATACGTGTGTGTGTGTATACGTATATATAATATGTGTATGTTATATATATAATATATTATGTGTATTATATTAATATATATAATATGTGTACATTATATATATATATATATAATGCTATTTATGTGAGTCTGATAAAAAGCACAATTAATATTGATCTATTGAATATGTATAATCTCTGAAACGTGATGTTGGATCTTACTGGGACAAAAAAGTTTAAACAAGAATCATATTGTATATTGAATTATTACTTGGAAATGATTAGAAATACTGCCATTTATGAAAGTTTAATCAGTTTTTTACCTTAATGAATTGTTCCTTAAAATGGGCTTTCCATTTTTTCACTTGTAGAAAAACAAAATTTGAAGGAATGCTTTTTACTGTTAATTTTTCAGGACTGACTCTTAAATACATATAAAATGAAGAAAGTGGGACTGTCTTACTGTCATGTGGAAATTCTACTGGCAAAAATTGAGTAAAAATGTTTTGCTATCTGTATTATGACTAAAACACTTATTTCCTTTCATATGCACACAAAGATTTCAGAAAATCTCTTTGAAGAAAGGAAAAATAGGGGGTTACAACAGTTTCCAAACTTAGCTTCTGATTTATAACTTTCTCCATTAGCGATAAGGAAAACAATATACAATTTTCAATTGTAACTTTGTGTCCTTTCTCCAAATTAGGACCAAGTTTTGAAACACTTGACTTATTAAAGTTATGGTTATCCACTTATGAAATGTGTATGAATATTTCCAACTACAGGTGACCCATGAATAACACAGGGGTGGGGTACAGTCAAAAACCTGTATATAATTTTTCATCCCCCCAAAACTGAATTACTAATAGCCTACTGTTGACCGGAAACCTTACTGGTAAAATAAACAGTCGATTCATACATGTTTTGTACAGTAGAATAAGCTAGGGCAAAAAATGACATGAGAAAAACAGAAGGAAGAGGAAATACACTTACAGTACTGTACAGTATCCAAAAATAATCCATGTGTAAGTAAAGTAGACCCACACAGTTCAAAACCATGTTGGTCAAAGGTCAACTTTATATTACAACTGTTCCTGTCTAGAACGTACTTATTTACATCTTTCTTAGACAAGGTAGCCTCTCCCTGAATGCCCCAAACGGGCTCCAAAATAGTGTACTGGACATAATCAACACTGTGGTGATAAGGATTCCAATGTCTTTACAAATTTAGGTGTGAGGACAAATGTTTTGGCTGACATGCTTCCCAATATTTTCAGAGACTGTTTTCCCTAATACCTTTTTTTAATTGAAGTATAGTTGGCATACAATGTTACACTAGTTTTTCAGTATACAAATTCAGATTGGACAATGGTATACACTATGCTATGCTTGCTACCGTACGTGTAGTTACCCTCTGTCACCATACAACATTAATACAATATTATTGACCATATTCCATATGCCGTATTCTTCATTCCTGTGACTTATTTACTTTATAACTGGAATTTGTACCTCTTACTCCCCTTCATCTATTTTGCCCATACCTCTCTACCCACCGCCCCTCTAGCAACCACCAATTTGTCCTCTGTCGTTATGATTCTGTTTGTTCACTTGTTTTGTTTTTTTTATATTCCACATGTAAGTGAAATCAGATGGTATTTATTTGTCTTTCTGTGATTTATTTCACCTCGCATAATACCCTCTAGGTCTATCAATGTTGTCACAAATGGCAAGATCTCATTCTTTTTGATAGCTGAGCTATATTTCATTGTATACATATTACACATTGTCTTTATCCATTCATCTCTCCATGGACACTTAGGTTGCTTCCCTATTTTGGTTATCGCAAGCAATCTTTCCATAAACATAGGGATGCATACAACTTTTCAAATTAGTGTTTTCATTTTCTTTGGGTAAATACGCAGTAGTGGGATTAATGAATATCTATTTTTAAGTTTTTGAGGAACCATAACACTTTTTTGACAATAGCATTATATTCAGGCCTTATAAAATGAATGGGACAACATGACTATACCAGACTTATAAAATTAATAACTCAATACCAGACGATGGGGGAAGGCTTTATTCAAACAATTTTATATTACCATTAATAAATATTATATAAAATATAAACCACGTTTTTTATATGACATGACTTAAGGAGCTACCAAGGTAATGTTGCATCTTTTCCCCAAAAGCTCTTTTCCTAAATATTTACCTCTGTGACCTTTATGTTTATATCTAGGTAAAAACTGTGTTTCGATGGTGAAAATAGCTTTCAAGTCCATGAATAAGAACACATGTGTACTTTTGTGTATACCTTTCCATTGATCAGAAATATAAGAGGGTGAGAAAATGATACACAGAATAACTATATATCAGCAAATTTTAATTCAAAGAACATTTTTAAAGGATTTTTAATTAGAAGGATTTTCCCATTAACTGTTAACATACAAATATGGCCCATAGAAATCTAAGGTTCGGTTGGGGACACTGCAGGATTGAGGGACAAGGAAGTCACAGCCGTAGTCTCCATCTCTCCTTTAGTTAGACAGCTCTACTTCTCTCTGTTTTACACAATACAGTTTAATGCAAAAAAAAAAAAAAAACTACATTCTATTGTTTAAAAAAATTATTTTGAAGATATAAAAGTCACTAATTTAGTCAAAATCCCTAATTTTGCGTAATAGACAAAAAGGGCTCAGAGAGAGTGTACTTTGCCTGAGGTCATGAAACCAACTAGATGCAGACAAGGAATACACTTGTGGTCTTACCAAGCCTACAGTTCTATGCCAGTTACTTCCTCATAGTCAGGAAACATACGTGTATTTTAAGTATAATTCAGAGAAAATGAATACATAAAACTTTGCCATGTGGCTCAGTAATGCTTAGGTATGAAGCCCACAATAGTAGCTCTAAAACTAAATTACAAATTTTAAAGTCATGAATGAAAATAAAGGAACAGAAATTATGTTAACTCCTTTTAGTAGCCGTCAATTTTTAAGCACACCTTTTTTAATTTTTTTAAAAATTTTTTTAACGTTTATTTATTTTTGAGACAGAGAGAGACAGAGCATGAACGGGGGAGGGTCAGAGAGAGGGAGACACAGAAATTGAAACAGGCTCCAGGCTCTGAGCTGTCAGCACCGAGCCCGATGCGGGGCTCAAACTCACGGACCGCAAGATCATGACCTGAGCCGAAGTCGCCGCTTAACCGACTGAGCCACCCAGGCACCCCAAGCACAACTTTTTTAAACCACAGGACAGAGAACTTGAAAGAGAAAATCTTTAGGTGAAGCAAGCAAGCTGAAACTGAGGAAATTCTTCCTGAAAGCATTATTTATTCCTTCGAAAGAAAATTTGGTTTATCAAAATCAATCAACAAATGAGTGAACCCATGGTGTGGTTATTTATAGCAAAATTTAAAACCCAACACAGATTTCTCTTTCCCTTCTAGCATGCTTCTCTCTAACCTCTCATCATTCGTTGGTATGTACAAAAGACACAATTCACTTTATTTATAATTTAAATCCAGTCAGAAATTATAGGTGAACCTTCACTTCTCACATGTGGACTTATCTCTGTCTCCCTCCCGATGGGAAGGGGGACTTACCTAACGGGTGAATTTGGGAGAAGGAGCTAAGCAGTGCTTATGTGTTTCTAGATCTCCTCTTTGAAAAGATGTGCCTGCCCACAGTAACAAAATTTGGGTCTGCCCTCAGCTCTGTGGTAAGCACCCGGCCCCCGGGGTGGGGGTCAAGCATTTGTTTCCTCAATTTACAACTGTGTGGGGAAGTGCCCAATTTGGGAGGAAGCCCAAAGTGGCTAACATAACCTAAATCATATCCTCCAATTTGTTAGTGTGTATTAGTAATAAAACTACTAAGTTTCTCTCCATCTCCCTGTCTCCTGTGTTCTGAATTTAGAAAGAGAAGAGCAGGGTTACTTGCCGCCTACCCAGTGTCACCTGTCACAGCTCCACCAAGAAAAATGACTAGACAACACTTACAGAAACATTCTCTTCTTCCTTGACTTCATAATTAACGTACATTGTTCAAAAGCATCGCTCACTCGAAAGAGAGAAAAAGTTGAAAGGAACCATTTTAGGAACAAACATAGAAAGTAAGACAAACTGAGGACACAGAGGAATACACTCCAAATGAAAGAACATGACAAAACCTAAGAAAAAAAACTAAGTGAAACAGAGATAAGTAATGTACCTCATAAAGAGTTCAAGGTAACGGTCATAAAGATGCTCAGTGAACTCGGGAGAAGAATGAATGGATCCAGTGATAACATCAGAAAGAGATAGAAAATATAAAAAAGAACCAATCAGAGCTGAAGGATACAATAACAGAAATGACAAATACACTAGAGGGAATCAACAGCAGATAAGAAGATGCAGAAGAACAGATCAACAATTTGCAAGACAGGGTAGTAGAAATCATCCAAGACGAAAAACAAAAAGAAAAAAGAATTTTAAAAATGAGGCTAGGTTAAGGGACCTGTGGGACAACATCCAGTGTAATAATACTTGCATTCAAGGGGTTCCAGAAAAAGAAAAGAGAAACGGGCAAAGAACTCATTTGAAGAAATAAAAGCTTCATTTTAAAAATTCAAATATTTGCTTGATTTAGCTATTTATAAAATGCTCTACAATCACTCATCAAGATATTTTATAAAAATAGAAACAAAGGTGGTATAAGTCAAAAAAAAGGAAAAAGAAAAAAGAGTGCCATAAATAAGAAAGCAATTAAAGATATATTCTCGTGTAAGAAAATAGCAACACTTTTACCTTAAAAGAGAAATTAACCTTTTTAGTGTTACAAGTTGATTTAATTCATAAAAAGGACTTACCATGGATTCTTTTTTTTTTTTCTTTTTTTTAGAGTAGCCTCCATGCTTAGCGTAGAGCCCAATGCAGGACTTGAACTCATGACCCTGAGATTAAAACCTGAGCTGAGATCAAGAGTTAGATGCTGAACTGACTGAGCCACCCAGGCACCCCCATGGATTCTTTTAAATAGTAAACATTCATATGTCGTTAAGTGTTTGGAGGATGATCATTCACTGACATACAGGGGTGGACAAACTGGATTATAGCAAAACTTTGAAATGTTAATGAACCACTGCCAACTGAAAATAAGTCTAAGCATCTAAGTGTACCCATGGTTACCAGGCAATAATATTTACTTTCTAAAATCAAATTTAAATGAAAGCTTTTCAAGAAATTTAACATGGGTAAGTTTAGTTATATTTACTGAATACAGTTAATGCTAGGTGTCTCTTGTGGCACACCTGGGTGGCTCAGTTGTTTTTAGTGTCCAAATCTTGATTTTGACTCAGGTCATGATCTCATGGTTTTGAGACTGAGCCCCACATTCGGCTCTGTGCTGAGCACGAAACCTGCTTGGGATTCTCTTTCTCCCTCTCCTTTTGCCCCTACCCTGCATGCACTCACTCATTCTCTCACTAAAATAAAATAAAAATAAGTATCTCTTAGAAATGAGAGATCAAGGGACTAATATATATATAATATATATATTATATATTAATATATTAATATTATATAATTAATATTATATATTAATATTAATATAGTAAATATTATACATATGATATATTATATTATAATATATTATATATTATATTTTATTATATTGAAATTATATTATTATATAAATATTATATATTATATATATATATATATATATATATATATAAAATTTACCTCAGTTCTTTCTTAGCACATATAATGCTGACTTTTATCTCGTATGTGCTAGTTACTTAAACAACTCACAATTTCACCAAATTAAAAGCAACAACATCAGATATCTGAAACCCAAACTAAACAGATAATATAACTAACCTTCCACAAGGAAGTCTCCCAGTACTCATATGACGGCCGTGGGTTTAAGGTAGGAATCACTAAGTTTCCTCTTGGAGTAAGGTTTCCATTGAGCACTAAATTATTTTCAAAATGTCCACAATAAGGTGGTTCCAGGCCTGGGCTCATAGTAAGGGTCTTGAGTAAAGTTTGGTGCTGCTGTCTCTCCTCAAGAAAATATGTATTGCTCTCTGACAGTCTCTCCTTAGCCCTGTGAAGATTAAGAAACACAAATACATTTTCTTTTTCCCTAAATCATTCCTAAATGACATACATTTTTTTTTAGGTTTCCATAATAGTAAATAGCATTTGCCATTGAACAGTGTTTTAACACTGAACATGTGACGGAGCACACCTAGTATCTAAAATTATACTTTTAAAATTGTTCTAAAGAAATACTTATGTTTCCAGGGGGATTCCTAACTAACAATTCAAGTTAGGGAAGGGAGAGAAGTGGCTATCAGTGATGTACATGGCTTAACAAATAATACTTGCTGTCTTCTGGAATGGCTGTGCTGACAGGATCCTTCAGGATGCCATTATATATACATACTTATATTTAGTAAACCTGTTTACAGATGTAAAACTAAACCATCCCTCAAAGACATTTTCAAGCGTTTGCTTTTACCACTCTTGTACATTTCACTTATTATCTCAAAGAAACTGAGCATTTGACACTGAGGAATCATTGAGACCAACAATCTCTAGGGGAGATAGTAGATGACAGACGTGTGATCAGAAAGAACTAAAACAGCTACAGAGGCAATTAGCTTATAACAGTTACCAAGGCACTGGAGGCAGAATCTGCCCTTTCTGTCTTCAGTCTTCCACATGCCTCCCTCCCACCATGGTGCTCTTTTAGCCACTTTGGGAACTATACTACCCTTCAGCCCTGTGTGAGTCTTTTTGTATTTCACCTGGATGCCTTTATGTAAAGTAGAAAAAGCATAAAGGATAGTTTGTCTCAAGGCCCACTCTAGTAATCATACCAAAGATCACAATCAAGAGAATAAATGTACCAAGCTGCCAGGATGAGTAGTAGTAGTACTTGACCTTTTAGGTTAAAGATGTAATCTTCCAAAGAGAAACTCATCGACATTTCTATTTAGGGTAATTCTGACAAGCAATTTTATAATAATACGCTTCTAAATGAGAAAGCTTCGAACAATGCACTTAAAGACTAGCAGATCGGATCAATGGAAAATATACAGGGCGGGGGGTGCGGGGGTGGGGTGGGGGAAGAGGTCCTGTAAAACCGAAAAAAAGAGAAAGGATGCAAACTGTCCTGGACTAACATTTCAAAGGTAAGTTCACTTAGAAACCTCATTTTCCAAAATAACACGATCTAGTTGGCTTTCACTTCCTACTCATCTCATGATCTTGGCTCCACAGAAATTATGCTTTAGAGGCAAATTAATAAGCTAAATTTCTTGTCTATGATTCTGTTTTGAATTACCTGTTCAACTTATTTCTCAAGGATTTTCTAAGTTTTAATTCTTCTAGGTAGAGTTGCCTGTAGGTTTCCAACTCTGTTTTAGTAGAATCTTGAGAAGTCTTCATTGTAGAGACCTGAGATTCCAGATCTTTAATTCTAAGTTCCATTTGATTTCTCGTTGAAGCATGATCATTTTCTCTTAACTGGTCCAAGTTTTGTCGAGCTGCTGCTTGTGCCTAATGAAAAAAAATTAACAGGATAGTTTCAAAATAGGTATAATCTGGATAATTAATTATACCTGTTTCCTTTAGTTCTGAGTCAATGTTTCAGAGAGCAATTTTAAATGAAAAAAAGCTCAAGTGTAAAATATTTATCATCAATGTCAACTGAATTAAACATGATTTATAAAATTAAAGTTCAAACATTCCTGTGTTAGTATTCACGCAATCTGATAATTCAAATAATAGAATCAATGAGAAAATTTTAAAAGTCAACAATAAACTTAAGAATAATCCAAGTACAGTGCAATTTTTAAATCATAATTTTTCTTTTCCTCTTCATAGTGAGACTAGTTGTTTAAATCATCATTTTTTCTTATCCTCTCGATTTAGTAGGAAGAATGATGAAAACTGAAATCTTTAAAGGGAGGAACAAATGCCTCCAGAAATCTACAAATTACCATAAAGCAAGTAGAGGAAACCCCTACAATGCATCTATCCAAAATGTAATTTCCAGTAAAATGAGTTAAAGCACATTACAGATCAATCAATTAACCTGTAAAAACAGGTTGACTTCGTGTAATTTTTCTACTATGTCCAGTCGTGCTCTTTCTTCAATCTCCCGTTTATACTGCTCCACTTGACTGCGTTCTACCATATTCATTTCCATAAATTGTTTCAATTTTACTACTTCTTGCTGTAACTTCTTGTTGTTGCTCTCAAGTTTTTCACATTCTTCTTTGAAAGCTTTCATTGATAATAACTCTTGTTGAAGAACTTGATTTTTTGCATCCAGGTGTAGACATTTTGAACATGTAGTTTCCAGTTCTGTTGTAAGGACATCAGCCTGCATGAATAAAACACTATAGTTTGGAAGGCGTGAAAAGAGTCTAACTCAAAACTACTAGGAACATTTTTTTTTTCAGATTTTAAGTAATCTCTACACCCAGTGTGAGACTGAAACTCACAATCTCAAGATCAAGAGTAACTGAGCCAGCCAGGCACTCAAATTTTTAAATAAACTCATTTGCAATAAAATGTTACCTCTCTTAGAATGTAGAACCTTAAACAAGTCAGAAAATCAAGAGACACGTTAAAGACATCAGGTGTTACTGAAATAGATCTTTGCTATCATTCTCTTTAGTACACAACATTTGCACTTGATTCTATACTTTTATTTTTCTATGATTTTTCATATCTTTCTTTCATAAAATAAGTCCCCTCTTAGGAGAAAGTCTCTTAGCCCTTCCCCCATCTTAACACTCCATAACTTTTAAAGAAGTTTTAGCAATATCATATTGACTTATGTATGCCCAAGTCAAAAAATGCGTCCCAAGATAAGACTCTGGAAATAAGACTCTAATTCATGAATCTATAAGTAATGCTTCTAATGCCATGGCTTGTTTCTGAACTGCAAATGTTTTATGCTAATTTGAACTGCACTCCCAGGAGAAATGATTCTCCGGGATGTGTTAAGAAATCACATCTCCCAGTATAAAACTTTAATTGGATTGGGGGCGCCTGGGTGGCGCAGTCGGTTAAGCGTCCGACTTCAGCCAGGTCACGATCTCGCAGTCTGTGAGTTCGAGCCCCGCGTCAGGCTCTGGGCTGATGGCCCAGAGCCTGGAGCCTGTTTCCGATTCTGTGTCTCCCTCTCTCTCTGCCCCTCCCCCGTTCATGCTCTGTCTCTCTCTGTCCCAAAAATAAATAAACGTTGAAAAAAAAAAATTAAAAAAAAAAAAAAAAAAACTTTAATTGGATGATCCAAATATGCTTTTGAGGCAAAAAAAAATTTTAATTCAATACTGTTATCTTGTAATCCTTTGTTACTTTCTAGAAAATAAGAGATCATACTAAACAAAAACAACCACAACAACAAAACTGGCTGGAGTTTCAGTGATGCTGAGTGGGAACGACTTCCATCCATTCTATATGATTGGTAAGACAAGGTGAGTGGATGTGGTGGTTTTATAAATTCATTGATACTTCTGTGAAAATCCCTCCCCTTAAATATATGCTGGCCTCAGTAACTGGTTTCTAGTGAACAGAATATGCAGAACTGCTGTCATTTTTAAGGCCAGCTTAGAAAATGTGATACAGCTTCCATCTGACTTCCTTTCTCTAGGGAAGCTCACCCTTAGAACGCAGCCACCACGTGGTGAGGAATCCCAGGCTACCTAGTGAGTCTTCATGTAGATACTCCAGCTGAGACTAGCCAACGTCCTAGCCAAAGGCCAGCCTCAACAGCCAAACACGTGCGTGAACAAGCCTTCAGATGATTCTAGTCTCCAGCTTCCAGTTATGCCAGCTGATGCCAAATGAAGAAGAAATGAGTTGCCCTACTCTGCTTTGCCTAAACTAAAGATTGGTGAACAAGAGGAATGCTGTTTTGAACTACTAGGTTTTGAGGTGGCTTATTATGCAGCAGTAAATTACTACCACAGATACTGATACTAAAAATGGTGTGCTGCTATTCAAAAAAACCTAAAACTAAACTTCCTTTGAACCAGGAGGTAGGTCGAACCTGGAAAGATGTAGAAAAGCGTAAGAATGAGACCCAAAAAGGGCCTCCACAAGACTCTTAGTGGAAACCTGATGGCCTGTGAAGAGGCTGACAGCAAGGGTTTCTAAGCATGTGAAGAAAATGATACTGGAGGAAAGGGAAGTCATGCTACAAAATACCTGAAATTAAAACAGATAGGAAAGAGAAACTAAAGAAAGACTATGCAACTGAAAGGAACCAGGACTTACTGGGTTCAAGTATCTGTTTCTCATTTACAGCGTCTCTACATGTTGAACTGTCAAATAATGCTAAAATAAAGAAATGGCTTTTGGGTTCAGAGAAAATCCAGGGTGCTACCAGGAAAACAGAAAGATTTAAGATATGCCTCCAATTTCTTTAAGGATCTTAAGACTATAAGATTTTTTTTAAAGTAGGTTCCACACCCGACATGAGGCTTAAACTCAGCACCCAGAGATCAAGTGTCACATGCTCTACCAACTGAGCCAGCCAGGAGCCCCAAGAGTAGACGCATTTTAAAGGCATTGTCCTATAAGAGCTTCACAGGAAACCTGAAGCGAAAAGCTTATCTCAAAAGGACTTGGGAGACTCGCTTTGCTAAAACACGGCATGAAATCCAGTAATATTTACAGAAAACTAAAAAAGGTAAGAGATATATAGTAGCAAACATACTATTTGCTACCTTGGACTAAAAGAGACCAAATAGTGCAAAATGAAAAGAGGCCTTTGGGTCTTAGAAGTCCCACAGGGAGGAAGCAGGATGAAAAAACAGCTGCAAATACAGGTCATTCCTTATGAAAAGGAAGGCACCAAGAGCTTAAAGAGTAAAGAAAGGGAAGAGACATGGAGAAAGTATTCCCGTGGTTACGACTAAGTCCTAACTTAAGAACTGACAGCATGCATCAGGCTATATTTCAAAACTCTTATGGACTAGGGTGCTTCCCATCTTCTTTTTCTGAATGGGTGAGTCTTCAGCAGTTGACTAGAATGTTGCATTTGTGAGTGGTAAATAACTGTCTCTTTCGTTCTCAAGTCCTCATATTGAGAACCCTTGCACTCAAGGGGCTATACTTGAGATACCATAACCCAGGCAGCTTATCCCCACTGCACCTGATTAAGATGGTAAGATCTTGGACTCAAGGCCTGAACCTGATGCCATGATAACTGAGACTTGCAGGAGGTATTGGAGGGGGAGGGGAGTGAATGTAGTTTTCAGGTGGGAGGAATACAAACATTTGTGGCCAGTGGGTAAAGTATACTGCTTTTTAAAGGTGTCCATAGGTTTTAAATATTAATTCCACTAAAAAAAAGACCATGGAACAACCTTAGTGACTTGCTCCTAATGAACAGAATATGTGACTATGATCCTGTGTGTATTCCAAGCCTAGGTGACAAAAGGCGATTCTGCCTTGCTCTGTATCTCAGGCTGCTTACTTGGAATCTAGCTCCCCATCTAGTGAGGAAGCCTAGGCCACAAAGAGGGTCTAGGTGTGTCAGTTTCAGTGTTTCTGCTGCCTCCTGAACTGAAGTCCCAGGCAACAGGCAGCATCAACCACCAGATGTTAGTGAACAAATCTTCAAATGGTTCCAACCCCAAACCTTTCAGTTGCCCCACCTGAAGCTGAGCAGGGCAGAGACTAGCTGTCCTGGCCACACTTTTCCTAACAGATTTGTGAACAAAAGAAATCTAACCTTTGGGGAGTTTGTTAAGAAAAAAACAAAACTGATAAATTGAAATGTGGATTAAAAAAAAGAGATACATAAACTTGTATAGGAGAAATTGGTCTCCATTAAAGTAGGATGTAATAAATGTTAAGATTAATTTATTAACAACCAATGGTGCTAATGAGAAGATGCAGATAACTAGAAGCAAGATCTAAGAAGTTTTTCTCTCGGTTTTTCCCCAGCTAGGATCATATTAACTGCTCATTTTCCATATATGGCCTTTATTATGTTGAGGTATGGTTCCTCTAAGCCTACTTTCTTGAAGTTTATATCATGAATGGATGTTACAGTGTGTCAAATTCTTTTTCTGCATCTATTGCAATGATATGACTTTATGCTTTTTTGAAAATTAATATGAGGTATCACATTCATTGATTTGCAAATATTGAACCACCCCGGCAAACCAGGGATAAATCCCATTTGGTTATAGTGAATGATTGAATGATTTTTTTAATGTTTATTTATTTTGGAGAAGGAGGACAAGCAGGGGAGGGACAGAGAGAGAGGGAAATATAGAATCTGAAATAGGCTCCAGGGTCCAAGCTGTCAACAGAGCCTGACACTGGGCTCAAACCGACGGACCATGAGATCATAACCTGAGCTGAAATTGGATGCTTACCTCACTAAGCCACCCAGCTGCCTCTGCCCCCGGTGAATAATTTTTTAATGTATTGTTGGATTCAGTTTGCTTATTTTGTTGAAGATTTTTGCATGTTCATCAGAGATGCTGGCCTGTAATTCTCTCTGTGGTGTCTTTATCTGGTTTTGGTATCACGGTAAAGCTGGCATAGAATAAATTTGGAAGTTTCCCTTCCTTTTATGTTTTTCTGGAACAATTTGAAAAGGACAGGTTAAACTTTTTTTTTTTTTTTGTATTAGCTCTTCTTTACATGTTAAAATTTACGTCTGAAGTCATCTGGTCCTAGACTTGTGTTTGTTGAGAGTTTTTTGATTCCTGATTCAGTTTCCTTGCTGGTAATTGATTTTTTTTTCAAATTTTCTATTTCTTCTTGTTTTACTTTGGTAAGTTATATATTTCCAGGAATTTATTCAATTCTTCTAAGTTGTCCAACTTGTTGGCATACATTTTTTCACAATATTCTCTCATACATGTTTGTAAATCTGTGGTGTTGGTTCTTATTTCTACTCTCACATTTGTGGTTTTATTTATTTTGGTCCTTTCTATTTTCTTGTTGATTACTCTGGCTAACACCTTATCAGTTTTATTAATTTTTACGAAGAACCAGCTCTAGGTTTCATTGATTTGCTCTAGTATTATCTGTTTTTTGTTTGTCTATCATTCATTTCTGCTTTAATTTCTTTTTTTAATTTTATTTTGAGAGAGACCACACATGAGTGGGGGATGGGCAGAGAGAGAGAGTGAGAGAGAGAGGGAAAGAGAGAATCCCAGACAGGTTCCATGCTGCCAGCAGAGAGCCTAACATGGGGCTCGATCTCACAACTGTGAGATCATGACCTCAGCCAAAATCGAGAGTCACTTAACCAGTTAAGCCACCCAAGGGCCCCCTGCTCTGATCATTATTACTTGCTTTCTTCTGCTGGCTTCAGGCTTCATTTGTTGTTCTTTTTCTAGCTCCTTTAGGTGTAAGGTTAGGTTGTTTGAAATTTTTCTTGCTCCTTGAAGTAGGCTTATATTGCTATGTACTTCCCTCTTAGGACCACTTTTGCAGCATCTCAAAGGTTTCAGACCATTGTTGTTTTTTTTTTTTTTTTTCATTTCCATTTGTATACACGTATTTTTTTTAAGTTTCTTCTTGTATCTCTTGCTTAACCCATTGCAGTGTAGTAGCACGTTATTTAACCTGCATGTATTGTTTTTAATAATTAAGGCCTTTTTTTTAATCCATTCTTGAGAATAGTCCATGTATAGTTGAAAACAACGTGTATTCTGTTTTAAGATGGAACGTTCTGAAAAAAATCTCTTAACTCCAATCTGGTCCGCTCTGTCATTCAAAGCCATTGTTTCTTTTTCTTTTTTTTTTATTAAATATATGAAATTTACTGTCAAATTGGTTTCCATACAACACCCAGTCCTCATCTCAACAGGTGCCCTCCTCAATACCCATCACCCACCCTCCACTCCCTCCTACCCCCATCAGCCCTCAGTTTGTTCTCAGTTTTTGAGTGTCTCATGCTTTGGCTCTCTTCCACACTAACATCTTTTTTTTCCTTCCCCTCCCCCATGGATTCCTGTTAAGTTTCTCAGGATCCACGTAAGAGTGAACACATATGATATCTGTCTTTCTCGTATGGCTCAACGCCATTGTTTCTTTGGTGATTTTCTGTTAAGATGTATTTTTTGGTGATTTTTTTGTTAAGATATGTTGATGTAAATGGGGTGTTAAAGTACCCTATTACTGTCTTATTATCAATTTGTTCCTTTATGTTGGTTATTGTTTTATGTACTTGAGTGCTCTCATGGTGGGTGCATAAATATTTACAATTGTTAGATCTTACTATTGGATTGTACCCTTTATTAGGATACAGTAGCATTCTTTGGCTCTTGCTACAGTCTTTGTTTTTGGTTTATTTCGAGAGAGACAGGGTTGGGGAGGGACATAGAAAGGGGGAGAGAAAGTTTCAAGCAGCCTCCATGCTGTCAGCCTAGAGCCCAACATGGGGCTCAAAGCCACCAGCCATAAGATCATGACCTGAGCCAAGACCTAGTCAGTCGCTCAAATGACTGAGGCACCCAGGTGCCCCACAGTCTTTGTTTTAAAGACTCTTTTGTCTAACAAAAGTATCGCTATTTTTTCTTTTAACGTGATAAATTTTTCTCCATCCCCTCGCTTTCATTTTTTTTTTAATAGAATTTATTGTCAACTTGGATAATATACAGTGCGTATAGTGTGCTCTTGGTTTTGGGAGTAGATTCCCGTGGTTCATCACTTATAGACAACACCCAGGGCTCATCCCAAAAAGTGCCCTCCTCAATGCCCACCACCCACTTTCCCTTCTTACCCACCGCCCCCCATCAACCCTCTATTTGTTCTCTGCATTCGAGAGTCTCCTATGGTTTGCCCCTCTCCTTGTCTGTTTGTAACTATTTTTCCCCTTCCCTTCCCCCACGGTCTTCTGTTACATTTCTCAAGTTCCACATAGGAGCAAAAACATATGATATCTGTCTTTCTGTGACTTATTTCATGTAGCATAATACCTTCTAGTTCCATCCATATTGCAAGAGATAGCACGATTTCACTCTTTCTCCTTGCCAGGTAGTATTTCAGTGTATATATAAACCACATCTCTTTATCCATTTATCAGTTGATGGGCATTTAGGCTCTTTCCACAATTTGGCTATTGTTGAAAGCACTGCTATAGACACTGGAGTACATGTGCCCCTATGAATCAGCACTCCTGTATCCTTTGCATAAATTCCCAGTAGTGTTATTGAGGGGTCGTAGGGTAGTTCGATTTTCAATTGTTTTGAGGAACCTATGCACTGTTTTCTAGAGTGGCTGAACCAGTTTGCATTACCACCAACAGTGCAAGTATCCCCTCACTTTCAATCTGCAGGTGTCTTTATGTCTAAAATGAGCTTTTTGTAGGCAGCATACAGATGGGTCTTGTTTTTTAATCCATCCTGTCACCCTAGGTCTTTTGGTTGGAGTGTTTATTCCATTCATATCCAAAGTAATTATTGACAGGTATGTATTTATTGTCATTTTACTACTTGTTTTGTGGTTGTTTCTGGAGATTTTCTCAAATCCTTTATTGTTTTTCTCCCTTTGATGTCTTTCTAATTTGCTTTAATGATATATTTGGATTTCTTTCTCTTTATTCTTTGCATGGTTATTAGTGGGTTTTGGTATATGATAAGCATTAATTTGTATGTCACCCCTTCTGTGTGTAGCAGTCTATATTAAATTGATGGTCACTTAAGTTAGAGCTCATTTTTTTCTCCTCCCCATGTTTTGATAAGCTATTATATTGTATATCCGTTTTTGGGGCATTCCTTGAAGATTTTTTTTGACAGAAATATACATTTTTACTGCTTTTACATTTCCTGCCTTTATACTGTCACTTTTGATCTCTCCTTTCCACTCAGAGTCCCCGATAATATTTCTTACAGGCTGATTTAGTGGCCACAAACTCCTTCCATTTTTGTTTGTCTGAGAAATTCTTTATCTCTCCTTCTATTATGAATGATAGCCTTACTGGATAGAGTATATTGGGCTGCAGATTCTTCTCATTCAGCACTTTGAATATATCATGCCATTGCCTTCTGCCTTGCAAAGTTTCTGTTGAAAAATCTCCTGCTAGCCTTGTGGGTTTTCCCTTGGAAGTTAATGACTTATTTTGCTGCTTTTAAGATTTGTAGCAGTGGGGCGCCTGCGTGGCTCAGTCTGTGAAGCATGACTTGATCTTACCTCAAGTCGTGACCTCGCAGTTCGTGCGTTTAAGCCCTCCAGTGGGCTCTGCGCTGACAGCACAGAGAGTGCCTGGGATTCTCTCTCTCTCTCTCTCTCCCTCTCTCTCTCACTCTGTCTCTCTCTCTGCCCCTCCTCTGCTTGTGTCTGCGTTTTGTCACGGAAATAAAAAAAACAAAAGCAAAAAACAAAACACTAAAAAAAAAAAAAAAGATGTTAGCAGTATATTTTGCAAATTTAATTACAATATGTCTTGGGTGTTAATTTTGATGGAAGTTCTCTGTGCCTCCTGGATCTGGATGTCTGTTTTCTTCTCCACATGACGGAATTTTTCAGTTATTGTGTCTTCAAATCAATTATCTGTCCCCTTCTCTCTGTCCTCTTCTTCTGGGACTCCTATCATAGGAATGTTTTTACATTTGACGGAGTCACCGAGTGCCTTAAGTCTATTCTTGCATTGGATAATTCTTCTTTGTCTTCTTCAGCTTCACTGCTTTCCATTACTCTGTCTTCTAGGTCATTAATTTGTTCCTCTGCTTCTTCCAGGTTGCTGTTCATTTTTACTGCACTCTTCATCTCTGATTCTTCAACTCTTTTATGTCTGTGGTAAGGGTCTCTCGGATGTCTTCCATTCTTTTCTCAAGGCCAGTGAATATCCTTATGATCATGGTTTTAAATTCTCCATTAGGCGTGTTATTTACATCTGTCCCATTTAGGTCTCTGGCCATGGCCTTATCCTGTCCTTTCATTTGGGATAAATGCTTCTGTCTTTTCATTTTGTCTAAGTATCTGCCAGCTTCTGTGTGTTAGAGAAGCCAGTTATGTCACCTGCTCCCGAAAGTAATGGACTTAGGAAAAAGACGTCGTGTAATGCCCAGGGTCTAGCACTTCAGGGAGTATCACCAGTGTGTGCTGCATGTGTCCTGCTCTTGTGTTCTGGCTATGCTATCCTTTAGGCCAGTCGTCTGCAGACGCTCTCCTTGCCTGGTCTGGTGAGTGTGTGGTCCCTGGTCTGAATGTAGCGGGTTTTAACTAGGTGTGCTCTGGTCTGCTTATGAAATGAGACCTGTCACCACCTCTACTGGAACTGAGGCCAAGGGAAACTCTCTGGTTGGGAGATGTGGTGTGGGCAGGTATTTGTCCTGGTCTTCTGGGGGAGGGGTCTGCTGTGCTGGGACTCAAGCAAGAGTGATTGAGAAAGGTAGTTCCACCAGAGTGTAAGGGGGTGGTGTTTGGTGTAAGCCAGTTAGGTAACCAGTGTTAGCAATGCACTGCTTCCTGCAGGTGGCTTTATGTTTGTGGTGAGGGGCAGGAGAAGGAGATGGTGCCAGCCAGTGGCTTTGTTCCTACAGACAGGCCTCTGAACTTTGCCTCTGAGGGACGTGCTCTGAGAAGAGCAACTAATCTCCCCACTGTGTGCCCCAGGCACTCTTCAGACCACTGTACCCATGCTATATGTTCCCACGTTGTTTGCCTGCCCTCTGTCCATGAGCAGTGGAGTACCTCAGGGATGTAAACCACCTAAATCGGATGCCCTTTGAAACTCCAGACTTTACACACTACTGGTTGCAAGAACTCACGAAATGCAGGCCCTCTTGTTTTCCAAGCCAGTGGCTATGGGGAAATGTTCTCTTTGTGTGTTCCCCTGTGCGTTTCTCTCTCTCACCCTTACCCACAACCTCGACTCCCTCCCCTCTGCAGAACCCAGGATCTGTTTCTCTTCTAGACGACATTTATGCATCAAGGAACTTCTGTGATGTGCCCTCTTCTCTCCCTTTTGTTGTGGAGTTTGTTCTGTCAGTCTTCAGGTCGATTTCTGGGGTTTTTAGGGTGAGCTGATTGTTATCTAGTTGTATTCGTGGGATGAGGCAAGCCTAGAGTCCTCCTACTCCTCTGCCTTCTTCCTGTCTCTAAGATCTTTTTCTAAGATTCCCTTCAATTCCAACAATTCTTACAAGTAGGCAGGAATGCCTCTTTAGAATGTCTCCTCAAGTTAAGGTAGAAGCACAGAGACATACGATTTGAAGCACAATAGTTGAAAAACTAGAAAGAGTCAATTTGATAACCAAAATTGGGCCTTTGGTCTGATTTCAATTAAAGGAAATAGGCAGCTTTGAGTATTTTTTAATCCATTGAATGCTCAATCTTCATTCTCCTTTCCTCAGTGAGGAAATAAAGAGAATGTCATGGAATCATTTTTCATCTTTTCAGTAGCAAAACAAATGTACTGTCCTTTAGCACTACTTAAATTAACTCCACATTCTGCTTTACCTTACTCCAACCTTCTTTGTGTGGAGAGGTAAGATCACTTCATCTTTGTGTTGTCCCACAATGCTTCTCCATATCATACAAGTTGGCCTCAAAAGTTTGTTGTCATTCAAATTACCAATCTAGTATTTGTCTCTGATAAATCAACTGAATACTACCGCAATTTGTACAGCTGTATTATTTTAATGATATAATGTTTATTCCATTAATTATATGCTGAGCTAAAACATATAGCTATACATATCTTTCTATTCAAGTGAAAGAAGGGGAAACAGCCTGCTGTGTTTTCCAAGAAAGTATGATCTGTGCCAAGAACAGGATTAACACCAGTGTTACACACAAGAACAAGGTCAGAAGAGGATCTCATTGTGAATTGCAAGATGATGGGTTAGCAAGATTGCTTAACAGGAAAGAGGAATAGCCTAGAGTTAATCTTTTCCTTCTTAGATGGTGAAAACTATGGATGAGTCTATGCATTATAATGAGATAATAAAATATAATGAAGTAAACGTTAGTAGACTGAGTCAAGAGATCCTATGGCCAAGATTTGATGGAAATGAAAGTGGGCAGCACTGACTGAGACACTAAAAGTTTGCACAGGCGGGGAACCTGGGGGGCTCAGTCAGTTGAGCCTCAGCCTCTCAGGTCATGATCCCAGGGTCATGGGATCAAGACCCCTGTCAGCCTCCACACTAAGTTTGAAGCCTGCTAAAAATTCTCTCGTCTCTCTCTCTCTCTCTCTCTCTCTCTCTCTCTCTCTCCCTCTCCCTGTCTCTCTTTCTCTCCCTACACACCCCCTCGTCCTGCTTGTGCCCGCTCTAAAAAATATGTAAATATAAATAATAAATAAATAAATAAATAAATAAATAAGTAAATAGAAGTCTGAACACACTAAAGAAAGAGCATTTTATCTTTTTGAGCCTGACTTCACATCGAGTCAGGGGGTCAGCAACGCAAAGGCTGGCAAAAGGGTCTTTCAAGAAACAAAAATCTTATAGGAGCAAAGTTTAGTTCTACTACACTGACTTTTTATTATTACATAAGTGACTGGTAATTTGCAAGATAACTAGGAAAAAGTTTTCATAAAATTTGTTATGGTACTGGCATAAGGACAGACATATAGATCAATGTATTAACATTCAGAATCTAAACATAAATTCTCACATTATAGTGAAGTGATTTTCCACAAGGGTGACAGACAATTAAATGGAATAAGACTAGTCTTTTTAACAAACGGTACTGGGACCAATGGATATCCACATGCAAAGCAATAAAATAAGACCTCTACCCCATAGCATATATACAAAATTAACTTAAAATCTAAGAGCTAAAATGATAAAACTCTTAGAAAAAAGCTTATGTGTATATGTTTGTGACAGGATTTGACAATGATTTCTTAGACATGACACCAAAAGTCAAAAGCAGATTAAGTTTACTTTATCAAAATTAAAAACTACTACGCTTCAAATATCACCATCAAGAAAGTGAAAAGGCAAGTGACTAAATAGGAGAAAATACCTGAAAATCCCATATCTGCTAAGGGATTTGCATGTAGGACATTTAAATAACTCTTCCAATAATGAAAAGACAATCCAATATAAAAACGGGCAAAAGAATGGATTAGTTCTTTAAAGATGATACAGAAATGGATAATAATCACGTTAAAAGGGAGATGTTTGGGGTTCCTGGGTGGCTCAGTCAGTTAAGCTTCTGACTTGGACTCAGGTCACGATCTCACGGTTCGTGGGTTCGAGCCCTGCATTGGGCTCTGTGCTGACAGCTGGGAGGGAGCCTTGAGCCTGTTTCAGATTCTGTGTCTCCCTCTCTCTGACCCTCCCCTGTTCACCTGTTCACGCTCTGTCTCCCCTGTCTCAAAAATGAGTAAAACGTTAAAAAAATTAAAAAAAGAAGATGTGATATATATATATATATATATATATATATATATATATATATATATATATATATATTCATTCCATGGAGTATTACTCAGCAATCAAAAAAAAAGGAATCTTGCCATTTGCAACTACGTGTATGGAACTGGAGCGTGTTATGCTAAGTGAAATTAGTAGGAGAAAGACAAAAACCATATGACTGCTCTCATATGAGGACTTTAAGAGACAAAACAGATGAACAAAAGGAAAGGGAAACAAAAATAATATAAAAACAGGGAGGAGGACAAACACAGGAAACTCATAAATATGGAGAAAAAACTGAGGGTTGCTGGAGGGGTTGTGGGAGGGGCGATGTGCTAAATGGGCAAGGGGCATTAAGGAATCTACTCCTGAAATCATTGCTTCACTAAATGCTAACTAATTGGGATGCAAATTTAAAAAAAAATAAAACTAAAGATACAACAAGAAGAGTAACGCCCCCAGCCCCACCAAAAAATTTCTCAACCCAGGAAGCCTCTGGTTGGGGATTCAGGAGATAAGGACCTTCTAGAGAAGTCAGAGCAATGGACTGAGTTGGCTGAAAGCTATCTAAGTTTTTGTTTCACAGGGAACACCTTAAAGTGGCAGACAATTTCATGCCATAACCTTAATTCCTTTCTATAGGGATACACAGAAAATCCCTCGTTATTCTTTAATAAGCTTCTTCAGTTTCGGATATCCTTACAAATTTTAGTTTTTGAGACCTTAAAGATTTCTTTAGGACACAGTAGCAGGACAACGCCTAGCACTCTCATTCATAGAAGACTGATCAACAGAGAGTCATGTTACTCGCATGAAAAGTTCCCTGTTACTATGTGACTCATTTATAAGACGTCTAGAAAAGAAAATAATTTTCAATGTCTCTTCAGCCACAAAAAGGACCAGTCAACAGAATGTTCTAATTCCCCTGACGGGTATAGCTGTCTAATGAAACTTGCATGTATATTATATAGCTTTTGCGACTGACAGAAACGAGTTGGTCAGTGTATCTACCTAAGTGTAAATCCCACTTAGGATTTACAATGAGAATCCTCCAAAGGAGGGTGAGAGTGCGAGGACATTAAGTGTTCTGCTTGGAAAACAGTTGGGGTTTCACTACATATGAATAAATGAGAATCCTGAATGGCACATTAGTCTTTTCTGAGATTGAATTGTGAAATCTCTGAAAGGCTGATTAACTCAAGTGAGTGGAAAAAGAAAATGAGTTTCTGAACTTGCAATGGTAGGAGCACTGTGTTACTAGGTAAGACCCTGACAGAGCAGCCATTTCTCCTTTTTCACTGGCGTTTCTTTTCCTTTACAAAATCCAACAAAGAGAAAAGTCCATTCCCTTGAGAAGGACGTTTGCATAACGACCTGCTAGTCATTCTTGATGAAGAGAATAAATTGCACACTTGTGATTACAAATTACAACAAATCATCATTAAAATAACCCATTCTCAAACTCTCACTGAAGGGTTGAGACTACAAGAGAAAGTCAGATTTCAAGATGACATGATCACTCAAAGCGTGTGGAAGTTTGAAACACGCTGAAAAATATTAGCAGACACTCTCACACATCCGTATGCCAACGTTCACAGCAGCATTATTAACAGTAGCCAAAAGGTGGACTAAACCAAACGCTCACTGTGGTATATATAAAATGTTGCTTTTTTAGACTCTCACATTGTTTTTATGAAAATCTCACTATAAACATCATTATGAGTTCAATCAATTTCATCTCTATAGAAAAATTCCATTGCTAGTAGCAAATAGCAACAATATCAACAAATTTTTCGATAAGTGAGCCTTTCCATGTGATCCAAAACATTCTTATGTACTAGTCCTAGTGAAATACGGATTCGTTTTCAGTAGGACAGACATTAAGCGACCGACTTACCAAACTTGTCTTTAACAAGTTGCTCGGAAGATTGTGAATTTGGGCCGCTTGTTGTTTGATGGTTTCTTCTGGCCTGGCATTTTGCACTTCTAGCCTAAAATGCAGATCTTAAGATAATTATTCTCACACATAAGTGTAAAACAATACCAATAATATCTGAACAAATGAGGGTCTTACAGAAATTCGTAAAATTGTGTCAAGAGGAAGATTTGGGAATTGTGCCATTTTTCTCGTGTTTTGTGGATAAGGTGCAAAATAGAGATATAATATCCCCAATTTTGCATTTCAAAATAGCTCAAAGCTGGAATTTGTATCCAGCTTAACAATAATGTACTGGCATAACAAGTATATTTCTCGTACTACACTGCTTATCTGCTGTATAAATAAGGTATTTTCTGTGAGGATTAAATTATACTTTTCCATATGATCTTACGTCTTCTCCGCATATCTTATGTCCTTTGCCTCTCGATCCTTTGCTTCTTGCAACTAGAATAAAGAAAAAAAATAATTTTAACTACTGACAATCTAGTAAAACACCATCACCTGTTTTTGTAACGAAATGTTATTATTATTATTTTTTAACTTAGTGGGGCACAGAGAGAGAGAGAGAGAGAGAGAGAGAGAGAGAGAGAACGCCCAAATGGGGAAGGGAGTCATAGGGAGAGACAGAGAAACTTGTAAGCAGGCTCCAAGCTCAGGGTGAAGCCTGATGTGGGTCTCGGTCTCATGACCGGTCTCATGATGTGGAGTTTGGGATCATGACCTGAGCAGAAATTAAGAGTCAGGACGCTCAACCAACAAAGCCACCCAAGTGCCCCTGTAACTGAAATCTTATTGGACCCAGCCACACTCTCCCCTACACGCTGATTGATGGCTACTTTTAGGTCATAACAGCAGAGTGGAGCTGCTACAACAGAGACTGTGGCCTACAAAGCCGAAAATGTTTCAATACTATTCCAGAATAGTTTACCAAACTTACTCTCTTACAAAAACATAACGTTGTTAATGTTTATAAATTATATATGATCAGATAAACATACAAATGTATCTACTGGTCAAATGGAGGAAATATAGGAAATTACCTTATGGTAAACATTTCTGTTCTCACATTACAAGCACTACTACATCAACTATGATTTTAAATATTCACATAGGTGAATGACATTTCTATTCTCGTGATTATGAAACTGAACATGCTATTTTCAGTGACAACGAGATATTTCATGGAAGAGTTTGACAAGCAGTATCCTAGTAGGAGCCAGAAAGCCTGGGTCTGAATTCCCAATTCTGCTGGTTATGAGCTGTATGACCTTAAGCACAGTACCTAAAACTTCCTTGTCTCAGTCTCTAAATCTGTAAAATGAAAGTAATAACAGCACCTACTGGGGTACCTTAGTGGCTCAGCCGGGTCAGCGTCTGGCTCTTGATTTCTGCTCAGGACATGATCTCAGGGTCACGTGATTAAGCCTCACATCAGGCTCTACGTGGACAGCAAGGAGCCTGCTTGGAATTCTGTCTCTCTCTCTCTCTCTCTCTCTGTCTCTCTCCCTCTTTCTCACTCTCCCTACCTTCCCTTCCCCACAATCTGTCTCTCTCTCTCTCTCAAAATAAGGAACCTTAAAAAAATGATCTCAAAATAAATAATAATAGTATCTACCTAACTGGGATCTTGGTAATATAAATTTAGGAAATAATACATGAACAACTTAGAAGGGTACGTGGCACATAGTCAGCTCTAAGTGTATGCATTTAGCATGATTACTGTTGCTGTATTTTGCGTTCCAATACAATGAGATAGTTTAGGCAGGTGGCATGCCAATACAAGTGGCCCCGTATACAAACTATACTGAAGTTATTCTTCATATCACCGCAAGTGGCAGCAAATGGGGAGGATGAGGCCCAGAGTCTCTCCTCAGTACTTCACACAACTTTCGCCAATGCCACTAGCAAACAATACCTTTTTTTTTTCCTCTTATAATACTTTCAAATAACATCCTCTCTATACCCTCAGTGGACAATGCTCACAGAGTAAAGTACAAATAGCACCACCTAGACTGAGTAGTAGATGCTTTATATGACCATCAGAGGCAAGGGAAAGCCACTGATATGGAAATAATGGAGTCTTGCTAAACCAAATGTCCTCAATCATTTCATGCCCGTACTGTTTACGTTAGGCTGCTTTAGCAGGTACTCTGGTGAAGAGATTAAGGCTTTGTGGTAACAGCATATCAGAAAAGCTGGCCCCAGAGCTTTGCAGTTGGTAAAGTGCTACAAATCTGTAAATCCCAGCACCGGCTGCATAAGGAAGAAAGATTTCAATTTCTCCTTTTCTATTAACCATTTGCTTAAGTTTGAAACTTTCTCCATCTATAACACCGCTTCTCCCCTTGCAGTGGACTCAAATATTCTTTAATGAATCATCTCATCCACAGATTCAAGTTTTCTTCACTTATTCCTTCTTTTACACTAAAATCTAACTTCCACTAAGAAAATTTGAGGGTCATAAAGGACCTTTTTTTAAAAAAAAATTATTAAAGTCTTAATCCTGCTTCACTTCTCAGCAGCAGCTGAGAAAAATGATCATACCCTCCCCCTGTGCTTCTAACCCCACCTTATTTCTGGAGGATGGCAATCCCTGACATTAAATCCTTCCCCTTGCTACCTGTGTTTTGAATTGCTCTTAAGGCGTCAAAACCAGATTCTCTAATTCACATTTCCAGCTTTGCCCGTTTGCCTAGGCCACGTGTCCTTTTCGCTCTTCCATCTAGGTGCTCACAGACAACATCCTCAACCGCGCAATCAAAAATCATTACTTGACATGGAGTACCTTTGTAGACAGCTAATCGTGTACATTTTATTTGGACTCTTTTCAGCGTTAGAGTGTGTCTTTCTTATTGAGTCTTACGGGGCACCTTTACCCTTAGGATGCTGACGAGTGCACTTTGTCTCGCTTTTTTTATAACACAACATTTATCACAAGGGCTGGATGATCACCGGTTTGCCTTTGTTTCCTTTTGAGTAATTTCTTCGTCCATAGAGATTTCAACTTATGGAAGTCTTCTGAAGTTCCTTTCAGACCCATACTTGACTATATTATTAGGAAGGTTAAGTTGGCTACAGCTACCTCTTCTTCCCAATCCAGATTCTTCACCTCAAAATTGTGTGCATCAAATATCTTCACCCAGGTAGCCCCTGGTTTGGGGATTCAGGAGATAAGGACCTTCTAGAGAAGTCAGACCTATGCACTGAGTTGGCCGAATGCAATCTTCAGTTTTTGATTCACAGAGAAGACCTTAAAGTGGCAGGTAATTTCATGCCATAACCCTAATTCCTTTCTATAGAGATGTACAGAAAATCCCTCGTTATTCTTTAATAAGCTTCATCAGTTTCGGATATCCTTACAGATTTTAGTTTTTGAGACCTTAATGATTTCTTTAGGACACAGTAGCAGGACCATGCCTAGCACTCTCATTCATAGAAGACTGATCAACAGAGTGTCATGTTACTCGCATGAAAAGTTCCCTGTTACCATGTGACTCATTTATAAGACGTATAGAAAAGAAAGTAGTTTTCAATATCCCCTCAGTCATACAAAGAACCAGTCAACACAATATTCTAGTTCCCCTGACGGGTATAGCTGCCTAATGAAACTTGCATGTATATTATATAGCTTTTGTGACTGACAGAAACGAGTTGGTCAGTGTATCTACCTCATTGCTCCCACTTAGGATGTACCATGAGCATCCTCCAAAGGAGGGTGAGAGTGGGATGACATTCACTGTTCCACTTGGAAAACAGTTGTGGTTTCACTACATAAATTAGAATCTTGAATGGCACATTAGTCTTTTCTGCAATTGAATTCTGAAATCTCTGAAAGGCTGATTAACTCAAGTGAATGGAAAAAAAAATGAGTTTCTGAACTTTCAATGGTAGGAGAACTATGTTACTAGGTAAGGCCCTGACAGAGCAGCCATTTCTCCTTTTTCACTGGCATTTCTTTTCCTTTACAAAATCCAACAAAGAAAAAAGGCTATTCTTTGGGAAGGACGTTTGCATAATGGCCTGCTAGTCATTGTTGATGAAGAGAGTAAGTTGCAAATTTGTAATTATAAATTACAACATATCATCATTAAAAGAACTCTTTCTGAAACTCTCACTAAAGGGTTGGGTTTACAACAGAAAGTCAGAATGCCAGATGAAATGATCACTCAAAGACTGGGGACGTTTGAAACACGCTGAAAAATATTAGCAGGGACTCACACATCTGTATGACAATGTTCACAGCACCTTTATATACAATAGCCAAAAGGAGGACTAAACCAAATGCTCACTGTGGTATATACAAAATGTTGCTCTTCTTAGATTCTCACAATATTTTTATTTAAATCTCACTACAAACATCATTACTTTATGAATTCAATCAACTTCATCTATACAGAAGAATTACATCACTAGTAGCAAGCAGAAACAATATCAACCAAATATTTTGATCAGTGAAAATTTCCATAGGATCCAAAACATTCTTATGTACTACTACTAGTGACATAAGGATTCCTTTTCAGGACAATCATTCAGAGATCGACTTACCAAACTTGCCTTTAGCAAGTTGCTCTGAAGATCTTGAATTTGGGCCGCTTGATGTTTGATGGTTGCTTCTTGCCTGGCATTTTTAACCTTTAGCCTAAAATGCAGATCTCAAGATAATTATTCTCACACATAATTTTAAAACTGTATCGTGTAACTTCTGAACAAGTGAGGGTATTACAGATTGTTAAAATGGTATCAAGAGGATGATTTGGCAATTGTGCCAATTTTCTCGTTGTGTTTTGTGGCAATGGTGCAAAATTGAGGGATAAGATGCCAAAATTTTGCATTGCAAAATAGCTCAAAGCTGGAATTTGTATCCAGCTTGACAATGATATACTCGCATAACTAATACATTTCTCATAGTACACTCCTTATCTGCTTTATAAATAAACAAGTTATTTTCTGTGAGGTTTAAATTATACTTTAGCATATGATCTTTAATCTTCTCAGCGTATCTTTCGGCCTCTGCATGTCGTTCCTGTGCTTCTTGTAACTAAAATAAAGAAAAAATAATACTTTTAAATACTGTCAATCTAGTTGAACACCATCACCTGTTTCTGTACTAAATGTTTTTTTGTTGTTGTTGTTATTTTATACTTGAACGAGAGACAGAGAGGGAGAGAGCACACACAAGTGGGAAGGGAGTCAGAGGGAGAGACAGAGAAAAAGGTAAGCAGGCTGCAAGCTCAGGGTGAAGCCTGATGTGGGGCTCGGTCTCATGACCGGTCTCATGATGTGGGGTTTGGGATCATGACCTGAGTGGAAATTAAGAGTCAGGACGCTCAACCAACTAAGCCGCCTAAGCACCCCTGTAACTAAAATCTTATTGGACCCAGCCACACTCTCCTCTACATGCTGAATGATGGCTACTTTTAGGTCATAACAAAAGAGTTCAGCTTCTACAACAGAGACTATGGCCTACAAAGCCGAAAACGTTTCAATACTCTTCCAGAATAGTTGACCAATCTTACTCTCCTACAAAAACATAACGTTGTTAATGGTTTTAAATTATATATGGTGAGATAAAAATACAAATGTATCTACTGGTCAAATGGAGGAAATATAGGAAATTACCTTATGGTAAACATTTCTGTTTTCATATTCCAAGCACCATATCAACTATGATTTTCAATATTCACTTAGGTGAATGACATTGCTGTTCTCGTGATTATGAAACTGAACATGCTGTTTTCAGTGACAACGAGATATTTCATGGAAGAGTTTGACAAGCAGTATCCTAGTAGGAGCCAGAAAGCCTGGGTCTGAATTCCCAATTCTGCTGGTTATGAGCTGTATGACCTTAAGCACAGTACCTAAAACTTCCGTGTCTCAGTCTCTAAATCTGTAAAATGAAAGTAATAACAGCACCTACTGGGGTACCTGAGTGGCTCAGCCGGGTCAGCGTCTGGCTCTTGATTTCTGCTCAGGACATGATCTCAGGGTCACGTGATTGAGCCCCACATCCAGCTCTGCGTGGATAGCGAGGAGCCTGCTTGGCATTCTCTCTCTCTCTCCCTCTCTCTCTCTCTCTCTCTCTCCCCCTACCTGCTCTTCCCACAATCTCTGTCTGTCTCTCTGTCTCTCTCTTTCTCTCTCTCTCAAAATAATCTTATAAAAGTGATCTGAAAAATAAATAATAATAGGATCTACCTCACTGGGATCTTGGGAATATAAAATTAGGAAATAATACGTGAACAACTTAGAAGGGTACGTGGCACATAGTCAGCTCTAAGTGTATGCATTTAGCATGATTACTGTTGCTGTATTTTGCGTTCCAATACAATGAGATAGTTAAGGCAGGTGGCATGCCAATACAAGTGGTCCCCTATACAAATTATACTGAAGTCGTTCTTCATACCACCACAAGTGGCAGCAAATGGGGAGCATGAGGCCCAGAATCTCTCCTCAGTACTTCACACAACTTTCGCCAATGCCACTAGCAAACAGTACTTGTTTTTTCCCACTTATAATACTTTTAACTAACTCCCTGTCTATACTACTCAGTGGACAATACTCACAGACTACGGTACAAATAGCACCTCTTACATTGAGTAATAGATGCTTTACATGACCATCAGAGGCAAGGGAAAGCCACTGACATGGAAATAATGGAGTCTTGCTAAACCAAAGTTCCTCAATCATTTCATGCCCACACTGTTTACATTAGGCTGCTTTAGCAGGTACTCTGATGAGGAGATTAAGGCTTTGTGGTAACAACATATCAGAAAAGCTGGCCCCAGAGCTTTGCAGTTGGTAAAGTGCTACACATCTGTAAATCACAGCACCAGCTGCATAAGGAAGAAAGATTTCAATTTCTCCTTTTCTATTAACCATTTGCTTAACTTTTGAAGCTTTGTCCATCTATCACGCTGCTTCTCCCCTTGCAGTGGACTCGAACATTCTTTAATGTATCGTCTCATCCACAGATTCAACTTTTCTTCACTTATTTCCTTCTTTTACACTAAAATCTAACTTTCACTCCTATCATTCCACTAAGACATTTTGAGGGTCATCAAGAACCTCTTTTTTTGTGTGTTTTTAATTTTATTAAGGTCTCTATCCTGCTTCACTTTTCAGCAGCAGCTGAGAAAAATGACCATGCCCTCCCTCTGCTCTTTTAACCACACCTTATTTCTGAAGGACGGCAACCCCTGACATTAAGTCCTTGCCCCTTGCTATCTGTGTTTTGAATTGCTCTTAAGGCTTCAAAACCAGATTCTCTAATTCACATTTCCAGCTTTGGCCCCTTTACCTAGGCCATGTGTCCTTTTCGCTCTTCCATCTAGGTGCTCACAGACAGCATCTCAACCGCGCACTCAAAAATCATTACTTGACATGGAGTACCTTTGTAGACAGCTAATCGTGTACATTTTATTTGGACTCTTTTCGGTGTTACTTTGAGTGTGTTTTTCTTATTGAGTCTTAGGGAGCACCCTTACCCGTAGGATGCTGACCAGCATACTCTGTCTCGCTTTTCTTTATAACACGACATTTATCACAAGGGCTGGATGATCACTGGTTTGCCTTTGTTTCCTTTTGAGTAATTTCTTCGTCCATAGAGATTTCAACTTACGGAAGTCTTCTGAAGTTCCTTTCAGACCCATACCTGACTATACTGTTAGGAAGGTTAAGTTGGCTACAGCTACCTCTTCTTCCCAATCCAGATTCTTCACCTCAAAATTGTGTGCATCAAATATCTTCACCCAGGTAGCCCCTGGTTTGGGGATTCAGGAGATAAGGACCTTCTAGAGAAGTCAGAGCTATGGACTCAGTTGGCTGAAAGCTATCTAAGTTTTTGTTTCACAGGGAACACTTTAAAGTGTCAGGTAATTTCATGCCATAACCCTAATTCCTTTCTATAGAGATGTACAGAAAATCCCTCGTTATTCTTTAATAAGCTTCATCAGTTTCGGATATCCTTACAGATTTTAGTTTTTGAGACCTTAATGATTTCTTTAGGACACAGTAGCAGGACCATGCCTAGCACTCTCATTCATAGAAGACTGATCAACAGAGTGTCATATTACTCGCATGAAAAGTTCCCTATTACAATGTGACTCATTAATAAGACGTACAGAAAAGAAAGTAGTTTTCAATGTCCCCTCAGTCATACAAAGAACCAGTCAACACAATATTCTAGTTCCCCTGACGGGTATAGCTGCCTAATGAAACTTGCATGTATATTATATAGCTTTTGTGACTGACAGAAACGAGTTGGTCAGTGTATCTACCTCATTGCTCCCACTTAGGATGTACCATGAGCATCCTCCAAAGGAGGGTGAGAGTGGGATGACATTCACTGTTCCACTTGGAAAACAGTTGTGGTTTCACTACATAAATTAGAATCTTGAATGGCACATTAGTCTTTTCTGCAATTGAATTCTGAAATCTCTGAAAGGCTGATTAACTCAAGTGAATGGAAAAAAATGAGTTTCTGAACTTGCAATGGTAGGAGAACTATGTTACTAGGTAAGGCCCTGACAGAGCAGCCATTTCTCCTTTTTCACTGGCATTTCTTTTCCTTTACAAAATCCAACAAAGAAAAAAGGCTATTCTTTGGGAAGGACGTTTGCATAATGGCCTGCTAGTCATTGTTGATGAAGAGAATAAGTTGCAAATTTGTAATTATAAATTACAACATATCATCATTAAAAGAACTCTTTCTGAAACTCTCACTAAAGGGTTGGGTTTACAACAGAAAGTCAGAATGCCAGATGAAATGATCACTCAAAGACTGGGGACGTTTGAAACACGCTGAAAAATATTAGCAGGGACTCACACATCTGTATGACAATGTTCACAGCACCTTTATATACAATAGCCAAAAGGAGGACTAAACCAAATGCTCACTGTGGTATATACAAAATGTTGCTCTTCTTAGATTCTCACAATATTTTTATTTAAATCTCACTACAAACATCATTACTTTATGAATTCAATCAACTTCATCTATACAGAAGAATTACATCACTAGTAGCAAGCAGAAACAATATCAACCAAATATTTTGATCAGTGAAAATTTCCATAGGATCCAAAACATTCTTATGTACTACTACTAGTGACATAAGGATTCCTTTTCAGGACAATCATTCAGAGATCGACTTACCAAACTTGCCTTTAGCAAGTTGCTCTGAAGATCTTGAATTTGGGCCGCTTGATGTTTGATGGTTGCTTCTTGCCTGGCGTTTTTAACCTTTAGCCTAAAATGCAGATCTCAAGATAATTATTCTCACACATAATTTTAAAACTGTATCGTGTAACTTCTGAACAAGTGAGGGTATTACAGATTGTTAAAATGGTATCAAGAGGATGATTTGGCAATTGTGCCAATTTTCTCGTTGTGTTTTGTGGCAATGGTGCAAAATTGAGGGATAAGATGCCAAAATTTTGCATTGCAAAATAGCTCAAAGCTGGAATTTGTATCCAGCTTGACAATGATATACTCGCATAACTAATACATTTCTCATAGTACACTCCTTATCTGCTTTATAAATAAACAAGTTATTTTCTGTGAGGTTTAAATTATACTTTAGCATATGATCTTTAATCTTCTCAGCGTATCTTTCGGCCTCTGCATGTCGTTCCTGTGCTTCTTGTAACTAAAATAAAGAAAAAATAATACTTTTAAATACTGTCAATCTAGTTGAACACCATCACCTGTTTCTGTACTAAATGTTTTTTTGTTGTTGTTGTTATTTTATACTTGAACGAGAGACAGAGAGGGAGAGAGCACACACAAGTGGGAAGGGAGTCAGAGGGAGAGACAGAGAAAAAGGTAAGCAGGCTGCAAGCTCAGGGTGAAGCCTGATGTGGGGCTCGGTCTCATGACCGGTCTCATGATGTGGGGTTTGGGATCATGACCTGAGTGGAAATTAAGAGTCAGGACGCTCAACCAACTAAGCCGCCTAAGCACCCCTGTAACTAAAATCTTATTGGACCCAGCCACACTCTCCTCTACATGCTGAATGATGGCTACTTTTAGGTCATAACAAAAGAGTTCAGCTTCTACAACAGAGACTATGGCCTACAAAGCCGAAAACGTTTCAATACTCTTCCAGAATAGTTGACCAATCTTACTCTCCTACAAAAACATAACGTTGTTAATGGTTTTAAATTATATATGGTGAGATAAAAATACAAATGTATCTACTGGTCAAATGGAGGAAATATAGGAAATTACCTTATGGTAAACATTTCTGTTTTCATATTCCAAGCACCATATCAACTATGATTTTCAATATTCACTTAGGTGAATGACATTGCTGTTCTCGTGATTATGAAACTGAACATGCTGTTTTCAGTGACAACGAGATATTTCATGGAAGAGTTTGACAAGCAGTATCCTAGTAGGAGCCAGAAAGCCTGGGTCTGAATTCCCAATTCTGCTGGTTATGAGCTGTATGACCTTAAGCACAGTACCTAAAACTTCCGTGTCTCAGTCTCTAAATCTGTAAAATGAAAGTAATAACAGCACCTACTGGGGTACCTGAGTGGCTCAGCCGGGTCAGCGTCTGGCTCTTGATTTCTGCTCAGGACATGATCTCAGGGTCACGTGATTGAGCCCCACATCCAGCTCTGCGTGGATAGCGAGGAGCCTGCTTGGCATTCTCTCTCTCTCTCCCTCTCTCTCTCTCTCTCTCTCTCCCCCTACCTGCTCTTCCCACAATCTCTGTCTGTCTCTCTGTCTCTCTCTTTCTCTCTCTCTCAAAATAATCTTATAAAAGTGATCTGAAAAATAAATAATAATAGGATCTACCTCACTGGGATCTTGGGAATATAAAATTAGGAAATAATACGTGAACAACTTAGAAGGGTACGTGGCACATAGTCAGCTCTAAGTGTATGCATTTAGCATGATTACTGTTGCTGTATTTTGCGTTCCAATACAATGAGATAGTTAAGGCAGGTGGCATGCCAATACAAGTGGTCCCCTATACAAATTATACTGAAGTCGTTCTTCATACCACCACAAGTGGCAGCAAATGGGGAGCATGAGGCCCAGAATCTCTCCTCAGTACTTCACACAACTTTCGCCAATGCCACTAGCAAACAGTACTTGTTTTTTCCCACTTATAATACTTTTAACTAACTCCCTGTCTATACTACTCAGTGGACAATACTCACAGACTACGGTACAAATAGCACCTCTTACATTGAGTAATAGATGCTTTACATGACCATCAGAGGCAAGGGAAAGCCACTGACATGGAAATAATGGAGTCTTGCTAAACCAAAGTTCCTCAATCATTTCATGCCCACACTGTTTACATTAGGCTGCTTTAGCAGGTACTCTGATGAGGAGATTAAGGCTTTGTGGTAACAACATATCAGAAAAGCTGGCCCCAGAGCTTTGCAGTTGGTAAAGTGCTACACATCTGTAAATCACAGCACCAGCTGCATAAGGAAGAAAGATTTCAATTTCTCCTTTTCTATTAACCATTTGCTTAACTTTTGAAGCTTTGTCCATCTATCACGCTGCTTCTCCCCTTGCAGTGGACTCGAACATTCTTTAATGTATCGTCTCATCCACAGATTCAACTTTTCTTCACTTATTTCCTTCTTTTACACTAAAATCTAACTTTCACTCCTATCATTCCACTAAGACATTTTGAGGGTCATCAAGAACCTCTTTTTTTGTGTGTTTTTAATTTTATTAAGGTCTCTATCCTGCTTCACTTTTCAGCAGCAGCTGAGAAAAATGACCATGCCCTCCCTCTGCTCTTTTAACCACACCTTATTTCTGAAGGACGGCAACCCCTGACATTAAGTCCTTGCCCCTTGCTATCTGTGTTTTGAATTGCTCTTAAGGCTTCAAAACCAGATTCTCTAATTCACATTTCCAGCTTTGGCCCCTTTACCTAGGCCATGTGTCCTTTTCGCTCTTCCATCTAGGTGCTCACAGACAGCATCTCAACCGCGCACTCAAAAATCATTACTTGACATGGAGTACCTTTGTAGACAGCTAATCGTGTACATTTTATTTGGACTCTTTTCGGTGTTACTTTGAGTGTGTTTTTCTTATTGAGTCTTAGGGAGCACCCTTACCCGTAGGATGCTGACCAGCATACTCTGTCTCGCTTTTCTTTATAACACGACATTTATCACAAGGGCTGGATGATCACTGGTTTGCCTTTGTTTCCTTTTGAGTAATTTCTTCGTCCATAGAGATTTCAACTTACGGAAGTCTTCTGAAGTTCCTTTCAGACCCATACCTGACTATACTGTTAGGAAGGTTAAGTTGGCTACAGCTACCTCTTCTTCCCAATCCAGATTCTTCACCTCAAAATTGTGTGCATCAAATATCTTCACCCAGGTAGCCCCTGGTTTGGGGATTCAGGAGATAAGGACCTTCTAGAGAAGTCAGAGCTATGGACTCAGTTGGCTGAAAGCTATCTAAGTTTTTGTTTCACAGGGAACACTTTAAAGTGTCAGGTAATTTCATGCCATAACCCTAATTCCTTTCTATAGAGATGTACAGAAAATCCCTCGTTATTCTTTAATAAGCTTCATCAGTTTCGGATATCCTTACAGATTTTAGTTTTTGAGACCTTAATGATTTCTTTAGGACACAGTAGCAGGACCATGCCTAGCACTCTCATTCATAGAAGACTGATCAACAGAGTGTCATATTACTCGCATGAAAAGTTCCCTATTACAATGTGACTCATTAATAAGACGTACAGAAAAGAAAGTAGTTTTCAATGTCCCCTCAGTCATACAAAGAACCAGTCAACACAATATTCTAGTTCCCCTGACGGGTATAGCTGCCTAATGAAACTTGCATGTATATTATATAGCTTTTGTGACTGACAGAAACGAGTTGGTCAGTGTATCTACCTCATTGCTCCCACTTAGGATGTACCATGAGCATCCTCCAAAGGAGGGTGAGAGTGGGATGACATTCACTGTTCCACTTGGAAAACAGTTGTGGTTTCACTACATAAATTAGAATCTTGAATGGCACATTAGTCTTTTCTGCAATTGAATTCTGAAATCTCTGAAAGGCTGATTAACTCAAGTGAATGGAAAAAAATGAGTTTCTGAACTTGCAATGGTAGGAGAACTATGTTACTAGGTAAGGCCCTGACAGAGCAGCCATTTCTCCTTTTTCACTGGCATTTCTTTTCCTTTACAAAATCCAACAAAGAAAAAAGGCTATTCTTTGGGAAGGACGTTTGCATAATGGCCTGCTAGTCATTGTTGATGAAGAGAATAAGTTGCAAATTTGTAATTATAAATTACAACATATCATCATTAAAAGAACTCTTTCTGAAACTCTCACTAAAGGGTTGGGTTTACAACAGAAAGTCAGAATGCCAGATGAAATGATCACTCAAAGACTGGGGACGTTTGAAACACGCTGAAAAATATTAGCAGGGACTCACACATCTGTATGACAATGTTCACAGCACCTTTATATACAATAGCCAAAAGGAGGACTAAACCAAATGCTCACTGTGGTATATACAAAATGTTGCTCTTCTTAGATTCTCACAATATTTTTATTTAAATCTCACTACAAACATCATTACTTTATGAATTCAATCAACTTCATCTATACAGAAGAATTACATCACTAGTAGCAAGCAGAAACAATATCAACCAAATATTTTGATCAGTGAAAATTTCCATAGGATCCAAAACATTCTTATGTACTACTACTAGTGACATAAGGATTCCTTTTCAGGACAATCATTCAGAGATCGACTTACCAAACTTGCCTTTAGCAAGTTGCTCTGAAGATCTTGAATTTGGGCCGCTTGATGTTTGATGGTTGCTTCTTGCCTGGCGTTTTTAACCTTTAGCCTAAAATGCAGATCTCAAGATAATTATTCTCACACATAATTTTAAAACTGTATCGTGTAACTTCTGAACAAGTGAGGGTATTACAGATTGTTAAAATGGTATCAAGAGGATGATTTGGCAATTGTGCCAATTTTCTCGTTGTGTTTTGTGGCAATGGTGCAAAATTGAGGGATAAGATGCCAAAATTTTGCATTGCAAAATAGCTCAAAGCTGGAATTTGTATCCAGCTTGACAATGATATACTCGCATAACTAATACATTTCTCATAGTACACTCCTTATCTGCTTTATAAATAAACAAGTTATTTTCTGTGAGGTTTAAATTATACTTTAGCATATGATCTTTAATCTTCTCAGCGTATCTTTCGGCCTCTGCATGTCGTTCCTGTGCTTCTTGTAACTAAAATAAAGAAAAAATAATACTTTTAAATACTGTCAATCTAGTTGAACACCATCACCTGTTTTAGTAACTAAATGATTTTGGTTTTTTTTTTTTGTTTGTTATTTTATACTTGAACGAGAGACAGAGAGGGAGAGAGCACACACAAGTGGGAAGGGAGTCAGAGGGAGAGACAGAGAAAAAGGTAAGCAGGCTGCAAGCTCAGGATGAAGCCTGATGTGGGGCTCGGTCTCATGACCGGTCTCATGATGTGGGGTTTGGGATCATGACCTGAGTGGAAATTAAGAGTCAGGACGCTCAACCAACTAAGCCGCCTAAGCACCCCTGTAACTAAAATCTTATTGGACCCAGCCACACTCTCCTCTACATGCTGAATGATGGCTACTTTTAGGTCATAACAAAAGAGTTCAGCTTCTACAACAGAGACTATGGCCTACAAAGCCGAAAACGTTTCAATACTCTTCCAGAATAGTTGACCAATCTTACTCTCCTACAAAAACATAACGTTGTTAATGGTTTTAAATTATATATGGTGAGATAAAAATACAAATGTATCTACTGGTCAAATGGAGGAAATATAGGAAATTACCTTATGGTAAACATTTCTGTTTTCATATTCCAAGCACCATATCAACTATGATTTTCAATATTCACTTAGGTGAATGACATTGCTGTTCTCGTGATTATGAAACTGAACATGCTGTTTTCAGTGACAACGAGATATTTCATGGAAGAGTTTGACAAGCAGTATCCTAGTAGGAGCCAGAAAGCCTGGGTCTGAATTCCCAATTCTGCTGGTTATGAGCTGTATGACCTTAAGCACAGTACCTAAAACTTCCGTGTCTCAGTCTCTAAATCTGTAAAATGAAAGTAATAACAGCACCTACTGGGGTACCTGAGTGGCTCAGCCGGGTCAGCGTCTGGCTCTTGATTTCTGCTCAGGACATGATCTCAGGGTCACGTGATTGAGCCCCACATCCAGCTCTGCGTGGATAGCGAGGAGCCTGCTTGGCATTCTCTCTCTCTCTCCCTCTCTCTCTCTCTCTCTCTCTCTCCCCCTACCTGCTCTTCCCACAATCTCTGTCTGTCTCTCTGTCTCTCTCTTTCTCTCTCTCTCAAAATAATCTTATAAAAGTGATCTGAAAAATAAATAATAATAGGATCTACCTCACTGGGATCTTGGGAATATAAAATTAGGAAATAATACGTGAACAACTTAGAAGGGTACGTGGCACATAGTCAGCTCTAAGTGTATGCATTTAGCATGATTACTGTTGCTGTATTTTGCGTTCCAATACAATGAGATAGTTAAGGCAGGTGGCATGCCAATACAAGTGGTCCCCT
Organism: Puma concolor; assembly: GCF_028749965.1. NCBI lineage: Eukaryota > Metazoa > Chordata > Mammalia > Carnivora > Felidae > Puma > Puma concolor. The sequence continues at coordinate 70,682,241 of NC_141683.1, forward strand.
ATACAAATTATACTGAAGTCGTTCTTCATACCACCACAAGTGGCAGCAAATGGGGAGCATGAGGCCCAGAATCTCTCCTCAGTACTTCACACAACTTTCGCCAATGCCACTAGCAAACAGTACTTGTTTTTTCCCACTTATAATACTTTTAACTAACTCCCTGTCTATACTACTCAGTGGACAATACTCACAGACTACGGTACAAATAGCACCTCTTACATTGAGTAATAGATGCTTTACATGACCATCAGAGGCAAGGGAAAGCCACTGACATGGAAATAATGGAGTCTTGCTAAACCAAAGTTGCTCAATCATTTCATGCCCACACTGTTTACATTAGGCTGCTTTAGCAGGTACTCTGATGAGGAGATTAAGGCTTTGTGGTAACAACATATCAGAAAAGCTGGCCCCAGAGCTTTGCAGTTGGTAAAGTGCTACACATCTGTAAATCACAGCACCAGCTGCATAAGGAAGAAAGATTTCAATTTCTCCTTTTCTATTAACCATTTGCTTAACTTTTGAAGCTTTGTCCATCTATCACGCTGCTTCTCCCCTTGCAGTGGACTCGAACATTCTTTAATGTATCGTCTCATCCACAGATTCAACTTTTCTTCACTTATTTCCTTCTTTTACACTAAAATCTAACTTTCACTCCTATCATTCCACTAAGACATTTTGAGGGTCATCAAGAACCTCTTTTTTTGTGTGTTTTTAATTTTATTAAGGTCTCTATCCTGCTTCACTTTTCAGCAGCAGCTGAGAAAAATGACCATGCCCTCCCTCTGCTCTTTTAACCACACCTTATTTCTGAAGGACGGCAACCCCTGACATTAAGTCCTTGCCCCTTGCTATCTGTGTTTTGAATTGCTCTTAAGGCTTCAAAACCAGATTCTCTAATTCACATTTCCAGCTTTGGCCCCTTTACCTAGGCCATGTGTCCTTTTCGCTCTTCCATCTAGGTGCTCACAGACAGCATCTCAACCGCGCACTCAAAAATCATTACTTGACATGGAGTACCTTTGTAGACAGCTAATCGTGTACATTTTATTTGGACTCTTTTCGGTGTTACTTTGAGTGTGTTTTTCTTATTGAGTCTTAGGGAGCACCCTTACCCGTAGGATGCTGACCAGCATACTCTGTCTCGCTTTTCTTTATAACACGACATTTATCACAAGGGCTGGATGATCACTGGTTTGCCTTTGTTTCCTTTTGAGTAATTTCTTCGTCCATAGAGATTTCAACTTACGGAAGTCTTCTGAAGTTCCTTTCAGACCCATACCTGACTATACTGTTAGGAAGGTTAAGTTGGCTACAGCTACCTCTTCTTCCCAATCCAGATTCTTCACCTCAAAATTGTGTGCATCAAATATCTTCACCCAGGTAGCCCCTGGTTTGGGGATTCAGGAGATAAGGACCTTCTAGAGAAGTCAGAGCTATGGACTCAGTTGGCTGAAAGCTATCTAAGTTTTTGTTTCACAGGGAACACTTTAAAGTGGCAGGTAATTTCATGCCATAACCCTAATTCCTTTCTATAGAGATGTACAGAAAATCCCTCGTTATTCTTTAATAAGCTTCATCAGTTTCGGATATCCTTACAGATTTTAGTTTTTGAGACCTTAATGATTTCTTTAGGACACAGTAGCAGGACCATGCCTAGCACTCTCATTCATAGAAGACTGATCAACAGAGTGTCATATTACTCGCATGAAAAGTTCCCTATTACAATGTGACTCATTAATAAGACGTACAGAAAAGAAAGTAGTTTTCAATGTCCCCTCAGTCATACAAAGAACCAGTCAACACAATATTCTAGTTCCCCTGACGGGTATAGCTGCCTAATGAAACTTGCATGTATATTATATAGCTTTTGTGACTGACAGAAACGAGTTGGTCAGTGTATCTACCTCATTGCTCCCACTTAGGATGTACCATGAGCATCCTCCAAAGGAGGGTGAGAGTCGGATGACATTCACTGTTCTGCTTGGAAAACAGTTGGCGTTTCACTACATATGAATAAATGAGAATCCTGAATGGCACATTAGTCTTTTCTGAGATTGAATTGTGAAATCTCTGAAAGGCTGATTAACTCACGTGAATGGAAAAAAAAATGAGTCTGAACTTGCAATGGTAGGAGCACTATGTTACTAGGTAAGTCTCTGACAGAGAAACCATTTCTCCTTTTTCACTGGCATTTCTTTTCCTTTACAAAATCCAACAAGGAGAAAAGTCCATTCCTTTGAGAAGGACGTTTGCATAATGATCTGCTGGTCATTGTTAATGAAGAGAATAAATTGCAAACTTGTAATTACTAATTACAACAAATCATCATTAAAATAAACCGTTCTCAAACTCTCACTGAAGGCATGAGATTACAAGAGAATGTCAGAATTCAAGATCAAATGATCACTCAAAGATTGGGGACGTTTGAAACACGCTGAAAAATAGTAGCAGGGAGTCTCACACATCTGTATGCCAACGTTCACAGCAGCATTATTAACAGTAGCCAAAGGTGGACTAAAATGCTCAATGTGGTATATATAAAATGTTGCTTTTTTTAGATTCTCACAATGTTTTTTTATGAAAATCTCACTATAAACATCATTACTTTATGAATTCAATCAACTTCATCTATATAGAAGAATTACATCACTAGTAGCAAGTAGGAACAATATCAACCAAACCTTTGCAGCAGTTAGATTTTCCATGGGATCCAAAACATTCTTATGTACTACTACTAGTGAAATACGGATTCCTTTTCAGTAGGACAGACATTAAGAGATCGACTTACCAAACTTGTCTTTATCACGTTGTTCTCAAGATCTTGAATCTGGGCCGCTTGATGTTTGATGGTTGCTTCTTGTGTGGCATTTTTAACCTGTAGCCTAAAATGCAGAACTTAAGGTAATTATTCTCACACATAAATTTAAAACAACATCACATACTTACTGAACAAATGAGGGTATTACAGAAATCCTTAAAATGTTGTCAAGAGGAAGATTTGGGAATTGTGCCATTTTTCTCACCGTGTTTTGTGGATAAGGTGCAAAATTCAGAGATAATATGCCACAATTCTGCATTTAAAAATAGCTCAAAGCTGGTATTTGTATCCAGCTTAACAATGATATACTGGCATAACTAATACATTTCCCATACTACACTGTTTATCTGCTTTATAAATAAACAAGTTATTTTCTGTGAGGTTTAAATTATACTTTTGCACATGATCTTTCATCTCCTCAGCATATCTTGTGGCCTCTCCAGGTCGTTCCTGTTCTTCTTGCAACTAAAATAGAGAAAAAATAATTTTAACCACTGAAAATCCAGTAGAAAACCATCATCGGTTTCTTTAACTAATTTTTTTTTTACTTGAGAGAGAGACAGAGAGAGAGAGAGAGCATGCAGAAGTGGGGGAGAGAGACAGAGGGAGAGACAGAGAAAATTGTAAGCAGGCTGCTAGCTCAGGGCGAAGCCTGATGTGGGGCTCGGTCTCATGACCGGTCTCATGATGTGGGATTTGGGATCATGACCTGAGTGGAAATTAAGAGTCAGGACCTCAGCCAACTAACCCACCCAAGCGCCGCTGTAAGTAAAATATTTTTGGAGCCAGCCACCCTCTCCTCTACATGCTGATTGATGGCTACTTTGAGATCATAACAAAAGAGTTCAGCTTCTACAACAGAGACTATGGCCTACAAAGATGAAATGTTTCAATACTCTTACAGAATAGTTTACCAACCATACTCTCCTACAAAAACATAACATCGTTAATGTTTTTAAATTATATATGATCACATAAATGTACAAATGTATCTATTGGTCAAATGGAGGATATATAGGAATTTACTTTATGGTAAACATTTCTATTTTCATATTCCAAGCACCACATCAACTATGATTTTACATATTCACATAGGTGAATTACGTTCCTATTCTCGTGATTATGAAACTGAACACGCTGTTTTCAGTGACAAGATATTTCATGGAAGAATTTGAGAAGCAATATCCTAGTAGGGGCCAGAATGCCTGGGTCTGATTTCCCAGTTCTGCTCATTATGAGCTGTATGACCTTGAGCACACTACCTAAAACTTCCATGTCTCAATCTCTGCATCTGTAAAATGAAGGTAATAACAGCACCTACTGGGGCACCTGAGTGGCTCAGTCGGTTCAGTGTCTGGCTCTTGATTTCAGCTCAGGACATGATCACAGGGTCATGTAATTGAGCCCCACATCAAGCTCTGCATGGACAGTGAGGAGCCTGCTTGGGATTCTCTCTCTCTCTCTCTCTCTCTCTCTCTCTCTCTCTCTCCCTCTCTCTCTCTCTCTCCCTTTTTCTCTCTCTCCCTTCATGCCCTTCCCCAAAATCTCTCTGTCTCTCTGTCTCTCTCTGTCTCTCAAAACAAAGGACTTTAAAAAAGTGATCTCAAAATAAATAATAATAGTATCTACCCCATTGGGATGTTGGGAAGATTACATTAGGAAATAATAGATGAACAACTTAGAAGGGTACGTGGCACATAGCTCTAAGTGTCTGCATGTAGCATGATTACTGTTGCTGTAGTTTGTGTTCCAATACAATGTGATAGTTTAGGCAGGTGGCCTGCCAATACAAGTTTTCCCCTATACAAATTATACTGAAGTTATTCTTCATTCCACCGCAAGTGGTAGCAAATGGGGAGCATGAGGCCCAGAATATTTCCTCAGTACTTCAAAAAACTTTGCCAATGCCACTAGCCAACAGTACTTTTTTCCACTTATAATCCTTTTAACTTACTTCCTCTCTAAACCACTGAGTGGACAATGCTCACAGACTACGGTACAAATAGCACCTCCTTGACTGAGTAGTAGATCCTTTACATGACCATCAGAGGCAAGGGAAAGCCACTGACATGGAAATAAATGAGTCTTGCGAAACTAAAGTTCCTCAATCATTTTATGTCCATACTCTTTACGTTAGGCTGCTTTAGCATGTACTCTGATGAAGAGATTAAGGGTTTGGGGTAAAAGCATATCAGAAAAGCTGTCCCCAGATATTTGCATTGGTAAAGTAATACAAATCTATAAATCACAGTTCTGGCTGTGTAAGAAAGAAAGACAAATTTAGCATGCTTTTTCATAGTGAGAGGGAAAAAAAAACCTAAACATTTGATTGAACATTTCTCCTCTATTTGATTAAGTGCTTTCATTAATAGTTTTACTTATATAAGCGTGTGTGTGTGTCTTTGTGTGTGTGTATAGAGATATACACACATTTTTTAACGTTTATTTTTTGATACAGAGCACGAGACTGAGTGGAGCAGAACGTGAGGGACACAACAGATCCAATTAGGCTCTGCTGACAGCAGAAAGCCCAATGCAGGGCTCCATCTCAAGAACATGGAGATCATGACCTGAGCCAAAGGCAGACTCTGATCAGACTGGAGCCAGCCAGGCACCCCTCAATTTAGTATTTCATTTCTTAGCATACATTTAGAATAAAAGCTTTGCTATACCAATGTTTCCAAGAAGAATTTACTGATACGGTATAAAGTACTTAATTTTATCGGAAAAACTGTTAAGTTAAAGTATTTTCAATTTATACAAGGATAAGTATCACACGTATCAAATATTACTATCCCTTAAATTTATACTTAGGAAGACGAAATTACCTGTCATGAAAAAAATAAAAACAATGTCAAATAAAGGACTAAATTGTTCTGCACAGGCTAGATGACAAGTGTCAAGAGAGTTAAAGCTAATGGGAGTTAGAACAGTCAGAGAAAGTTCATTGGAAAGGAGACTGTGAGCCAAGTCTGAATAACATAGGTTTACTCAAGAGGAACAGAAACTAGAAAGACAGTAAGGACAGCATGCGTAACGGCTGAGAGATGGTGAAATCAACCCAATTAACTCAGAGGATAAAATCTGATGGCAGAGACATTAAAAACGGGTGTCCACACAAGAACTACATAAATGTTCATAAGCAGCAGTATTAATAGGCAAGAAATGGACACAACCCAAAGGTCCATCAACTGATGAATGAACAAGGGCCTTAACCCACAATGGAGTACTGTTTGACAATAAAAACAAATGAAGCACTGATATAAGCTGTAACCAACACAGATGAACCCAGAAAACATTAAGTAAAGTTAGCTAGTCCCAAGGGACCACACGTTGTGTGACTCCATTTATATGAAATATTCACAAGAGGCAACTCCATTGAGAGACCAAGTAGTAGACTGGTGGTTGCCTGAGGCTGGGGGCAACGGGTAAGGGTTTCCTTTCAGGGTGACGAAAACATTCTACTTGATGGCAGTGATGGTTGCACGAGTGTACACAGAGACAGTGAACTGTGCGTGGCAAATGGGTGACTTTTATGGTATGTGTTTTGTACCTCAAAATAGCTTAAAAAAAAAAACCCAATGGCAGGACACAGAGAATGTTCTTAATTCTCGCTTTTGGGCGCCCATACTATACATGATCTGAATATTTCCGTGCTTTGACAATATGTGTAAAAGGCAAAGAAAATGAAGGAAATGCCGAAGTTCAAGTGGTTTGTTAAGTGATCTTTCTGTACAAGTCATCCTGAAATCAATATGCATTCTTCTCAAAAGTGAAGATGAGAACTAAGACAATTATCTGAAACATCCCATTAAACATTATCTTCTGATTTGATCCAGCTTGCCTCATCATGGTAATAGAGATATCATTAAAAAACATTGTTTAGTAGGGGACAAAAGTCTCTTGGGACACCTGGGTGGCTACGTCAGTTAAGCGTCCAATTCTTGCTTTCAGCTCAGGTCATGATCTCATGGTTCATGAGACTGAGCCTCACACTGGCTCTACACTGACTGCATGGAGCCTGCTTGGGATTCTCTCTCTCTCCTCTCTCTGCCCCTCCCGTGTTAACACGCATGCATACACTCTCTCTCACTCTTTTTCTCTCAAAATAAATAAATAAACTGTCACAAAAATTTTAAATTAAAGAAAGAACGAAAAAAGTCTCTCAATTTCTGTGGGGAAGGATACAAAAGCCTCAACTTTCCTAAGAGTAAGTATTATAAGAAAACAATGTATAACACAAATAGGAGAAGGAGAGGCAGAAGTTTATGAAATAAATGCATTGTAAAGATACTAAAATCATAATAAATTCATTACAATGAAAATACCAAAGAAAGCGGTCCATGGAAATTGGTATCCTAAAACACTTTATATTATTTAACCAGCTATAAGTTAGCTGTTGACAGGTTACACTTACTACATACCTGACTTCTGATTCGAGCTAATTTCTTCTTGAGATCCTGTGTTTCATCTTCCAGAGGAAGATATGACGTAACCTCTGGGGAAGCCTCTGACATAGACTGTTTCTTCAGAGTATCAGCCAGTTCTTGTTGAAGTTGTCTCGCAACTACCTAATAAGACATTTCTGTTACTGATTTTCTAAATCATCTTATTATTAAATTATGTTAATAATAGACAACTCTCACATACGTCCTTTGAGAAATATCAACACATACATCAATTCACCGTCTTTTTGTAACACATACACATTCCTGTTCACTGAATTCAGTTAAAGACACAAAAGGTGTTATCTCCCTGCCCAGTTCTGATATTTTATGGTGTCTCTTTCCAGTCTTAGCACGACAATTTCATCCTGCAACATGTGGTTTTTATGCAACCGATCTTGTGTTTTCTCATGATTATCAGAAAGCTAAGAAAAACCAAGCACATTTTCAGATAGCACTCAATAAAATGGCAGTATCATGATTTTCTTGGAAATGAAAGTATAATCTGTGTTTAAACAATGAAAAGGTTGCAGGGGGTGCCAGTGTGGTTCAGTTGGTTGAGTGTCTGACCCTTGATTTTGGCTCAGGGAATGATCTCACATTCTGTGGGTTCAAGCCTCGCATCAGGCTCTGTGCTGACAGTCAGGAGCCTGCTCAGGATTCTCGCTCTCCCTCTCCCTGCCCCTCCCCTTCTTGCATTCTCTCTCTCTCTCTAATGAATAAAGTAACATGAAAAGAAAGAAAGAAAGAAAAAAAGAAAGAAGGAAAGAAAGAAAAAGAAAGAAAAGAGGAAGGAAGGAAGGAAGGAAGGAAGGAAGGAAGGAAGCAAGGTTACAGTAAGTGAATATCCAACTGGAAAAAAATAACGTTGGCTCCAAATCTCAAATTTTAGACAAGCATAAGTTCCCAAAAGTTCAGAACTTTAACTGAAGATAATGAAGGCATGAAAGTAAAAAAGAATTTGTGAGAAAAGTGTTCAGAATCTCAGAATTGGAAAAGCCTTCTCTGACTTACAACAAACCAGAAGGCCTAAAATAATAGATTAATAAATCTGACTATACTTAAAAATTGAGTTTACAGTAGATATCGAACACAGCGACCCCACAGTAAAATCCTTAGCTATGCATATACTCGGACAGATTAAATTTCCTAAAATTCTTCTTTCCTGAGAATATTTCATAGATATCTACTTTGCTACCATTTCTATAGTCAGTTATAAGAATTATATCTATTGATAACTGAAAAATGTAGGCACTGTACTATAATAGAAACACTTCTACATACATCAATGAACTCATTTGGTTATCACAATTCTAGAGTGGAGAGATTAAAACGGTGAGCTGCAGGACTCTCCCCAGGTCTTCTCACTCCACAACTAGTGCTCTTGCACCAACCGCTGCCACTTCTCTAGTGTAAATACACAAGTACGAAAGAAGTCTTGTATTTCAAAATAGTCATAGGAAATAAGGTGAAATTTATACATCTCTTAGAAAACCATGAGATTATTTACTGCTGCAATAACTTGCATTTCCTCTTCATGTTGAAAACAGTAATAAATATAAAAGAGGGGAAATACACTCAGCTATTTTATTAGGAATAAAATACCTATCAATAAATTATCATTAAGTATATACCACAGCATACCATTGTTATCAAAAGTTCCTTGTAATGAAATAGGATGCTACTTGAAGCAAAAGTGTTACTTTTCTCAAAAGTAGGAGACTTGATACCGAAAATATGATCAGTGAACTGGCTACACTTGTCCTCCTGTCCATTAGCGGAAGTATTCACCTAAACTATTAATATATCAAGGCAGTGAAGTAACTGTTCAAAACTAAAACACATGTTGCTAGTAGCAATAGTTTTGAGATTAGGGAAAGCTCATCAATTCCTACAGAAAGTAATAAAAGCCTCTCCTTTGGACGAGGACATTATGAATGTCACTAGTTGTTGCAGACAATGCATTTAATCAAGAATATTATTTTATCCAGTGAAGCAAAAATGCCACCGTCCCCCATGACCCTCCACAAAATACATGTGCTTTTAAAATCCTCTATAGTTTCCATGATGAACAGAGTTCAGTTTCATATGTACATACATATATATATATATATATATATATATATATATACACATATACACACACATATGTATATATATACACACACACACACACGGAGAAAAAAGTAATAATAACTAAAAAATAGAATGTATACAAATACATACACACATGTACTTCAAAATAACTAAAGAAGATACCTTAGAATTAGTTTTCTTATGAGCCATTTCTAGCTCCTTTTGCTTGCAAAAGAGATTGTTTAGGCTTCCATCTTGTAAGACTCTGGCCTTCTGTTCTGGAGAAAGTTGCCACTGAGTGTCACTGTGCTCTTCTACAACCTGGAGACACATTTCATTATGATTCTGGTCTCATACCGTTAAAAAAAGAAGGTCAAAAGCTGAAGAGGAGAACTTTAAAAAAAATGTTCAAAAGGACATAATCCCATGTTTTAATTTATTTTAAACCTAAATAATATATATTGAGTCAAAGGGATACTATAAAATATATATGTATAATATTACACTATGTAATATAAATGGAAATACAGTTTTTATCAAAAACTGATTTACCTGATTTTTTGTGGCCTTCAATTCCGTGTTTAGCATTCTAAGAGCGAGTTCAACTTGTTGTTTTGTTTCAACTTCTTTCTTATATTCTTCTTCTTTTCTTCTTAACTTTTCCCTAATATTTTCATATAACATATCAGCATTTCTTCTTTCTTCTTCTTCTTCTTGTTTTAAGGTACATCTGCAATTACATGTGCTTCTTTTAAAATTTGTTTTCTTAGACATAAAAAGTTCATTTTATGATACGGTTCCACATAAGTTGGCTTATTATCCAAATGAAAAATTTCTATGTTCTCCAATTGTTTTCCTTGTAAGGCTCATGTTTTTAATTTGTCACTTCAATCTCTTCCAAACCATATATACAGTTGAAAAGAAGCCAGGAGAAAGCATTATGCAACTTCGTTAGTTTTAGTCAGTAATAACTCTGGTAGATGTTGTAGGAAAGAAAGTTTGAAATTATTCAGGAAAGTTAGAGTTGAAAATTACCCCCTTTCCCACAGGTATAATTATTCCTCCATAGGACAGATAATTCAGTTTCTCATTAAAAAGAGAAGTTGCTGTTTATAAGCAAGTGTATCAATTCACTGGAAATAAAATTTCCACTTGACAAAACCTTACAGGTACCTCCAAAAAGATGTGCAGTGAAAGAGAGCACCTGTGGATGTTGTTTACACAACATACACGTGCAGATTACTGTCATCCAAGACTACGCTGACGAGTCGAATATCTGTTGCCTATACCTTTTGTTTCTTCTTCCACAACACTTGCAACTTACCTTGTTGATGATTACCTACTTTATGAATCACTTAAACATCCCTTCTAGAACAACACAGGATACGTATTAATTAAGTAAACAATAAAGAGTAATATGACCTTTCAGCATACACTTTTGAATTAATTTTATCTACCTATGACAGAGATGCTGAAAAAACTTCTCAGTAACCACTTTCCGTATTACTTTTTTGTTAATGTTTATTCATTTTTGAGAGAGAAAGGGAGAGCCCATGCATACAAAGGGGGGGCAGAGAGAGAGAGAGAGGGAGGCAGAAAATCTGAAGTGGGCTCTGCACTGACAACACACAGCTCGATGTGGGGCTCGAACTCACGAACCCTGAGATCATGACCTGAGCCAAAGTCGGACGCTTGACTGACTGAGCCACCCAGGCGCCCCCATTTTACTTTGTTTAAATTTTTTATTGAGAGAGAGATGACACAAGTGAGTGAGGGTGGAGAGAGGGAAAGAGAGACAGAATCCCACGAGGGGCAGACAGAGAGGGAGAGACAGAGTGAGAGAAGAGGAGCTCATCCGAAGTGGGGCTCGTGCTCACCCAAGCAGGGCTCGAGCCCACCCAAAGCAAGGCTCAAACTCACGAGATCATCACCTGAGCCAAAGCCAGATGCTTAACCAGCTCAGCCACCCAGGCACCCCCACTTTACCTTTTAACACCTGCATGTTAAGAAGCAAACGGAATCAATTTTGGCGAATTTTACTGTCTTGAGAAAAATGACCATTTTATACTCTGTTGGTAGGTACAGAAAGTAATATAAACTTTCCTGAGAACAATTTAAAAATATGGATCAAAGATCTTTTTAAAAATTTTTATACTTTAACCAGATTACATTATATTGAAGAATTGACTCCAAGCAAGTAACCAGACATGTAGAAACAGATTTATATAAAAGACATTCCTGACAGCATCAATTAAAATACTGAAAGATGAAAAACAAGCAGAATTCAATCTCCTAAATAATGATGTTTCTTGGACTATGGTGGACTTTCATATGGCCATTAAAATTGTGATTTGGAATATACATTAAAGTATTAGAAGTATTCACTGTTAAGAACTTGCTGTGTTATTGCCAAGAATCGCACACCTCACAACACTAAACAAGTATTCTTTCCAGGAAAATCCCATAAGGTAAGTCAGCAATTACAAAACTGCCCCTACACATCTGTAGTATAAAAGGAAACAGTTGAAATATTTCCTTAAAACCAAGATGCTGTACCTCAAACTGCAGAATTCACGTTCCCATTCTACTTTTTGATGTTCTAACCATGATATCATGTCTTTGGCTTCCTGTAGCTCGTTTTGTAGTGCACTAACCATTTTGTCCATTTTTGTCATTTTTCCCATAAGAAGTTTACAGTGATTTTTGTTAAGTTTCCTTAATTTCTCATAGGAAACACATATATCTTGGATTTTCAAGACGCCAGCAGAATCTGCATCAGAGAAGAAACAGAAATAAAATAGATGAGTACTTTTTGCATATACAGGCCTGTGCATCTTCAATTCACTCATTCACACATTGAGTAAATATATACCTTCAATGGAAGATGTTATACTCAGCTCTACAATTGCAATAGAGAAGACCCCTGGCTATCGATTAGCTTAAAGTCTAGTGAAGGAGCAAGACAACTCAAATGGTAATTCTAAATTCAGATAGTTCCTATTAGAAGACAGAGTTCTGTGATCATAACTTGATCTAGATTGGGCCCAAGGAAGATAGATGTCCCTGAGGAAGAGATAAATATACTGAGGAATGAAGGATGAGCAGGAGACAGTTAAGCAAAGGAGGAAGACAAGCACTCTCGACAGTCTAGAGCATGTGCCGAAGTTTCACTGTAATCTGCTTCTGGCCAAGATGGGGTAACACGTACTGATTGATCTTCCTACCTGAAGCAAGCAAAAACAAAACAGACAAAATACAATTTTAACATGATTTTCAAGATGCAGAACTTCAGACAATTGAGGACAATGACCCCTGAAAACAAAACACGTTAGCCTAACACAGGCCCAAACTCACTGCCTTGAGAGAGTTTTCAGGCTACGAAACAAGATAAATAAATTATTTAAGTAGATTTCACCAGACTCCTTGAGTCGTGGTGGCAAAACTGAGAGTCTGGTGAAGTCAAGGCAGATAGAGATGACAGGTCAGCATCCAGGAGAGGAGAAAGCAGGGCACAGAAAGAACCCTGGGCATCTGCACAGGGTCCCCTTTGGCTATTCAGCAGAGGAACAACCAGTGCATACATGGAAGGAAGTCATCAAGGGAAAAAAATTCTGAAAAGAGTACAGGAAACACTGCCTGGTGCTCCCACAGCACGAGGGACAGTATCTATTCACATTAGCTAAGATCGAAAAACTCATAATTTGCCTTAGGCTGATCACCACTCTGGATTCATCCAATAATTCGTAAGAGCAAGACTAAAGGATCCAACTGTTTGTAAGTAACTTAACTATATCTCCAAAACAAAGCATGGAAAGATAACTAGAGGCATAGAAGCTATTGTTTTAAAAACCAAATAGCACTTACAGAGATGTAAATTATGTTAGCCAGGAACAATACGATGGGTAGGAATAAACACATATTAGACATCACAAAAAAAGACTGAAGTTTAACATTGGAAACCTGGGAGAAAACTTCAAGTGGGAAATACACAATTGCCCAAAGAGGCAGGGGAAAGTGGCAGGAAAAAAATGGCCCAAATCTTCCTAAACTTCATGAAAACTATAATCCCACTGACCCAGGAAGGATCTGTCTAGGAAAGAAGAAATGGAAGTCAACTCTTGTGATTTGCCTAAACTCTATGCGATGTGGTATAACATTACTGGAAGGGAGACTGTGATGCTGAAGCCATAGACTATAAACCCTAAACCAACCACTAAAGCAGCAAAACTGAAAAGTTCTAGCTAGGAAGCCTAAATAAATAGGTGAATAAATGAATACATGAATAAATGAATACATGAATAAATAAATAAATGGATAAAACTGAATCATAAAAATTACTCGATTAAAAGAAAGCGGAAAAAGAAGAGAACGGGAACAAGGAGCAGATAGGACAAATGCAAATCAAACAGCATGATGACATATTCAAATCAACTATCTCAAAAATCACAGTAAATGGCCATTTGTAGCAACGTGGATGGAACTGGAGAGTGTGATGCTAAGTGAAATAAGCCATACAGAGAAAGACAGATACCATATGTTTTCAGTCTTATGTGGATCCTGAGAAACTTAACATAAACCCACGGGGGAAGGGAAGGAAAAAAGAAAAAAAGAGGTTAGAGTTGGAGAGAGCCAAAGCATAAGAGACTCTTAAAAACTGAGAACAAACTGAGGGTTAATGGGGGGGTGGGAGGGAGGGGAGGGTGGGTGATGGGTATTGAGGAGGGCACCTTTTGGGATGAGCACTGGGTGTTGTATGGAAACCAATTTGACAATAAATTTCATATATTGAAAAAAAAACATCACAGTAAATGAAAACGGTCTAAAAGCCTCAACTAAAACGCAGACTGTCAGAATGGATAAAAAAGGAAGACTCAACTGTATGCCACCTATACAAAATGCACTTTAAATGTCAAGACAGAAATTTGTTCGAAAGACAGGAATATGATATACCACACTAACACTTGACCAAAGAAGGCTGAGCTAGAGTGGCTCTATGAATAGCAGACAAAACAGTTTCAAGCAAAAAAAAAAAAAAAAATATTACCAGCAATAAACAACAGGTCATTGTATAATCATAAAAGGGTCAATTAAGAGCAATCTTAAATGTTCATGTATCTGTTAATAGCTTCAAAGTACATGAAGCAAAAATTGATAAAACTGAAAAGAGAAATAGGCAAATTCACAATTATAGTCTGATATTTCAACACGCTCAACATCAGCAAGGGCATAGTAGACTTGGCCGCCACTATTCTTCTCAAGGATCTATGGAACACTTACCAAAAAAGACTATGTTCTGGGTCAAAAATAAATCTTAATAAAAGGAAGAAGTCAAGAGGCCTGAAGTCATAATAGTGTGTTCCCTGACCACAAAGCAATCAAATCAGAAATCAAGCACAAAAATATCTCTGGAAAATACTCAACTATTTGTGAACTACAGAACACATCGAAATATCCCCTGGGTCAAAGAAGTAATGAAAAAAGAAAAAAAAATTAGAAAGGATTCTGAACTGAATGAAAATGAAAACATAGTAGAATTTGTAGAGTCCTGCTTTAGTAGCACTCACATGAAGACTGATAGCACTGAATGTATACATTAAAAAGGAAGAGGGAAGTGCGGTGCTCCTTGCTGCCTTTGTGGCTCCTCCCCCAGCTTCCCAAGGCACCCTGCCCTGCCCCGCCCCACCCTGGCAGTGGCTGGAGAGCAGGTGCTTTGTTCACAGCGCACAGCAGGCACTTGGGTGGGTGGGGGCGGGGTCCGCCAATGCTGGGAATTGAAGGTGGGGGAGTAGCTGTAGGAGGACACCCCCCTACACTGAGGTGGGCATAGGCCGGGCCCGGGTTCTGCTGGAGCGGGAGGCGGCGGTGGTGGCAGAGGTATGGTCCTTCTGGAAGGGAGAGCCCAATGCCTCTGCACCTGTCTCCCCTCCCTTCCTCTCCGCCCCTGCCATGGGTTTTGTGTTCTAGCTCCCCATCTTTTTCTCACTACCTACATCATCACCCTTCTTCCGACTTCGCTTCCCAGCTTCTTGCGACCCTTTCTCACACTTAAGCCTCAGTTACTCAGGCTCTTTTCACCCTAGTCTTGCCGGAGACTTCATATGCCAGCAGTCTCTCTCATGGGATGTCCCCATCCTTCCCCTCTCCCCACATCCTATTCTGGGCTGATGGCAGCCAGAAATCCTTCCTATTGCGTTTACCGGCAGTTTCTACCTGGCCCTGACGCTTGGCGCAGATCAAGTCCACCACACCCACGCTGAGAAGTACCCCTAGGAGAACCACTTGTCCCATGGTGGTATTGGACAATGTGTTCTCGATTTTCCTCTGGTTGCTTATTTTAGTCTGAATATTTGTTACTCTCCACCGCTATACTTTACAAACGTATGTTTTGGTTGCATGACAAGGAGTTAGAAATGAGCCAGAGACCATTCGCAGGTAAGGAGAAGATTTAGACACTTAGGATTCAAGGAAGAAAGGAGAAACAGAATGTTAAGAAGGTTAGATTCCTCAAAGTATTTTGATATCTTTTGTGATCTGAGGAAGTGGAGATTACTGAGCCTACACAGATTGACATTTTGGGAGAAAATTTCATGGTGCTTGATTCGCTCTTGGAGTAACGTGAACACAAGTTCTCAAACCTGCATATTCTCTCAGTTGGTACCAGCTGTATATCTGAATGTTCACTTTCATCAGAACTTGTATCAGAGAAAGAATGGGAGTCTGCTTCAACGAAAATGACTACCTCCGGGACCTGAAATCGGTCATTCTGTTTCCTAATAGTGTATATGGCCATTTTCGTGGGAACAGATCAGGATTTTTACAGTTTACTTGGAGTATCCAGGACTGCAAACAGTAGAGAGATCAGACAAGCTTTCACGAAGTTGGCATTGAAGCTACAATCTGATAAAAAACAAACACACAAACAAAAAAAACAAAACGAATAACCCAGGGCGCCTGGGTGGCTCAGTCAGTTGAGCGTCCAACTTCCGCTTGCTCGGGTCATGATCTCACAGGTCGTGGGTTAGAGCCCCGCGTCGGGCTCTGTGCTGATGGCTCAGACCAGGGGCCTGCTTTGGACTCTGTGTCTCCCACACTCTCTGCCCCTAACCCACTTGCATTCCGTCTCTGTCTCTCTCAATAGTAAATAAACACTAAATAAATAAATAAATAAATAAATAAATAAATAACCAACCAACCAACCAAATGAATAATCCTAACGTTCAGAGTGATTTTCAAAAATAAATAGAGCATATGAAGTACTCAAAGATGAAGATCTGTGGGAAAAGTATGACTAATACGGAGAAAAGGGATTTGCACTTGATCCAGAAGGTGGCCTGTATGAAAGCTGGGATTATGATCGTTATGATTTTGGTATTTATGATGATGATCTTGAAAGCATGACATTGAATAGAAGAGAAGTGGATGCTGCTGTTCATTCTGGAGAACTGTGGTTTGTGAACTTTTACTCCCCAGGATGTTCACACTGCCATGAATTAGCTCCCACATGGAGAGACTGTGTTAAAGAAGTAGATGGATTACTTTGAATTGGTGCTGTTAACTGTGGTGATGATAGAATGTTTTGCCGAATGAAAGCAGTCAATGGATCTCCCAGCCTCTTCCTTTTTAGGTCTGGAACGGCCACAGTGAAATATCACGGGGACAGATCAAAGGAAAGTTTGGTGAGTTTCGCCATGCAGCACGTTAGAAACCCAGTGATGGAATTATGGACAGGAAATTGTGTTCACTCCATAGAAACTGCTTTTGCTGCTGGTATTGGCCAGCTGATCACTTTTTGTTGCAAAGGAGGAGATTGTTTAACTTCATAGACACGACTCAGGCTCAGGGGCATGTTGGATGGTCTGGCTAATGTAGGATGGATGGACTGTGCCACCCAGGACAAACTTTGTAAAAGTCTGGATATTATCACAAGTACTACTGCCTGTTTTCCTCTGGCGCCACATTAAATAACAGAGAGAAAAGCAGCGTTTTGTTCCTTAATTCATTGGATGCTCAAAATGTATTTGGAAATCACGCATAGTCTTCCAGATTTTGAGCTACTTTTGGCAAATACACTAACGGATCGATTGGCTCATCATCTGTGGCTCTTATCGTTTAGTTTTGGAAAACATGAAAATCCAAATGATCTTGAGTTGAGGGAACTAAAAACTCTACTCAAAAGTGAACAATTCAAGTTGGCAAGGCTGACTGTCCCTCTGCACCAGACATCTGTAGTAATCTCTCTGTATTTCAGCCATGTCTAGCAGTATTTAAAGGACAAGGAACCAAAGAATATGAAATTCATCATGGAAAGAAGATTCTATATGATATACTAGCCTTTGCCAAAGAAAGTGGTAATTCTCACGTTGCCACACTTGGACCTGAAAATGTTCCTGCTGATGACAGGAACCATGGCTTGTTGATTTGTTTGTGCCATGGTGTCCACCATGTCAAGCTTTATTGCCAGAGTTACAAAAAGCATCAAAGCATCTGCGTGGTCAGCTTCAGTTTGGTACACTAGATGGTACGGTTCACGAGAGACCCTGTAACACGTATAACATTCAGGCGGATCCAACAACAGTTGTATTCAACCAATCCGAGGTTCATGAATAAGAAGGACATCACTCTGCTGAACAACAGATCTTGGAATTCATAGAGGATCTTAGGAACCTTCAGCGACCTCCCTGACACCCACCACTTTCAATGAACTAGCTAAACAAAGAAACTATGATGAAGTCTGGATGGTTGACTTCTACTCCCATGGTGTCATCCATGTCAAGTCCTAATGCCAGAATGGAAAAGAATGGCCTGGACACTAACTGGACAGTTACTGTGGGCACTATAGACTGCCAAAAGTAACATTCTTTTTGTGCCCAAGAAAATGTTCAGAGATACCCTGAGATAAGATTCCCCCCCCCCCAAAACCAAATAAAGCTTTTCAGTATCACAGTTACAATGGCTAGAAGAGAGATTTGGGGCACGGGATTTCGACCTCAAGCATCCACAAATCTGATGACTCAGACTTTCGATGAAAAAGTTATACAAGGGAAAAATCACCGGGTGATTGAATTCTATGCTCCTTGGTGTGGACCTTGCCAAAATTTTGCTCCAGAGTTTAAGCTCTTGGCTAAGACGATGAAAGGAAAAGTGAAAGCTGGAAAAATAGACTGTCAGGCTTCGGCTCAGACATGCCAGAAAGCTGGCATCAGAGCCTATCCGACTGTTAAATGTTATCCCTATGAAAAAGCAAAGAGAAACATTTGGGGAGAGCAAATAGATGCCAGAGATGCAAAAGCAATCGCTGCCTTACTAAATGAAAAATTGAAAAATCTCCACACTCATGGAGAGAGAGATGAGGATGAATTTTAATGATGTGAAGATGAAGAAAAAAGAGAAAAGGAATTGTAACCCATGACATCAGAGGAACATCTTTGTAGGATGTTGCTACATTCTGGGTCACAATAAAGCAACATTATCTCGGAATTGTAATTGCACCGTCTGAATTCTGTACAACATTGGTATAAATGAAGGGACTGCAAGCTTTTTCTGTAAAAGGTCAAACTGTAAATATTTTAACCTTTGTAGACCATATACTTTTGTCACACAGTACTTTGTTTTTGCTTTGTTTACAACCCTTTAAAAAATCTAAAACTTTTCTTACCTCAGGGCCATACACAAACATCCCAAGCCACATTCAGTCCACGGGCCATAGATTGCTGACCCCTGGAAATGATACTAAAACTGCCTGGCTCAACCAGGAGCCTGCTCTGTCAAGTACATACATGTCTAGGGTCTATTCCTTAAAGTTTTGTGGCTGGCCTGAAAGGAAATAATTAGGTATTTATTTACCTGTCTGAAAAATTGTGTGAAATGGATTGTGGCCATAGTGTAATTAAAAAAAACCACACCCCCCCCACACACACACACAATGTGGCAAGCAGATAGCCTATTTTTATGGTGTATTATAATAAAGAGATTTTCTTTTTTTTTCTTTCTAAAGGTTGAAGAACTGATTTTAATTTTTCACAATTGAGAAAAATTTTGATAAAAAACTGCCAATAGATTTCTACAGTATCTAGAAGAAGAAGAAGAAGAAGAAGAAGAAGAAGAAGAAGAAGAAGAACGAGGAGGGAAGGAGGGGGAGCAGAAGAAGAGGAGGAGGAGGAGGAGCATAGAGGAGGTGCAAGAAGACAGAGGAGGAGGAGGAAGGAGGAAGAGGAGGGAAGGAGGACAGGGAGATGGAGAGGGAAAGGGAGAAGAAGAAGAAGAAGAAGAAGAAGAAGAAGAAGAAGAGAGAAGAAGAACAAGGAGAACGAGGAGGGAAGGAGGAGGAGCAGAAGAAGAGGAGGAGGAGGAGGAAATAGGAGGCGGAATAAAACAGAAGAGGAAGAGGAAGGAGGAAGAGGAGGGAAGGAGGACAGGGAGATGGAGAGAGAAAGGGAGCAGAAGAAGAAGACGAAGAAGAGGAAGGAGAAGGAGAAGAAGAGAAGAAGAGGAGGAGGAGGAAAGAAGAAGGGGAAGTGGAGAGAAGGAGGAGAGGGAGAGGGAGACAGAGTGGGAAAGGGAGAAGAAGAAGAAGAAGAAGAAGAAGAAGAAGAAGAAGAAGAAGAAAAGAAGAAGGGGAGGGGGAGGAGGAGGAGGAGAAGGAGGAGGAGGAGAGGAGGAGTAGGAGGGAGGAGAAGGAAGAAGGAGAGGAAGAAGAAGGAGAGGAAAAAGAAGAAGAGGCTGAAGAGGATGAGGAAGAAGAAAGGTCTGAAATCTATGACATTGGGTTCCACCTTTTGAAACTAGAAAAGGAAAACAAATTAAACCCAAACCAAGCAGAAGAAAGGAACTAATAAAGATAAAAATCACATGAAAGAATGCAGAAAAATGATAGAGAATAATCAATGAAACCAAATGTTTTCAGGAGGTGAAAAAAGGATAAATTTCTACCAAGACTGATCCCAAAATGAAGAGAAACAACGGAAGTATTAACAATATATCAGAAATTAGTAATGTAACTAACATTACTGGAAATTCACAGACTAAAAAAATAACAAAGTAATATTATGAACTTTATATAATTAATTTGACAACTCAGATGCAGTGGGTAAATTCCGTGAAAGACAGAAATTATCAAAGCTCAATCAAGAGTGAAGGGTGCCTGGCTGGCTCAGTTGGTAGAACATGTGACTCTTGATCTCTGGATTGTGTGTTCAAGCCCCATGTTGGGTGTAAAGATTACTGAAATGAAATGAAGTGAAATGAAATGAAATGAAATGAAGTGAAATGAAGTGAAATGAAATGAAGTGAAATGAAATGAAATAAAAAAAATAAAATAAAATAAAGGAAAAAAGAACAGATAAACTAACTAACTCTATATGTATAAAATAAACAAAAGTCTTAGATAAAGATCTTTCCACAGAAAACAATTCCAGGGCCAAGTGGCTACACTAGTAAATTCATCCAACATTTTAGGAAGAAATGTTATCTATTCTACACAAAGTCTCTCCCAAAAATGGAGAGGAGAAATAATTCTCACCTCATTCTATAAGGCTAGCATTACCTGAAACCAAAACTAGACAAAGATACTACAAGAAATAAAATTCTGTCATAAGCATGGGAGCACAATTTCTGAAGAAACCATCCACAAATCAAGTCTAACACTACATTGAAGAGGGGGGTGTGTCAACATGGCAGAGAAGTAGGGGAACCTGAAGTGACCACATCCCTCAAACACAGTAGTGAGGCAAGAAGATGTGGAAATCTAGGAATCTGGGCTACAGCGTGTCACAAACATCTCCAGGGGGCCATGGGGACAACTTGCCAGGTCATGGAGATTTTTAATCTATTCTTTCTGCACCTTCTGTATCTCCTTCTTATTTTCCTTTCTTCTCTCTCTCTCTCTCTCTCTCTCTCTCTCTCTCTCTCTCTCTCTCTCTTCACTGCCTGGATTAAGTTGTATAGTTTCTCTGATTCTCTGCCTGGTCAATTTTTTGTCTTCTTCTCTTTTCCTTTGCCCCTGTCATTTCTCACTTTGTTTGAGATAAGGCATCTTCCATCACCCCCCCACTGTTTAAATTCTTTTCCAAGGTTACATTATGAACAAATCTAAGCACACCTGCTGGAATGGCCAACCCAACAATATGAGTAGGGAAATAAAGCAACCAGAGTCACAACAGAGAGCATGAAACACACTCCAAAGATACCTGTTGAAGGGCCAGGCCCTGGATAGTATATGACCCCTTTTTAAAATAGTAGTGCTCACAGGTGCAGGACACATGACAACTAGGAACACACATAAAGTATTGAACACTGATGAAATGGAAGAATTCTCCTCAAAAGAAACTCCAGGAAGAAATGAGAGCTAGAGAATTGCTCAAAACAGATATAAACAATATATCGGTTCAAGAATTTAGAATAACAGTTGTAAGATTAACAGCTGAGCTTACAAAAAAGCATGGAAGACAGCAGAGAATCCATTGCTGCAGGGATCAAGGAACTAAGACATAGTCATAGCAATTAATAAATACTGTAAATAAGATGCAAAATAAACTAGATGCAGTAACAGCAAAGATGGAGGAAACAGAGGGGAGAATAAGTGACATAGAAGATGAAAGTATGGAAAATGACGAAGCCAAGAAAAAGGGTGATAAGAAAATATTAGACCATGAGGGGAGCATTAGAAAACTAAGTGATTCGATGAAATGTAATATTTATCCGGATCATAAGAGTTCCAGCATAAGAGAGAGAGAGAGAGAGAGAAAGAAAAGGGCAGATGGTTTACATGAAAAAATTATAGGTGAGAACTTCCCTAATCTGGAGAAGGAAGCAGACATCCAAATCCAGAAGGCACAGACAACTCCCTTCAGATTCAACAAGAATCTGATTCAACAAGAATCAGATTCAACAAGAATCGCCAGGAGGCGATGGTAGGAAAAAGTCCATGTGTTGAATAGGAAAATATGCTGCTAAGAATCCTTTCTCCAGCAACGATGTCATTCAGAATAGAAGGAGAGATAGGCTTTCCCAGAAAACCAAAAACTACAAGAGCTCATGACCACTAAACCAGCCCTGCAGGAGATCCTAAGGAGACTCTGTGAGTGGAATGTTGTCAAGGCTACAAAGGACCAGAAACATCACCACCAGCATGAAAGCTCCAGACAACACAATGACATGACATCCGTATCTTTAAATAATCACTCTGAATGTGAAGGGACTAAATGCCCTTATCAAAACACATAGCGTATCTGAATGGATTAAAAAAAAAAAAAACAATATCCATCTATATCCTGTCTACAAGAGACTTATTTGAGACAGGAGGACACCATTTTATTGAAGGTTAGGGGATAGAGTACCATGTATTATGGTACTGGAAGTCAAAAGAAAGCTGGGGTAGCCATACTTAGATCAGACAAATGAGATTTTAAACCAAAGACTCTAACAAGAGATGGCGAAGGGCATTATATCATAATTAAGGGATCTATCCATCAAGAAGAGCTACCAGTTGTAAATGTTGGTGCCCCCAACTTGAGAGCCCCCAAATATATACATAGACTAATCACAAACCGAAGCATTCTTATTGATAATCATATGGAGAGTGTAGGTGACTTAAATACTCCCTAACAACAATGGACAGATCACCTAGGCACAAAATCGGTAAAGAAACAAAGGCCCTGAATGATACGCTGGACCAGATGTTTTTGACAGATCTATTCAGAACTTTTCATCCAACAGCAGCAGAATACACATTCTTCTCGAGTGCACGTGGAACATTCTCCAAAACAGATCACACAGTGGGTCACAAAACAGCCCTCCATAAATATAAAAGAACAGAGATCATTCCATGCGTATCTTCAGATCACAACACTATGAAACTTGAAATCAAACAAAAGAAAAAGTTTGGGAAGCCTCTAAATGCATGGAGGTTGAAGAACATCCTACTGGAGAAAGAATGGGTCAACCAGACGATGAAAGAAAAAATTAAAAACATACATGCAGGCAAATGAAAATGAAAACATGACAGTCCAACCCCTTCGGGATGCAGCAAAGGCAGCCCTAAAAGGAAAACATATCGCCATCCAGGCCTTTCTCAAGAAATAAGAACAATCCGAAATACAAAATCGAAGCTCACACCTAAAGAAACTAGAAAAAGAACAGCAAAGAAACCCTACAACCATTAGAAGAAATAATAAAGATTAGAGCAGAAATAAACACTATAGAATCCAAAAGAAAAACCCTTAAAAACAAACAAACAAACAAACAAAAAAAATAGTAGAACAGATCAATGAATCTAAGAGCTGTTTTTTTTAAAAAGAATACATAAACTTGATAACCCCCTAGCCAGCTTCTCAAAAAGAAAAGAGAATCCAAATAGATAAAATCATGAATGAAAAAGGAGAGGTCTCAATCAACACCACAGAAATACAAGTATTAGAGAATACTACGAAAATGTATATGCCAACAAACTGGACAACCCGGAAGAAATGGACACATACCTAGACAACCACACATTACCCAAACTCAAATGGGAAGAAATAGAAAATTTGAAGAGACCCATAACCGGCGAAGAAATTCAATCAGTTATCAAAAATCTCCCAACAAATATGAGTCCTGGGCAAGAAGTCTTCCCACGGGAATTCTACAAGACATTTAAAGCAAAGTTGGAGTGCAGTATAGACTGATGCTGATCCTCAGGACCTGCTCCACGAATCTGGTGACTTGGTTTGGAGTGGGGCTTAATCAATCCTGATTAATCATCAGGTGATTCCAATGTGCCGCCAGGAGTGAGAGTTGCTACCCTGATATGCATGGATGCCAAAATTCTTAACAAGATACTAGCAAATCCAATTCGGCAGTATATGAAAGAATTCTTCACCATGCTTTCGTTAAAAAAAACACACACATACACACAACACATACACACACACACACAATGTGGCAAGTTGATAACCTATTTTCATGGTGTATTATAATAAAGAGATTTTCTTCTTTTTTCTTTCTAAAGGTTGAAGAACTGATTTTAATTTTTCACAATTGAGAAAAATTTTGGTAAAATAATGCCAATAGATTTCTACAGCATCTAGAAGAAGAAGAAGAAGAAGAAGAAGAAGAAGAAGAAGAAGAAGAAGAAAGGAAGAGGAGGAGGAGGAAGAAGAAGGAAGAAGGAGGAGGAGGAAGGAGGAAGAGGAAAGAGGAGGAAGAAGAGGAGGGAAGGAGGAATAGGAGAGGGAGATGGAGAGGGAAAGGGAGAAGAAGAGGAAGAAGAAGAAGAAGAAGAAGAAGAAGAAGAAGAAGAAGAAGAAGAACTAGGAGGGAAGGTGGACGAGCAGAAGAGGAGGAGGAGGAGGAGGAAAGAGGAGGAGGAAGAGGACAGAGGAGGAAGAGGAAGAGGAGTGAAGGAGGAGAGGGAGATGGAGATGGAGAGGGAAAGGGAGAAGAAGAAGAAGATGAAGAAGAAGAAGAACAAGAAGAAGAAGAAGAAGAGGAGGAGGAGGAGGAGGAAAGAGGAAGGGGAAGAGGAGAGAAGGAGGAGAGGGAGAGGGAGACAGGGCGGGAAAGAGAGAAGAAGAAGAAGAAGAAGAAGAAGAAGAAGAAGAAGAAGAAAGAAGGAGAGGAGGAAGAAGGAGAGGAAAAAGAAGAGGAAGAAGAGGATGAGGAAGAAGAAAGGTCTGAAATTTATGACATCGGGTTCCACCTTTTGAAACTAGAAAAGGAAAACAAATTAAACACAAACCAAGCCGAAGAAAGGAACTAATACAACTCAAAGACATAAATCACATGAAAGAAAGCAGAAAAACAATAGAGAATAATCAATGAAACCAAATGCTTTCAGGAGGTGAAAAAAGGGATCAATTTCTACCAAGACTGATCCCAAAATGAAGAGAAACAAGGGAAGTATTAACAATATATCAGAGATTAGTAATTTAACCAACATTACTGGAGATTCACAGATACTAAAAAATAACAAAGTAATATTATGAACTTTATATAATTAATTTGACAACTCAGATGCAGTGGGTAAATCCCGTGAAAGACAGAAATGATCAAAGCTCAATCAAAAATAAAGGGTGCCTGGCTGGCTCAGTTGGTAGAGCATGTGACCCTTGATCTCTGGATTGTGAGTTCAAGCCCCATGTTGGGTGTAAAGATTACTGAAATGAAATGAAATGAAATGAAATGAAATGAAATGAAGTGAAATGAAATAAAATGAAATGAAGTGAAATGAAGTGAAATGAAATAAAGTGAACTTAAATAAAATAAAAAAATAAAATAAAATAAAGGAAAAAAAGAACTGATAAGCTAACTAACTCTATATGTAAAAAAGAAACCAAAGTCTTAGATAAAGATCTTTCCACAGAAAACAATTCCAGGGCCAAGTGGCTACACTAGTAAATTCATCCAACATTTTAGGAAGAAATGTTATCTATTCTACACAAAGTCTCTCCCAAAAATGGAGAGGAGAAATATTTCTCACCTCATTCTATAAGGCTACCATTACCTGAAACCAAAACTAGACAAAGATACTATAAGAAATAAAATTCTGTCATAAGCATGGGAGCACAATTTCTGAAGAAACCATCCACAAATCAAGTCTAACACTACATTAAACAGGGGGGGGGGGTGTCAACATGGCAGAGAAGTAGGGGTACCTGAAATGACCACATCCCTCAAACACAGCAGTGAGGCAAGAAGATGTGGAAATCTAGGAATCCGGGCTACAGCATGACACAAACATCTCCAGGGGGCCATGGGGACAACTTGCCAGGTCATGGAGATTTTTAATCTATTCTTTCTGCACCTTCTGTATCTCCTTCTTATTTTCCTTTCTCTTTCTCTTTCTCTTTCTCTTTCTCTTTCTCTTTCTCTTTCTCTCTCTCTCTCTCTTCACTGCCTGGATTAAGTTGTATAGTTTCTCTGATTCTCTGCCTGGTCAATTTTTTGTCTTCTTCTCTTTTCCTTTGCCCCTGTCATTTCTCACTTTGTTTGAGATAAGGCATCTTCCATCACCCCCCCACTGTTTAAATTCTTTTCCAAGGTTACATTATGAACAAATCTAAGCACACCTGCTGGAATGGCCAACCCAACAATATGAGTAGGGAAATAAAGCAACCAGAGTCACAACAGAGAGCATGAAACACACTCCAAAGATACCTGTTGAAGGGCCAGGCCCTGGATAGTATATGACCCCTTTTTAAAATAGTAGTGCTCACAGGTGCAGGACACATGACAACTAGGAACACACATAAAGTACCGAACACTGATGAAATGGAAGAATTCTCCTCAAAAGAAACTCCAGGAAGAAATGAGAGCTAGAGAATTGCTCAAAACAGATAAAAACAATATATCGGTTCAAGAATTTAGAATAATAGTTGTAAGATTAACAGCTGAGCTTACAAAAAAGCATGGAAGACAGCAGAGAATCTATTGCTGCAGGGATCAAGGAACTAAGACATAGTCATAGCAATTAATAAATACTGTAAATAAGATGCAAAATAAACTAGATGCAGTAACAGCAAACATGGAGGAAACAGAGGGGGAATAAGTGACATAGAAGATGAAAATATGGAAAATGACGAAGCCAAGAAAAAGGGTGATAAGAAAATATTAGACCATGAGGGGAGTATTAGAAAACTAAGTGATTTGATGAAATGTAATATTTATCCGGATCATAAGAGTTCCAGCATAAGAGAGAGACAGAGAGAGAGAGAGAGAGAGAGAGAGAAAAGGGAAGATGGTTTACTTGAACAAATTATAGGTGAGAACTTCCCTAATCTGGAGAAGGAAGCAGACATCCAAATCCAGAAGGCACAGACAACTCCCTTCAGATTCAACAAGAATAGGTCATCTCCACAGCATATCATAGTGAAAGTGGCAAGATACAAAGAGAAAAGAGAATTCTGAAAGCAGCAAGGGACAAACGGGCCTTAACCTACAAGGGTAGACACATATGGGTAGTAGCAGACCTGCCCGCTGAAACTTGGCAGGCCAGGAGGCGATGGTAGGAAAAAGTCCATGTGTTGAATAGGAAAATATGCTGCTAAGAATCCTTTCTCCAGCAACGATGTCATTCAGAATAGAAGGAGAGATAGGCTTTCCCAGAAAACCAAAAACTACAAGAGCTCATGACCACTAAACCAGCCCTGCAGGAGATCCTAAGGAGACTCTGTGAGTGGAATGTTGTCAAGGCTACAAAGGACCAGAAACATCACCACCAGCATGAAAGCTCCAGACAACACAATGACATGACATCCGTATCTTTAAATAATCACTCTGAATGTGAAGGGACTAA
The DNA here is from genome assembly GCF_028749965.1 of Puma concolor. Lineage (NCBI taxonomy): Eukaryota > Metazoa > Chordata > Mammalia > Carnivora > Felidae > Puma > Puma concolor. The sequence continues at coordinate 70,709,848 of NC_141683.1, forward strand.
ATGCCCTTATCAAAACACATAGCGTATCTGAATGGATTAAAAAAAAAAAAACAATATCCATCTATATGCTGTCTACAAGAGACTTCTTTGAGACAGGAGGACACCATTTCATTGAAGGTTAGGGGATAGAGTACCATGTATTATGGTACTGGAAGTCAAAAGAAAGCTGGGGTAGCCATACTTAGATCAGACAAATGAGATTTTAAACTAAAGTCTCTAACAAGAGATGGCGAAGGGCATTATACATAATTAAGGGATCTATCCATCAAGAAGAGCTACCAGTTGTAAATGTTGGTGCCCCCAACTTGAGAGTCCCCAAATATATACATTGATTAATCACAAACATAAGCAATCATGTTGATAATCATATGGAAATTGTAGGTGACTTTAATACTCCCTAACAACAATGGACAGATCACCTAGGCACAAAATCGGTAATGAAACAAAGGCCCTGAATGATACACTGAACCAGATGTATTTGACAGATCTATTCTGAACTTTTCATCCAACAGCAGCAGAATACACAGTCGTCTCAAGTGCACATGGAACATTCTCCAAAACAGATCACACAGAGGGTCACAAAACAGCCCTCCATAAATATAAAAGAACGGAGATCATTCCATGCGTATTTTCAGATCACAACACTATGAAACTTGAAATCAAACAAAAGAAAAAGTTTGGGAAGCCTCTAAATGCATGGAGGTTGAAGAACATCCTACTGGAGAAAGAATGGGTCAACCAGACGATGAAAGAAAAAAATAAAAAATATACATGCAGGCAAATGAAAATGAAAACATGACAGTCCAACCCCTTCGGGATGCAGCAAAGGGAGCCCTAAAAGGAAAACACATCGCCATCCTGGCCTTTCTGAAGAAATAAGAACAATCCGAAATACAAAATCGAACCTCACACCTAAAGAAACTAGAAAAAGAACAGCAAAGAAACCCTACAGCCATTAGAAGAAATAATAAAGATTAGAGCAGAAATAAACACTACAGAATCCAAAAGAAAAACCCCAAAAAACAAACAAACATAAAATAGTAGAACAGATCAATGAATCTAAGAGCTGTTTTTTTTTTTAAAGAATACATAAACTTGATAACCCCCGAGCCAGCTTTCTCAAAAAGAAAAGAGAATCCAAATAGATAAAATCACGAATGAAAAAGGAGAGGTCTCAATCAACACCACAGAAATACAAGTATTAGAGAATACTACGAAAATGTATATGGCAACAAACTGGACAACCCGGAAGAAATGGACACATACCTAGACAACTACACATTACCCAAACTCAAATGGGAAGAAATAGAAAATTTGAACACACCCATAACCAGCGAAGAAATTTAATCAGTTATCAAAAATCTCCCAACAAATATGAGTCCTGGGCCAGAAGTCTTCCCACGGGAATTCTACAAGACATTTAAAGCAAAGTTAATACCGATTCTTTTCCAGCTGTTGAACGAAGAAATGGAAGAAAAGCTTCCGGACTCTTTCTATGAGGCTAGCATTACCTTGATTCCCAACACAGATAGAGACCCCACTAAAAAGGAGAATGACAAGCCAATATTCCTGATGAACATGGATGCCAAAATTCTTAACAAGATACTAGCACATCCAATGCGGCAGTATATGAAAGAATTCTTCACCATGATCAAGTGGGATTCATTCCTGGGCTACAGGGCTGGTTCAATATTCGCAAATCAATCAAAATGATACATCACCTTAATAGAAGAAAGGATACGATCATTCATATGATCCTGTCAATAAATACAGAAAAACATTTGACAAAATACAGCATTCTTTGTTAATAAGAAACTCTCAAGAAAGTTGGGATACAAGGAACAAACCTTAACCTAGTAAAAACCATAGATGAGAAGCCTGCTGCGAATATCCTCAATGGGGAGAAACAGAGAACTTCCCCCCTACCCTGCCCGCCGAAGATAAGGAACACAAAAGGGACGTCCACTCTCACCAGTGTTGTTGAACATAGTGGTGGAAGGCCTAGCCTCAGAAATCATACAACAAAATGAAATAAAACACATCCAAACTGGCAAAGAAGAAGTTAAACTTGCACTTTTCACAGATGGCATGATACTCTACATGGAAAACCTGAAAGACTCCACCAAAAAGCTGCTCCGACTGATACATGAATTCAGCAAAGTCACAGAGTACAAAATCAACACACAGAAATTGATTGCACTTCTATATACCAATAATGAAGTGACAGAAAGAGAAATCAAGAAACCGAGCTCATTTACAATTACACCAAGAACCATAAAATACCTAAGAATCAACCTAACCAAAGCTATAAGAGATTTGTATCCTGAAAACTGTAGAAAACATATCAAAGAAATTAAAGACACAAAGAAATAGAAAAACATTCCATGCTCATGGACTGGAAGAAGAAATATTGTGAAAATGTCGATAACGACCCAAAGCAATCTACACATTCAGTGCAATCCCAATCAACGTTGCACCGGCATTCTTCTCAGAGCTAGAACAAACAATCCTACAATTTGTATGGAACCACAAAAGATCCCAGATCGCCAAAATAATGTTGAAAAAGAAAACCAAAGCCGGAGGCATCACAATCCCAGACGTTAGCCTCTACTACAAAGCTGCGATCATCAAGGGAGTATACTATTGGCACAAAAAGAGACACAAAGGCGAATGGAATAGAATAGAGAATCCAGAAATGGACCCACAAATGTATGGCCAACTAAACCTTGGCAAAGCAGGAAAGAGTATCCAGTGGAAAAAAGATAGGCTCTTTAGCAAATGGTGCTGGGAGGTCTGGGCAGCAACATGCAGAAGAATGAAACAGGACCAGTTTCTTACACCGTGCATAAACTCAAAATGGATGAAAGACCTCAATGTGATAGAGGAAACCATCAAAACCCTGGAGAAGAACACAGGCCACAACCTCTTTGACCTTGGCTACAGCAAATTCTACTCAATACATCTCTGAAGGCAAGGGACGTAAAAGCAAAATTGGACTATTGGGACCTCATCAAAGTAGAAAGCTTCTGCACTTCAAAGGAAAAAATCCACAAAATTAAAAGGCACCAACGGAATGGGAGAAGATATCTGCACATGACATATCAGATAAAGGATTAGTGCCCATACTCTAGAAAGAATTGGCCAAACTCAACACCCGAAAAACAAATAATCCGGGGAAGAAATGGGCAGAAGACATGAATAGACACTTCCAAAGAAGACATCCAGATGGCCAACAGGCACATGAAAGGATGTTGAACGTCGCTCATCATCAGGGAAATACAAGTCAAAACCACATTGAGATACCACCTCACACCGGTCAGGGTAGAAAAATTTAACAGCACAGGAAACAGCAGACATTGGTAAGGATGTGCAGAAATGGGAATTCTCTTGCACTGTCGGTGGGAATGCATGGGTGGTGCCACTGCTCCGGAAAACAGAGTGGAGGTTCCTCAAAAAATTAAAAATAAAATTACCCAACAATCCAGCAATTGCACTACTAGGCATATATCCAAGGGACACAGGAGTGCTGATTCATAGGGGCACATGTACCCCAACATTTATACTATCAACAATCACCAAATTATGGAAAGAACACAAATGTCCATCAACTGATGAATGGGAAAAGAAGATGTGGTTTATATATACAATGGATATTACTTGGCAATGAGAAAGAATGAAATCGTGCCATTTGCAACAACATGGATGGAACTGGACGGTAGTATGTGAAGTGAAATAAGTCAGTCAGAGAAAAACAGATATCATATGTTTTCACTCATATGTAGATTTCGAGAAACTTAACAGAAGAACATGGGGGAATAGAAGGGGAAAAATAGTTTCAAACAGAGAGGGAGGCAAACCATAAGAAACTCTTAAATACAGAGAACAAACTGAAGGTTCATGGAGGGGTGGGGGAAAGAGGAGAATAGGTGATGGGCATTGGGGAGGGCACTTGTTGGGATGAGCACTGAGTGTGGTATGTAAGTAAAGAATCATGGGAATATACTCCCAAAGCCAAGAGCACAATGTATACACTGTACGTTAGCTAACTTGACAATAAATTATATTTCATTAATTAATTAATTAAACTACAGCCATGTGTGTTTGTGGGGGGGTGGAATCTAACAATACACTAAGGGATAATTTGTTATTACCAAATGGGGTTTATCCCAGAAATGCAGAGTTGGTTTAAGATTCAAAAACCGTATCTATCTCCGTAGATAAAATAAGTTCCTTGTCAAAATTCAACATCCGTTCCAGATAAAAACTTTCAGCAATCCTGGAATACAAGGGAGCTTCAATATGATTTAAAACAAAACAAAACAAAACAAAACAAGTCATGATAACTCTATAGCTAACGTTATAAATAATGGTGAAAAACTGAATGCATTTCCTATAAGACCAGGAAGAAGACAGGAATGACATTCACTGAATGACTTCTTCTGTTCAGCACTATACTAGCAGTTCTAGCCAATGCAATCAAACAAGATAAAGCAACAAAGGACATCCAGATAGAAAATGAAGTGAAACTGTCTCTACTAGCAAGGACATGGTCACAAAATAGAAGTTGGCAAACTCCAGCCTATGGGCCACGTTACTTGTTTTGGTAAATTAAATTTTATCAAAATACAGACATTTCCATTAATTTATGCAGTATCTATTGGCTGCTCTTATAGTACAATGGCAAAGCTGATTAGTTGAGACAGAGAATGAATTGGCTACAAGTCTACAATATTTACCATTGTTAGTAAAATAGTAGTTAAAAATGAATTCTTATGAACTTTGCTTATGTAGAAAATCTGACAGCATTAAGAAAAATGCTATTAGAATTAATAAATGAATTTATCATGGCACATGGATGAGTCAGTCGGTTGAGTGTCTGTCTCTTGATTTCAGCTCAGGCTATGATCCCAGAGTCATGGGATGGAGCCCTATGTCAGGCTCGCACTGAGCATGGGGACTGCTTAAGATTCTCTCTCTCTCTCTCTCTCTCTCTCTCTCTCTCTCTCTCTTTCTCTCTCTCTCTCTCTCTCTCTCTCTCTCTCTCTCTCTCTCTCTGCCCCTCTCCCCTGCTCATGTATTCTCTCTAATATTAAATATATCTATACATATAAATTTATCAAGGTTGGAGGATGCAGAATCGTTACACAAAAATCAACTGTATTTCTATATATTAGCTATAAAGAATCAAAAATTAAAATTTCAGGGCATCTGGGTGGCTCAGCTGGTTAAGCACTGGGCTCAGGCTCAGGTCATGATCTCACCGTTGGTGAGTTCAAGCCCCACGTCGGGCTCTGTACTGATAGCTTGGAGCCTGGAGCCTGCTTCAGATTCTGTCTACCTCTCTCTCCGCCCCTCCCCAACTCATGCTCTGTCTCTCTCAAGAGTAAGCATTAAAAAAATTAAATTTAAGATGTATTATTTACAACTGCACTGAAAATAAAAAATAATCACGGTTAATATCATAAAAGACAGAAAGACCTATACTTTACACACTACAAAATATTACTGAGAAAATTTTAAAAGACCTATATCAAGGGAGAGATATATACTCTGTTCAGGGGTTAAAAGATTCAATATTGTCAAGAAGCCAATTCTCCCCAAATAAATCTGTAGATTCAACATAATCTAAACTTAATTTCCAGAAGACCACCAGAGTTGATGTTTGTTTGTTTGTTTGTTTGTTTGTTTGTTTGTTTGTTTTAAGAAACAGACAAACTGATTATAAAATTCACGTGGAAATGCAAAGGATCCAGAGTAGCGGAAGAACACTGAAAAGAACACAGCAAGATGACAAACACTACCTGATTTCAAAAATCCTGGGGCGCCTGGGTGGCGCAGTCGGTTAAGCGTCCGACTTCAGCCAGGTCACGATCTCGCGGTCCGTGAGTTCGAGCCCCGCGTCAGGCTCTGGGCTGATGGCTCGGCGCCTGGAGCCTGTTTCCGATTCTGTGTCTCCCTCTCTCTCTGCCCCTCCCCCGTTCATGCTCTGTCTCTCTCTGTCCCCAAAATAAATAAAAAACGTTGAAAAAAAAATTAAAAAAAAAAATCCTTATAAACTGGCAGTGATTAAAACTGCATAATATTGGTACCAAGATGGACAAAGAGATCAATGAGACAGAATAGAGCCCATACATAAACCCACACATATGTGGCCAACTGATTATGACAAAGGAGCAATGGCATAAAGTGGAGAAAACACAGCCTTTTCAATAAATGGTGTTGGAACAACTAGATATCCATATGCAAAAGAATGACCTTGTATACATACTTTGTATCACAAATAAAAAAGAATATAAAATGGGTCATAGATCTAAATGTAAGACCTAAAACTATAAAACTTCTAAAAGAAAGCATGAGAGAAAAGCTTTGTGACCTTGTGCTACGGAAATATTTCTTAGATATGAAAACCAAAAGCAACAATCATACAAGAACAAATGAATGTGTAAACTGGACTTCACCAAAAAGAAAAACTGCTCTTCAAAAACACTGTTGAGAGAAGGAAAAGTCACAGAGTGGGAGAAGAAAAACCTTGCAAAAAAAGAGCAGTGAGAAAGGAACTGTATCTAGCTCTTTCCACCATCTTTCTGTGCCACCATCATGATGCATGTGAATGTCGTGGCAGATGCTCCCCAAAGCATAACAATACAGAAAAGAGAAGCAAACGCCAGGTTCTTACTAGGCCATGCTCCAAAGACATTGTCCACTTTCTAACTGTGATGATGAAGCATGGTTACAGTGGTGAATTTAAAATCATTGATGATCACAGAATTGGGTAAATTGACGTGAAACTCACAGGCAGGTTAAGCAAGGATGGAGTGACTGGCTCCAGAATTGATGGACAATGCAAAGATCTAGAAAAATGGCAGAACAATCTGCTCAGTTTGGTTTCATTATACTGACCACCTCAGCTACAGTCATGGACCATGAAGAAGGAAGATGAAAACACACAGAAGGGGAAATCCTGGGATTCTTTTTCTAGGGATTTAATACATACGTGCAAATAAAATGCCTCAGTGGAAACAACAACAACAACAACAACCACGAAAAAAAAAAAAAAGAAAACAAAATAAGGAACTGTGTTTAGGATATACAAAGAATTCTGAAAACTCAAAAACTAAGAAAACAAACAAACAAATTTTTAAAACAACCAAAGATTTGCACAATTCAAGGAAGATACACAGATGGCAAACAAGCACATGAAAATATGCTCACCATCATCAGTTATTAGGGATATGTATATTGAAACCATAATGAGATATATACTAAATATCCATCCGAATGGCTAGGATTTAAAAAGCTGACAATACTAAGTGTTCATGAATATGTATGTAGGAATTGGTGCTCTCACTGCTGGTGAGAATGGAAAACCGTACAACTCCTTTAGAAAACAATTTCGCAGCTTCATAATAAGGGAATATGAAGGGACATGAGATTTTTAACGGTGATGAATATGTTAACTGTCTGGATTATGGTTATCATTTCATACGTGTAAACATATGTCAAAACTATCAAATGACACACTTCATATATGAACTAAACTTCATATATGAACTAAAAATGTTGGATACGAAAATCTCTTTCACAGGAAGAAACGTCTAAAACAGTGGATAAGACACAGACGGAAAGAAGGATGTAAAACAATACAAGATGAAGCCAGAGGACTGTGGCCTTTAACCTAATAGCAATGAGAAGTAATAGCTAAGCTTTAAGCAAGGGGGTCCCATGATGAAAGACACATTTTTTAAAACATATACTAATTATGGTTGCAGTGTAGACCAAGGTCCTGGGAGGTAGAACGGCAGGAAAAACAGTCCTAAGGTTATTTCAGTCATCTGGGAGAAAAATAATGACCTGACCTGGGTGAAGGCACAGAAGAGAAGCAGAGTTAACAAACACAATAGATGTGCCATTCCCACTAAGAAAGGTACAGTAGAAATGATGACTCTTTGGCTGAGAGGATACAATAGTTCTCCTTTTATTTTAATATAAAACATATTTCTGAGATGAGCAGCTCTATAATACAGCAGTGCTCTATGGTGCAGTAGTAGGCAAGGTGTGCACATATTACTACAGCAATATACGTAAAAAGGCTTCCTACCTTTACAATCCATGCCAAGTTGTTCAATCAGCAACATGAAATTCTTGGAGTAAGGCAACTCACAATGCTCTGAAGCTCTTTCAGATGACTGAATGAAGTCGACAAGGTCATCCATAGAAGTAATTTGCTTTTTGACCTACGAATGAATAATACCATTTCAAAATGTCCCCCAAATATTTATAAAATACACTAGGTGTAGAGAAGTGATAAATAGCCATCTTTTTATAAAAGCAAAAACAGGGGCACCTGACTGGCTCAGTCGGTTGAGCATCCGACTCCATTTTGGCTCAGGTCATGACCTCAGGGTTCCTGAGTTTGAGTCCCACGTTGACCTCCACAATGACAGCATGGAGCCTGCTTGGGATTCTCTCTCCCCCTCTCCCTCGGCCCCTCCCCCACTTGTGCATGCTCTCTCTCAAAATACATTTTAAAAATAAGTGAATGAACATTTAAAAGCGAAACCATAGAGACTTTTTAAAAGAACGGATTTTTATCAAAAAGACACTGTTATCCATAGCTAGTATTTCTAAGTAACTTTTTCACAGCAAATGTCTCTACAACAAAGGAAGATTTTCTATTTTTTCACTACATCTTTCATAAAGTAATTTTTTTGCCACTGAACAATATTCCTAACAAATATGTATCAAAATAATATGATAATAAAATAAAATAAATAATAAAATAATAAAATAAAATAAAATAATAAAGAAAATAAAATTAAATAATAAATAAAATAAAATAAAATAAATAATAAATAAAATAAAATTACATTGTCTCTTTTGCATACCTTGTTCTTTTTCTTAGAAATTTTCTTTGCAGGTCTGAAAAAGAGCAACAATTGTTTTCAGTCAAATATTAAATACTTAAAATACAAAGCGTATCTAAACCTATTGTTTCTGATATAAAATCTCTGCATTTGAAACTAATTTTCTACAAAGGGGATTAAACAACAGAGTAACATTAAACAACATCGAAAACATACTACTGCTAATATTAACAAAGGATTAGGTTTATCCAGTTCCAGTATATGTGCTGCTGAAGCAAGCACAACAAAGTACTAACGTTAGGTAAAAACTAACAAAAGCAAAGGAAAATCCTAATGCTACTTGCATTATTTGCTAGGAATAATACCATTGTTTGTGTTGTTGTCATTTTACTAAAAATAAGCTTTTACTGGCACTAAAACCTACTTGGAAAGTGCAAGTTAAGTCCCTATATGAAAGAACCCCTTTTTAACAATCATGATATTAACGTGTTGGAGACTCACTATGCAACTACTCTCTAGGCATTACTATGTGCACTTTACATGTCTTCAAGGTATTTGAAGCCCCACAACAATCCTATGAAGTAGGTTATTATATTAGGTATGTTACACAGGAAGAGAATGAGGCACAGAAAGTCGAAGTGACTTGCCCAAGAAGCCCTAGTCGCTGGCCAAGAACAGACCCTGAATTCAAACCCAGGAATGTGCCTTCAAAGCATCTGTTTTATACTATGTGGTTAAAGTAATACTCCAGTGTTTCTAACTAATATGACAGCAAATGAATCTATATTGTGATTTGATTTCTAGCTATAGTGATACATAACAATTTCTGAATCTTATAGTGATACATAACAATTTCTGAATCTTCTGTATAGTGATACATAACAATTTCTGAATCTGTGTAAGATTTTTTTTACTTGGCAAGATGGGAAATCTACTTTCAATAAACTAAAGATTTGCTTCTTCTAGAGAAGTTCCTCAACAGGCATTCATTCATTCATTCATTCATTCATTCCACTGTTTATCCCCACATTCAACACATACTTATTGAGCATACAATCTGTGTCAATGGCACTGTTGGTACAGGAAGCATGGTTTTGGTAATTTAGAGCTCTCTAGTCCAAAAGGAATAATCTGTTATGGATCACTAGTTTCTTTTCCAATTGTAAATAAACAAAATCTTCCCCTTTCCCCAGAACCTAAATAATATTAACTTAATAGAACCAGATACTTTAAAGTCCCTAACAAAATCATAGCTACTTGTGATACTATCAAAGGCACTGGATATCTAAAAATCATCAAGGAAGGATTACTTTTATTCAGAATGGCCTCAGTGTTTGCATTTGCATACATTTATGATAAGTGTGTGTGTGTACAAATATATACATATAGAACTTATACACATATACTTATATAAACATATATAAGAAATTATACATATAGTTTGTATATTATGCATATACATATATATATAATATGTATGTTATACATATAATATACATATAATAAATATACATATAAGAAATTATACAGCCATATATATAAATATATATATAAATATATATTGAATTTAATTAATTATTTAATTTAATTTAATTTAAGTATTAAATTAAATTAATTTACTTATTTTAAATTATTTAATTATTTTATTAAATTAATTAATTTAATTAAATTAATTAATTTAATTTAATATATTTAATATATAAATATATATAAATATATAAATATATATATATATATATATACTTGCATATATACATATATATTTTTAAATCTACACATTCAATTGTATGAGAATACCCCATTGTGGAACCAATTCAGAATAAACCAACTTCTTGCACAAAATCACATGAATAAGAGTACTAAAGACAATTACTATAATTTTTTTTTCAACGTTTATTTATTTATTTTTTGGGACAGAGAGAGACAGAGCATGAACGGGGGAGGGGCAGAGAGAGAGGGAGACACAGAATCGGAAACAGGCTCCAGGCTCTGAGCCATCAGCCCAGAGCCTGACGCGGGGCTCGAACTCACGGACCGCGAGATCGTGACCTGGCTGAAGTCGGACGCTCAACCGACTGCGCCACCCAGGCGCCCCTATCATTTTTAAAAGATAATGTAATACAATCAACAAACTTCCTAATGTTTGGAAACGCAAACAAAATTAAATTAACTAACCATGTCTATATCTATTGATCATTTCCAACAGAATACATTCTCTAAAAGCTCCCATCTTAAAATAAAAAGAGAGAGAAAATGCCTTTGCAATTCACATTCTTTTTCAGTTATCATCCATTACTCTATTACCTTTCCCAATTAAAATGCTCTAAGGAGTTGTTTACACTTACTCATCTTCCATGCTTCCATGGTGACTACTGAAACTGCTCCTTGACAAAGTCACTTACCCTCAGCACAACTTTTCAAGCAGGGTGTTTGATATGTTGAGTATTTCTTGCTTTAGCTTGGACCTACCTACACTACAGCATTTTATTTCCACAAAGGTAATCACTGCTAAAATTCCTTCACAGGCACATAAAGAATTTACAGATTTTACCTGCTTTCATGCTGATCCTTTTCACTGAAATGACTGCCATCATTCTTTTGTAGTGGACCACCAGTTAGGGCATCTGCCTTCTGCAACACTGGTGTGATCACAGATCCTTCTGATGTCCCTTTTTCATTTTCACCTCTCTTTAACTTCTTCATATGTAAACCACGTTCCCTCCTTAAAAAAAAAAAAACAAAGCCATTAAAAAGCCATAAAAAAGCCAATGTTTTCTAATAATTTTACTGATAAAGAATAAAAAGACAATTTTCATCAAGTTCTGAATTTTACCCATCTGACTTAATTTGACTAATTCAGAGAACAGTGTTGAAGTACCAACCATACACAAGGAAATACTCATCTGGTGCTTCAAACACAGATAAATATACAATTAGAATACAATGCGATTTGTAAGAATTGACATGTGAAAAGCTGTAAGTGAGGACAAGAAAGGCTTTACTGAAGAGGGAAAATAAACGGCAGAGGTCACCAGGGAAAAAAACAGGAGAAAGCCATTTTCTTAGAGATTAGAATGTGAGCACAAAGATTACACAGATGGCATCTAGGTGCCTTGAAAGGAAAAAGTATAAGCTTTTAGGAACTTGGAAAAAAAAAAACATAAAATACATGGAAGCAAGTAGTAAGAGATCAGTCAGGAAAGATTCTGAAGAACCTTGAAGGTTACACTAAAAAGTTAGAGTTCATTGCCTAAAGGCAGTGACTCTTAGACATGGGAGTAATAACTAGATTTGTGCTCTATTTTTGGCTTTGCTTTTAAATATAAGAATGCTTAATTTCAACAAAGTTTTAAAGTAGCATGAGGTCCATATAAAATGAAAGAAGAAATCAGGGAAATATCTTAGGGGAAAAACTACTTTTAAAATACCCATATGTCAGAGCGATATCAGTATGATAGCTGAACAAGATGTACCTTGTTGTGTCTCCCCACCTACAACAAACTGGCATCTTATCCACCCACGGGCAAAACTGCCTTTGCAGGAGCTGTGGGAATCTAGCACCATATTCCAAGGGACCGAGGAAAGGTCTTGCCTACCCGTGCATCAGGTAACAGGCAGACATACTACAGTCTAATCTGTGGACCTAGCAATAGCCCATAAAGTGCCTCCAGCCCCTCCCTCTCAGCCACATCTGGGAGTCCCTCCCTAGAAAACACTCTCTAAGATGATCACCCATGGATGAGAGAGCCTTTTTGGAAAACCAGGTGTCCTGCAGAGAATTTCCAGCATACCACCGGAGCAAAAAAGTCAGGTTTGGACACACTGAAGAGGTAGTCATTAAAGACTGGAGGAAGTGACTGCTACTTCAAACGCAAAGACAGCAATGCAAAACTGCAAAGAATATAAAATATCAAGGAAATAGGATACCATCAAAGGATCACAATAATCTTCCAGTAATCAATCGGAAACACATGGAGATCTGTAATTTATTCAAAAGAGAATTCAAAAATAGCAGTTTTATGGAAACTCAGTGAGTTACAAGAAAAACACAAAAAGCCAATTCAATAAAATCAGAAAAACACTCTATGAATAAAATGAGAAGCTTAACAAAGAGCTGGAAATAGTAAAAGCTAACTAAACAAAAATCCTGGAGCTGAAGAGTATAATGAAGGAGATGAAAAAAGCAAGAGTGATCACTGACAGGAAATGGATCAAGCAAAAAAAAATGTGAATTGAAAGACAGAAACTATCAATTTATCCAGTCAGCAGAGAACAAAGTCAAAAGAATGAAAAAGAGTGAGGAAAGACTATGTGACTACAAGTGAACCCTCATAAGGCTATTAGCAATGTCTCAGCAGAAACCTTCCATGCAAGGAGGCAGTGGGATTACATATTAAAAGTGCTAAGAGAAAAAAGACTACCAATCAATAATACTTTACTCAGCAAAATTATCCTTCAGAAATCAAATAGAATAAATACATTTGATACACCACATTAACAGGATAAAAAAAAATCATATCATCATCCCAGCATGGGAGAAAAAAGCATTTGACAAAATTCAACATCTTTTCAGGATAAAAACTCTCAACAATGTGGGTACTGAATTTTCACACCTGGACATAATGAAGCCCAATATGATAAGCCCATAGCCAACATCATATGCAGTGGTAAAAAACGGAAAGCTTTTACTCTAAGTTCAAGAACAAGGCAAAGTTGCCCACTTGACTACTCCTATTCAACAGGATAGAGGAAGTCCTAGCCAAAGCAGTCAGGCAAGAAAAGGAAATAAAGGCACCCAAATCAGAAAAGAAGAAATAAAACTGTCTTTGTTTGCAGATGATATGTTATTATATATAGAAAATCCTGAAGATACCACCAAAAAGCTGTCTGTTCCAAGGATGAAGGATACAAAATCAACATAAAGATGCAGGGGTGCCTTGGTGGCTCAGTCAGTTAAGCTTCTGACTTCGGCTAAGTTCATGATCTCGTGGTTTGTGGTTCAAGCCCCCTATTGGGCTCTGTGCTGACAGTTCAGAGCCTGGAGCCTGCTTTGGATTCTCTCTCTCTCTCTGTCTCTGTCTCTCTACCCCTCCCCTGTTCACACTCTGTCTCTTTAGCCTCTACTACAAAGCTGTGATCATCAAGACAGTATGGTATTGGCACAAAAACAGACACACAGACCGATGGAATAGAATAGAAACCCCAGAGGTGAACCCACAAATGTATGGCCAACTAAACATTGACAAAGCAGGAAAGAGTATCCCATGAGAAAAAAAGACAGTCTCTTTCTTCTGGGAGAACTGGACAGCAACATGCAGAAGAATGAATCTAGATGACTTTTCTTACACCATACACACAAATAAACTCAAAATGGATGAAGGACCTGACTGTGAGACAGGAAACCATCAAAACTCTTGAGGAGAAAGCAGGAAAAAAACCTCTTTGACCTCCGCCGCAGCAATTTCTTACTTGACATATCCCCAAAGGCAAGGGAATGGAAAGCAAAAATAAACTATTGGGACCTCGTCAAGATAAAAATCTTCTGCACTGCAAAGGAATCAATCCACAAAACCGAAAGGCAACCGACAGAATGGGAGAAGATATTTGCAAATGACATATCACATAAAGGAAGGGCTAATATCCAGAACCTGTAAAGAACTCACCAAACCCCACACCCACAAAACAAATAATCCAGGGAAGAAATGGGCAGAAGACATGAATAGACACTTTTCCAAAGAAGACATCCAGATGGACAACAGACACATGGAAAGATGCTCAACGTCACTCCTCATCAGGGAAATACTAATCTAAACCACACTGAGATATGACCTCACGCTGGTCAGAGTGGCTAAAATGAACAAATCAGGAGACTACAGATGCTGGCCAGGATGTGGAGAAACAGGAACCCTCTTGCACTGTTGGTGGGAATGCAAACTGGTGCAGCCACTCTGGAAAACAGCGTAGAGCTTCCTAAAATAATTAAAAATAGAACAACCCTAGGACCCAGCAATAGCACTGCTGGGAATTTACCCAAGGGATACAGGAGTGCTGATGCTTAGGGGCACATGTACCCCAATGTATACAGTAGCACTTTCAGCAATCGCCAAATTATGGAAAGAGCCTAAATGTCCATCACCCAACGAATGGAGAAAGAAGATGTGGTTTATATATACAGTGGAATACTACTTGGCAATGAGAAAGAGTGAAATCTGGCCATTTTCAACAACGTGGATGGAACTGGAGGGTATTATGCAAAGTGAAATAAGTCAGGCAGAGAAAGACAGATACCATATGATTTCACCTATATGTGGATCCTGAGAAACTCGACAGGAGACCATGGGTGGGGGGTCGGGGAAAAAAAGTTACAGAGAGGGAGGGAGGCAAACAATAAGAGACTCGTAAACACTGAGAATAAACTAAGGGTTGATAGGAGGTGGGGGAGAGGGGAAAGTGGGTGATAGGCATTGAGAAGGGCACCTGTTGGGATGAGCACTGGGTGTTGTATGGAAACCAATTTGACAATAGATTATATTTAGTAAAAAAAAATTACAAAATCAGCATCAAGAGATCAGTTGCATTTCTAAACAATAACAATGAAATAGCTGACAAAGAAATATAAGGAAAAAAAATCCCCTTCCCCAAAGCATCAAAAAGAACAAAATACTTTGGAATAAATTTAATCAAGGATTTCTGAAAGATAGGTACAGTAAAAACTACAAGACATTGGTAAAAGAAACAGCAGAGACACAAACAAATGGGAACATACCCCGTTGTTTATGGATTCAAAAAATTAGCATCATTAAATATCCACATTACCTGAAACCACCCACAGAGTCAATGCAATCCTTGTCAAAATTCCAATGACCTTTTTCACAGAAATAGGAAAAGCATTCCTCAAATGTGTAAGGAACAAGAAAGACCCCAAATAGCCAAAACAATCCTAAGAAAGAAGAACAAAGCTGGAAGCATCACACTTGCTGGTGTCACACTATTACAAAGTTATGGTAACAAAAACCATATGAAGTTGCGCAAAAACAAGCACAAAGATGAATGAAACAGAATCAAGAACCCAGAAATAAACCCATGCATAAAGTCAACTAAAAACCCATGCATAAAGTCTCTTTGTTGAGAGACCCAAGAATACTCAAAAGAGAAAAGGTAATCTCTTCAATACATGAAGGTGAGAAAACTGGATATTAACATGCAAAAGAATAAAACTGTGCCTCTACCTTACACCACTCACAAAAGTCAACCCAAACGCAAATAAAGACTCCTATATAAAATCTTAAATCATAAAACTCCTAGAAGAAAACAGAGGATAAAAGCTCCTTGACATAGATCTTACAAATGATTTAGGATAGGACATCCAAAGTACAAGCAATAAAAGCAAAAACAACCAATGCAATCAGCAATGTTTCTGCACAGCAAAAGAAACAAGCAACATGACGGAAAGGCAACCTATGGAAAGGATGAAGACATTTGCAAGCTACAAATATGAAAAACGTCAATATCTAAAATGTGTGAGGAATTCGTACAATTCAACAGCTAAAAGCAAATATAATTAAAAACTGGGCAAGGCACCTTAAAAGACGTCTCTCCTCAAAACATATTCAAATAGCCAAGGGTACACAAGAAGGTGCTCGATATCACTATTCATCAGGGAAATGCAAATCAAAACTGCAGTATATAGATATCACTTTGACCTATTAAAATGGCTATTGTCAAAAAGACAAGAGATATCGTTGGCAAGGATGTACAGGAAAGGAATTCCTTGTACTCCTGTAGGACTGTAAATTGGGACAGCCACTACGTAAAACAGTATGGTGGCTCCTCAACAAACTAAAAATAGAACCTCCATATGAGCCAATAATCCCATTTCTGGGTATATGTCTTAAAGACATGACATCCTTACCTTGGAGAGATATCTGCAGCCCTATGTTTATTGCAGCATTATTTACAATAGTCAAGAAACATGGGGCGCCTGGGCGGCTCAGTCGGTTAAGTGGCCGACTTCGGCCCAGGTCATGATCTCGCGGTCCGTGAGTTCAAGCCCCGCGTCGGGTTCTGTGCTGACAGCTCAGAGCCTGGAGCCTGTTTCAGATTCTGTGTCTCCCTCTCTCTGACCCTCCCCCGTTCATGCTTTGTCTCTCTCTGTCTCAAAAATAAATAAACGCTAAAAAAAAAATTAAAAAAATAGTCAAGAAACAACCTGAGCATCCATCAGTGGATCCATGGATTAAAAAATATGCTATACAGTTACAATGGAATATTTTCAGCCACAAACAAGAAGGAAATCCTGCCAGTTGTGACAACATGAGTGAAACTTGAGGGCTTTATCCTTAGTGAAAAGAAGTCAGACACAGGAAGACAAACACTGTATGATCTGACTTATATGTGGAATTAAAAAAAAATTGCACGAAAAACAGAACAGACTGGTGGTTTCCAGGGTTAGGAGGCTGTGAGAAATGGGTAGATATTGGTCAAAGGGTACAAACTACCTGTCACAAGATTAATTAATTCTGGGTATTTAATGTGCAGGATGGTGATTACAGTGAACAATACTGTATCATATCATTTGAAAGTTGCTACAAGACTAGATCATCACAAACAAGAAATGATATTTATGTGAGATGATGGAACTATTAACACTATTGTGGTAATCATTTGACAATATAAAAGTGTATCAAATTAATACAGGTACACCTTACAGTTACACAGATGTATGTTACTTATATCTCATAAATCTGGAAAAACTTCAAAAATTCAAAAGTACTCATATGTTATTATCTATCGCTCAGAAATAACAATCATCTGATTAGTTATGCTTTTGTTTAAAAAAAAAATGGTTTGCGGCGCCTGGATGGCTCAGTACGTTAAGTGTATGACTTTGGCTCGGTTTGTGATCTAAGGGTTTGTGGCTTCGAGCCCCACATCAGGCTGTGTGCTGACATCCCAGAGTCTGGAGCCTGCTTCGGAATCTTTGCCTCCCCTTCTCTCTGCCCGTCCCCAACTCTCACTTTGTCTCTCTCCAAATGAATAAACATTTTAAAAAATTTTTAAAAATGATTTGGTAACTTTTGCATACTTTTCGCCTAATATCTAATCCTGATAGGAAAAAAATGGGGCATTTACCAAAAAGAAAATTATAATTCTGTTTTCATGGACTAAATGCATGCAACAGAATATTATTACCATACAGCTACGTACATTTCCAAAAATAATGAAATTTCCCACAGATTATTTAGGACTTAAACATGAGCCCCGAAGAGCACCAAAAACAAAAACAAAACGAACAATTGTGGTTTTTTTCAAAAAACTGTTATACAGATAACTTTTTTCGTGGAAATAACATCCAAGAAAAGAAGAATCTTTGTGAAAGCAATTATCACCTCTCGACCCAAACTTCAAAAATGAATCTGTAATTATAGTATTTGAAATAGCTTTCATTTTGAACCCAGTCAATAGAAGCAACTTTTAAGTAGAAAACATCTGGTGAAAGCCACCTCCAACTTAGAAAAAACAAAACAAAACAAAACCAAAAGAAACCCTAACACGTAGCCATGGTAACAAGAAGCCAGCAGAATCAGTTTTAAATGTGTTAATCAATGCCCACCAGCCCTACTCACCAACCAATCCATTTCAGCTCCTTCCTTCTGAAAGACAGCGAATATAAAGGACAACAATGACCCCAATACACATGCTTCAGCGTGCCAACCAATCCACAACAGTCTCACCCAAATAAGCATGGTGCTTCAGATGATGAAAAACCATTTAATTTTCTGAAAGTCCCCTAATTTTTAAACTCCACTCTTCCCCAAACCCTGTATAAGAATAGCAGACTGCTCTGTTAAAAAAGACTATACCTAACCAGCATAGCTCGCTCTTATTTGGAAGTGATCAATTCCAACGTCATCTTTTTATTTCAGATATTGAGGGCTCATAATCTTTGGCAAGAATTTTTAAAGTCCTATAATAATTTGCCACCATATTTTAGTTTCCTTAATAATTATAAAGGAAGTTTGCTATTTCTTTGATACATTTCACCATAATTAAAACTAACATAAATACAACTAAAAGAGCAAGTAGGAAGTAAACACAATATTGGGCCCCCCAAAATCCAAAAACTGTATATAACTGACAGGTTCAGTTGTCAGAATGAACCCACGCCAAAGTTGGTCAAGGTGGGGGCTAGTATTATGTTAAAAACTATACACACAAGTTAAACTCCGTTCACTCAATAAACATTATTGAATAAGTACTATATAGACTAGAACATTTTCTAGGCACTGAGGACATGGCAATGAACAGATAACAATCCTACTCATGAGTGAAGTAAACATACAATAACAATAAGCTACACAGGCAAAATATACAGTATTAGAGGAGAAAAACTAAAGCAGAGAAATCACATTTTGATGTGTTACAGGGAAAAGGGTAGTTGAAGTACTAGTCAGGATGGCCAAGAAAGGCCTTGCTGAGAAAGTGACTTTTAAGCAAAAACCTGAAAGGAGAAACAAACAAAAAAGGAAAAAGCAAGCCATGAGGTATCTGAGGGAAAGCATTCCAGATAGAGTGAACAGCAAGGACAGAAGTATGTCCGAAGTACTTAAAGAGTAGTGAGAAATCAGTATGGCTGGACAGAATGAAAGGGGTAGAAAAGAGTTCAAATCAGAGAGAGAGAAGGAGACACCTGATCATGTCCAGGCCTTGTCGGCATTAGGAAGAGTTTTGGCATGTACTCTGAGCGAAATGGGAGGCAATTAGGCTTGGAGCAGAGGAAGGACACAATCCGACTTACGTTTTACTAGATCCAATGTGTTTAGAATTAACGGAAACAGAGGAAAAACAAAAGAAGAAACAAACAAACAAGAAGACCATTTAGTTACCTATTACACCAATATAAAAAACAGATGATAGTCTATTGGTCATGGAAGATGTGTTTGGATTCTCGATATATTTGAAGGAAGACATGACAAGATTTGCTGACAGATGAGATGTGATGTGTATGAAAAAGAAAAAGAAAAGAGAAAGAAAAAGTGAAAGAAAAAAGAAAAAAAAAGACAGGAGTCAAAGATGACACCAAGTTTTTTAGCAGAGCAACACGTAGAACTGTTATTAACTCAATTAGGAAAGACATGAAAGGCAAATATTAAGAAAGAATATCAGGAGCTCAATTTGGGACATGTTAAGTTTGCAATAGCTATCCAGAAAGAGGTATCAAGTAGGCAGTTTGATATGCGGGCCTGGAATTATGGAGAGAGATCCGGGCTGGAGATGTAAACTTGAGGATCATTAGAATATACAAGATAGTAAAAGTCAAGAGAAGGAAAATCAAAGGCAAATTCCTGGAAGACATCAATGGGTTAAAAGGTGGTGGACGAGAAGAAACAAGTAAATCAGGCTGAGGTGTACAGACTAGAAAGGCAGCGGGAAAATCAGGTGAGTGAGTGATAGCCTACAAGCAACATGGAGACAGAATTTTGGAGGAGAGAGTTTTCCATTGGGTCAAATATCGCTGAAAGGTTAAGTAAAATGAGATGTATGAAATTGTTTAGATTTATTAAAGTGAAAATCGGTGGTAACCTTGAAAAAACAATTCTGGAGGAGTGAGAGGGAAAATTGCTACAATGAATTCAAGAGTGGATGGGAGGGAGGGAAATCAGGATCAGAGAGTGAAGAAGGCTGTTGACAGATTTCATAGCTAAGTGGAATGGTCATGGTTGATCTAATTTTCTATTATTGCTGTAGTTTTCAATTGTTACATACTGATTAGGTAGTATTTTTGTAATATTTGGAAGTCTTAAAAATTGCATATATGTAACACTAGGTTTTGTTTTTTGTTTTTTGTTTTTTTTTTTGCTTTTTTAAAATGCCAGACCAAGGTACAAAATAACTCACAAAATTGTACACTGAGAAGACTCCTTAAATTTTTTCTAGATATATATAAGCTGATTACCATTTTTCTCATGCTTAGAAAGACCACAGAAAAACGAAGTTTCAAGGGCAGTATTTCGTGCTTGATAAAAATTATTAAACTCTAAGGGCACCTGGGTGGCCCAGTCCACAAAGCATCCAACTCTCGATTTCAGCTCAGGACATGATCTCTAGGTTCTCTAGCTTCGAGCTCTGCACTGACAGCATGGAGCCTCCTTGGGATTCTCTCTCTCCCTCTCTCTTTGCTCCTCCCCCACTCATGTGTGCATGCTCTCTCTCTCTCTCTCAAAATAAACAAACATTTTTAAAACGTCACCCAACTCTAGGATATTTTATACTATCCAAAGTAATGAGTCATATTAAAATTTTATGCACAGAAGTAAAAGGAGTTGGGAATGCAGAAAATTGTCCTACTTTGTAAACTGAATTGTCACAAATTGTATAGCATGAAGGCACTGTTGAAAAATTTGGTGTGGTTCATGTTGAAATATATTCTCTAAAAAGGCAGGATAATGGCATGCAAGCAAGGTACCTTTATGAAAACGATTCATTGCATTACCAGCATCTTGGTTTATAGCACAGGGGCCATGAAATGTTTATATAGAATATGAGACATGTTGCCACGTGAATCCTCTTGGCAATAATCAGATTAAGTTGAGGGTCCAACATTGGAGCACTCATGCACTGGGAAACAAAACCAAAAATCTAATAACTAGCAATTTTGTTGGTAGACTGCCAGTGTAGCAGGGAACTTCCGTTTGCAATTCAGGAGATATTCAAAGTATTCTAACAAAATGTGCATAAGACATGACGTCAAACCAAACCAAATGCTTTAAATATACTTTGTTAAACCATCAGTACACATAGACCTAAATTCATTTTTTAAAATGGTCACATACTCCATTACTTTATAGAAGTGAAACGTTACTTCCTTATTAATGAATGGATATTTAGCCTATCTCTGGGGCCCCTAGGTGGCTCAGTCTGGTGAGCATCTGACTGTTGATGTTGGCTCAGGTCATGATCTTGTGGTCGTGAGATCGAGCCCTGTGTTGGCCTCTGCACTGTTAACGTGGAGTCTGCTTGGGATTCTCTCTCTCTCCCTCTCTGTCTCTGCTCCCCCTCAATGCTTGGGCTCCCGAGTGTGCACATTCTCTGTCTGTCTATCAAAATAAGTCAATAAACATTTAGACTATCTCCTTCACATATATCCTTCACATATACATGTGACTATATCCTTCACATATACAATATCCTTCACATATACATGTAACATATATATATATGTAACCTTAATATATCTGTCCTATTTTGTATATGTATAATATATAATAAATGCCCTTATAGTGTATGTGTGTGTGTGTGTGTGTGTGTGTGTGTGTGTGTGTGTGTGTGTGTGTTTGCACGTGCAGGCACACGCGCTTGCTTATAGAAGTCACGTATTTCAGAAGGACCCAGTCCTGGCAATGAAACCATTGGAATAAAGAGATGGCCTACCTGAAATATTTTTCTCACGTTATATTATTTATTTTTGACAGTGACAGAGACAGAGCACAAGCAGGGGAGGGGCAGAGAAAGAGGGAGACACAGAATCTGAAGCAGGCTCCAGGCTCTGAGCTGTTAGCACAGAGCCTGACACAAGGCTCAAGATCGTGAGTGCAAGATCATGACCTGAGCCGAAGTTGGATGCTTACCCAACTGTGCCACCCAGGTGTCCCGACATATTTGAAATTTTGAAATACACTGCTAAATCACCTTTCAGAAAGGAGTTACGAATTTCATCTAACCACAGTGTCTAAGAATGTCATTTTCCTCACATTTCCTAACTTTGGCTATTTTATTTAATAAAATATTTATCACTATGACTGCAAAAAATGGTATCTCATTGGTATTTACATTTTTCTCATTAGCACATAGGATGAAATATCTCCACGAAAAATACGAAATTTGTTCATCATGAAGATTAGCTCAAACTAGAAAAGATTGTTGCATAGGAAAATAACAATTACCTACTATTTAAATATTGCTATAGGCTTACCTATCAGAATCTTTATTTTCTGTAATAGGCAATTGATGGCTATCAGTTTTTCCATTCTGTCTTTGTGGAATTAATCCAGCAGCCGCAGCATCATGTATGTTTTCTGATACTTCCATGTCACTTCCTCTGTGCTTCTTTTTTTCTTCAACCTTTAATGGAACCTGATACTAAAGGTAATTGTTACTTTAGTCAATAAAAAGAAGTTTTTTTTCATTAACTTTATCAGTTGACACTTAGTTTGTCATAAATTCAATGGAGGAAAATATTTTGTGTTTACTTTATCATTACAAGTAATAGTAATTTTTATAAACTCTCCTTCATTTCTGTTGGAATTAAAAAAAGCAGAAGTTACCAAAATTTCTAAAAGGGCTTTCTTAATTTTGTACTCTGATTCATATCCACACTTTGCTACTGAGAATTCCCCACCCACCCCACCCCATCTGACCAAGAGATACAAAGAAATGAAAAGACAAGAGACAAAATGTGTCCTTTTCTTTCCTTACCACCTGGGTTTTACACAACAGCCAGATTTAAAACATGTGACATGGAGGTGCTCCTGTAACAAAACCAGGAAGCTTTCCTCTTTCTGCACGGAGCTATTCTTTCCCTGACTGCCTTTTACAATTCTTTTTCTTTTGGATCCTAAGGTTCTCAAAAAAAGTGACAGTGTCCCCTAAAATTTATGAACCAAAGTTTGCCACGACACAAAAGGAACAAAGTGAAACAGACGTTAGGGTGGCATTCTGGGAAATTAGTAATGCTCTCCGAATCTCACATTCAATAACCATAAAACTTTATAGGGAGAGGATATAAAAGTAATGATCACCTTTAATCCCATTTACTACTGATAATGCGAGTAAAACTCAAAAAGGTTAAATGATTTGTACCAAGTTCCTAAAGTGGCATTCCCTAGCATTTTATGGCACCAAAAGAGACGATACAATTCTTGAATGTTGAATCAGAGAAATTACCACAAATTCATTAAATTAGTCAGATGCATGAAAAGTGTGACTTTCGCACAGTAAATTAATACCTTGATTTGGGACGAGGAGATTAGCTACTTATTCTTTTAAAGGAGGCTATCTCTAGATTTTGTCTATTTCTAAAGTCCACACATCTCAAAACTCAGTTTTCTCCCTTGGAGTTAAATACTGAAGGTTTGCTGAAGGTTTATGCTACCTACATGGTAAAAATCATACAGGCCAAGAGGTATCATACTTTATTGAACATAAAGTGAAGGTTTGACTCAACAGAAACATCTGAGAATGAGATTAAAAAATGTGAAAAAAGGGGTGATAATACAAATAGCTGTTATTAAGCCTATCTCAAAGGGGTCATGTTGAAATTCTAAGTTCCAAGATTGTGAATAAAGCACACAAGACTGCCTATTTTTGTGGGGGAATCAGCTTAGGAATTCCCTGAGCCTGAACTGATGGGTTAACCAGGCATAGAAAATTACAAAGCCATAGGATGCTCACACCCAAGTTTGGGTAAACAATATTAGGTATCTAGGTACAGAGAGGGAGGGGCAAAGGCTCCAAGACCAAGGTGTGAGAGGTAAACAAGATTAGATATTCAGGAGGACACACTCCCCAATTGAGTACTATGGCAGAAAGCTGCTTTCACAGGAAGGAAGGACCAAATGAGGTAAACAGGTAAATAGGGCTATAGGCTGTAGGCTGCAGGGTGAAGATGCCCAGAGGGGAGCTAATTAGCAAAAGAAAGGTGCCTTGTGGATCCTGAGGTAGCATCTTTCTTCTCCCCTAGACTAGCTAAGATAAACAGAGAAGCTGCCTCAGGTCAGCTGTTAACAACCATCTGCCAGGCGCCAGGATTTTGTTTTACATTGACCCTAACCCCTAACACCCTATTATCTTGAAATCCCCTTTCCCTCATGCCCATGAGTTCATGTTCACAGATTGATTGTCTCTTTGTGCACGTCCATCACCATGTTTGGAAGCCTTCTGATCCTATTAAAAACAGAACAAGGACCCTTAATCCGGGCTCCTGTGTTCTCCGGGACATTAGCTGTCTCTCCCATTGTAATCCTGCATCCCGCTGTCTTGCTAGACAAGCAAGAAACCTAGACCCAGAGTCTACAGACACATACTGAAGCAATACATAGATTGCTTTAGCTGGGAACATGTGTTTATATTCCTTCTCTTAGTTATTGCTTCTTTCTCATTTTATTGTTTATGGAAATGCAATTTATATTTAAGCCAATATATTAAAAAAAAAAAACACAACCTGGAGATTATTATGGTTTTTAAGCAGTTTCTTTATGGTTATTCTGGTTCATGAGGTCACATGGTACTTATATAGCTAAGTTAGTTTCCCAGTTCATATACTACTTGGAAGACTGACACTGAAACTTTAAGGAAAACAAATCACAAGAATGTTTCCCTGAACTCCTTTTTGTTAGATAGCAGAAATAATCTATTTCCAGACACAATTACTTATTTAGACAATTCCATTGTATGCACACTCTTGTTCTTTTGAGTGGAGACTCAGAATGGATCAGATAATTGCTAAAGAGAAAAAACAAGAGTAAAAGCAAGGCGGACCTCCTTCTCTTTTGGAGGTTGAACTTTCTCTCTTTCCAAAGACAGGAACTCTACTTGTGACATGCCTATCTCATTCTTAAACCTTTGCATATCTTGATGTAATTCTTCACTTAGATGTACTTCAGATGCTGGAAAACTAGATGCGGAAGAAGAACTCACAATTTCTAATTCAGAATCAATACTTTTATAGTTATGAGTACTGTCATTATCTGCATATAATGGCTTCTGGAAAAAAGTCTTGTACTGGTTTTGTTTTCTCGTGTTTGTGACAGCAGAAATATCATGCTTTTTTGTTGGAACCATGTGTTTCATCACATCGCAGCATGCAAGCCACAAATCAAAAAAGCTCTATGAGTCACTAGACTGAGGTCTAATTTACAATCGGTGGTCGTGCTCGCTTCGGCAGCACATATACAATCGGTGGTATTTTGGTCCATATTTTTTGCCATTTGGATGTCAAACTCTCTTGGCCTTCTTTCACTTTAAATGTAACTAGTGGGTTCTTTGCTTTTTTATTTTCTATATCATTTTAAAAATCCTCATTGTTGTTAAAAAGATGCTCAATGTCTGGTTTGTTCTCATTTTCATAGTCTGATTACTTTCTTTCTTTCTTTCTTTCTTTAATTTGAAATTTATTGTCAAATTGGTTTCCATACAACACCCAGTGTTCATCCCAACAGGTGCCCTCCTCAATGCCCATCACCCAGCATCCCCTCCCTCCCATCCCCCATCAATCCTCAATTTATTCTCAGTTTGTAAGAGTCTCTTATGGTTTGGCTCTCTCCCTCTCGAAGGTTTTTTTTTTGTTTTGTTTTGTTTTTGTTTTTTTTTTCATTTCGCCTCCCCCATGGTCTTCTGTTAAGTTTCTCAGGATCCACAAAAGAGTGAAAACATATGGTATCTGTCTTTCTCTGGATTACTTATTTCACTTAGCATCACACTCTCCTGTTCCATCCACGTTGCTACAAAAGGCCATATTTCATTCTTTCTCATGGCCAAGTAGCATTCCATTGTGTATATAAAGCACAATTTCTTTATCCATTCGTCGGGTGATGGGCATTTAGACTCTTGCCATAAATTTGGCGATTGTTGAAAGTGCTGCTATAAACATTGGGGTACAATTGCCCCTACGCATCAACACTCCTGTATCCCTTGGGTAAATTCCTAGCAGTGCTATTGCTGGGTCATAGGGTAGATCTATTTTTCATTTTTTGAGGAACCTCCACACTGTTTTCCAGAGTGGCTGCACCAGTTTGCATTCCCACCAAGAGTGCAAGAGGGTTCTTGTTTCTCCACATCCTCCCCAGCATCCATAGTCTCCTGGTTTGGTCACGTAGCCACTCTTGACTGGTGTGATGTGGTATCTCAGTGTGGTTTTGATTTATATGTCCTGGATGATTTGCTTTCATTTAAAGAAAGCTTAGAAGATGACTGGCAAGCATATTCTGGGGACCCAGGTATGAATGAGAGAGAATGACATTTTCAAGACTAGGCTCTTTTTGTTCAGGAAATGCCTGAAATACTACCGAGACAGACACTCCAAATGCATCTTCTTCCTCACAGTCAAGCACAGTATTTGTCCAATTCGAAGGTATTTCCTTTCAGTTGGTTCCTCCTTAGAGTGAACCCATGGTGGTTCTTCTTCAAGATGAGTAGGAATGCTGTATTGTTAACAAATTTCACCAAACTTCAGCTTTCACTCACTGGTGATGAGTTTTAAGCTATGTTTCCAGTCTAATTTGCCTTATTTGATCCACATTTCCTCAAAGTTTTGCATAGAAGCATGTCTTAAATATAGAGATATATCATGCTCCCTATCACATTCCTTATTCATTGATGGTCCTTGAGTAATTTTTTGCAGTTGCAAAAATGGGTGGTTAATTTCCTTGTTTTGATTTTCACATGTCTTTTCGGGCAGGATACATGTTTGTAAAAACACCTTGTCCTTAAGTAATCAAGTACGGACAAAGAAAAATGAGAAAATAATTACAATTGTACTGTTAACTTTCTTCATCTATGTTTAGCTGTTCCCAAGTCACTGGATTGTAACCTCCTGCAAGAAGTGAAAACTAACTTGCCTTAGCCTAAGACAGAAGAAAAATATGAACTCATAAACTTAAGCTTGTCAGTTTTTGGAACTAAACAATTCATTAGATGTTAAATTGACCAAAAAATAAGTTAGATGATTTCTAATGTTATAAACCTTAAAAACTATTTAGCTTACCATCCCTTATAACGAGCACTAAAGTGCATTTGAGTACTGTTTAAGGATTAATAACTAGGGAATGCGAAATCTTTAAATTATTAGCAGCCAAATCAATTAATATCAAAGAGAAAAAAATATGCTTGCAGTGTGAATCGGCTTAAGATTCTCTCTCTCACCCTGCCCTCACCTACCCACGTACTCTGTACTCACTCTCTCTCTCAAAAGAAAGAATTAATAGAAAAAGAAACCATAAGGAACAGAAAATACATTTACAGAATGGTACTCTATTTATTGAAAAATATCTGTGTGTAAGTGGACTCCCACAGTACAAACCCACCTGGTTCAAGGGTCAACTGTATACCTATATGATGTCTCCCCTAAGAGATTACCAGAACTTAACATAGTGCCGAGTTAGAAAATCAAAAACCCATTCCTAATTTCCCATTCTTTTCTGGACCCTATGACCATTTTATTGGCATTCAGACATCTTCACATTTCAAACAAATATTCTTGGGGGGCCTGGGTGACTTAGTCGATTAAGCGCCCAACTTTGGCTCAGCTCATGTTCTCACAGTTCATGAGTTCAAATCCTGCATTGGGCTCCTTGCTCTCAGTGCAGAGCCTGCTTCGGATCTTCTGTCCCCCCACCCCACTCTCAACAATAAACAAACATTCACCAAAGTATCCTCAATATTTAGTAAGTCACTAAAAGCCACTGTGATCATTTTGTCTTCTGTTTCTATAGCACCCTTTACAGGTTACAAAACGTTGCCACATTTGTTCATTATGCATAACCAAGAGGTGGGTATTGGTGCCATTTTGAGGAACGAGGTCATTGACCTTGAGGCAAGTTTTTCCGAGATCCCACAGCTAGGAAGTGACGGAACCAAGATGCTAGCATGTCTTTGATTTCAAATACAGCGCTTGTAGCATTATGCAGCAGCTGCCTGGGCCTGAGAGATCAGGACTTTTTTACCTCCTTCCCTAGTTGTCACCTTAGAATAGGTCATCATTACTTTACTTATATTACTACAAGTATGACTGCGATGTTATTTTAATCATTCAAAAGGCAAAGTCAACGCATCTCTTGGATGTTTTAACATCACTCCATGCCTATACTTAAAAATAAGAAGAAGACAGTACCTCAGGAAGAGAAGGTGATTCTACATCTCCCTCTTCTCCTAATTTTAATGCTGACATGATATCTAGAGAATAGGGTCACAGATAAATTAATGAAAACATGTGTTACTATGAATTTTAAACACATACACAAGTCTATCTCCATTCATGAATATTTCAATAAGATAAAAGCAATAGCAGAAAAGATGTTCAGGGGGTTCACGATTTTCCGGAAGTAAAAGGGGGTAGTACTTGGGATACTTCTAAAGAAAGATAGCAACAGAAAAACACCTTCACGAAAAAAGGATAATATATTTGGATCTACATACTTCCAGAGTTTTTTTCATACTAGCATTTAATCATAGGAAAACAACTCACAGAGATTCACTAGCTTACCACCTCTGTAATTTTTATGCACTCCACCAGCAGAAATCAAACTGTCATTAACTGCTTGCTCTGGTGTCACATTTTCAATAATACCAACACCATCTTCCTTTGCTTCCATTGCTGACTTTGAAGTTCCTTCCTAGAAAAGCAGCACAAAACAAAAACCCAACTTCAGAAAAATATCACATTGATTCATTTGGTCACGCACTCACCCACTCAAAAAGACAAGCACATACTGTATCTGTCAAGTCATAGCCACGATCTGGGGAAGAGCTGGAAATAGAAATAAAAGACAGAGTCTGTTCTATATGCTAGTAGCAGTAGAGATGCATGAAAACAGGTAAGGACAGAAAAATAACGTCCACTAGTTCTGCAAGGGAAGTGAATAACGTACAGTGAATGCACAAAGGAGAAAACACTTACATTTGGGAAGCTCAGCAAACGCTGGGAAGATAGGGCTGTATCTTAAAAGACAGACAAAGTGCACAGGGAGGGTGTGAAGGGCATTCTATAATGGCAAAAGAATCAAGTATGAAATAATATAGTAAGTGACAACACCTATGCAATATGGCAAAACTGGAACAGAGTTCTTGCGAATTGGATAGATAGAGAGATATTACTAGAACATCAGGACGAAACCAAAAAAAAAGAAAAAAGAGCAGTGTTATGCTAGCACGTGAATTTTCACCTTCAGGTAATGGGGATCCATTGAATAAGCAGAGGAGTGACATCGTCACAAGTATATTTTAGAAAGGTCACTCTGGCAGCAATGTAGGACGAACGTAAAGGAAGCAAAACCAGAAGAGTACTGCAAAATTATAGTTGAGCGAGTGAATTACAGGAATAACATATGAAAAATGGTAAGCAGGTACAAAATATCGAATGTGGTGAGTGAGTGGATGCGGTGATTTCAGGGAAGTTCGGAATCCAGGACGTTTCCTGTTCCAGGGCTGCTATTTATTAGGCTAGGGAACACAAATGACAGGGCAGATTAAAAAGAGTCAGGGAAGAGGAAAGGAAATGGGTCAGACACAATGTGTTTAAACTAAGGCATATTAAATTAAAAGTACCCAGGGGACTCCCAAAGAAAATGTTAGGGCCGCCTGAAGGCCTCATTCAGTTAGCAACTGACTCTTGATTTTGGCTCAGGTCATGATCTCGCAGTTCATGGGTTCAAGCCCCACATCTGGTTTTGCGCTGACAGTGCAGGGTCTGCTTGGGATTTTCTCTCTCTCCCTCTGTCTCTTTTCCCCTCCCCACTTAAGCTCTCTCTGTCTCTCTCTACAATTAATAAATGAATAAACTTTAAAAAAAGGAAAAAAAAAAGAAAATTCAGATCAATACATTTCCTGTAAGAAGAGCCCATCTTAAATATCTATAAAACAACTAAACTGATATAATAATGCAAACCTACACAGAAGTGTAAAATTGTGAAAAGGAAAATAAAAGGAGGTGGGAGGAGGAAAGATGGCAGAGGAGAGTTATCAGAATTTCCCTTGACCCTCAAACACAGCAGTATTGAGGTCACAACACTTGGAATACCAGGAATACAGGCTGCAGAGGGACAGAAAAATCTCCACAGGTGCAAAGACAAAGCTTGGCGGGAGAGCAGGGTGTGTATGCGGATTGGGAGAAATAAAATGGTCCGCACAGGCATGGAGTGGGGGAAGCCCTTTGGTGGAGAAACGAAAGGAAGGTAGAGAGAGAGGCTGTGGGAAGTGTATTTGGATATGAGAAAACCTGTCCGGAACACAGACCAAGGAGAGGTCCAGAGAGCCAATTCTACTTTGCAAAACAGACTTAGAAGCTAAAAAACAGACTTTTCAAGGTTGCCAGACTTTCTCTAGAAAAGAGCTGCCACCTCCCATGCCTGGTGGGGAGGGAGCCGCCCCTAGGCTCTCAGTGAAACACTGGGAGAGAACACCTTGAGTATGGTGTAAAGGGGAGGTATTGCCCTGCCCAAGGGAAAAAGACTCTGCAGGCATGAGCCAGAGGACCTTTGTCAACTGGGCAGAGTGGTCCTACTCCAAAACCAGGTCTGAGTAAAGCGGGATCCTATAGGGTTTTGAATCCCAGCTCAGTGCTCAGGGAGCACAGGAGAATTTGCAGCAAGGCAAGCCGGGCCCCCAGGATATTCTGTGAGGACGACCTAAACAGTGAGCTTTGAGACACCTCGTGTGAGCAGGAGAGATTGGGGTGTCGCCATTTCTCTCTCCATGACCCACATCGTGGGGCTTCAGGGAATGGACAGTGAGCCTCAGTGGAGGCAGGCCAATTACACAAAACCCTGCCTCTTTGTGCCTCATAACTGCTCTCTGTGGGAGTGAGACTGACACTGATGGGACCAGACAGCCCCTCCCGTAGACCAGCACAACCACCTGTCACAGACACCAGTGGACAACTCTCCTCTGGTTTTCTACCTTTGTTTCTTTGTTCTCATTTGAATTACTATTCTTTTTATCTTTTTCTTCTCTGTCTTAATGTTTATTTCTTTATTTTGAGAGAGAAAGTGAGTGATCAAGCAGGAGAGGTGCAGAGAGAGGGAAGGAGAAAGAATCCAAGCAAGATCCATGCTCTCACTGCAGAGCCCGATGGGGGTTAAGAACCCACGTACAGCAAAACATGACGTGAGCCAAATTCAAGAGTCGGACGATTCACCAACTGACCCACCCAGGCGCCAATCTTTTCTTTCCTTTGCTTTCCCTTTCTTCTCTTTCCCCTTTTTTCTCTTTCTACTCTCCTCTTTCCTCGTCTCCCTTTGGAAACAGCCTAGTAGTCTCGAGTTCACGTGGGTCAAACTAATTATATATCTACATGAATAGATATATCTTAATATATACCTATATACCTATATATAGGTATATATAGATATATCTATATATTTTTTTCCTTTCTTCCTCTGTTCTGGTTCTTTGTTTGCTTGATTGTGCATTTTCTCTATACTTTTCTAGATCTCCTTCTTCATTTTCCCCCCTCTCTTTCTGGATTAAGCCCTAGAGCTCCTTTGAGTCACTGCCTGGTCTTTTTTTCCACTCCTGTCATTTCTCTTTTTGTTTGGGCAAAGGATTATTCACCACCTTCTTCTTCTTTTTTCCAGGATTACTTCAACAAACAAATCAAAGCACACCTGGTGGAACGCCCAAACCACCATTCCAAGTAGCGAGAAAAGCAGCCAAAGACGCACCGAAAGAGTGCACACAACACACTCCAAAAACATTTGTTCAACTGCCAGGCCCTGGGCAGTGTAGGAGCTCTTTTTATTATAGTAGTACTCGCAGGTGTGGGACACAGAACAAGCTATTAACACACATAAAGGGCAGGAATCTAGCCAAAACGACGAAATCGAAGAATTCACCTCAAAAAAAATTCCGGGAGGAAAGGACAGCCAGTGAAGTGCTCAAAAGAGACAGAAACAGTACATGTGAGCACATTTTGGGATTGACACTCATAAGACGCATAGTTGCGCTTGAAACCACGCACAGAAGACAGCAGACAATTTCCTGCTTCAGAGATCAAGGACCTAAGGAATCGTCACAATGAACACTGAAATTGAAATGGTGTAAAGGAGATAAAGAGTAAACTAGATGCAGTGACAGCAAGGACGGGAGAAGCAGCAGACAGAATTGGTGAAATAGAAGATCCACTGGTGGACAAAGATGAAGCAGAGAAAGGAAAGAAAGGAAATTGTGGACCAAAAGGCAGGTACTAGAGACCTACGTGATTCAGTGAGATGAAATATTAGCCACATCCTACGAGTTCCAGAAGAAGAAGAGTGAGAGAAAGGGGCAGAAGGTTTATTTGAACAACGTATAGATGAGAGCTTCTCTCATGAGGGGAAGGAAACAGGCATCCAAGTCTTGGCAGCACAGAGAATTCACTTCCAAGTCAACAAAACCATGTCAACACCACGATATGTCATAGCGAAAGCGGAAGAATACAAAGATAAGAAGAGAATTCTGAAAGCAGCTAGGAACAAACGAGTCTTAATCGACAAGGGAAGACTCATAAGGGTAGCAGCAGACCTGTCCAAAGAACCTTGGCAGGGCAGAAGGGAGGGGTAGGAAACGGTCAATGTGCTGAATGGGAATATATGCAGAAAAGAATCCCTTCCCCAGCAAGGCTGTCATTTAGAATAGAAAGAGAGAGAAAGGCTTTCCCAGACAAACAAACCCTAATGGAGTTCATGACCACTAAACCAGCCCTACAGGAGATCCTAAGGGGCGACTCTGTGAGTGGAAAGCAGCAGAGACTACAAAGAACCAGAGGCCTCACCAAAAGCATGAAACCTTCAGATAACACAATGACACTAATTCCATATCTTTAACGAATCACTCTGAATGTGAATGGACTCAATGCCCCAATCAAAAGACACAGGGAATCAGAATGGGTAAAACACAAAACAAAACCAAAGAACAAGATCTATCCATATGTTGTCAACAAGACACTGATTTTAGACCCCAGGACACCTCCAGATTCAAAGTGAAGGTATGGAGAAC
Organism: Puma concolor; assembly: GCF_028749965.1. Taxonomy (NCBI): domain Eukaryota; kingdom Metazoa; phylum Chordata; class Mammalia; order Carnivora; family Felidae; genus Puma; species Puma concolor. The sequence continues at coordinate 70,743,456 of NC_141683.1, forward strand.
CACCTATCGTGATACTAGAGGTCAAAAGAAAGCTGGAGTCGCCACACTTCCTACAGAAAGACTAGATTTTGAACCAGAGACTGTAGTAACAGATTCAGAAGGGCATAGATCATAATTAAATGGTCTATCCATCAAGAGGAGCTAACAGTTGCAAATGTTTATGGCCCCAAAGTGAAACGCCCACACATATGAATCGAATAATCACAAACATGATTAAATGTATACATACAAATACCATGATTGTAGACTACTTTAAGACTCCACTCATGACAATAGGCGGATCGTCAAGGCAGAAAATCAGTAAGGAAACACAGATCCAATGTGTCATTGGACCAGATGTATTCAGATATACATAGATATATATTGGCCTCATATATATGCTTTTATATACATGTATATCAACACTGATGTATTAAAATCTTTTCATCCAACAGCAGTAGAACGCATGTTCCTCTTAAGTTCACATAGAACATTCTCAAATGTCTCCAAGTGACATCCTGGGTCACAAAACAGCCCTCCACAAATATAAAAGGCCTGAGATCATTCCTTACATATTGTCAGATCACAACAACGAGCACTTGCTCATTCCTTTCTCTCTCCCTCCCTTTCCAAGAGAAATACAAACATTTCAAAAACATTTAGCTCTGTCCCTTCCAAGAAAGAGAAAAACAAGAATAAAAAACCTTGTGGGGCAATGAGTCCTGGATGGAAACCACACACAGACAGTAGATTCCATAACCAATATGTTGAAAATGGAGTTGACAGAAAGTGATGTACTACAAGAACACACACTAAAGAAATAGCTTCTGCAAGGACAAATTAGGGTAAGGGTAAACCATTAAAAAAGAGTCTGGTGCGGGGAACACGTATGTGGCACAGTCAGTTCAGCATCCACCTTCAGCTCATGAGTCATGATCTCACGGGTTGTGGGTTTCAGCCCCACGTTGAGCTCTGTGTTGACAGCTCGGAGCCTGCAGCCTGCTTTGGATTCTGTGTCTCCCTCTGTCTCTGCCCCTACCCCGCTTGCACTCTGTGTCTCTCTCTGTCTCAAAAATAAATAAACTTTAAAAAAATTTTGAAAATACCATAAAAAGCATGGGGGGGAGAAGAGGGAAAAAGAAAAAAAAAAAAACACACATGACCAATCAATCAAGAATGAGCTTAAGACAAAAAAGAAAAGGAACAATGTGAGCAAAAGAAGGTAAATGGAAACAACATACATTTTTCAACAGGTACATAAGTACGATTGGGAATATACTATGAACAATAGTCTCTTTTAAACCTTTTAAAGATATATGTCTCTCTCTATGAGTGTGTATATATATATATATGTGTGTGTGTGTGTATGTGTACATATATATGTATACATGTGTGTGTGTATATATATATAAGTGTAAATATATATGTGTATATAACTGTATATTATATATATATCTCTATCTCTATCTATCTATACCTATCTCTCTATCTATATCTATATCTATCTATCTATCTATCTATCTATCTATCTATCTATCTATCTAATATTTATGTAAAAGAGAGGCTTTAATTCACAGTATATCCCTAATAATACTGACTCTTATCACTCTACAGTTATCTGGTTATAAATGCTGTAATAAAGAATTTAAGTTTTTTCACTATAAATAAACTGTTCAATTCCTGGCATCTATCGCTTCCGAAAAGCTAGAAATTATTACTAGACTAACAAAAGAACAGACAAAGAGAGGTTTCTAATACGTCAACATTCACTATGGAGAAAGAATTGGGAATGAGAATTCTAGGAAGAAATGGGAACCTTCAAAGGATGTGTGTAATGGGACACAGATGGGGTTACACAAACAAAGGCTGAGGACTTTTTCTCTGCAAATTTCAGCTCACAATAGGAGGATACTAAAAATATACTGTAACCTTCTTTCTTATGTAACTCCTGATTTCCTCAATAGAATTCATTTGCGTTTATACATGTTAAACACTAAAACGGAATATAAACTGAAGCCTGACTTTTTAAATTCACATATTTAATTGTGATATATCATGCGTATTTTGTTCCTTTTCAAACTCCATTCTACGGAATTCCATTTCCCTACTCATTTATTCCCATTCAAAAACCATGACATTGCTTCTTCCAAGCAAGACGTTATTCTAGGAGCTCCAGGAGTCAAACAAGTGTGTTTCCTAACCTCCAGGAGCTTATCATGACTGAGGGGCTTTGAAATGAATACTGAAATAAATATCAGATGTCTGAAACTTTAAATTTTAGAATCTGACACAAGGACTAGGAGGAGATAGTGTTCAAAGCTAGAATACGAAAGATTTCTGAAATCAGAAATTTGACAACTTGGCTATGAAGAGCCTCTGCTCATAGAGCTACTCTTCTCAGCAAAATACGTATTCTTCAGGGAGATGCACAATTTTAACTTACTCTTCATGCAGTTATTTGAAAACTACAGGAGAACACCTTTGTAAGGTAAATGTTGAGAAATAATGTAAGCATCTAAATTTCTACATTTTCTAATATTATTTTAGTCTAAATGTAGAACAAAGGATAGAGCCAAAGGAAAATCCTGTATGTCACCAAAATAAAACTTGCCCGGGGCCGGGGGGGGTGGGGGCAACCTACAATAGATACTTGGACCCTATCAGGTTTCATTTAGGCATGAGTAGTATCAGTCATGTTACTATCACAGTAATAATCCTTATCCTTAAGCAAATGTCATATTGCCTCCATAATGGGAAAGCTTTTCCCAATATCATATGACGGTCATTATATATTTTCCAGCCCATTCTTTGATGAGCCTCCACCTGCAGGATTTACCAAAGTACAACAAAACAAAACAAAACATTCAACGCGTCATGTATCTGTAAAGTGGTTTGTTCTTGCTAACTTTCCATGACACACATGAAATGATGATACACAGGCTCCTCTTAAATTTTCAGAGTAAATAAGGGAGAAAACTCAATTCAGAGCAGGAAAGTGAGTTTCACAGGAGGGTACTTTACCTTGGTACCAAAATCTAAGACTTGGCTAGATGATGTAGACCATGAATCATCAGGACCAGGTTTGTCGGAAAGCCTTGAGAGCAAAAAAAATACAAGAAAAACATGTTCATTCATTTACAAACAAAATTTTAAAAAGTTCAGGGAAAGGTCGCCTATCTGTTTATTCCACGAAGTTTCTTGGTATCATTAAAATTTTACTTCTGGTTTTTTCATTAAGTTTTATTTTAATGTCAGTAATAGCAACATCCAGAGTTATATTAGTTTAAGTTGTACAATATAGTGATTCACCAACTCCATACTCACCCCGTGCTCATCATGACAAGGGCACTCCTTCATCCCCATCATCTCTTTCACCCCTCCCACCACTCACCTCCACTCCTCAACCAGCCGTTTCTTCTCTGCAGTTAAGAGCCTATTTCTTGGTTTGTCTCCCCTTTTGTTTCCTCCCTTTGCTCGTTTGTTGTTTCTTAAGTGCTACGTGAGTAAAATCATATGGCATTTGTCTTTCCCTGACTTTGCTTACCATACTACACTCAGGCTCCATCCAGGTGATTGCAAATGCCAAGATTTCATTGTTTTATGATTAAAATTACAGTATGTGTGTGTGTCTTTGTGTGTGTGTGTGTGTGTGTGTGTGTGTGTGTGTATACATACACACACACATACATTCATATAGGGCTTCTTCTTGGTTCACTCAGCTGTCAAAGGACGCTTGCGCTGGCTGTTGGAAATAATGCTGCAATAAACACGGGAGTGTGTGTGTCCCGTGGAATTCGTGTTTTTGTATTCTCTTGGGTAGTATCCAGTAGTGCAATTACTGGATCATAGGAGAGTTCTGGTTTTAACTTTCTGAGGAACCTCCATACTGTTTTCCACAGGGGCCACCCCCATTTGCATTTCCACCAACGGTGCAAGAGGTTTCCTTTGTCTCCACATCCTCGCAAACACTTGCTTCTTGTGTCTTGGAGTGTAGCCATTCTGACAGGTGTGACGTGGTATCTCGTTGTAGTTTGGGGGAGCATCTTTTCATGTGTCTGTTGACCATCTGTATGTTGTCTTTGGAAAAGTGTCTGGTTATGTCTACTGCTCATGTGTAAACTGGGCTTTTTTTGGACGGGGGTGATGTTGACATGTATCCATTTTTTAGACATTGTGGATACTAACCCTTTACTGGATTTGCAAAACATTTCCAAATTTGTTCTCCCATTCCAGAGGTTGCCTTTCAGTTTTGACGGTTTCCTTCACTGTGCAAAAGCTTCGTAGGTTGATATAGTCCCCAAACTTTATTCTTGCTTTATTTCCCTTGGCTCAAGAGACATAACTAGTAAAATGTGCCTACAGCCAAAGTCAGAGAAATGACGGCCTGTGCTCTCTTCAAGGATTTTCTTTTTTTTTTTTTTTTATGGTTTCAAATCTCACACTTAGGTGTTTAATTCATTTCGAGTTTATTTGTGTGTATGGTACAGAAATTGGTCCAGGTTCATTCTTTGGCATGTGGCTTGTCCAGTTTTCCCAACACCATTTGGTGAAGAGAATGCCTTTTCCCCACTGGATAGTCTTTCCTGTTTGTAGAAGACGAACTGACCATACAGTGGTGGATTTATGTCTGGGTTTGCGGTTCTATTCCACTGAGCTCTAAGGCTATTTTGTACGCCAGTACCCACCATACTGTTTGGATTACTACAGCTTTGGAATAGAACTTGAAAGCTGAGATTGCGATACCTCCAGGGTTCCTCGTTTTCAATATTGCTTTGGCCATTCAAGGTCTTTTGTGGTTGTATACAACGTTTAGGCTTGTTTGTCTAGCTCTGTGACAAGTGCTGTTGGTATGGTGACAGGGATTGCATGACATCTGTAGATGGCTTTGGGTAGTGTAGACACTTTAAAAATATGTATTCTTCCCATCTGTGAGCATCGGATGTCTTTCTCTTTCTTTCCGTCACCTTCAATTTCTTTCATCAGTGTTTTACGGTTTCCAGAGTACAGGTCTTTCACAATTTGGACCCTGTTTTAAAAAAAAGCTTTCTGTTCTCTATTTGGCCTGGACCTCTCCTAACCTGTGAAATCTCCAGGAAAGACCCAGTCTGAGTTTCCATAACCAAATGTGACAGGCAGACAATGCTCTGAAATGGTTGAAAATGAAATGTGTAAACGTTACCACAATGACTTCTCCCCTCACATCTGTCAGAATGGCTCAGTTTCAACACACAGGAAACAACAAGGGTTGCTCAGGGTGTGGAGGAAAAAGAACCCTTGTGCACCGGTCATGGGATATAAATTGGTATCGCCACAGTGAAAGCCACTATGGAGGGGCCTCAATGAATTAAAAACACAAATACCATAGGATCCAGTGATTCCACTACTGGGTATTTATTTACCCAAGGCAAATGGAAATACTAATTTGAAAAGATATATGCACCCCTATCTTTACTATAGCATTATTTACAATAGACAAGATACGGAAGCAACCCAAGTGTCCACCAATACATGAAGAGACCACACACACACAAGCACATACACACACACACAAACACACACACGCACACACACAAACACACACACACACTGAAATATTACACAGCTATAAATGAGAATGAGATCCTGCCATCTGCAACATCATGGATGTACCTAGATGGTATGAGGGTAAGTGAAATAAGTCAGACAGAGAAAGACAAATCCTATATGATTTCACTTCTGTGTAGAATGTAAAAAGGGGAATAAATGAACAAACAGAGCAAAAGCAGAAACAGACCCATAAATGCAGAGCTTTGACTCCTGCCAGAAGGGTGGGGAGGTGGGGGGATGGCAAAATGGGTGAAGGGGAGAGGGGAGTTCAGGGCTCCAGTTATAGAATGAATAAATCACAAGGCTCAAAGGTACAGCATAGGGAATCTAGTCAGTGGTATCGTAATGGCATCATACATTAACAGACGGGAGCTACGCTTATGGCGATCACAGGGAAACATCCAGAGTTGTTGCATCACATATTACATTGTGTGTCAGGTAGACCTCCGTTTAAGTAAACGTATCAAAGTTTAGGTTTCTATGTTATGAGTGGTAGTACTAACTAGAGATTGAAAGATTCAAAGTTCCCAAGGCCAACTTTGTTCCCACACTGGTCTTGCCTTATTTAGGTCCATAATAACTAGCAAGACATTCCAAGCCTTCAGGGGCATTCAGCTACCCAAGGACGGAGACTGTGATCAAAATGGTCCTGGGAGTTGTGCCTCTGTTTCTCTATACGCTGCCTGACTATTTTCTTCCCTATGAGCTCCCACTCGTACATCACTCTTCGGCACGGTTCTGTGGCATCCCCCAACCTTTCAATCTTTAGCCAATGAAGCCATACACTCCTACAACAAGGATGGGCTCAAATGACCGAGGGTAGGAGCCATGGCCTGCTCCTGGAGAACAAGCGAACTGGGAGTCTCAGTCATCCACACAGTCCCCTCAACATAGGCATGTTATCACCGATCCAGATGAAGCTCCCTTACTGATTTGACAAGTCAGTCCTACCCCTGCCCAGCCCTACAAGTACATGGGAAGGGCATCACAGATTTAGGAAAAGAGCTGGAGTGAGGAGACAGCTTGCCTTGGGCCATACATCCCTGATGTTCGGAAACTCCACCCCCCACCCCCAATTCCTTGAGAGGATCTAAGCTATCCTCCCTCAGTTGGGGTGGAAGTAGGGGATATCATATTTCTATTTGCTGTAAACAGACTCTTCCCAGCAGCTCAAATGATTTTTAATCTCTCTCATCAGAAAATCTGAGGTATGCTCGCACCTTCAATGAAACCAACACACACAAAAGCAGAAACCTGGTCACGACCCTCTTGAACTCTCTATTTGAATATGCCTTACTAAACAACTCCCCTGATCCTGGGTCCTTCATTCCTGTCATTCACCTTTATCTCCCTTGGCATAAACCCCCATATTCTGACATCTTTTCTCAAACTCGTATTCCTAACCAACTCAGTGTTGTTCTCCTTGACACCTGGTCTCCTCTGATAATGCGATTCTTACCCTCCTTCATTGTATTCATTAGACCCACTCCCCAGCTTTCTATTATTAGAACAGATGCCTGCAAGACGAAGACAAAAAAGAAGGAAGGAAGGAAAGAAAGAAAGAAAACCAGAATTTAAATCGCATTTCTGTCACTTATCATATCCAAATAGGTCACTTCAATCTCCTTTGAGTTTCAAATTCTCCAGGGAAACACCAATGGGGCAAGGAGGTGAAACATAGGTTGACGTACCAGAGCGTGTTTTGAGGAATCAATGTCTGAGGTTCCCTAAATCTCGAGACCCTAAGTGCTTTTGATTTGGCCTCTGGAAAAATGGAGAGTCCTTAGCTGGCAGAAGTGGGGAAATTATTGGGAAAAAAAAAAAAAAAGAAATACCAAGGAATCCAGAGAAGAAAGTCAAAAGGAAAAACACAGTACAAAAGGTCATGGGGGAAAAAAAAAAAACAAAACTCCAAAAAACCCAAAAAGCTTCCTAAACCACACAAGGGTACTAGCCCAAAGCGAAACCAGCCTGAGAACTTAGGCAACAGAGAATCATATAGCAATATCCTCAAAATAGAGAGTGAGTTTAATTAATGTAACATGGTCTGCAACTAGATATCCTTCCCTTACAGAAAACTCATTTGTCTCAAGAAGAGGGGATATCACTACATCTAAGGACTTGCCTGATGACATCTTGCTTATTATGTAAAAGCCTTGACACCATGGCCATAGCTGACATCCACCCTAAAATCTCAGATGGTAAAAACAAGGGACTAGTTACCACTGCACTAATGACTTTTGTTAGCACCAGTGGTCAAATATATGAGGCCAAATGCTTGGACTAACCTGGGTTCTTAAGCAAACCCTAAATTGGTGTTCCCACATCATTATCTTTGACATTCTGAGTTGATCTGCCCTAGGATCTGTATCTTCATCTCAGTGCTGCTGAGGAACCAGAGAATGGATGCGGAAGCTTCAAGGGCTGACGGGCAAAGCCCCTCAGCTACCCGTTAACTATGGAATCATGGTCGAGTCATCAACCTCCCTGAACCACAGTTGCCAAAGTAATAAAAAGTAGGCTACAATAACACAGCTACTTTGCAAAGCTGTACAATGACTATATAACTGAACAGATGGTACCCATAGGATATAGTGTCTGGTCCAGTGTAGAACACGCAACAACTGGTTTTGTTCTCTGCGTTCCCTTAGGAGACACGTGATTTTCAGTTCATTCATTCCCCTTCCTTTCCTTTCATTATCCGTTTCATTTCATTTCATTCCTTTATACTTTGAGAGTGAGTGCACACAGAAATCGGGAAAGATATCCCAAGGAGGCTGTCTGCGCAAAACTCGACGTGGGGCTTGAACTCACAAACCTGAGTTGAAGTCAAGAGTCATACCCTTGACCGACTGAGCCACCCGGGTGCCCCAGCAAATGTCATTTTTACAAATCCATAGCAACCCTACCTGGATATAGAATCTTCCTCAGCCTTCTTATCTGCTCCTAAAGAAGAAAGCAAAATACATGTTAAATCAACAATCGAAAAATAGAGGAAATTACAAGTGTACGGCTTATGATTTGTGAACAGTATTGCTTTGGGACCACACCTGGAAACCAGACTACACTGAATGGTAATTATCCCATTCGTAGGCTTAAAGCACTAAGAAATCTTACTTTCTCCTCTATATTGACCAAAAGCAAGAATGGGTTTTATCAGAATTTGACACCTACAGGGGAACTGATGTTTACAATGGCCATCACTGACCGACTCTATGGCACTGGAGGAAACTGGTATCGTTAGGAGAATGATTATCATGAGCGGACAATGTCAGACTGAAACTAGCATGATTTTTCTGGACTTCCACTCCTAGAGGAGTTGAAAGAGAGTATCTTTATTTTGCGGTAACACGGCAGAACGTCCCCAGCTCTTCAGCAGACACTCCTCAGTTTTAGGAGGAAACGCCCCCTCACAAAGTGTGCTCTATAGACATTGGACTTTGCAGCATGGCCAAACCATAGCAAACAGACTCTCCCTGGCCTTATTTCCATTGGCAAGGTAAGAAGGAAGGATTTGGCATTCCAGTTTGATATCGTTCTAACCTCTTGAGGCTGTCTCCTTCCATTGCTAGAGAGTCTATCTAGACCCACCGCACATCACAGAGGAGGACGATCCCAATGTGAGTGCTCTGTAGTGGTTCATGATGTCATTTTTCTCAACCCTCCCCATTAGGTGACACACATCTAGAGAAATCGTACTTTTTCATGGAAGGCAGAGGTCATCAGATCCTCTACTGATGAGCAACTAAACGAAACAAAGGGCAAAGAATAGCTTGAATGCCTACATTCAGTTACCAGGATATTTTCACTTTCTAAACATTCAAAGACATCCACTCTATGATTCGAACTATATGACACCTGGAAAGAGCAAGGCTATGGAGCTAAGGGTTGGGGTGAACGTAGGGATAAACGGGCACAGCACAGAGGACTTTTAAGGCAGTGGAACCCTTTCACACGATACCACAAAGGTGGATTCACATCATTACACATTTGTTAAAACTCATAGAATGTATAACACCAAGGCTGAACACTAATGCACATTAGAGACTTGGCCTCCAAATGAAGAGTTCGTGTCCGTAGAGAAGGCACCACTGTTGTCAGCGTGCCTGGGTGGCTCAGTTGGTTCAGCGTCCATGTCTGGATCTGAGCTCAGGTCATGATCTCACAGTTCATGGGATCAAGTCCTGCATCAGGTTCTGTGCTGACAGCACAGGATTCTTTCCCCCCTCTCCCTCTGCCCCTTGGCGGCTCACACGCATGCGTGCTCTCTCGCTCAAAACTGAACCAAGGAACTGAAAAAAAAAAAATCCTACTAAAAATGGACCACTGTCGTGCAAGATGTTAACAACAGGGGAGGCTAGGCGTGTACGGGAGCGTGGTATGGTATATGGAGACTCTCTGTACTTCCTAATATATTTTGCTCTGAACTTAAAGCTGATGTCAAAAATCAGGCTTATTAAATGTATGAAACAACAAAAACAACAAAATATGGTATCCATTGAAGCTACTCTTAGCCTATACTAACTCATGATACAGTCACCTTGAACATTAACACAGAGACCAAAGTAACACAACAGGGGTACTGTCTCCCATTTGGAAGTATGTGAAAATGCATAAACAAAACACAAAAATACAACAGTTATTTGTATACTTAGGCAAGAAAACAATTGAGGAATATGATCCGAAATCTTATACCTATAAACAGGGGTTCAGCACCATAGGAATCAAACCTGGGTTTTCCATATAATTAAGAGATTTTCATTCTAATTTTAAATCAAATATCATTATGTTGATCATACCTAAGAATCATAATGAAAGCTTAATCACATTAAAAAAAACGATTATAATGACCTAATATTGCCCTAGTAATTTTTACACAAATACCTACTTCATATGGATGATGAAAGTGAAACCAGTACCATGGTAACCGTCATGTTACTTGCTAGTAAAACGAAATTTGAAGACACCACCAAAAATGACGTCAGGGCTATAATTCCTATGCAGAACAGATTTCATCCAGCAGGCCGAAGATGGCTACCCTCAGAACATCCTACTTGAATGACTGGCCCTTGGTTGTTCCCTGGGATCTTGGATTTAAGGAGGGTTCCCACCATTCCCTAGCTGGTTAAGTGTGGTTCACTGTGCCTAAGTGCTGCTACACTCAATGGGCTTAAGGCCGTACACTTGATTTCCTTTCTGGAAACCTGGAATTTTGGGACATGCTAAGGAGAAGATGCCTATGTGATTAGCATTTGATGAAAACCTCGGGCACTGAGTATCCATAAGCCTCGTACTGGCCCACAACATTTCACTTGTGCTGTCCTAATTTCATGCTGGAGGAATTTAGCACATCCTGCCAACTCCATAGAGAAAGGATTCCTGGAAGCCTGCGCTTGGTTTCCTCTGGCCTTCACCCCGTGCACCATTGCTCGGTGCTGATTGGCCTTTCTAGCCTGTCCCCATACCAATCCACACGCATGACTACAACTATATGCTGAGTCCTGTGAGCTCTTCTAGTGAATAATCAAATCTGGGTGTCACTGGGATGCCTCTAACACAACTGCTTTATGTGAAATTTTATTATTTGGGTTGATGTCTTACACGTGGTTACAGTCAGAAGGTTATGTCACAGAATACCTTTCCTGGAATCTCTTTTCTTGGTATTTGACTTGAAAATTCCTACATCCCTACATATCCATTTGAAGAAAGGTTTAAAAGGAATACATGAAATCATGATGTCAGAAAGTGTGAAACAAGCAACAATCTTATGTTACTCCGAAAAGAGAGAGAGAGAGAGAGAGAGAGAGAGAGAGAGCGCGCGCGCAAATCCTGGTGATTGCCCCTATGTTCTACCATATAAAAGTTCTCTGAAATATGAAAAATCAGTTAATTTTCTCCAACTACCTAGGACTTAGTTCATTTTTCTGGCAGATAGGAATCAAAGAAGTAACAGGGATCATTCCACAACAATCAGAACTGTCAGACAGAATACGAAAACCTACTACTGATTATAGTGTGCTTTTGTTTCTTTTCCTTATTTTCCTAGAACATTAAAAATATAGTTCACCTCCTAAAGGCAGTTATTGCCAAAATAATCAAAAGTCACAAATACGGCATCCAAAATGTCAGATGCGTTATCTTGATGTCTCCTTATGTGACCCTCCTTCCAATTCTCTTATTTTGCCCTAAAGGATACTACCGTATGAAGTACCCCCATTTTATATGGCATTAACGTATATACATTTATCGCTGACTACAAACGCTTATGTTCACCCATGGTAGTTAGCACATAACTCTGCATCATCAGCTAGGTCAGTCCTTAATGTCTTGCCAACAGTGAGGATAACAGTAAGAGTGGGAACATTTGGGGATACTACTCTGACAAATTCTGGTACGAGAAGCTCACCTGATAGTGTGGCTGCATTTCCAATAGTCTGCTCTTCCCTTTAAAGAACTAGTGTATTTTACCACCTTCCAGTAGAAACACCATACACACCGGCTTACTTTCCTTCATTTATTCCCTGTAGTCTCCGCCATTCACATGATTCCCTCTTTGGCTCTTCTCTTCTTTCCTGAGGTTCCTTGGGCCTTCCAGGGTCTTGAAAGGGAACTAGTCATTTAGCTCCTTTCGTGGCACTCTCAATTTAATCTGTTGCTGACACCACATACGATATGCAACTTACCTCCTTTTCACATCTCTTTCTCTTTCCTATGCACTTAACAGGCCGTTTTCTTTAGATATTAGAATATATCAGTATTCCTGTTTTATATCAACATTCTGTCAAATGACCTTTGAATAAAATACAGTTCTTACCTTCTGCTTGTCCATTTAATAGACTTTGTCTTTTCTGATCCACAGCTCCAGAGACACGAGGAACATATTTGTTGGGCTTCTCAGACATACTCTGTTAAAAGTAGCATCAGTAATGAGTTGCGTGAAGACTTCCTAAGCCTTTTCCAAGAAAATTTCTGAATTTATGATTTTAATAACAATCAGACTTACAAATCAGTAAAACGTATTGACCACCAAAACATTTAAATACAACACCTCATATATGCTCTCTTGATTCAGCGTCCCTTTGAATCTTCATTTGGCTATTGACTCTCTAAACTGATCATGGAAGGCCAGAATAAATACTTTCAAAGGCAGAAGCCTGGCTTGTATGCAGATTTCAAAAAGGAACTAGCAAAACACCTTCCTTTGCATTCCTGACCAAAATGAAAGGACATTTGAAATAAGTTTTGAAACAAAGTCTTTAAAAGTGTACTTGCTAGAAATGAAAACTGCTTCTAATAAAATGGCAGACATTTGTTTCAGTGTCAATTCATACCTCACATGATCAGAAACTTTGGAGTATATCATGTTGAGTATCAACAAAACACTGTTGTAGCTGCTGCTTCGTTTAGGTAAACAAAGGCTTGACCTTTTTCTTGACGAAAGAAGGGTTGGATCGAAGGGCAAAGTAGTAAGAAAAAACTTTTCTTAAAATTATGGTGAACTAGTAGCAGAAACCATGTAGATATAGGTATGGAACTCTTCACAATGTGTAGTAAGCATTCAAACGGCAAGTATAAGAACATGTATGTCTTAGTCACCTAAAATGTGCCAAGCACTCATTTCCCTAGGCACACTTTCTTTTTTACACACAACAATAATAATGATTATGATGATCGAGTGAGCCTTCCTACTTCTTGGTGACTCCAAGACATTGGAGTAAAATGATGATCCGTGGTCCTCTCTGTCCAGAATGTCCCTCGCCACGGTCTACACGACTGGTCCTTCTCATCTTTCACTTGGCACCTTTTGCCACTCTCAGATCTTTTCCGACTACCAAAATGCCCACTCCCACTCTCATCCTCATCCTCACTACAAACGCCCCCAATATTCTCTCAACTAACATTGTCCATTTCCTATCGATGAAGCCTTTATAGTGGCTTATAACGGATTGCTGTTGACTTACTTTTCTGCTCCGACCACAACAACCTACACCCTCCACTTGTACACTCAGTAGCTAACTCCTTGGTACGTACTCAGAATACAAGGACCAAGTAATTAAGGTCAAAACATTTACACTAATCTCACTGAGAAGATCTCAAAAGTACCAAATCACTATACCGTTGACCCTTGAACAAAGCAAGGGTTACGGGCTCTGATGGCCATGCACTCGAAAATCCACAAATATCTTTTGAAACCTCAAAACCAATTCAAAAAAACAAAAATTCCTACTGAATTTCCTACTTTAAAAGCAATTACACTTAGAAATCAAAAAGTATATATGTATTGAAATCCAGAACATTAAAGCAGAAGCGCTTGTATACGCTCTCTAGGTCTCATCTACCTTTTCGGCCTCATTTGGCCATTGACTCTGTACACTGAGCATGGGAGGTCAGGGTTAGGATAACGGAATGCTGAGCTTACCAACAATATACACAGTCGATTAATGCATGTTTTCCCCGTTATATGTATTACATACTGTATTCTTACACTATAAACTGAAGAAAAGGTTACTAAGAAAATCGTAAGGAAGGGGTGCTGGGTGGCCCTGTCGGTTCAGGGTCAGGCTCTTGACTTTGGCTCAGGTCATGATCTAGATTTCCTGAGTTCAACGCTGGCAGTCTGGAGCCCGATGAAGATTCTCTCTCTGCCCCCGCTTCCCTACTCACGTGCTCTGTCCTCTCTCTCTCTCCCAAAATAAATAATTAAAAAAAAAAAAAAAGAACAAGACGAAAAAGACAATCATAAGGAAGAGAAAATACAGGATGGTACTGTATTTATTGAAAAAAAAGTCTGTATGTATGTGGACTCCCACAGTCCAAACCCATCTTGTTCAAGGGTCCAATGTATACCTATATGATGTCTCCACTAAGAGTTTACTGGAACTTTTTATAGCCCCACATTAGAAAATCAAAAACCCATTCTAACTTTGCCATTCTTTTCTGGACACTAGGGCCATTTTGTTGGCCTTCGAACATCTTCCCATTGAAAACAAGCATTCTTGGGGGGCCTGGGTGACTTAGTCGATTAGGCACCCAACTTTGAAATTGCGAAAAGGAAAGTAAAAGGTGGAGGGAGGAGTTAAGATGGCAGGGGAGGGGATCAGCATTTCCCTTGTCCCTCAAACACAGCAGTTTTGAGGTCACAACACTTGGAATGCCAGGAATACAGGCTGCAGAGGGACAGAAAAATCTCCACAGGTGCAGAGTGACAGCTTGGCGGGACAGAAGGGTGTGTATGCGAATTGGGAGAAATAAAATGGGCAGCACAGGCATGGAGTGGGGGAAGCCCTTTGGTGGAGAAACGAAAGGAAAGTAGAGAGAGAGGCTGTGGGAAGGGCCTTTGGATATGAGAAAGCCTGTCCGGACCACAGACCAAGGAGAGGTCCAGAGAGCCAGTTTCTACTTTGCAAAACCGCCTTAGAGGCTAAGAAACAGAATTTTCAAGGTGGCCAGACTTTCTCTAGACCAGAGCTACCACCTCCCATGCCTGGTGGGGAGGGAGCCGCCCCTAGGCTTGGTAGCAATCTCAGGGCTACACTGGGAGAGAACACCTTGAGTATGGTGGAAAGGGGAGGTATTGCCCTGCCCAAGGGAAAAAGACCGTGCAGGCACGAGCCAGAGGCCCTCTGTCCACTGGGCAGAGTGGCGCAACTCCACTACCAGGTCCGAGCAAAGCGGGATCCTACAGGGTTTTGAATCCCAGCTCAGTGCTCAGGTGGCACAGGGGACTGTGCAGCAAGGCAAGCCGGTTCCCCAGGCTATTCCGTGAGGATAGCCTAAACAGTGAGTTTTGAGACACCTCGTGTGGGCAGGAGAGATTGGGGCGTCGCCATTTCTCTCCCCACGACCAACATCGTGGGGCTTCAGGGAATGGACAGTGAGCCTCCGTGGAGGCAGGCCCTTTACACCAAACCCTGACTCTCTGTGCCTCGTAACTGCTTCTCTATAGGAGTGAGACTGACACTGATGGCACCAGACAGCCCCTCGTCTAGACCAGCACAGCCACCCGTCCCAGGCACCAATAGACAACTCTCCTCCGGTTTTCTATCTTAGTTTGTTTGTTTGTTTCTTTGTTTCTTTGTTTCTTTGTTTGTTTTCATTTGAGTTATTATTCTTTTGTCTTTCCTTTTCTTTTTTAATGTTTATTTCTTTATTTGGAGAGAGAGAGAGTGAGTGATCAAGCAGAAGACATACAGAGAGAGGGAGAGAGAGAATCCGAGCAGGATCCATGCTCTCACTGCAGGACCTGATGGGGGTTTCGAACCCACCAACAGCGACAACATGACGTGAGCCAAATTCAAGAGTCGGACGCTTCACCTACTCAGACACCCAGGCGCCCATCTTTTCTTTCCTTTGCTTTCCCTTTCTTCTCTTTTCCCTTGTTGCTCTTTCTACTCTCCTCTTTCCTCGCTCCCTTTGGAAACAGCCTAGAAGTGTCGAGTTGACGTCGGTCAAAGCTAATTATATATCTACATTTATCTATACATCTTAATATATACGTATATATCTATACATAGATTAGATAGATAGATAGATAGATAGATAGATTTTTTTCCTTTGTACCTCTGTTCTGGTTCTTTGTGTGTTGGATTGCGCATTTTCTCTATACTTTTATAGATCTCCTTCTTCATTTTCCTCCCTCTCTTTCTGGATTAAACCCTAGAGCTCCTTTGAGTCACTGGCTGGCCTTTTTTTCCACTCCTGTCATTTCTCTTTTTGTTTGGGCTAAGGATACTTCACCACCTTCTTCTCCTTTTTCCCAGGATTACGTCCACAAACAAATCAAAGCACACCTGGTGGAAGGCCCAAACCGCCACTCCAAGTAGCGGGAACAGTAGCCAAAGACACACCGAAAGAGTGCACACAACACACTCCAAAAACATTTGTTCAACTGCCAGGCCCTGGACCGTGCAGGAGCTCTTTTTAATATAGTAGTACTCGCAGGTGTGGGACACAGAACAAGCTATTAACACACATAAAGGGCAGGAATCGAGCCAAAACGACGAAATCGAAGAATTCTCCTCGAAAACATTCCGGGAAGAAAGGACAGCCAGAGAAGGGCTCAAAAGACAGAGAAACAATATATGTGAGCACATTTTTGGAATGACACTCATAAGACGCATAGTTGCACTTGAAACCACGCACAGAAGACAGCAGACAATCTAGTGCTTCAGAGATCAAGGACCTAAGGAATCGTCACGATGAACGCTGAAAATGAAATGGTGTAAAGGAGATACAAAGTAACCTAGATGCAGTGACAGCAAGGACGGGAGAAGCAGCAGACAGAATCGGTGAACAGAAGATCCAATGGTGGACAACGATGAAGCAGAGAAAGGAAAGGAACGAAATGACTAGATCACGAGGCAGGTACTAGAGACCGACGTGATTCGGTGAGATAAATATTAGCCACATCCTACGAGTCCCAGAAGAAGAAGAGTGAGAGAGAGGGGCAGAAGGTTTTTTTGAACAACTTATAGCTGAGAGCTTCCCTCATCTGGGGAAGGAAACGGGCATGCAAGTCCTGGCGGCACAGAGAATTCCTTTCCAAATCAACAAACCCAGGTCAACACCACGACATGCCATAGCGAAACTGGAAAAGTACAAGATAAGGAGAGGATTCTGAAAGCAGCTAGGGACAAACGGGTCTTATTCGACAAGGCAAGACACATAAGGGTAGCAAGAGACCTGTCCAAAGAACCTTGGCAGGGCACAAGGGAGGGGTAGGAAATGGTCAATGTGCTGAATGGGAACATCTGCGGTGAAGAATCCCTTCCCCAGCAAGGCTGTCATTTAGAATAGAAAGAGAGAGAAATGCTTTCCCAGACACACAAACCCTAATGGAGTTCATGACCACTAAACCAGCCCCACAGGAGATCCTAAAGGGCGACTCTGTGAGTGGAAAGCAGCAGAGACTACAAAGGAACAGAGGCCTCACCAACAGCATGTAACCTTCAGATAACACAATGACACTAAATCCATATGTTTAATCACTCTGAATGTGAATGGACTCAATGCCCCAATCAAAAGACACAGGGAATCAGAATGGGTAAAACACAAAACAAAACCAAAGAACAAGATCCATCTATATGTTGTCAACAAGACACTGATTTTAGACCCCAGGACACCTCCAGATTCAAAGTGAAGGTATGGCGAACCATCTATCATGCTACTAGAAGTCAAAAGAAAGCTGGAGTTGACACACTTCCACCAGAAAGACTAGATTTTAAACCGGAGACTGTAGTAACAGATTCAGAAGGGCACTGGGTCATAATTAAGGTCATAATTAAGGCATGGGTCCTCTAGCCATCAAGAGGAGCTAAGACTTGCAAATGTTTATGGCCCCAAAGTGAAACGCCCACACATATGAATCGATTAATCACAAACATGATTAAATGTATACATACAAATACCATGATTGTAGACGACTTTAAGACTCCACTCATGGCAATAGGCGTATCGTCAAGGCAGAAAATCAGTACGGAAACACAGATCCAATGTGTCATTGGACCAGATGTATTCAGATATACATAGATATATATTGGCCTCATATATATGCATTTATATACATGGATATCAACACCGATATATTAAGATCTTTTCATCCAACGGCAGTAGAACGCACATTCTTCTTAAGTGCACATAGAACATTCTCCAATGACTCCAAGTGACATCCTGGGTCTCAAAACAGCCCTCCACAAATATAAAAGGCCTGAGATCATACCTTGCATATTGTCAGATCACAACAACGAGCACTTGCTCATTCTTTCTCTCTCTCCCTCCCTTTCCAAGAGAAATACAAACATTTCAAAAACATTTAGCTCAGCCCCTTCCAAGAAAGAGAAAAACAAGCATAATAAACCTTGTGGGGCAATGAGTCCTGGATGGAAACCACACACACACAGTAGAATTCCATAACCAATATGTTGACAATGGAGTTGACAGAAAGTGATGTACTAAAAGAACAGACACTAAAGAAATAGCTTCTGCAAGGACAAATTAGGGTAAGGGTAAACCATTAAAAAAGAGCCTGGTGCGGGGAACACGTATGTGGCAGAGTCAGTTCAGCATCCACCTTCAGCTCATGAGTCATGATCTCACGGGTTGTGGGTTTCAGCCCCACGTTGAGCTCTGTGTTGACAGCTCGGAGCCCGCAGCCTGCTTTGGTTCTGTGTCTCCCTCTGTCTCTGCCCCTACCCCGCTTGCACTCTGTGTCTCTCTCTGTCTCAAAAATACATAAACTTTAAAAAAAATTTAAAAATACCATAAAAAGCATGGGGGGAGAAGAGGGAAAAAGAAAAAAAAAACAAAAAACACATGACCAATCAATCAAGAATGAGCCTAAGACAAAAAAGAAAAGGAACAATGTGAGCAAAAGAAGGTAAATGGAAACAACACACATTTTTCAACAGGTACATAAGTAGGATTGGGAATATACTATGAACAATAGTCTCTTTTAAACCTTTTAAAGATATATGTCTCTCTCTATGAGTGTGTATATATATATATGTGTGTGTGTGTATGTGTACATATATATGTATACATGTGTGTGTGTATACATATATAAGTGTAAATATATATGTGTATATAACTGTATATTATATATATATATATCTCTATCTCTATCTATACCTATCTCTCTATCTATATCTATATCCATCTATCTATCTATCTATCTATCTATCTATCTATCTATCTATCTAATATTTATGTAAAAGAGAGGCTTTGATTCACAGTATATCCCTAATAATACTGACTCTTATCACTCTACAGTTATCTGGTTATAAATGCTGTAATAAAGAATTTAAGTTTTTTCACTATAAATAAACTGTTCAATTCCTGGCATCTATCGCTTCCGAAAAGCTAGAAATTATTACTAGACTAACAAAAGAACAGACAAAGAGAGGTTTCTTTTTTTTTTTTTTAATTTAATTTTATTTTATTATTTTTTTTATTTTTTATTTTTTATTTATTATTTTTTTTTTATTTTTATTATTTTTTTTATATGAAATTTATTGTCAAATTGGTTTCCATACAACACCCACAAAGAGAGGTTTCTAATACGTCAACATTCACTATGGAGAAAGAATTGGGAATGAGAATTCTAGGAAGAAATGGGAACCTTCAAAGGATGTGTGTAATGGGACACAGATGGGGTTACACAAACAAAGGCTGAGGACTTTTTCTCTGCAAATTTCAGCTCACAATAGGAGGATACTAAAAATATACTGTAACCTTCTTTCTTATGTAACTCCTGATTTCCTCAATAGAATTCATTTGCGTTTATACATGTTAAACACTAAAACGGAATATAAACTGAAGCCTGACTTTTTAAATTCACATATTTAATTGTGATATATCATGCGTATTTTGTTCCTTTTCAAACTCCATTCTACGGAATTCCATTTCCCTACTCATTTATTCCCATTCAAAAACCATGACATTGCTTCTTCCAAGCAAGACGTTATTCTAGGAGCTCCAGGCGTCTGACAAGTGTGTTTCCTAACCTCCAGGAGCTTATCATGACTGAGGGGCTTTGAAATGAATACTGAAATAAATATCAGATGTCTGAAACTTTAAATTTTAGAATCTGACACAAGGACTGGGAGGAGATAGTGTTCAAAGCTAGAATACGAAAGATTTCTGAAATCAGAAATTTGACAACTTGGCTATGAAGAGCCTCTGCTCATAGAGCTACTCTTCTCAGCAAAATACGTATTCTTCAGGGAGATGCACAATTTTAACTTACTCTTCATGCAGTTATTTGAAAACTACAGGAGGACACCTTTGTAAGGTAAATGTTGAGAAATAATGTAAGCATCTAAATTTCTACATTTTCTAATATTATTTTAGTCTAAATGTAGAACAAAGGATAGAGCCAAAGGAAAATCCTGTATGTCACCAAAATAAAACTTGCCCGGGGCCGGGGTGGGGGTGGGGGCAACCTACAATAGATACTTGGACCCTATCAGGTTTCATTTAGGCATGAGTAGTATCAGTCATGTTACTATCACAGTAAGAATCCTTATCCTTAAGCAAATGTCATATTGCCTCCATGATGGGAAAGCTTTTCCCAATATCATATGACGGTCATTATATATTTTCCAGCCCATTCTTTGATCAGCCTCCACCTGTAGGATTTACCAAAGTACAACAAAACAAAACAAAACAAAACATTCAATGCGTCATGTATCTGTAAAGTGGTTTGTTCTTGCTAACTTTCCATGACACACATGAAATGATGATACACAGGCTCCTCTTAAATTTTCAGAGTAAATAAGGGAGAAAACTCAATTCAGAGCAGGAAAGTGAGTTTCACAGGAGGGTACTTTACCTTGGTACCAAAATCTAAGACTTGGCTAGATGATGTAGGCCATGAATCATCAGGACCAGGTTTGTCGGAAAGCCTTGAGAGCAAAAAAAATACAAGAAAAACATGTTCATTCATTTACAAACAAAATTTTAAAAAGTTCAGGGAAAGGTCGCCTATCTGTTTATTCCACGAAGTTTCTTGGTATCATTAACATTGGCCTCTGGTTTTTTCATTAAGTTTTATTTTAATGCCAGTAATAGCAACATCCAGAGTTATATTAGTTTAAGTTGTACAATATAGTGATTCACCAACTCCATACTCACCCCGTGCTCATCATGACAAGGGCACTCCTTCATCCCCATCATCTCTTTCACCCCTCCCACCACTCACCTCCACTCCGCAACCAGCCGTTTCTTCTCTGCAGTTAAGAGCCTATTTCTTGGTTTGTCTCCCCTTTTGTTTCCTCCCTTTGCTCGTTTGTTGTTTCTTAAGTGCTACGTGAGTAAAATCATATGGCATGTGTCTTTCCCTGACTTTGCTTACCATACTACACTCAGGCTCCATCCAGGTGATTGCAAATGCCAAGATTTCATTGTTTTATGATTAAAATTACAGTATGTGTGTGTGTCTTTGTGTGTGTGTGTGTGTGTGTGTGTGTGTATACATACACACACACATACATTCATATAGGGCTTCTTCTTGGTTCACTCAGCTGTCAAAGGACGCTTGCGCTGGCTGTTGGAAATAATGCTGCAATAAACACGGGAGTGTGTGTGTCCCGTGGAATTCGTGTTTTTGTATTCTCTTGGGTAGTATCCAGTAGTGCAATTACTGGATCATAGGAGAGTTCTGGTTTTAACTTTCTGAGGAACCTCCATACTGTTTTCCACAGGGGCCACCCCCATTTGCATTTCCACCAACGGTGCAAGAGGTTTCCTTTGTCTCCACATCCTCGCAAACACTTGCTTCTTGTGTCTTGGAGTGTAGCCATTCTGACAGGTGTGACGTGGTATCTCGTTGTAGTTTGGGGGAGCATCTTTTCATGTGTCTGTTGACCATCTGTATGTTGTCTTTGGAAAAGTGTCTGGTTATGTCTACTGCTCATGTGTAAACTGGGCTTTTTTGGACGGGGGTGATGTTGACATGTATCCATTTTTTAGACATTGTGGATACTAACCCTTTACTGGATTTGCAAAACATTTCCAAATTTGTTCTCCCATTCCAGAGGTTGCCTTTCAGTTTTGACGGTTTCCTTCACTGTGCAAAAGCTTCGTAGGTTGATATAGTCCCCAAACTTTATTCTTGCTTTATTTCCCTTGGCTCAAGAGACATAACTAGTAAAATGTGCCTACAGCCAAAGTCAGAGAAATGACGGCCTGTGCTCTCTTCAAGGATTTTCTTTTTTTTTTTTTTTTATGGTTTCAAATCTCACACTTAGGTGTTTAATTCATTTCGAGTTTATTTGTGTGTATGGTACAGAAATTGGTCCAGGTTCATTCTTTGGCATGTGGCTTGTCCAGTTTTCCCAACACCATTTGGTGAAGAGAATGCCTTTTCCCCACTGGATAGTCTTTCCTGTTTGTAGAAGACGAACTGACCATACAGTGGTGGATTTATGTCTGGGTTTGCGGTTCTATTCCACTGAGCTCTAAGGCTATTTTGTACGCCAGTACCCACCATACTGTTTGGATTACTACAGCTTTGGAATAGAACTTGAAAGCTGAGATTGCGATACCTCCAGGGTTCCTCGTTTTCAACATTGCTTTGGCCATTCAAGGTCTTTTGTGGTTGTATACAACGTTTAGGCTTGTTTGTCTAGCTCTGTGACAAATGCTGTTGGTATGGTGACAGGGATTGCATGACATCTGTAGATGGCTTTGGGTAGTGTAGACACTTTAAAAATATGTATTCTTCCCATCTGTGAGCATCGGATGTCTTTCTCTTTCTTTCCGTCACCTTCAATTTCTTTCATCAGTGTTTTACGGTTTCCAGAGTACAGGTCTTTCACAATTTGGACCCTGTTTTAAAAAAAAGCTTTCTGTTCTCTATTTGGCCTGGACCTCTCCTAACCTGTGAAATCTCCAGGAAAGACCCAGTCTGAGTTTCCATAACCAAATGTGACAGGCAGACAATGCTCTGAAATGGTTGAAAATGAAATGTGTAAACGTTACCACAATGACTTCTCCCCTCACATCTGTCAGAATGGCTCAGTTTCAACACACAGGAAACAACAAGGGTTGCTCAGGGTGTGGAGGAAAAAGAACCCTTGTGCACCGGTCATGGGATATAAATTGGTATCGCCACAGTGAAAGCCACTATGGAGGGGCCTCAATGAATTAAAAACACAAATACCATAGGATCCAGTGATTCCACTACTGGGTATTTATTTACCCAAGGCAAATGGAAATACTAATTTGAAAAGATATATGCACCCCTATCTTTACTATAGCATTATTTACAATAGACAAGATACGGAAGCAACCCAAGTGTCCACCAATACATGAAGAGACCACACACACACAAGCACATACACACACACACACGCACACACACAAACACACACACACACTGAAATATTACACAGCTATAAATGAGAATGAGATCCTGCCATCTGCAACATCATGGATGTACCTAGATGGTATGAGGGTAAGTGAAATAAGTCAGACAGAGAAAGACAAATCCTATATGATTTCACTTCTGTGTAGAATGTAAAAAGGGGAATAAATGAACAAACAGAGCAAAAGCAGAAACAGACCCATAAATGCAGAGCTTTGACTCCTGCCAGAAGGGTGGGGAGGTGGGGGGATGGCAAAATGGGTGAAGGGGAGAGGGGAGTTCAGGGCTCCAGTTATAGAATGAATAAATCACAAGGCTCAAAGGTACAGCATAGGGAATCTAGTCAGTGGTATCGTAATGGCATCATACATTAACAGACGGGAGCTACGCTTATGGCGATCACAGGGAAACATCCAGAGTCGTTGCATCACATATTACATTGTGTGTCAGGTAGACCTCCATTTAAGTAAACGTATCAAAGTTTAGGTTTCTATGTTATGAGTGGTAGTACTAACTAGAGATTGAAAGATTCAAAGTTCCCAAGGCCAACTTTGTTCCCACACTGGTCTTGCCTTATTTAGGTCCATAATAACTAGCAAGACATTCCAAGCCTTCAGGGGCATTCAGCTACCCAAGGACGGAGACTGTGATCAAAATGGTCCTGGGAGTTGTGCCTCTGTTTCTCTATACGCTGCCTGACTATTTTCTTCCCTATGAGCTCCCACTCCTACATCACTCTTCGGCACGGTTCTGTGGCATCCCCCAACCTTTCAATCTTTAGCCAATGAAGCCATACACTCCTACAACAAGGATGGGCTCAAATGACCGAGGGTAGGAGCCATGGCCTGCTCCTGGAGAACAAGCGAACTGGGAGTCTCAGTCATCCACACAGTCCCCTCAACATAGGCATGTTATCACCGATCCAGATGAAGCTCCCTTACTGATTTGACAAGTCAGTCCTACCCCTGCCCAGCCCTACAAGTACATGGGAAGGGCATCACAGATTTAGGAAAAGAGCTGGAGTGAGGAGACAGCTTGCCTTGGGCCATACATCCCTGATGTTCGGAAACTCCACCCCCCACCCCCAATTCCTTGAGAGGATCTAAGCTATCCTCCCTCAGTTGGGGTGGAAGTAGGGGATATCATATTTCTATTTGCTGTAAACAGACTCTTCCCAGCAGCTCAAATGATTTTTAATCTCTCTCATCAGAAAATCTGAGGTATGCTCGCACCTTCAATGAAACCAACACACACAAAAGCAGAAACCTGGTCACGACCCTCTTGAACACTCTATTTGAATATGCCTTACTAAACAACTCCCCTGATCCTGGGTCCTTCATTCCTGTCATTCACCTTTATCTCCCTTGGCATAAACCCCCATATTCTGACATCTTTTCTCAAACTCGTATTCCTAACCAACTCAGTGTTGTTCTCCTTGACACCTGGTCTCCTCTGATAATTCGATTCTTACCCTCCTTCATTGTATTCATTAGACCCACTCCCCAGCTTTCTATTATTAGAACAGATGCCTGCAAGACGAAGACAAAAAAGAAGGAAGGAAGGAAGGAAAGAAAGAAAACCAGAATTTAAATCGCATTTCTGTCACTTATCATATCCAAATAGGTCACTTCAATCTCCTTTGAGTTTCAAATTCTCCAGGGAAACACCAATGGGGCAAGGAGGTGAAACATAGGTTGACGTACCAGAGTGTGTTTTGAGGAATCAATGTCTGAGGTTCCCTAAATCCCGAGACCCTAAGTGCTTTTGATTTGGCCTCTGGAAAAATGGAGAGTCCTTAGCTGGCAGAAGTGGGGAAATTATTGGGAAAAAAAAAAAAGAAATACCAAGGAATCCAGAGAAGAAAGTCAAAAGGAAAAACACAGTACAAAAGGTCATGGGGGAAAAAAAAAAAAAAAAACTCCAAAAAACCCAAAAAGCTTCCTAAACCACACAAGGGTACTAGCCCAAAGCGAAACCAGCCTGAGAACTTAGGCAACAGAGAATCATATAGCAATATCCTCAAAATAGAGAGTGAGTTTAATTAATGTAACATAGTCTGCAACTAGATATCCTTCCCTTACAGAAAACTCATTTGTCTCAAGAAGAGGGGATATCACTACATCTAAGGACTTGCCTGATGACATCTTGCTTATTATGTAAAAGCCTTGACACCATGGCCATAGCTGACATCCACCCTAAAATCTCAGATGGTAAAAACAAGGGACTAGTTACCACTGCACTAATGACTTTTGTTAGCACCAGTGGTCAAATATATGAGGCCAAATGCTTGGACTAACCTGGGTTCTTAAGCAAACCCTAAATTGGTGTTCCCACATCATTATCTTTGACATTCTGAGTTGATCTGCCCTAGGATCTGTATCTTCATCTCAGTGCTGCTGAGGAACCAGAGAATGGATGCGGAAGCTTCAAGGGCTGATGGGCAAAGCCCCTCAGCTACCCGTTAACTATGGAATCATGGTCGAGTCATCAACCTCCCTGAACCACAGTTGCCAAAGTAATAAAAAGTAGGCTACAATAACACAGCTACTTTGCAAAGCTGTACAATGACTATATAACTGAACAGATGGTACCCATAGGATATAGTGTCTGGTCCAGTGTAGAACACGCAACAACTGGTTTTGTTCTCTGCGTTCCCTTAGGAGACAC
Source organism: Puma concolor (assembly GCF_028749965.1). NCBI lineage: Eukaryota > Metazoa > Chordata > Mammalia > Carnivora > Felidae > Puma > Puma concolor. Next base: position 70,769,551 of record NC_141683.1, read on the forward strand.
GTGATTTTCAGTTCATTCATTCCCCTTCCTTTCCTTTCATTATCCGTTTCATTTCATTTCATTCCTTTATACTTTGAGAGTGAGTGCACACAGAAATCGGGAAAGATATCCCAAGGAGGCTGTCTGCGCAAAACTCGACGTGGGGCTTGAACTCACAAACCTGAGTTGAAGTCAAGAGTCATACCCTTGACCGACTGAGCCACCCGGGTGCCCCAGCAAATGTCATTTTTACAAATCCATAGCAACCCTACCTGGATATAGAATCTTCCTCAGCCTTCTTATCTGCTCCTAAAGAAGAAAGCAAAATACATGTTAAATCAACAATCGAAAAATAGAGGAAATTACAAGTGTACGGCTTATGATTTGTGAACAGTATTGCTTTGGGACCACACCTGGAAACCAGACTACACTGAATGGTAATTATCCCATTCGTAGGCTTAAAGCACTAAGAAATCTTACTTTCTCCTCTATATTGACCAAAAGCAAGAATGGGTTTTATCAGAATTTGACACCTACAGGGGAACTGATGTTTACAATGGCCATCACTGACCGACTCTATGGCACTGGAGGAAACTGGTATCGTTAGGAGAATGATTATCATGAGCGGACAATGTCAGACTGAAACTAGCATGATTTTTCTGGACTTCCACTCCTAGAGGAGTTGAAAGAGAGTATCTTTATTTTGCGGTAACACGGCAGAACGTCCCCAGCTCTTCAGCAGACACTCCTCAGTTTTAGGAGGAAACGCCCCCTCACAAAGTGTGCTCTATAGACATTGGACTTTGCAGCATGGCCAAACCATAGCAAACAGACTCTCCCTGGCCTTATTTCCATTGGCAAGGTAAGAAGGAAGGATTTGGCATTCCAGTTTGATATCGTTCTAACCTCTTGAGGCTGTCTCCTTCCATTGCTAGAGAGTCTATCTAGACCCACCGCACATCACAGAGGAGGACGATCCCAATGTGAGTGCTCTGTAGTGGTTCATGATGTCATTTTTCTCAACCCTCCCCATTAGGTGACACACATCTAGAGAAATCGTACTTTTTCATGGAAGGCAGAGGTCATCAGATCCTCTACTGATGAGCAACTAAACGAAACAAAGGGCAAAGAATAGCTTGAATGCCTACATTCAGTTACCAGGATATTTTCACTTTCTAAACATTCAAAGACATCCACTCTATGATTCGAACTATATGACACCTGGAAAGAGCAAGGCTATGGAGCTAAGGGTTGGGGTGAACGTAGGGATAAACGGGCACAGCACAGAGGACTTTTAAGGCAGTGGAACCCTTTCACACGATACCACAAAGGTGGATTCACATCATTACACATTTGTTAAAACTCATAGAATGTATAACACCAAGGCTGAACACTAATGCACATTAGAGACTTGGCCTCCAAATGAAGAGTTCGTGTCCGTAGAGAAGGCACCACTGTTGTCAGCGTGCCTGGGTGGCTCAGTTGGTTCAGCGTCCATGTCTGGATCTGAGCTCAGGTCATGATCTCACAGTTCATGGGATCAAGTCCTGCATCAGGTTCTGTGCTGACAGCACAGGATTCTTTCCCCCCTCTCCCTCTGCCCCTTGGCGGCTCACACGCATGCGTGCTCTCTCGCTCAAAACTGAACCAAGGAACTGAAAAAAAAAAATCCTACTAAAAATGGACCACTGTCGTGCAAGATGTTAACAACAGGGGAGGCTAGGCGTGTACGGGAGCGTGGTATGGTATATGGAGACTCTCTGTACTTCCTAATATATTTTGCTCTGAACTTAAAGCTGATGTCAAAAATCAGGCTTATTAAATGTATGAAACAACAAAAACAACAAAATATGGTATCCATTGAAGCTACTCTTAGCCTATACTAACTCATGATACAGTCACCTTGAACATTAACACAGAGACCAAAGTAACACAACAGGGGTACTGTCTCCCATTTGGAAGTATGTGAAAATGCATAAACAAAACACAAAAATACAACAGTTATTTGTATACTTAGGCAAGAAAACAATTGAGGAATATGATCCGAAATCTTATACCTATAAACAGGGGTTCAGCACCATAGGAATCAAACCTGGGTTTTCCATATAATTAAGAGATTTTCATTCTAATTTTAAATCAAATATCATTATGTTGATCATACCTAAGAATCATAATGAAAGCTTAATCACATTAAAAAAAACGATTATAATGACCTAATATTGCCCTAGTAATTTTTACACAAATACCTACTTCATATGGATGATGAAAGTGAAACCAGTACCATGGTAACCGTCATGTTACTTGCTAGTAAAACAAAATTTGAAGACACCACCAAAAATGACGTCAGGGCTATAATTCCTATGCAGAACAGATTTCATCCAGCAGGCCGAAGATGGCTACCCTCAGAACATCCTACTTGAATGACTGGCCCTTGGTTGTTCCCTGGGATCTTGGATTTAAGGAGGGTTCCCACCATTCCCTAGCTGGTTAAGTGTGGTTCACTGTGCCTAAGTGCTGCTACACTCAATGGGCTTAAGGCCGTACACTTGATTTCCTTTCTGGAAACCTGGAATTTTGGGACATGCTAAGGAGAAGATGCCTATGTGATTAGCATTTGATGAAAACCTCGGGCACTGAGTATCCATAAGCCTCGTACTGGCCCACAACATTTCACTTGTGCTGTCCTAATTTCATGCTGGAGGAATTTAGCACATCCTGCCAACTCCATAGAGAAAGGATTCCTGGAAGCCTGCGCTTGGTTTCCTCTGGCCTTCACCCCGTGCACCATTGCTCGGTGCTGATTGGCCTTTCTAGCCTGTCCCCATACCAATCCACACGCATGACTACAACTATATGCTGAGTCCTGTGAGCTCTTCTAGTGAATAATCAAATCTGGGTGTCACTGGGATGCCTCTAACACAACTGCTTTATGTGAAATTTTATTATTTGGGTTGATGTCTTACACGTGGTTACAGTCAGAAGGTTATGTCACAGAATACCTTTCCTGGAATCTCTTTTCTTGGTATTTGACTTGAAAATTCCTACATCCCTACATATCCATTTGAAGAAAGGTTTAAAAGGAATACATGAAATCATGATGTCAGAAAGTGTGAAACAAGCAACAATCTTATGTTACTCCGAAAAGAGAGAGAGAGAGAGAGAGAGAGAGAGAGAGAGCGCGCGCGCGCAAATCCTGGTGATTGCCCCTATGTTCTACCATATAAAAGTTCTCTGAAATATGAAAAATCAGTTAATTTTCTCCAACTACCTAGGACTTAGTTCATTTTTCTGGCAGATAGGAATCAAAGAAGTAACAGGGATCATTCCACAACAATCAGAACTGTCAGACAGAATACGAAAACCTACTACTGATTATAGTGTGCTTTTGTTTCTTTTCCTTATTTTCCTAGAACATTAAAAATATAGTTCACCTCCTAAAGGCAGTTATTGCCAAAATAATCAAAAGTCACAAATACGGCATCCAAAATGTCAGATGCGTTATCTTGATGTCTCCTTATGTGACCCTCCTTCCAATTCTCTTATTTTGCCCTAAAGGATACTACCGTATGAAGTACCCCCATTTTATATGGCATTAACGTATATACATTTATCGCTGACTACAAACGCTTATGTTCACCCATGGTAGTTAGCACATAACTCTGCATCATCAGCTAGGTCAGTCCTTAATGTCTTGCCAACAGTGAGGATAACAGTAAGAGTGGGAACATTTGGGGATACTACTCTGACAAATTCTGGTACGAGAAGCTCACCTGATAGTGTGGCTGCATTTCCAATAGTCTGCTCTTCCCTTTAAAGAACTAGTGTATTTTACCACCTTCCAGTAGAAACACCATACACACCGGCTTACTTTCCTTCATTTATTCCCTGTAGTCTCCGCCATTCACATGATTCCCTCTTTGGCTCTTCTCTTCTTTCCTGAGGTTCCTTGGGCCTTCCAGGGTCTTGAAAGGGAACTAGTCATTTAGCTCCTTTCGTGGCACTCTCAATTTAATCTGTTGCTGACACCACATACGATATGCAACTTACCTCCTTTTCACATCTCTTTCTCTTTCCTATGCACTTAACAGGCCGTTTTCTTTAGATATTAGAATATATCAGTATTCCTGTTTTATATCAACATTCTGTCAAATGACCTTTGAATAAAATACAGTTCTTACCTTCTGCTTGTCCATTTAATAGACTTTGTCTTTTCTGATCCACAGCTCCAGAGACACGAGGAACATATTTGTTGGGCTTCTCAGACATACTCTGTTAAAAGTAGCATCAGTAATGAGTTGCGTGAAGACTTCCTAAGCCTTTTCCAAGAAAATTTCTGAATTTATGATTTTAATAACAATCAGACTTACAAATCAGTAAAACGTATTGACCACCAAAACATTTAAATACAACACCTCATATATGCTCTCTTGATTCAGCGTCCCTTTGAATCTTCATTTGGCTATTGACTCTCTAAACTGATCATGGAAGGCCAGAATAAATACTTTCAAAGGCAGAAGCCTGGCTTGTATGCAGATTTCAAAAAGGAACTAGCAAAACACCTTCCTTTGCATTCCTGACCAAAATGAAAGGACATTTGAAATAAGTTTTGAAACAAAGTCTTTAAAAGTGTACTTGCTAGAAATGAAAACTGCTTCTAATAAAATGGCAGACATTTGTTTCAGTGTCAATTCATACCTCACATGATCAGAAACTTTGGAGTATATCATGTTGAGTATCAACAAAACACTGTTGTAGCTGCTGCTTCGTTTAGGTAAACAAAGGCTTGACCTTTTTCTTGACGAAAGAAGGGTTGGATCGAAGGGCAAAGTAGTAAGAAAAAACTTTTCTTAAAATTATGGTGAACTAGTAGCAGAAACCATGTAGATATAGGTATGGAACTCTTCACAATGTGTAGTAAGCATTCAAACGGCAAGTATAAGAACATGTATGTCTTAGTCACCTAAAATGTGCCAAGCACTCATTTCCCTAGGCACACTTTCTTTTTTACACACAACAATAATAATGATTATGATGATCGAGTGAGCCTTCCTACTTCTTGGTGACTCCAAGACATTGGAGTAAAATGATGATCCGTGGTCCTCTCTGTCCAGAATGTCCCTCGCCACGGTCTACACGACTGGTCCTTCTCATCTTTCACTTGGCACCTTTTGCCACTCTCAGATCTTTTCCGACTACCAAAATTCCCACTCCCACTCTCATCCTCATCCTCACTACAAACGCCCCCAATATTCTCTCAACTAACATTGTCCATTTCCTATCGATGAAGCCTTTATAGTGGCTTATAACGGATTGCTGTTGACTTACTTTTCTGCTCCGACCACAACAACCTACACCCTCCACTTGTACACTCAGTAGCTAACTCCTTGGTACGTACTCAGAATACAAGGACCAAGTAATTAAGGTCAAAACATTTACACTAATCTCACTGAGAAGATCTCAAAAGTACCAAATCACTATACCGTTGACCCTTGAACAAAGCAAGGGTTACGGGCTCTGATGGCCATGCACTCGAAAATCCACAAATATCTTTTGAAACCTCAAAACCAATTCAAAAAAACAAAAATTCCTACTGAATTTCCTACTTTAAAAGCAATTACACTTAGAAATCAAAAAGTATATATGTATTGAAATCCAGAACATTAAAGCAGAAGCGCTTGTATACGCTCTCTAGGTCTAATCTACCTTTTCGGCCTCATTTGGCCATTGACTCTGTACACTGAGCATGGGAGGTCAGGGTTAGGATAACGGAATGCTGAGCTTACCAACAATATACACAGTCGATTAATGCATGTTTTCCCCGTTATATGTATTACATACTGTATTCTTACACTATAAACTGAAGAAAAGGTTACTAAGAAAATCGTAAGGAAGGGGTGCTGGGTGGCCCTGTCGGTTCAGGGTCAGGCTCTTGACTTTGGCTCAGGTCATGATCTAGATTTCCTGAGTTCAACGCTGGCAGTCTGGAGCCCGAGGAAGATTCTCTCTCTGCCCCCGCTTCCCTACTCACGTGCTCTGTCCTCTCTCTCTCTCCCAAAATAAATAATTAAAAAAAAAAAAAAAGAACAAGACGAAAAAGACAATCATAAGGAAGAGAAAATACAGGATGGTACTGTATTTATTGAAAAAAAAGTCTGTATGTATGTGGACTCCCACAGTCCAAACCCATCTTGTTCAAGGGTCCAATGTATACCTATATGATGTCTCCACTAAGAGTTTACTGGAACTTTTTATAGCCCCACATTAGAAAATCAAAAACCCATTCTAACTTTGCCATTCTTTTCTGGACACTAGGGCCATTTTGTTGGCCTTCGAACATCTTCCCATTGAAAACAAGCATTCTTGGGGGGCCTGGGTGACTTAGTCGATTAGGCACCCAACTTTGAAATTGCGAAAAGGAAAGTAAAAGGTGGAGGGAGGAGTTAAGATGGCAGGGGAGGGGATCAGCATTTCCCTTGTCCCTCAAACACAGCAGTTTTGAGGTCACAACACTTGGAATGCCAGGAATACAGGCTGCAGAGGGACAGAAAAATCTCCACAGGTGCAGAGTGACAGCTTGGCGGGACAGAAGGGTGTGTATGCGAATTGGGAGAAATAAAATGGGCAGCACAGGCATGGAGTGGGGGAAGCCCTTTGGTGGAGAAACGAAAGGAAAGTAGAGAGAGAGGCTGTGGGAAGGGCCTTTGGATATGAGAAAGCCTGTCCGGACCACAGACCAAGGAGAGGTCCAGAGAGCCAGTTTCTACTTTGCAAAACCGCCTTAGAGGCTAAGAAACAGAATTTTCAAGGTGGCCAGACTTTCTCTAGACCAGAGCTACCACCTCCCATGCCTGGTGGGGAGGGAGCCGCCCCTAGGCTTGGTAGCAATCTCAGGGCTACACTGGGAGAGAACACCTTGAGTATGGTGGAAAGGGGAGGTATTGCCCTGCCCAAGGGAAAAAGACCGTGCAGGCACGAGCCAGAGGCCCTCTGTCCACTGGGCAGAGTGGCGCAACTCCACTACCAGGTCCGAGCAAAGCGGGATCCTACAGGGTTTTGAATCCCAGCTCAGTGCTCAGGTGGCACAGGGGACTGTGCAGCAAGGCAAGCCGGTTCCCCAGGCTATTCCGTGAGGATAGCCTAAACAGTGAGTTTTGAGACACCTCGTGTGGGCAGGAGAGATTGGGGCGTCGCCATTTCTCTCCCCACGACCAACATCGTGGGGCTTCAGGGAATGGACAGTGAGCCTCCGTGGAGGCAGGCCCTTTACACCAAACCCTGACTCTCTGTGCCTCGTAACTGCTTCTCTATAGGAGTGAGACTGACACTGATGGCACCAGACAGCCCCTCGTCTAGACCAGCACAGCCACCCGTCCCAGGCACCAATAGACAACTCTCCTCCGGTTTTCTATCTTAGTTTGTTTGTTTGTTTCTTTGTTTCTTTGTTTCTTTGTTTGTTTTCATTTGAGTTATTATTCTTTTGTCTTTCCTTTTCTTTTTTAATGTTTATTTCTTTATTTGGAGAGAGAGAGAGTGAGTGATCAAGCAGAAGACATACAGAGAGAGGGAGAGAGAGAATCCGAGCAGGATCCATGCTCTCACTGCAGGACCTGATGGGGGTTTCGAACCCACCAACAGCGACAACATGACGTGAGCCAAATTCAAGAGTCGGACGCTTCACCTACTCAGACACCCAGGCGCCCATCTTTTCTTTCCTTTGCTTTCCCTTTCTTCTCTTTTCCCTTGTTGCTCTTTCTACTCTCCTCTTTCCTCGCTCCCTTTGGAAACAGCCTAGAAGTGTCGAGTTGACGTCGGTCAAAGCTAATTATATATCTACATTTATCTATACATCTTAATATATACGTATATATCTATACATAGATTAGATAGATAGATAGATAGATAGATAGATAGATTTTTTTCCTTTGTACCTCTGTTCTGGTTCTTTGTGTGTTGGATTGCGCATTTTCTCTATACTTTTATAGATCTCCTTCTTCATTTTCCTCCCTCTCTTTCTGGATTAAACCCTAGAGCTCCTTTGAGTCACTGGCTGGCCTTTTTTTCCACTCCTGTCATTTCTCTTTTTGTTTGGGCTAAGGATACTTCACCACCTTCTTCTCCTTTTTCCCAGGATTACGTCCACAAACAAATCAAAGCACACCTGGTGGAAGGCCCAAACCGCCACTCCAAGTAGCGGGAACAGTAGCCAAAGACACACCGAAAGAGTGCACACAACACACTCCAAAAACATTTGTTCAACTGCCAGGCCCTGGACCGTGCAGGAGCTCTTTTTAATATAGTAGTACTCGCAGGTGTGGGACACAGAACAAGCTATTAACACACATAAAGGGCAGGAATCGAGCCAAAACGACGAAATCGAAGAATTCTCCTCGAAAACATTCCGGGAAGAAAGGACAGCCAGAGAAGGGCTCAAAAGACAGAGAAACAATATATGTGAGCACATTTTTGGAATGACACTCATAAGACGCATAGTTGCACTTGAAACCACGCACAGAAGACAGCAGACAATCTAGTGCTTCAGAGATCAAAGGACCTAAGGAATCGTCACGATGAACGCTGAAAATGAAATGGTGTAAAGGAGATACAAAGTAACCTAGATGCAGTGACAGCAAGGACGGGAGAAGCAGCAGACAGAATCGGTGAACAGAAGATCCAATGGTGGACAACGATGAAGCAGAGAAAGGAAAGGAACGAAATGACTAGATCACGAGGCAGGTACTAGAGACCGACGTGATTCGGTGAGATAAATATTAGCCACATCCTACGAGTCCCAGAAGAAGAAGAGTGAGAGAGAGGGGCAGAAGGTTTTTTTGAACAACTTATAGCTGAGAGCTTCCCTCATCTGGGGAAGGAAACGGGCATGCAAGTCCTGGCGGCACAGAGAATTCCTTTCCAAATCAACAAACCCAGGTCAACACCACGACATGCCATAGCGAAACTGGAAAAGTACAAGATAAGGAGAGGATTCTGAAAGCAGCTAGGGACAAACGGGTCTTATTCGACAAGGCAAGACACATAAGGGTAGCAAGAGACCTGTCCAAAGAACCTTGGCAGGGCACAAGGGAGGGGTAGGAAATGGTCAATGTGCTGAATGGGAACATCTGCGGTGAAGAATCCCTTCCCCAGCAAGGCTGTCATTTAGAATAGAAAGAGAGAGAAATGCTTTCCCAGACACACAAACCCTAATGGAGTTCATGACCACTAAACCAGCCCCACAGGAGATCCTAAAGGGCGACTCTGTGAGTGGAAAGCAGCAGAGACTACAAAGGAACAGAGGCCTCACCAACAGCATGTAACCTTCAGATAACACAATGACACTAAATCCATATGTTTAATCACTCTGAATGTGAATGGACTCAATGCCCCAATCAAAAGACACAGGGAATCAGAATGGGTAAAACACAAAACAAAACCAAAGAACAAGATCCATCTATATGTTGTCAACAAGACACTGATTTTAGACCCCAGGACACCTCCAGATTCAAAGTGAAGGTATGGCGAACCATCTATCATGCTACTAGAAGTCAAAAGAAAGCTGGAGTTGACACACTTCCACCAGAAAGACTAGATTTTAAACCGGAGACTGTAGTAACAGATTCAGAAGGGCACTGGGTCATAATTAAGGTCATAATTAAGGCATGGGTCCTCTAGCCATCAAGAGGAGCTAAGACTTGCAAATGTTTATGGCCCCAAAGTGAAACGCCCACACATATGAATCGATTAATCACAAACATGATTAAATGTATACATACAAATACCATGATTGTAGACGACTTTAAGACTCCACTCATGGCAATAGGCGTATCGTCAAGGCAGAAAATCAGTACGGAAACACAGATCCAATGTGTCATTGGACCAGATGTATTCAGATATACATAGATATATATTGGCCTCATATATATGCATTTATATACATGGATATCAACACCGATATATTAAGATCTTTTCATCCAACGGCAGTAGAACGCACATTCTTCTTAAGTGCACATAGAACATTCTCCAATGACTCCAAGTGACATCCTGGGTCTCAAAACAGCCCTCCACAAATATAAAAGGCCTGAGATCATACCTTGCATATTGTCAGATCACAACAACGAGCACTTGCTCATTCTTTCTCTCTCTCCCTCCCTTTCCAAGAGAAATACAAACATTTCAAAAACATTTAGCTCAGCCCCTTCCAAGAAAGAGAAAAACAAGCATAATAAACCTTGTGGGGCAATGAGTCCTGGATGGAAACCACACACACACAGTAGAATTCCATAACCAATATGTTGACAATGGAGTTGACAGAAAGTGATGTACTAAAAGAACAGACACTAAAGAAATAGCTTCTGCAAGGACAAATTAGGGTAAGGGTAAACCATTAAAAAAGAGCCTGGTGCGGGGAACACGTATGTGGCACAGTCAGTTCAGCATCCACCTTCAGCTCATGAGTCATGATCTCACGGGTTGTGGGTTTCAGCCCCACGTTGAGCTCTGTGTTGACAGCTCGGAGCCCGCAGCCTGCTTTGGTTCTGTGTCTCCCTCTGTCTCTGCCCCTACCCCGCTTGCACTCTGTGTCTCTCTCTGTCTCAAAAATACATAAACTTTAAAAAAAATTTAAAAATACCATAAAAAGCATGGGGGGAGAAGAGGGAAAAAGAAAAAAAAAACAAAAAACACATGACTAATCAATCAAGAATGAGCCTAAGACAAAAAAGAAAAGGAACAATGTGAGCAAAAGAAGGTAAATGGAAACAACACACATTTTTCAACAGGTACATAAGTAGGATTGGGAATATACTATGAACAATAGTCTCTTTTAAACCTTTTAAAGATATATGTCTCTCTCTATGAGTGTGTATATATATATATGTGTGTGTGTGTATGTGTACATATATATGTATACATGTGTGTGTGTATACATATATAAGTGTAAATATATATGTGTATATAACTGTATATTATATATATATATCTCTATCTCTATCTATACCTATCTCTCTATCTATATCTATATCCATCTATCTATCTATCTATCTATCTATCTATCTATCTAATATTTATGTAAAAGAGAGGCTTTGATTCACAGTATATCCCTAATAATACTGACTCTTATCACTCTACAGTTATCTGGTTATAAATGCTGTAATAAAGAATTTAAGTTTTTTCACTATAAATAAACTGTTCAATTCCTGGCATCTATCGCTTCCGAAAAGCTAGAAATTATTACTAGACTAACAAAAGAACAGACAAAGAGAGGTTTCTAATACGTCAACATTCACTATGGAGAAAGAATTGGGAATGAGAATTCTAGGAAGAAATGGGAACCTTCAAAGGATGTGTGTAATGGGACACAGATGGGGTTACACAAACAAAGGCTGAGGACTTTTTCTCTGCAAATTTCAGCTCACAATAGGAGGATACTAAAAATATACTGTAACCTTCTTTCTTATGTAACTCCTGATTTCCTCAATAGAATTCATTTGCGTTTATACATGTTAAACACTAAAACGGAATATAAACTGAAGCCTGACTTTTTAAATTCACATATTTAATTGTGATATATCATGCGTATTTTGTTCCTTTTCAAACTCCATTCTACGGAATTCCATTTCCCTACTCATTTATTCCCATTCAAAAACCATGACATTGCTTCTTCCAAGCAAGACGTTATTCTAGGAGCTCCAGGCGTCTGACAAGTGTGTTTCCTAACCTCCAGGAGCTTATCATGACTGAGGGGCTTTGAAATGAATACTGAAATAAATATCAGATGTCTGAAACTTTAAATTTTAGAATCTGACACAAGGACTGGGAGGAGATAGTGTTCAAAGCTAGAATACGAAAGATTTCTGAAATCAGAAATTTGACAACTTGGCTATGAAGAGCCTCTGCTCATAGAGCTACTCTTCTCAGCAAAATACGTATTCTTCAGGGAGATGCACAATTTTAACTTACTCTTCATGCAGTTATTTGAAAACTACAGGAGGACACCTTTGTAAGGTAAATGTTGAGAAATAATGTAAGCATCTAAATTTCTACATTTTCTAATATTATTTTAGTCTAAATGTAGAACAAAGGATAGAGCCAAAGGAAAATCCTGTATGTCACCAAAATAAAACTTGCCCGGGGCCGGGGTGGGGGTGGGGGCAACCTACAATAGATACTTGGACCCTATCAGGTTTCATTTAGGCATGAGTAGTATCAGTCATGTTACTATCACAGTAAGAATCCTTATCCTTAAGCAAATGTCATATTGCCTCCATGATGGGAAAGCTTTTCCCAATATCATATGACGGTCATTATATATTTTCCAGCCCATTCTTTGATCAGCCTCCACCTGTAGGATTTACCAAAGTACAACAAAACAAAACAAAACAAAACATTCAATGCGTCATGTATCTGTAAAGTGGTTTGTTCTTGCTAACTTTCCATGACACACATGAAATGATGATACACAGGCTCCTCTTAAATTTTCAGAGTAAATAAGGGAGAAAACTCAATTCAGAGCAGGAAAGTGAGTTTCACAGGAGGGTACTTTACCTTGGTACCAAAATCTAAGACTTGGCTAGATGATGTAGGCCATGAATCATCAGGACCAGGTTTGTCGGAAAGCCTTGAGAGCAAAAAAAATACAAGAAAAACATGTTCATTCATTTACAAACAAAATTTTAAAAAGTTCAGGGAAAGGTCGCCTATCTGTTTATTCCACGAAGTTTCTTGGTATCATTAACATTGGCCTCTGGTTTTTTCATTAAGTTTTATTTTAATGCCAGTAATAGCAACATCCAGAGTTATATTAGTTTAAGTTGTACAATATAGTGATTCACCAACTCCATACTCACCCCGTGCTCATCATGACAAGGGCACTCCTTCATCCCCATCATCTCTTTCACCCCTCCCACCACTCACCTCCACTCCGCAACCAGCCGTTTCTTCTCTGCAGTTAAGAGCCTATTTCTTGGTTTGTCTCCCCTTTTGTTTCCTCCCTTTGCTCGTTTGTTGTTTCTTAAGTGCTACGTGAGTAAAATCATATGGCATGTGTCTTTCCCTGACTTTGCTTACCATACTACACTCAGGCTCCATCCAGGTGATTGCAAATGCCAAGATTTCATTGTTTTATGATTAAAATTACAGTATGTGTGTGTGTCTTTGTGTGTGTGTGTGTGTGTGTGTGTGTATACATACACACACACATACATTCATATAGGGCTTCTTCTTGGTTCACTCAGCTGTCAAAGGACGCTTGCGCTGGCTGTTGGAAATAATGCTGCAATAAACACGGGAGTGTGTGTGTCCCGTGGAATTCGTGTTTTTGTATTCTCTTGGGTAGTATCCAGTAGTGCAATTACTGGATCATAGGAGAGTTCTGGTTTTAACTTTCTGAGGAACCTCCATACTGTTTTCCACAGGGGCCACCCCCATTTGCATTTCCACCAACGGTGCAAGAGGTTTCCTTTGTCTCCACATCCTCGCAAACACTTGCTTCTTGTGTCTTGGAGTGTAGCCATTCTGACAGGTGTGACGTGGTATCTCGTTGTAGTTTAGGGGAGCATCTTTTCATGTGTCTGTTGACCATCTGTATGTTGTCTTTGGAAAAGTGTCTGGTTATGTCTACTGCTCATGTGTAAACTGGGCTTTTTTGGACGGGGGTGATGTTGACATGTATCCATTTTTTAGACATTGTGGATACTAACCCTTTACTGGATTTGCAAAACATTTCCAAATTTGTTCTCCCATTCCAGAGGTTGCCTTTCAGTTTTGACGGTTTCCTTCACTGTGCAAAAGCTTCGTAGGTTGATATAGTCCCCAAACTTTATTCTTGCTTTATTTCCCTTGGCTCAAGAGACATAACTAGTAAAATGTGCCTACAGCCAAAGTCAGAGAAATGACGGCCTGTGCTCTCTTCAAGGATTTTCTTTTTTTTTTTTTTTTTATGGTTTCAAATCTCACACTTAGGTGTTTAATTCATTTCGAGTTTATTTGTGTGTATGGTACAGAAATTGGTCCAGGTTCATTCTTTGGCATGTGGCTTGTCCAGTTTTCCCAACACCATTTGGTGAAGAGAATGCCTTTTCCCCACTGGATAGTCTTTCCTGTTTGTAGAAGACGAACTGACCATACAGTGGTGGATTTATGTCTGGGTTTGCGGTTCTATTCCACTGAGCTCTAAGGCTATTTTGTACGCCAGTACCCACCATACTGTTTGGATTACTACAGCTTTGGAATAGAACTTGAAAGCTGAGATTGCGATACCTCCAGGGTTCCTCGTTTTCAACATTGCTTTGGCCATTCAAGGTCTTTTGTGGTTGTATACAACGTTTAGGCTTGTTTGTCTAGCTCTGTGACAAATGCTGTTGGTATGGTGACAGGGATTGCATGACATCTGTAGATGGCTTTGGGTAGTGTAGACACTTTAAAAATATGTATTCTTCCCATCTGTGAGCATCGGATGTCTTTCTCTTTCTTTCCGTCACCTTCAATTTCTTTCATCAGTGTTTTACGGTTTCCAGAGTACAGGTCTTTCACAATTTGGACCCTGTTTTAAAAAAAAGCTTTCTGTTCTCTATTTGGCCTGGACCTCTCCTAACCTGTGAAATCTCCAGGAAAGACCCAGTCTGAGTTTCCATAACCAAATGTGACAGGCAGACAATGCTCTGAAATGGTTGAAAATGAAATGTGTAAACGTTACCACAATGACTTCTCCCCTCACATCTGTCAGAATGGCTCAGTTTCAACACACAGGAAACAACAAGGGTTGCTCAGGGTGTGGAGGAAAAAGAACCCTTGTGCACCGGTCATGGGATATAAATTGGTATCGCCACAGTGAAAGCCACTATGGAGGGGCCTCAATGAATTAAAAACACAAATACCATAGGATCCAGTGATTCCACTACTGGGTATTTATTTACCCAAGGCAAATGGAAATACTAATTTGAAAAGATATATGCACCCCTATCTTTACTATGGCATTATTTACAATAGACAAGATACGGAAGCAACCCAAGTGTCCACCAATACATGAAGAGACCACACACACACAAGCACATACACACACACACACGCACACACACAAACACACACACACACTGAAATATTACACAGCTATAAATGAGAATGAGATCCTGCCATCTGCAACATCATGGATGTACCTAGATGGTATGAGGGTAAGTGAAATAAGTCAGACAGAGAAAGACAAATCCTATATGATTTCACTTCTGTGTAGAATGTAAAAAGGGGAATAAATGAACAAACAGAGCAAAAGCAGAAACAGACCCATAAATGCAGAGCTTTGACTCCTGCCAGAAGGGTGGGGAGGTGGGGGGATGGCAAAATGGGTGAAGGGGAGAGGGGAGTTCAGGGCTCCAGTTATAGAATGAATAAATCACAAGGCTCAAAGGTACAGCATAGGGAATCTAGTCAGTGGTATCGTAATGGCATCATACATTAACAGACGGGAGCTACGCTTATGGCGATCACAGGGAAACATCCAGAGTCGTTGCATCACATATTACATTGTGTGTCAGGTAGACCTCCGTTTAAGTAAACGTATCAAAGTTTAGGTTTCTATGTTATGAGTGGTAGTACTAACTAGAGATTGAAAGATTCAAAGTTCCCAAGGCCAACTTTGTTCCCACACTGGTCTTGCCTTATTTAGGTCCATAATAACTAGCAAGACATTCCAAGCCTTCAGGGGCATTCAGCTACCCAAGGACGGAGACTGTGATCAAAATGGTCCTGGGAGTTGTGCCTCTGTTTCTCTATACGCTGCCTGACTATTTTCTTCCCTATGAGCTCCCACTCCTACATCACTCTTCGGCACGGTTCTGTGGCATCCCCCAACCTTTCAATCTTTAGCCAATGAAGCCATACACTCCTACAACAAGGATGGGCTCAAATGACCGAGGGTAGGAGCCATGGCCTGCTCCTGGAGAACAAGCGAACTGGGAGTCTCAGTCATCCACACAGTCCCCTCAACATAGGCATGTTATCACCGATCCAGATGAAGCTCCCTTACTGATTTGACAAGTCAGTCCTACCCCTGCCCAGCCCTACAAGTACATGGGAAGGGCATCACAGATTTAGGAAAAGAGCTGGAGTGAGGAGACAGCTTGCCTTGGGCCATACATCCCTGATGTTCGGAAACTCCACCCCCCACCCCCAATTCCTTGAGAGGATCTAAGCTATCCTCCCTCAGTTGGGGTGGAAGTAGGGGATATCATATTTCTATTTGCTGTAAACAGACTCTTCCCAGCAGCTCAAATGATTTTTAATCTCTCTCATCAGAAAATCTGAGGTATGCTCGCACCTTCAATGAAACCAACACACACAAAAGCAGAAACCTGGTCACGACCCTCTTGAACACTCTATTTGAATATGCCTTACTAAACAACTCCCCTGATCCTGGGTCCTTCATTCCTGTCATTCACCTTTATCTCCCTTGGCATAAACCCCCATATTCTGACATCTTTTCTCAAACTCGTATTCCTAACCAACTCAGTGTTGTTCTCCTTGACACCTGGTCTCCTCTGATAATTCGATTCTTACCCTCCTTCATTGTATTCATTAGACCCACTCCCCAGCTTTCTATTATTAGAACAGATGCCTGCAAGACGAAGACAAAAAAGAAGGAAGGAAGGAAGGAAAGAAAGAAAACCAGAATTTAAATCGCATTTCTGTCACTTATCATATCCAAATAGGTCACTTCAATCTCCTTTGAGTTTCAAATTCTCCAGGGAAACACCAATGGGGCAAGGAGGTGAAACATAGGTTGACGTACCAGAGTGTGTTTTGAGGAATCAATGTCTGAGGTTCCCTAAATCCCGAGACCCTAAGTGCTTTTGATTTGGCCTCTGGAAAAATGGAGAGTCCTTAGCTGGCAGAAGTGGGGAAATTATTGGGAAAAAAAAAAAAGAAATACCAAGGAATCCAGAGAAGAAAGTCAAAAGGAAAAACACAGTACAAAAGGTCATGGGGGAAAAAAAAAAAAAAAAAACTCCAAAAAACCCAAAAAGCTTCCTAAACCACACAAGGGTACTAGCCCAAAGCGAAACCAGCCTGAGAACTTAGGCAACAGAGAATCATATAGCAATATCCTCAAAATAGAGAGTGAGTTTAATTAATGTAACATAGTCTGCAACTAGATATCCTTCCCTTACAGAAAACTCATTTGTCTCAAGAAGAGGGGATATCACTACATCTAAGGACTTGCCTGATGACATCTTGCTTATTATGTAAAAGCCTTGACACCATGGCCATAGCTGACATCCACCCTAAAATCTCAGATGGTAAAAACAAGGGACTAGTTACCACTGCACTAATGACTTTTGTTAGCACCAGTGGTCAAATATATGAGGCCAAATGCTTGGACTAACCTGGGTTCTTAAGCAAACCCTAAATTGGTGTTCCCACATCATTATCTTTGACATTCTGAGTTGATCTGCCCTAGGATCTGTATCTTCATCTCAGTGCTGCTGAGGAACCAGAGAATGGATGCGGAAGCTTCAAGGGCTGACGGGCAAAGCCCCTCAGCTACCCGTTAACTATGGAATCATGGTCGAGTCATCAACCTCCCTGAACCACAGTTGCCAAAGTAATAAAAAGTAGGCTACAATAACACAGCTACTTTGCAAAGCTGTACAATGACTATATAACTGAACAGATGGTACCCATAGGATATAGTGTCTGGTCCAGTGTAGAACACGCAACAACTGGTTTTGTTCTCTGCGTTCCCTTAGGAGACACGTGATTTTCAGTTCATTCATTCCCCTTCCTTTCCTTTCATTATCCGTTTCATTTCATTTCATTCCTTTATACTTTGAGAGTGAGTGCACACAGAAATCGGGAAAGATATCCCAAGGAGGCTGTCTGCGCAAAACTCGACGTGGGGCTTGAACTCACAAACCTGAGTTGAAGTCAAGAGTCATACCCTTGACCGACTGAGCCACCCGGGTGCCCCAGCAAATGTCATTTTTACAATTCCATAGCAACCCTACCTGGATATAGAATCTTCCTCAGCCTTCTTATCTGCTCCTAAAGAAGAAAGCAAAATACATGTTAAATCAACAATCGAAAAATAGAGGAAATTACAAGTGTACGGCTTATGATTTGTGAACAGTATTGCTTTGGGACCACACCTGGAAACCAGACTACACTGAATGGTAATTATCCCATTCGTAGGCTTAAAGCACTAAGAAATCTTACTTTCTCCTCTATATTGACCAAAAGCAAGAATGGGTTTTATCAGAATTTGACACCTACAGGGGAACTGATGTTTACAATGGCCATCACTGACCGACTCTATGGCACTGGAGGAAACTGGTATCGTTAGGAGAATGATTATCATGAGCGGACAATGTCAGACTGAAACTAGCATGATTTTTCTGGACTTCCACTCCTAGAGGAGTTGAAAGAGAGTATCTTTATTTTGCGGTAACACGGCAGAACGTCCCCAGCTCTTCAGCAGACACTCCTCAGTTTTAGGAGGAAACGCCCCCTCACAAAGTGTGCTCTATAGACATTGGACTTTGCAGCATGGCCAAACCATAGCAAACAGACTCTCCCTGGCCTTATTTCCATTGGCAAGGTAAGAAGGAAGGATTTGGCATTCCAGTTTGATATCGTTCTAACCTCTTGAGGCTGTCTCCTTCCATTGCTAGAGAGTCTATCTAGACCCACCGCACATCACAGAGGAGGACGATCCCAATGTGAGTGCTCTGTAGTGGTTCATGATGTCATTTTTCTCAACCCTCCCCATTAGGTGACACACATCTAGAGAAATCGTACTTTTTCATGGAAGGCAGAGGTCATCAGATCCTCTACTGATGAGCAACTAAACGAAACAAAGGGCAAAGAATAGCTTGAATGCCTACATTCAGTTACCAGGATATTTTCACTTTCTAAACATTCAAAGACATCCACTCTATGATTCGAACTATATGACACCTGGAAAGAGCAAGGCTATGGAGCTAAGGGTTGGGGTGAACGTAGGGATAAACGGGCACAGCACAGAGGACTTTTAAGGCAGTGGAACCCTTTCACACGATACCACAAAGGTGGATTCACATCATTACACATTTGTTAAAACTCATAGAATGTATAACACCAAGGCTGAACACTAATGCACATTAGAGACTTGGCCTCCAAATGAAGAGTTCGTGTCCGTAGAGAAGGCACCACTGTTGTCAGCGTGCCTGGGTGGCTCAGTTGGTTCAGCGTCCATGTCTGGATCTGAGCTCAGGTCATGATCTCACAGTTCATGGGATCAAGTCCTGCATCAGGTTCTGTGCTGACAGCACAGGATTCTTTCCCCCCTCTCCCTCTGCCCCTTGGCGGCTCACACGCATGCGTGCTCTCTCGCTCAAAACTGAACCAAGGAACTGAAAAAAAAAAAATCCTACTAAAAATGGACCACTGTCTTGCAAGATGTTAACAACAGGGGAGGCTAGGCGTGTACGGGAGCGTGGTATGGTATATGGAGACTCTCTGTACTTCCTAATATATTTTGCTCTGAACTTAAAGCTGATGTCAAAAATCAGGCTTATTAAATGTATGAAACAACAAAAACAACAAAATATGGTATCCATTGAAGCTACTCTTAGCCTATACTAACTCATGATACAGTCACCTTGAACATTAACACAGAGACCAAAGTAACACAACAGGGGTACTGTCTCCCATTTGGAAGTATGTGAAAATGCATAAACAAAACACAAAAATACAACAGTTATTTGTATACTTAGGCAAGAAAACAATTGAGGAATATGATCCGAAATCTTATACCTATAAACAGGGGTTCAGCACCATAGGAATCAAACCTGGGTTTTCCATATAATTAAGAGATTTTCATTCTAATTTTAAATCAAATATCATTATGTTGATCATACCTAAGAATCATAATGAAAGCTTAATCACATTAAAAAAAACGATTATAATGACCTAATATTGCCCTAGTAATTTTTACACAAATACCTACTTCATATGGATGATGAAAGTGAAACCAGTACCATGGTAACCGTCATGTTACTTGCTAGTAAAACGAAATTTGAAGACACCACCAAAAATGACGTCAGGGCTATAATTCCTATGCAGAACAGATTTCATCCAGCAGGCCGAAGATGGCTACCCTCAGAACATCCTACTTGAATGACTGGCCCTTGGTTGTTCCCTGGGATCTTGGATTTAAGGAGGGTTCCCACCATTCCCTAGCTGGTTAAGTGTGGTTCACTGTGCCTAAGTGCTGCTACACTCAATGGGCTTAAGGCCGTACACTTGATTTCCTTTCTGGAAACCTGGAATTTTGGGACATGCTAAGGAGAAGATGCCTATGTGATTAGCATTTGATGAAAACCTCGGGCACTGAGTATCCATAAGCCTCGTACTGGCCCACAACATTTCACTTGTGCTGTCCTAATTTCATGCTGGAGGAATTTAGCACATCCTGCCAACTCCATAGAGAAAGGATTCCTGGAAGCCTGCGCTTGGTTTCCTCTGGCCTTCACCCCGTGCACCATTGCTCGGTGCTGATTGGCCTTTCTAGCCTGTCCCCATACCAATCCACACGCATGACTACAACTATATGCTGAGTCCTGTGAGCTCTTCTAGTGAATAATCAAATCTGGGTGTCACTGGGATGCCTCTAACACAACTGCTTTATGTGAAATTTTATTATTTGGGTTGATGTCTTACACGTGGTTACAGTCAGAAGGTTATGTCACAGAATACCTTTCCTGGAATCTCTTTTCTTGGTATTTGACTTGAAAATTCCTACATCCCTACATATCCATTTGAAGAAAGGTTTAAAAGGAATACATGAAATCATGATGTCAGAAAGTGTGAAACAAGCAACAATCTTATGTTACTCCGAAAAGAGAGAGAGAGAGAGAGAGAGAGAGAGAGAGAGCGCGCGCAAATCCTGGTGATTGCCCCTATGTTCTACCATATAAAAGTTCTCTGAAATATGAAAAATCAGTTAATTTTCTCCAACTACCTAGGACTTAGTTCATTTTTCTGGCAGATAGGAATCAAAGAAGTAACAGGGATCATTCCACAACAATCAGAACTGTCAGACAGAATACGAAAACCTACTACTGATTATAGTGTGCTTTTGTTTCTTTTCCTTATTTTCCTAGAACATTAAAAATATAGTTCACCTCCTAAAGGCAGTTATTGCCAAAATAATCAAAAGTCACAAATACGGCATCCAAAATGTCAGATGCGTTATCTTGATGTCTCCTTATGTGACCCTCCTTCCAATTCTCTTATTTTGCCCTAAAGGATACTACCGTATGAAGTACCCCCATTTTATATGGCATTAACGTATATACATTTATCGCTGACTACAAACGCTTATGTTCACCCATGGTAGTTAGCACATAACTCTGCATCATCAGCTAGGTCAGTCCTTAATGTCTTGCCAACAGTGAGGATAACAGTAAGAGTGGGAACATTTGGGGATACTACTCTGACAAATTCTGGTACGAGAAGCTCACCTGATAGTGTGGCTGCATTTCCAATAGTCTGCTCTTCCCTTTAAAGAACTAGTGTATTTTACCACCTTCCAGTAGAAACACCATACACACCGGCTTACTTTCCTTCATTTATTCCCTGTAGTCTCCGCCATTCACATGATTCCCTCTTTGGCTCTTCTCTTCTTTCCTGAGGTTCCTTGGGCCTTCCAGGGTCTTGAAAGGGAACTAGTCATTTAGCTCCTTTCGTGGCACTCTCAATTTAATCTGTTGCTGACACCACATACGATATGCAACTTACCTCCTTTTCACATCTCTTTCTCTTTCCTATGCACTTAACAGGCCGTTTTCTTTAGATATTAGAATATATCAGTATTCCTGTTTTATATCAACATTCTGTCAAATGACCTTTGAATAAAATACAGTTCTTACCTTCTGCTTGTCCATTTAATAGACTTTGTCTTTTCTGATCCACAGCTCCAGAGACACGAGGAACATATTTGTTGGGCTTCTCAGACATACTCTGTTAAAAGTAGCATCAGTAATGAGTTGCGTGAAGACTTCCTAAGCCTTTTCCAAGAAAATTTCTGAATTTATGATTTTAATAACAATCAGACTTACAAATCAGTAAAACGTATTGACCACCAAAACATTTAAATACAACACTTCATATATGCTCTCTTGATTCAGCGTCCCTTTGAATCTTCATTTGGCTATTGACTCTCTAAACTGATCATGGAAGGCCAGAATAAATACTTTCAAAGGCAGAAGCCTGGCTTGTATGCAGATTTCAAAAAGGAACTAGCAAAACACCTTCCTTTGCATTCCTGACCAAAATGAAAGGACATTTGAAATAAGTTTTGAAACAAAGTCTTTAAAAGTGTACTTGCTAGAAATGAAAACTGCTTCTAATAAAATGGCAGACATTTGTTTCAGTGTCAATTCATACCTCACATGATCAGAAACTTTGGAGTATATCATGTTGAGTATCAACAAAACACTGTTGTAGCTGCTGCTTCGTTTAGGTAAACAAAGGCTTGACCTTTTTCTTGACGAAAGAAGGGTTGGATCGAAGGGCAAAGTAGTAAGAAAAAACTTTTCTTAAAATTATGGTGAACTAGTAGCAGAAACCATGTAGATATAGGTATGGAACTCTTCACAATGTGTAGTAAGCATTCAAACGGCAAGTATAAGAACATGTATGTCTTAGTCACCTAAAATGTGCCAAGCACTCATTTCCCTAGGCACACTTTCTTTTTTACACACAACAATAATAATGATTATGATGATCGAGTGAGCCTTCCTACTTCTTGGTGACTCCAAGACATTGGAGTAAAATGATGATCCGTGGTCCTCTCTGTCCAGAATGTCCCTCGCCACGGTCTACACGACTGGTCCTTCTCATCTTTCACTTGGCACCTTTTGCCACTCTCAGATCTTTTCCGACTACCAAAATTCCCACTCCCACTCTCATCCTCATCCTCACTACAAACGCCCCCAATATTCTCTCAACTAACATTGTCCATTTCCTATCGATGAAGCCTTTATAGTGGCTTATAACGGATTGCTGTTGACTTACTTTTCTGCTCCGACCACAACAACCTACACCCTCCACTTGTACACTCAGTAGCTAACTCCTTGGTACGTACTCAGAATACAAGGACCAAGTAATTAAGGTCAAAACATTTACACTAATCTCACTGAGAAGATCTCAAAAGTACCAAATCACTATACCGTTGACCCTTGAACAAAGCAAGGGTTACGGGCTCTGATGGCCATGCACTCGAAAATCCACAAATATCTTTTGAAACCTCAAAACCAATTCAAAAAAACAAAAATTCCTACTGAATTTCCTACTTTAAAAGCAATTACACTTAGAAATCAAAAAGTATATATGTATTGAAATCCAGAACATTAAAGCAGAAGCGCTTGTATACGCTCTCTAGGTCTCATCTACCTTTTCGGCCTCATTTGGCCATTGACTCTGTACACTGAGCATGGGAGGTCAGGGTTAGGATAACGGAATGCTGAGCTTACCAACAATATACACAGTCGATTAATGCATGTTTTCCCCGTTATATGTATTACATACTGTATTCTTACACTATAAACTGAAGAAAAGGTTACTAAGAAAATCGTAAGGAAGGGGTGCTGGGTGGCCCTGTCGGTTCAGGGTCAGGCTCTTGACTTTGGCTCAGGTCATGATCTAGATTTCCTGAGTTCAACGCTGGCAGTCTGGAGCCCGATGAAGATTCTCTCTCTGCCCCCGCTTCCCTACTCACGTGCTCTGTCCTCTCTCTCTCTCCCAAAATAAATAATTAAAAAAAAAAAAAAAGAACAAGACGAAAAAGACAATCATAAGGAAGAGAAAATACAGGATGGTACTGTATTTATTGAAAAAAAAGTCTGTATGTATGTGGACTCCCACAGTCCAAACCCATCTTGTTCAAGGGTCCAATGTATACCTATATGATGTCTCCACTAAGAGTTTACTGGAACTTTTTATAGCCCCACATTAGAAAATCAAAAACCCATTCTAACTTTGCCATTCTTTTCTGGACACTAGGGCCATTTTGTTGGCCTTCGAACATCTTCCCATTGAAAACAAGCATTCTTGGGGGGCCTGGGTGACTTAGTCGATTAGGCACCCAACTTTGAAATTGCGAAAAGGAAAGTAAAAGGTGGAGGGAGGAGTTAAGATGGCAGGGGAGGGGATCAGCATTTCCCTTGTCCCTCAAACACAGCAGTTTTGAGGTCACAACACTTGGAATGCCAGGAATACAGGCTGCAGAGGGACAGAAAAATCTCCACAGGTGCAGAGTGACAGCTTGGCGGGACAGAAGGGTGTGTATGCGAATTGGGAGAAATAAAATGGGCAGCACAGGCATGGAGTGGGGGAAGCCCTTTGGTGGAGAAACGAAAGGAAAGTAGAGAGAGAGGCTGTGGGAAGGGCCTTTGGATATGAGAAAGCCTGTCCGGACCACAGACCAAGGAGAGGTCCAGAGAGCCAGTTTCTACTTTGCAAAACCGCCTTAGAGGCTAAGAAACAGAATTTTCAAGGTGGCCAGACTTTCTCTAGACCAGAGCTACCACCTCCCATGCCTGGTGGGGAGGGAGCCGCCCCTAGGCTTGGTAGCAATCTCAGGGCTACACTGGGAGAGAACACCTTGAGTATGGTGGAAAGGGGAGGTATTGCCCTGCCCAAGGGAAAAAGACCGTGCAGGCACGAGCCAGAGGCCCTCTGTCCACTGGGCAGAGTGGCGCAACTCCACTACCAGGTCCGAGCAAAGCGGGATCCTACAGGGTTTTGAATCCCAGCTCAGTGCTCAGGTGGCACAGGGGACTGTGCAGCAAGGCAAGCCGGTTCCCCAGGCTATTCCGTGAGGATAGCCTAAACAGTGAGTTTTGAGACACCTCGTGTGGGCAGGAGAGATTGGGGCGTCGCCATTTCTCTCCCCACGACCAACATCGTGGGGCTTCAGGGAATGGACAGTGAGCCTCCGTGGAGGCAGGCCCTTTACACCAAACCCTGACTCTCTGTGCCTCGTAACTGCTTCTCTATAGGAGTGAGACTGACACTGATGGCACCAGACAGCCCCTCGTCTAGACCAGCACAGCCACCCGTCCCAGGCACCAATAGACAACTCTCCTCCGGTTTTCTATCTTAGTTTGTTTGTTTGTTTCTTTGTTTCTTTGTTTCTTTGTTTGTTTTCATTTGAGTTATTATTCTTTTGTCTTTCCTTTTCTTTTTTAATGTTTATTTCTTTATTTGGAGAGAGAGAGAGTGAGTGATCAAGCAGAAGACATACAGAGAGAGGGAGAGAGAGAATCCGAGCAGGATCCATGCTCTCACTGCAGGACCTGATGGGGGTTTCGAACCCACCAACAGCGACAACATGACGTGAGCCAAATTCAAGAGTCGGACGCTTCACCTACTCAGACACCCAGGCGCCCATCTTTTCTTTCCTTTGCTTTCCCTTTCTTCTCTTTTCCCTTGTTGCTCTTTCTACTCTCCTCTTTCCTCGCTCCCTTTGGAAACAGCCTAGAAGTGTCGAGTTGACGTCGGTCAAAGCTAATTATATATCTACATTTATCTATACATCTTAATATATACGTATATATCTATACATAGATTAGATAGATAGATAGATAGATAGATAGATAGATTTTTTTCCTTTGTACCTCTGTTCTGGTTCTTTGTGTGTTGGATTGCGCATTTTCTCTATACTTTTATAGATCTCCTTCTTCATTTTCCTCCCTCTCTTTCTGGATTAAACCCTAGAGCTCCTTTGAGTCACTGGCTGGCCTTTTTTTCCACTCCTGTCATTTCTCTTTTTGTTTGGGCTAAGGATACTTCACCACCTTCTTCTCCTTTTTCCCAGGATTACGTCCACAAACAAATCAAAGCACACCTGGTGGAAGGCCCAAACCGCCACTCCAAGTAGCGGGAACAGTAGCCAAAGACACACCGAAAGAGTGCACACAACACACTCCAAAAACATTTGTTCAACTGCCAGGCCCTGGACCGTGCAGGAGCTCTTTTTAATATAGTAGTACTCGCAGGTGTGGGACACAGAACAAGCTATTAACACACATAAAGGGCAGGAATCGAGCCAAAACGACGAAATCGAAGAATTCTCCTCGAAAACATTCCGGGAAGAAAGGACAGCCAGAGAAGGGCTCAAAAGACAGAGAAACAATATATGTGAGCACATTTTTGGAATGACACTCATAAGACGCATAGTTGCACTTGAAACCACGCACAGAAGACAGCAGACAATCTAGTGCTTCAGAGATCAAGGACCTAAGGAATCGTCACGATGAACGCTGAAAATGAAATGGTGTAAAGGAGATACAAAGTAACCTAGATGCAGTGACAGCAAGGACGGGAGAAGCAGCAGACAGAATCGGTGAACAGAAGATCCAATGGTGGACAACGATGAAGCAGAGAAAGGAAAGGAACGAAATGACTAGATCACGAGGCAGGTACTAGAGACCGACGTGATTCGGTGAGATAAATATTAGCCACATCCTACGAGTCCCAGAAGAAGAAGAGTGAGAGAGAGGGGCAGAAGGTTTTTTTGAACAACTTATAGCTGAGAGCTTCCCTCATCTGGGGAAGGAAACGGGCATGCAAGTCCTGGCGGCACAGAGAATTCCTTTCCAAATCAACAAACCCAGGTCAACACCACGACATGCCATAGCGAAACTGGAAAAGTACAAGATAAGGAGAGGATTCTGAAAGCAGCTAGGGACAAACGGGTCTTATTCGACAAGGCAAGACACATAAGGGTAGCAAGAGACCTGTCCAAAGAACCTTGGCAGGGCACAAGGGAGGGGTAGGAAATGGTCAATGTGCTGAATGGGAACATCTGCGGTGAAGAATCCCTTCCCCAGCAAGGCTGTCATTTAGAATAGAAAGAGAGAGAAATGCTTTCCCAGACACACAAACCCTAATGGAGTTCATGACCACTAAACCAGCCCCACAGGAGATCCTAAAGGGCGACTCTGTGAGTGGAAAGCAGCAGAGACTACAAAGGAACAGAGGCCTCACCAACAGCATGTAACCTTCAGATAACACAATGACACTAAATCCATATGTTTAATCACTCTGAATGTGAATGGACTCAATGCCCCAATCAAAAGACACAGGGAATCAGAATGGGTAAAACACAAAACAAAACCAAAGAACAAGATCCATCTATATGTTGTCAACAAGACACTGATTTTAGACCCCAGGACACCTCCAGATTCAAAGTGAAGGTATGGCGAACCATCTATCATGCTACTAGAAGTCAAAAGAAAGCTGGAGTTGACACACTTCCACCAGAAAGACTAGATTTTAAACCGGAGACTGTAGTAACAGATTCAGAAGGGCACTGGGTCATAATTAAGGTCATAATTAAGGCATGGGTCCTCTAGCCATCAAGAGGAGCTAAGACTTGCAAATGTTTATGGCCCCAAAGTGAAACGCCCACACATATGAATCGATTAATCACAAACATGATTAAATGTATACATACAAATACCATGATTGTAGACGACTTTAAGACTCCACTCATGGCAATAGGCGTATCGTCAAGGCAGAAAATCAGTACGGAAACACAGATCCAATGTGTCATTGGACCAGATGTATTCAGATATACATAGATATATATTGGCCTCATATATATGCATTTATATACATGGATATCAACACCGATATATTAAGATCTTTTCATCCAACGGCAGTAGAACGCACATTCTTCTTAAGTGCACATAGAACATTCTCCAATGACTCCAAGTGACATCCTGGGTCTCAAAACAGCCCTCCACAAATATAAAAGGCCTGAGATCATACCTTGCATATTGTCAGATCACAACAACGAGCACTTGCTCATTCTTTCTCTCTCTCCCTCCCTTTCCAAGAGAAATACAAACATTTCAAAAACATTTAGCTCAGCCCCTTCCAAGAAAGAGAAAAACAAGCATAATAAACCTTGTGGGGCAATGAGTCCTGGATGGAAACCACACACACACAGTAGAATTCCATAACCAATATGTTGACAATGGAGTTGACAGAAAGTGATGTACTAAAAGAACAGACACTAAAGAAATAGCTTCTGCAAGGACAAATTAGGGTAAGGGTAAACCATTAAAAAAGAGCCTGGTGCGGGGAACACGTATGTGGCACAGTCAGTTCAGCATCCACCTTCAGCTCATGAGTCATGATCTCACGGGTTGTGGGTTTCAGCCCCACGTTGAGCTCTGTGTTGACAGCTCGGAGCCCGCAGCCTGCTTTGGTTCTGTGTCTCCCTCTGTCTCTGCCCCTACCCCGCTTGCACTCTGTGTCTCTCTCTGTCTCAAAAATACATAAACTTTAAAAAAAATTTAAAAATACCATAAAAAGCAT
This sequence comes from Puma concolor, assembly GCF_028749965.1. Taxonomy (NCBI): domain Eukaryota; kingdom Metazoa; phylum Chordata; class Mammalia; order Carnivora; family Felidae; genus Puma; species Puma concolor. The sequence continues at coordinate 70,797,886 of NC_141683.1, forward strand.
GGGGGGAGAAGAGGGAAAAAGAAAAAAAAAACAAAAAACACATGACCAATCAATCAAGAATGAGCCTAAGACAAAAAAGAAAAGGAACAATGTGAGCAAAAGAAGGTAAATGGAAACAACACACATTTTTCAACAGGTACATAAGTAGGATTGGGAATATACTATGAACAATAGTCTCTTTTAAACCTTTTAAAGATATATGTCTCTCTCTATGAGTGTGTATATATATATATGTGTGTGTGTGTATGTGTACATATATATGTATACATGTGTGTGTGTATACATATATAAGTGTAAATATATATGTGTATATAACTGTATATTATATATATATATCTCTATCTCTATCTATACCTATCTCTCTATCTATATCTATATCCATCTATCTATCTATCTATCTATCTATCTATCTATCTATCTATCTAATATTTATGTAAAAGAGAGGCTTTGATTCACAGTATATCCCTAATAATACTGACTCTTATCACTCTACAGTTATCTGGTTATAAATGCTGTAATAAAGAATTTAAGTTTTTTCACTATAAATAAACTGTTCAATTCCTGGCATCTATCGCTTCCGAAAAGCTAGAAATTATTACTAGACTAACAAAAGAACAGACAAAGAGAGGTTTCTAATACGTCAACATTCACTATGGAGAAAGAATTGGGAATGAGAATTCTAGGAAGAAATGGGAACCTTCAAAGGATGTGTGTAATGGGACACAGATGGGGTTACACAAACAAAGGCTGAGGACTTTTTCTCTGCAAATTTCAGCTCACAATAGGAGGATACTAAAAATATACTGTAACCTTCTTTCTTATGTAACTCCTGATTTCCTCAATAGAATTCATTTGCGTTTATACATGTTAAACACTAAAACGGAATATAAACTGAAGCCTGACTTTTTAAATTCACATATTTAATTGTGATATATCATGCGTATTTTGTTCCTTTTCAAACTCCATTCTACGGAATTCCATTTCCCTACTCATTTATTCCCATTCAAAAACCATGACATTGCTTCTTCCAAGCAAGACGTTATTCTAGGAGCTCCAGGCGTCTGACAAGTGTGTTTCCTAACCTCCAGGAGCTTATCATGACTGAGGGGCTTTGAAATGAATACTGAAATAAATATCAGATGTCTGAAACTTTAAATTTTAGAATCTGACACAAGGACTGGGAGGAGATAGTGTTCAAAGCTAGAATACGAAAGATTTCTGAAATCAGAAATTTGACAACTTGGCTATGAAGAGCCTCTGCTCATAGAGCTACTCTTCTCAGCAAAATACGTATTCTTCAGGGAGATGCACAATTTTAACTTACTCTTCATGCAGTTATTTGAAAACTACAGGAGGACACCTTTGTAAGGTAAATGTTGAGAAATAATGTAAGCATCTAAATTTCTACATTTTCTAATATTATTTTAGTCTAAATGTAGAACAAAGGATAGAGCCAAAGGAAAATCCTGTATGTCACCAAAATAAAACTTGCCCGGGGCCGGGGTGGGGGTGGGGGCAACCTACAATAGATACTTGGACCCTATCAGGTTTCATTTAGGCATGAGTAGTATCAGTCATGTTACTATCACAGTAAGAATCCTTATCCTTAAGCAAATGTCATATTGCCTCCATGATGGGAAAGCTTTTCCCAATATCATATGACGGTCATTATATATTTTCCAGCCCATTCTTTGATCAGCCTCCACCTGTAGGATTTACCAAAGTACAACAAAACAAAACAAAACAAAACATTCAATGCGTCATGTATCTGTAAAGTGGTTTGTTCTTGCTAACTTTCCATGACACACATGAAATGATGATACACAGGCTCCTCTTAAATTTTCAGAGTAAATAAGGGAGAAAACTCAATTCAGAGCAGGAAAGTGAGTTTCACAGGAGGGTACTTTACCTTGGTACCAAAATCTAAGACTTGGCTAGATGATGTAGGCCATGAATCATCAGGACCAGGTTTGTCGGAAAGCCTTGAGAGCAAAAAAAATACAAGAAAAACATGTTCATTCATTTACAAACAAAATTTTAAAAAGTTCAGGGAAAGGTCGCCTATCTGTTTATTCCACGAAGTTTCTTGGTATCATTAACATTGGCCTCTGGTTTTTTCATTAAGTTTTATTTTAATGCCAGTAATAGCAACATCCAGAGTTATATTAGTTTAAGTTGTACAATATAGTGATTCACCAACTCCATACTCACCCCGTGCTCATCATGACAAGGGCACTCCTTCATCCCCATCATCTCTTTCACCCCTCCCACCACTCACCTCCACTCCGCAACCAGCCGTTTCTTCTCTGCAGTTAAGAGCCTATTTCTTGGTTTGTCTCCCCTTTTGTTTCCTCCCTTTGCTCGTTTGTTGTTTCTTAAGTGCTACGTGAGTAAAATCATATGGCATGTGTCTTTCCCTGACTTTGCTTACCATACTACACTCAGGCTCCATCCAGGTGATTGCAAATGCCAAGATTTCATTGTTTTATGATTAAAATTACAGTATGTGTGTGTGTCTTTGTGTGTGTGTGTGTGTGTGTGTGTGTGTATACATACACACACACATACATTCATATAGGGCTTCTTCTTGGTTCACTCAGCTGTCAAAGGACGCTTGCGCTGGCTGTTGGAAATAATGCTGCAATAAACACGGGAGTGTGTGTGTCCCGTGGAATTCGTGTTTTTGTATTCTCTTGGGTAGTATCCAGTAGTGCAATTACTGGATCATAGGAGAGTTCTGGTTTTAACTTTCTGAGGAACCTCCATACTGTTTTCCACAGGGGCCACCCCCATTTGCATTTCCACCAACGGTGCAAGAGGTTTCCTTTGTCTCCACATCCTCGCAAACACTTGCTTCTTGTGTCTTGGAGTGTAGCCATTCTGACAGGTGTGACGTGGTATCTCGTTGTAGTTTGGGGGAGCATCTTTTCATGTGTCTGTTGACCATCTGTATGTTGTCTTTGGAAAAGTGTCTGGTTATGTCTACTGCTCATGTGTAAACTGGGCTTTTTTGGACGGGGGTGATGTTGACATGTATCCATTTTTTAGACATTGTGGATACTAACCCTTTACTGGATTTGCAAAACATTTCCAAATTTGTTCTCCCATTCCAGAGGTTGCCTTTCAGTTTTGACGGTTTCCTTCACTGTGCAAAAGCTTCGTAGGTTGATATAGTCCCCAAACTTTATTCTTGCTTTATTTCCCTTGGCTCAAGAGACATAACTAGTAAAATGTGCCTACAGCCAAAGTCAGAGAAATGACGGCCTGTGCTCTCTTCAAGGATTTTCTTTTTTTTTTTTTTTTTATGGTTTCAAATCTCACACTTAGGTGTTTAATTCATTTCGAGTTTATTTGTGTGTATGGTACAGAAATTGGTCCAGGTTCATTCTTTGGCATGTGGCTTGTCCAGTTTTCCCAACACCATTTGGTGAAGAGAATGCCTTTTCCCCACTGGATAGTCTTTCCTGTTTGTAGAAGACGAACTGACCATACAGTGGTGGATTTATGTCTGGGTTTGCGGTTCTATTCCACTGAGCTCTAAGGCTATTTTGTACGCCAGTACCCACCATACTGTTTGGATTACTACAGCTTTGGAATAGAACTTGAAAGCTGAGATTGCGATACCTCCAGGGTTCCTCGTTTTCAACATTGCTTTGGCCATTCAAGGTCTTTTGTGGTTGTATACAACGTTTAGGCTTGTTTGTCTAGCTCTGTGACAAATGCTGTTGGTATGGTGACAGGGATTGCATGACATCTGTAGATGGCTTTGGGTAGTGTAGACACTTTAAAAATATGTATTCTTCCCATCTGTGAGCATCGGATGTCTTTCTCTTTCTTTCCGTCACCTTCAATTTCTTTCATCAGTGTTTTACGGTTTCCAGAGTACAGGTCTTTCACAATTTGGACCCTGTTTTAAAAAAAAGCTTTCTGTTCTCTATTTGGCCTGGACCTCTCCTAACCTGTGAAATCTCCAGGAAAGACCCAGTCTGAGTTTCCATAACCAAATGTGACAGGCAGACAATGCTCTGAAATGGTTGAAAATGAAATGTGTAAACGTTACCACAATGACTTCTCCCCTCACATCTGTCAGAATGGCTCAGTTTCAACACACAGGAAACAACAAGGGTTGCTCAGGGTGTGGAGGAAAAAGAACCCTTGTGCACCGGTCATGGGATATAAATTGGTATCGCCACAGTGAAAGCCACTATGGAGGGGCCTCAATGAATTAAAAACACAAATACCATAGGATCCAGTGATTCCACTACTGGGTATTTATTTACCCAAGGCAAATGGAAATACTAATTTGAAAAGATATATGCACCCCTATCTTTACTATGGCATTATTTACAATAGACAAGATACGGAAGCAACCCAAGTGTCCACCAATACATGAAGAGACCACACACACACAAGCACATACACACACACACACGCACACACACAAACACACACACACACTGAAATATTACACAGCTATAAATGAGAATGAGATCCTGCCATCTGCAACATCATGGATGTACCTAGATGGTATGAGGGTAAGTGAAATAAGTCAGACAGAGAAAGACAAATCCTATATGATTTCACTTCTGTGTAGAATGTAAAAAGGGGAATAAATGAACAAACAGAGCAAAAGCAGAAACAGACCCATAAATGCAGAGCTTTGACTCCTGCCAGAAGGGTGGGGAGGTGGGGGGATGGCAAAATGGGTGAAGGGGAGAGGGGAGTTCAGGGCTCCAGTTATAGAATGAATAAATCACAAGGCTCAAAGGTACAGCATAGGGAATCTAGTCAGTGGTATCGTAATGGCATCATACATTAACAGACGGGAGCTACGCTTATGGCGATCACAGGGAAACATCCAGAGTCGTTGCATCACATATTACATTGTGTGTCAGGTAGACCTCCGTTTAAGTAAACGTATCAAAGTTTAGGTTTCTATGTTATGAGTGGTAGTACTAACTAGAGATTGAAAGATTCAAAGTTCCCAAGGCCAACTTTGTTCCCACACTGGTCTTGCCTTATTTAGGTCCATAATAACTAGCAAGACATTCCAAGCCTTCAGGGGCATTCAGCTACCCAAGGACGGAGACTGTGATCAAAATGGTCCTGGGAGTTGTGCCTCTGTTTCTCTATACGCTGCCTGACTATTTTCTTCCCTATGAGCTCCCACTCCTACATCACTCTTCGGCACGGTTCTGTGGCATCCCCCAACCTTTCAATCTTTAGCCAATGAAGCCATACACTCCTACAACAAGGATGGGCTCAAATGACCGAGGGTAGGAGCCATGGCCTGCTCCTGGAGAACAAGCGAACTGGGAGTCTCAGTCATCCACACAGTCCCCTCAACATAGGCATGTTATCACCGATCCAGATGAAGCTCCCTTACTGATTTGACAAGTCAGTCCTACCCCTGCCCAGCCCTACAAGTACATGGGAAGGGCATCACAGATTTAGGAAAAGAGCTGGAGTGAGGAGACAGCTTGCCTTGGGCCATACATCCCTGATGTTCGGAAACTCCACCCCCCACCCCCAATTCCTTGAGAGGATCTAAGCTATCCTCCCTCAGTTGGGGTGGAAGTAGGGGATATCATATTTCTATTTGCTGTAAACAGACTCTTCCCAGCAGCTCAAATGATTTTTAATCTCTCTCATCAGAAAATCTGAGGTATGCTCGCACCTTCAATGAAACCAACACACACAAAAGCAGAAACCTGGTCACGACCCTCTTGAACACTCTATTTGAATATGCCTTACTAAACAACTCCCCTGATCCTGGGTCCTTCATTCCTGTCATTCACCTTTATCTCCCTTGGCATAAACCCCCATATTCTGACATCTTTTCTCAAACTCGTATTCCTAACCAACTCAGTGTTGTTCTCCTTGACACCTGGTCTCCTCTGATAATTCGATTCTTACCCTCCTTCATTGTATTCATTAGACCCACTCCCCAGCTTTCTATTATTAGAACAGATGCCTGCAAGACGAAGACAAAAAAGAAGGAAGGAAGGAAGGAAAGAAAGAAAACCAGAATTTAAATCGCATTTCTGTCACTTATCATATCCAAATAGGTCACTTCAATCTCCTTTGAGTTTCAAATTCTCCAGGGAAACACCAATGGGGCAAGGAGGTGAAACATAGGTTGACGTACCAGAGTGTGTTTTGAGGAATCAATGTCTGAGGTTCCCTAAATCCCGAGACCCTAAGTGCTTTTGATTTGGCCTCTGGAAAAATGGAGAGTCCTTAGCTGGCAGAAGTGGGGAAATTATTGGGAAAAAAAAAAAAGAAATACCAAGGAATCCAGAGAAGAAAGTCAAAAGGAAAAACACAGTACAAAAGGTCATGGGGGAAAAAAAAAAAAAAAAAAAACTCCAAAAAACCCAAAAAGCTTCCTAAACCACACAAGGGTACTAGCCCAAAGCGAAACCAGCCTGAGAACTTAGGCAACAGAGAATCATATAGCAATATCCTCAAAATAGAGAGTGAGTTTAATTAATGTAACATAGTCTGCAACTAGATATCCTTCCCTTACAGAAAACTCATTTGTCTCAAGAAGAGGGGATATCACTACATCTAAGGACTTGCCTGATGACATCTTGCTTATTATGTAAAAGCCTTGACACCATGGCCATAGCTGACATCCACCCTAAAATCTCAGATGGTAAAAACAAGGGACTAGTTACCACTGCACTAATGACTTTTGTTAGCACCAGTGGTCAAATATATGAGGCCAAATGCTTGGACTAACCTGGGTTCTTAAGCAAACCCTAAATTGGTGTTCCCACATCATTATCTTTGACATTCTGAGTTGATCTGCCCTAGGATCTGTATCTTCATCTCAGTGCTGCTGAGGAACCAGAGAATGGATGCGGAAGCTTCAAGGGCTGACGGGCAAAGCCCCTCAGCTACCCGTTAACTATGGAATCATGGTCGAGTCATCAACCTCCCTGAACCACAGTTGCCAAAGTAATAAAAAGTAGGCTACAATAACACAGCTACTTTGCAAAGCTGTACAATGACTATATAACTGAACAGATGGTACCCATAGGATATAGTGTCTGGTCCAGTGTAGAACACGCAACAACTGGTTTTGTTCTCTGCGTTCCCTTAGGAGACACGTGATTTTCAGTTCATTCATTCCCCTTCCTTTCCTTTCATTATCCGTTTCATTTCATTTCATTCCTTTATACTTTGAGAGTGAGTGCACACAGAAATCGGGAAAGATATCCCAAGGAGGCTGTCTGCGCAAAACTCGACGTGGGGCTTGAACTCACAAACCTGAGTTGAAGTCAAGAGTCATACCCTTGACCGACTGAGCCACCCGGGTGCCCCAGCAAATGTCATTTTTACAAATCCATAGCAACCCTACCTGGATATAGAATCTTCCTCAGCCTTCTTATCTGCTCCTAAAGAAGAAAGCAAAATACATGTTAAATCAACAATCGAAAAATAGAGGAAATTACAAGTGTACGGCTTATGATTTGTGAACAGTATTGCTTTGGGACCACACCTGGAAACCAGACTACACTGAATGGTAATTATCCCATTCGTAGGCTTAAAGCACTAAGAAATCTTACTTTCTCCTCTATATTGACCAAAAGCAAGAATGGGTTTTATCAGAATTTGACACCTACAGGGGAACTGATGTTTACAATGGCCATCACTGACCGACTCTATGGCACTGGAGGAAACTGGTATCGTTAGGAGAATGATTATCATGAGCGGACAATGTCAGACTGAAACTAGCATGATTTTTCTGGACTTCCACTCCTAGAGGAGTTGAAAGAGAGTATCTTTATTTTGCGGTAACACGGCAGAACGTCCCCAGCTCTTCAGCAGACACTCCTCAGTTTTAGGAGGAAACGCCCCCTCACAAAGTGTGCTCTATAGACATTGGACTTTGCAGCATGGCCAAACCATAGCAAACAGACTCTCCCTGGCCTTATTTCCATTGGCAAGGTAAGAAGGAAGGATTTGGCATTCCAGTTTGATATCGTTCTAACCTCTTGAGGCTGTCTCCTTCCATTGCTAGAGAGTCTATCTAGACCCACCGCACATCACAGAGGAGGACGATCCCAATGTGAGTGCTCTGTAGTGGTTCATGATGTCATTTTTCTCAACCCTCCCCATTAGGTGACACACATCTAGAGAAATCGTACTTTTTCATGGAAGGCAGAGGTCATCAGATCCTCTACTGATGAGCAACTAAACGAAACAAAGGGCAAAGAATAGCTTGAATGCCTACATTCAGTTACCAGGATATTTTCACTTTCTAAACATTCAAAGACATCCACTCTATGATTCGAACTATATGACACCTGGAAAGAGCAAGGCTATGGAGCTAAGGGTTGGGGTGAACGTAGGGATAAACGGGCACAGCACAGAGGACTTTTAAGGCAGTGGAACCCTTTCACACGATACCACAAAGGTGGATTCACATCATTACACATTTGTTAAAACTCATAGAATGTATAACACCAAGGCTGAACACTAATGCACATTAGAGACTTGGCCTCCAAATGAAGAGTTCGTGTCCGTAGAGAAGGCACCACTGTTGTCAGCGTGCCTGGGTGGCTCAGTTGGTTCAGCGTCCATGTCTGGATCTGAGCTCAGGTCATGATCTCACAGTTCATGGGATCAAGTCCTGCATCAGGTTCTGTGCTGACAGCACAGGATTCTTTCCCCCCTCTCCCTCTGCCCCTTGGCGGCTCACACGCATGCGTGCTCTCTCGCTCAAAACTGAACCAAGGAACTGAAAAAAAAAATCCTACTAAAAATGGACCACTGTCGTGCAAGATGTTAACAACAGGGGAGGCTAGGCGTGTATGGGAGCGTGGTATGGTATATGGAGACTCTCTGTACTTCCTAATATATTTTGCTCTGAACTTAAAGCTGATGTCAAAAATCAGGCTTATTAAATGTATGAAACAACAAAAACAACAAAATATGGTATCCATTGAAGCTACTCTTAGCCTATACTAACTCATGATACAGTCACCTTGAACATTAACACAGAGACCAAAGTAACACAACAGGGGTACTGTCTCCCATTTGGAAGTATGTGAAAATGCATAAACAAAACACAAAAATACAACAGTTATTTGTATACTTAGGCAAGAAAACAATTGAGGAATATGATCCGAAATCTTATACCTATAAACAGGGGTTCAGCACCATAGGAATCAAACCTGGGTTTTCCATATAATTAAGAGATTTTCATTCTAATTTTAAATCAAATATCATTATGTTGATCATACCTAAGAATCATAATGAAAGCTTAATCACATTAAAAAAAACGATTATAATGACCTAATATTGCCCTAGTAATTTTTACACAAATACCTACTTCATATGGATGATGAAACTGAAACCAGTACCATGGTAACCGTCATGTTACTTGCTAGTAAAACAAAATTTGAAGACACCACCAAAAATGACGTCAGGGCTATAATTCCTATGCAGAACAGATTTCATCCAGCAGGCCGAAGATGGCTACCCTCAGAACATCCTACTTGAATGACTGGCCCTTGGTTGTTCCCTGGGATCTTGGATTTAAGGAGGGTTCCCACCATTCCCTAGCTGGTTAAGTGTGGTTCACTGTGCCTAAGTGCTGCTACACTCAATGGGCTTAAGGCCGTACACTTGATTTCCTTTCTGGAAACCTGGAATTTTGGGACATGCTAAGGAGAAGATGCCTATGTGATTAGCATTTGATGAAAACCTCGGGCACTGAGTATCCATAAGCCTCGTACTGGCCCACAACATTTCACTTGTGCTGTCCTAATTTCATGCTGGAGGAATTTAGCACATCCTGCCAACTCCATAGAGAAAGGATTCCTGGAAGCCTGCGCTTGGTTTCCTCTGGCCTTCACCCCGTGCACCATTGCTCGGTGCTGATTGGCCTTTCTAGCCTGTCCCCATACCAATCCACACGCATGACTACAACTATATGCTGAGTCCTGTGAGCTCTTCTAGTGAATAATCAAATCTGGGTGTCACTGGGATGCCTCTAACACAACTGCTTTATGTGAAATTTTATTATTTGGGTTGATGTCTTACACGTGGTTACAGTCAGAAGGTTATGTCACAGAATACCTTTCCTGGAATCTCTTTTCTTGGTATTTGACTTGAAAATTCCTACATCCCTACATATCCATTTGAAGAAAGGTTTAAAAGGAATACATGAAATCATGATGTCAGAAAGTGTGAAACAAGCAACAATCTTATGTTACTCCGAAAAGAGAGAGAGAGAGAGAGAGAGAGAGAGAGAGCGCGCGCGCGCAAATCCTGGTGATTGCCCCTATGTTCTACCATATAAAAGTTCTCTGAAATATGAAAAATCAGTTAATTTTCTCCAACTACCTAGGACTTAGTTCATTTTTCTGGCAGATAGGAATCAAAGAAGTAACAGGGATCATTCCACAACAATCAGAACTGTCAGACAGAATACGAAAACCTACTACTGATTATAGTGTGCTTTTGTTTCTTTTCCTTATTTTCCTAGAACATTAAAAATATAGTTCACCTCCTAAAGGCAGTTATTGCCAAAATAATCAAAAGTCACAAATACGGCATCCAAAATGTCAGATGCGTTATCTTGATGTCTCCTTATGTGACCCTCCTTCCAATTCTCTTATTTTGCCCTAAAGGATACTACCGTATGAAGTACCCCCATTTTATATGGCATTAACGTATATACATTTATCGCTGACTACAAACGCTTATGTTCACCCATGGTAGTTAGCACATAACTCTGCATCATCAGCTAGGTCAGTCCTTAATGTCTTGCCAACAGTGAGGATAACAGTAAGAGTGGGAACATTTGGGGATACTACTCTGACAAATTCTGGTACGAGAAGCTCACCTGATAGTGTGGCTGCATTTCCAATAGTCTGCTCTTCCCTTTAAAGAACTAGTGTATTTTACCACCTTCCAGTAGAAACACCATACACACCGGCTTACTTTCCTTCATTTATTCCCTGTAGTCTCCGCCATTCACATGATTCCCTCTTTGGCTCTTCTCTTCTTTCCTGAGGTTCCTTGGGCCTTCCAGGGTCTTGAAAGGGAACTAGTCATTTAGCTCCTTTCGTGGCACTCTCAATTTAATCTGTTGCTGACACCACATACGATATGCAACTTACCTCCTTTTCACATCTCTTTCTCTTTCCTATGCACTTAACAGGCCGTTTTCTTTAGATATTAGAATATATCAGTATTCCTGTTTTATATCAACATTCTGTCAAATGACCTTTGAATAAAATACAGTTCTTACCTTCTGCTTGTCCATTTAATAGACTTTGTCTTTTCTGATCCACAGCTCCAGAGACACGAGGAACATATTTGTTGGGCTTCTCAGACATACTCTGTTAAAAGTAGCATCAGTAATGAGTTGCGTGAAGACTTCCTAAGCCTTTTCCAAGAAAATTTCTGAATTTATGATTTTAATAACAATCAGACTTACAAATCAGTAAAACGTATTGACCACCAAAACATTTAAATACAACACCTCATATATGCTCTCTTGATTCAGCGTCCCTTTGAATCTTCATTTGGCTATTGACTCTCTAAACTGATCATGGAAGGCCAGAATAAATACTTTCAAAGGCAGAAGCCTGGCTTGTATGCAGATGTCAAAAAGGAACTAGCAAAACACCTTCCTTTGCATTCCTGACCAAAATGAAAGGACATTTGAAATAAGTTTTGAAACAAAGTCTTTAAAAGTGTACTTGCTAGAAATGAAAACTGCTTCTAATAAAATGGCAGACATTTGTTTCAGTGTCAATTCATACCTCACATGATCAGAAACTTTGGAGTATATCATGTTGAGTATCAACAAAACACTGTTGTAGCTGCTGCTTCGTTTAGGTAAACAAAGGCTTGACCTTTTTCTTGACGAAAGAAGGGTTGGATCGAAGGGCAAAGTAGTAAGAAAAAACTTTTCTTAAAATTATGGTGAACTAGTAGCAGAAACCATGTAGATATAGGTATGGAACTCTTCACAATGTGTAGTAAGCATTCAAACGGCAAGTATAAGAACATGTATGTCTTAGTCACCTAAAATGTGCCAAGCACTCATTTCCCTAGGCACACTTTCTTTTTTACACACAACAATAATAATGATTATGATGATCGAGTGAGCCTTCCTACTTCTTGGTGACTCCAAGACATTGGAGTAAAATGATGATCCGTGGTCCTCTCTGTCCAGAATGTCCCTCGCCACGGTCTACACGACTGGTCCTTCTCATCTTTCACTTGGCACCTTTTGCCACTCTCAGATCTTTTCCGACTACCAAAATTCCCACTCCCACTCTCATCCTCATCCTCACTACAAACGCCCCCAATATTCTCTCAACTAACATTGTCCATTTCCTATCGATGAAGCCTTTATAGTGGCTTATAACGGATTGCTGTTGACTTACTTTTCTGCTCCGACCACAACAACCTACACCCTCCACTTGTACACTCAGTAGCTAACTCCTTGGTACGTACTCAGAATACAAGGACCAAGTAATTAAGGTCAAAACATTTACACTAATCTCACTGAGAAGATCTCAAAAGTACCAAATCACTATACCGTTGACCCTTGAACAAAGCAAGGGTTACGGGCTCTGATGGCCATGCACTCGAAAATCCACAAATATCTTTTGAAACCTCAAAACCAATTCAAAAAAACAAAAATTCCTACTGAATTTCCTACTTTAAAAGCAATTACACTTAGAAATCAAAAAGTATATATGTATTGAAATCCAGAACATTAAAGCAGAAGCGCTTGTATACGCTCTCTAGGTCTCATCTACCTTTTCGGCCTCATTTGGCCATTGACTCTGTACACTGAGCATGGGAGGTCAGGGTTAGGATAACGGAATGCTGAGCTTACCAACAATATACACAGTCGATTAATGCATGTTTTCCCCGTTATATGTATTACATACTGTATTCTTACACTATAAACTGAAGAAAAGGTTACTAAGAAAATCGTAAGGAAGGGGTGCTGGGTGGCCCTGTCGGTTCAGGGTCAGGCTCTTGACTTTGGCTCAGGTCATGATCTAGATTTCCTGAGTTCAACGCTGGCAGTCTGGAGCCCGATGAAGATTCTCTCTCTGCCCCCGCTTCCCTACTCACGTGCTCTGTCCTCTCTCTCTCTCCCAAAATAAATAATTAAAAAAAAAAAAAAAGAACAAGACGAAAAAGACAATCATAAGGAAGAGAAAATACAGGATGGTACTGTATTTATTGAAAAAAAAGTCTGTATGTATGTGGACTCCCACAGTCCAAACCCATCTTGTTCAAGGGTCCAATGTATACCTATATGATGTCTCCACTAAGAGTTTACTGGAACTTTTTATAGCCCCACATTAGAAAATCAAAAACCCATTCTAACTTTGCCATTCTTTTCTGGACACTAGGGCCATTTTGTTGGCCTTCGAACATCTTCCCATTGAAAACAAGCATTCTTGGGGGGCCTGGGTGACTTAGTCGATTAGGCACCCAACTTTGAAATTGCGAAAAGGAAAGTAAAAGGTGGAGGGAGGAGTTAAGATGGCAGGGGAGGGGATCAGCATTTCCCTTGTCCCTCAAACACAGCAGTTTTGAGGTCACAACACTTGGAATGCCAGGAATACAGGCTGCAGAGGGACAGAAAAATCTCCACAGGTGCAGAGTGAGCTTGGCGGGACAGAAGGGTGTGTATGCGAATTGGGAGAAATAAAATGGGCAGCACAGGCATGGAGTGGGGGAAGCCCTTTGGTGGAGAAACGAAAGGAAAGTAGAGAGAGAGGCTGTGGGAAGGGCCTTTGGATATGAGAAAGCCTGTCCGGACCACAGACCAAGGAGAGGTCCAGAGAGCCAGTTTCTACTTTGCAAAACCGCCTTAGAGGCTAAGAAACAGAATTTTCAAGGTGGCCAGACTTTCTCTAGACCAGAGCTACCACCTCCCATGCCTGGTGGGGAGGGAGCCGCCCCTAGGCTTGGTAGCAATCTCAGGGCTACACTGGGAGAGAACACCTTGAGTATGGTGGAAAGGGGAGGTATTGCCCTGCCCAAGGGAAAAAGACCGTGCAGGCACGAGCCAGAGGCCCTCTGTCCACTGGGCAGAGTGGCGCAACTCCACTACCAGGTCCGAGCAAAGCGGGATCCTACAGGGTTTTGAATCCCAGCTCAGTGCTCAGGTGGCACAGGGGACTGTGCAGCAAGGCAAGCCGGTTCCCCAGGCTATTCCGTGAGGATAGCCTAAACAGTGAGTTTTGAGACACCTCGTGTGGGCAGGAGAGATTGGGGCGTCGCCATTTCTCTCCCCACGACCAATATCGTGGGGCTTCAGGGAATGGACAGTGAGCCTCCGTGGAGGCAGGCCCTTTACACCAAACCCTGACTCTCTGTGCCTCGTAACTGCTTCTCTATAGGAGTGAGACTGACACTGATGGCACCAGACAGCCCCTCGTCTAGACCAGCACAGCCACCCGTCCCAGGCACCAATAGACAACTCTCCTCCGGTTTTCTATCTTAGTTTGTTTGTTTGTTTCTTTGTTTCTTTGTTTCTTTGTTTCTTTGTTTGTTTTCATTTGAGTTATTATTTTTTTGTCTTTCCTTTTCTTTTTTAATGTTTATTTCTTTATTTGGAGAGAGAGAGAGTGAGTGATCAAGCAGAAGACATACAGAGAGAGGGAGAGAGAGAATCCGAGCAGGATCCATGCTCTCACTGCAGGACCTGATGGGGGTTTCGAACCCACCAACAGCGACAACATGACGTGAGCCAAATTCAAGAGTCGGACGCTTCACCTACTCAGACACCCAGGCGCCCATCTTTTCTTTCCTTTGCTTTCCCTTTCTTCTCTTTTCCCTTGTTGCTCTTTCTACTCTCCTCTTTCCTCGCTCCCTTTGGAAACAGCCTAGAAGTGTCGAGTTGACGTCGGTCAAAGCTAATTATATATCTACATTTATCTATACATCTTAATATATACGTATATATCTATACATAGATTAGATAGATAGATAGATAGATAGATAGATTTTTTTCCTTTGTACCTCTGTTCTGGTTCTTTGTGTGTTGGATTGCGCATTTTCTCTATACTTTTATAGATCTCCTTCTTCATTTTCCTCCCTCTCTTTCTGGATTAAACCCTAGAGCTCCTTTGAGTCACTGGCTGGCCTTTTTTTCCACTCCTGTCATTTCTCTTTTTGTTTGGGCTAAGGATACTTCACCACCTTCTTCTCCTTTTTCCCAGGATTACGTCCACAAACAAATCAAAGCACACCTGGTGGAAGGCCCAAACCGCCACTCCAAGTAGCGGGAACAGTAGCCAAAGACACACCGAAAGAGTGCACACAACACACTCCAAAAACATTTGTTCAACTGCCAGGCCCTGGACCGTGCAGGAGCTCTTTTTAATATAGTAGTACTCGCAGGTGTGGGACACAGAACAAGCTATTAACACACATAAAGGGCAGGAATCGAGCCAAAACGACGAAATCGAAGAATTCTCCTCGAAAACATTCCGGGAAGAAAGGACAGCCAGAGAAGGGCTCAAAAGACAGAGAAACAATATATGTGAGCACATTTTTGGAATGACACTCATAAGACGCATAGTTGCACTTGAAACCACGCACAGAAGACAGCAGACAATCTAGTGCTTCAGAGATCAAGGACCTAAGGAATCGTCACGATGAACGCTGAAAATGAAATGGTGTAAAGGAGATACAAAGTAACCTAGATGCAGTGACAGCAAGGACGGGAGAAGCAGCAGACAGAATCGGTGAACAGAAGATCCAATGGTGGACAACGATGAAGCAGAGAAAGGAAAGGAACGAAATGACTAGATCACGAGGCAGGTACTAGAGACCGACGTGATTCGGTGAGATAAATATTAGCCACATCCTACGAGTCCCAGAAGAAGAAGAGTGAGAGAGAGGGGCAGAAGGTTTTTTTGAACAACTTATAGCTGAGAGCTTCCCTCATCTGGGGAAGGAAACGGGCATGCAAGTCCTGGCGGCACAGAGAATTCCTTTCCAAATCAACAAACCCAGGTCAACACCACGACATGCCATAGCGAAACTGGAAAAGTACAAGATAAGGAGAGGATTCTGAAAGCAGCTAGGGACAAACGGGTCTTATTCGACAAGGCAAGACACATAAGGGTAGCAAGAGACCTGTCCAAAGAACCTTGGCAGGGCACAAGGGAGGGGTAGGAAATGGTCAATGTGCTGAATGGGAACATCTGCGGTGAAGAATCCCTTCCCCAGCAAGGCTGTCATTTAGAATAGAAAGAGAGAGAAATGCTTTCCCAGACACACAAACCCTAATGGAGTTCATGACCACTAAACCAGCCCCACAGGAGATCCTAAAGGGCGACTCTGTGAGTGGAAAGCAGCAGAGACTACAAAGGAACAGAGGCCTCACCAACAGCATGTAACCTTCAGATAACACAATGACACTAAATCCATATGTTTAATCACTCTGAATGTGAATGGACTCAATGCCCCAATCAAAAGACACAGGGAATCAGAATGGGTAAAACACAAAACAAAACCAAAGAACAAGATCCATCTATATGTTGTCAACAAGACACTGATTTTAGACCCCAGGACACCTCCAGATTCAAAGTGAAGGTATGGCGAACCATCTATCATGCTACTAGAAGTCAAAAGAAAGCTGGAGTTGACACACTTCCACCAGAAAGACTAGATTTTAAACCGGAGACTGTAGTAACAGATTCAGAAGGGCACTGGGTCATAATTAAGGTCATAATTAAGGCATGGGTCCTCTAGCCATCAAGAGGAGCTAAGACTTGCAAATGTTTATGGCCCCAAAGTGAAACGCCCACACATATGAATCGATTAATCACAAACATGATTAAATGTATACATACAAATACCATGATTGTAGACGACTTTAAGACTCCACTCATGGCAATAGGCGTATCGTCAAGGCAGAAAATCAGTACGGAAACACAGATCCAATGTGTCATTGGACCAGATGTATTCAGATATACCTAGATATATATTGGCCTCATATATATGCATTTATATACATGGATATCAACACCGATATATTAAGATCTTTTCATCCAACGGCAGTAGAACGCACATTCTTCTTAAGTGCACATAGAACATTCTCCAATGACTCCAAGTGACATCCTGGGTCTCAAAACAGCCCTCCACAAATATAAAAGGCCTGAGATCATACCTTGCATATTGTCAGATCACAACAACGAGCACTTGCTCATTCTTTCTCTCTCTCCCTCCCTTTCCAAGAGAAATACAAACATTTCAAAAACATTTAGCTCAGCACCTTCCAAGAAAGAGAAAAACAAGCATAATAAACCTTGTGGGGCAATGAGTCCTGGATGGAAACCACACACACACAGTAGAATTCCATAACCAATATGTTGACAATGGAGTTGACAGAAAGTGATGTACTAAAAGAACAGACACTAAAGAAATAGCTTCTGCAAGGACAAATTAGGGTAAGGGTAAACCATTAAAAAAGAGCCTGGTGCGGGGAACACGTATGTGGCACAGTCAGTTCAGCATCCACCTTCAGCTCATGAGTCATGATCTCACGGGTTGTGGGTTTCAGCCCCACGTTGAGCTCTGTGTTGACAGCTCGGAGCCTGCAGCCTGCTTTGGTTCTGTGTCTCCCTCTGTCTCTGCCCCTACCCCGCTTGCACTCTGTGTCTCTCTCTGTCTCAAAAATACATAAACTTTAAAAAAATTTTAAAAATACCATAAAAAGCATGGGGGGAGAAGAGGGAAAAAGAAAAAAAAAAACAAAAAACACATGACCAATCAATCAAGAATGAGCCTAAGACAAAAAAGAAAAGGAACAATGTGAGCAAAAGAAGGTAAATGGAAACAACACACATTTTTCAACAGGTACATAAGTAGGATTGGGAATATACTATGAACAATAGTCTCTTTTAAACCTTTTAAAAATATATGTCTCTCTCTATGAGTGTGTATATATATATGTGTGTGTGTGTGTATGTGTACATATATATGTATACATGTGTGTGTGTATATATATATAAGTGTAAATATATATGTGTATATAACTGTATATTATATATATATCTCTATCTCTATCTATACCTATCTCTCTATCTATATCTATATCCATCTATCTATCTATCTATCTATCTATCTATCTATCTATCTAATATTTATGTAAAAGAGAGGCTTTGATTCACAGTATATCCCTAATAATACTGACTCTTATCACTCTACAGTTATCTGGTTATAAATGCTGTAATAAAGAATTTAAGTTTTTTCACTATAAATAAACTGTTCAATTCCTGGCATCTATCGCTTCCGAAAAGCTAGAAATTATTACTAGACTAACAAAAGAACAGACAAAGAGAGGTTTCTAATACGTCAACATTCACTATGGAGAAAGAATTGGGAATGAGAATTCTAGGAAGAAATGGGAACCTTCAAAGGATGTGTGTAATGGGACACAGATGGGGTTACACAAACAAAGGCTGAGGACTTTTTCTCTGCAAATTTCAGCTCACAATAGGAGGATACTAAAAATATACTGTAACCTTCTTTCTTATGTAACTCCTGATTTCCTCAATAGAATTCATTTGCGTTTATACATGTTAAACACTAAAACGGAATATAAACTGAAGCCTGACTTTTTAAATTCACATATTTAATTGTGATATATCATGCGTATTTTGTTCCTTTTCAAACTCCATTCTACGGAATTCCATTTCCCTACTCATTTATTCCCATTCAAAAACCATGACATTGCTTCTTCCAAGCAAGACGTTATTCTAGGAGCTCCAGGCGTCTGACAAGTGTGTTTCCTAACCTCCAGGAGCTTATCATGACTGAGGGGCTTTGAAATGAATACTGAAATAAATATCAGATGTCTGAAACTTTAAATTTTAGAATCTGACACAAGGACTAGGAGGAGATAGTGTTCAAAGCTAGAATACGAAAGATTTCTGAAATCAGAAATTTGACAACTTGGCTATGAAGAGCCTCTGCTCATAGAGCTACTCTTCTCAGCAAAATACGTATTCTTCAGGGAGATGCACAATTTTAACTTACTCTTCATGCAGTTATTTGAAAACTACAGGAGGACACCTTTGTAAGGTAAATGTTGAGAAATAATGTAAGCATCTAAATTTCTACATTTTCTAATATTATTTTAGTCTAAATGTAGAACAAAGGATAGAGCCAAAGGAAAATCCTGTATGTCACCAAAATAAAACTTGCCCGGGGCCGGGGTGGGGGTGGGGGCAACCTACAATAGATACTTGGACCCTATCAGGTTTCATTTAGGCATGAGTAGTATCAGTCATGTTACTATCACAGTAAGAATCCTTATCCTTAAGCAAATGTCATATTGCCTCCATGATGGGAAAGCTTTTCCCAATATCATATGACGGTCATTATATATTTTCCAGCCCATTCTTTGATCAGCCTCCACCTGTAGGATTTACCAAAGTACAACAAAACAAAACAAAACAAAACATTCAACGCGTCATGTATCTGTAAAGTGGTTTGTTCTTGCTAACTTTCCATGACACACATGAAATGATGATACACAGGCTCCTCTTAAATTTTCAGAGTAAATAAGGGAGAAAACTCAATTCAGAGCAGGAAAGTGAGTTTCACAGGAGGGTACTTTACCTTGGTACCAAAATCTAAGACTTGGCTAGATGATGTAGGCCATGAATCATCAGGACCAGGTTTGTCGGAAAGCCTTGAGAGCAAAAAAAATACAAGAAAAACATGTTCATTCATTTACAAACAAAATTTTAAAAAGTTCAGGGAAAGGTCGCCTATCTGTTTATTCCACGAAGTTTCTTGGTATCATTAACATTGGCCTCTGGTTTTTTCATTAAGTTTTATTTTAATGCCAGTAATAGCAACATCCAGAGTTATATTAGTTTAAGTTGTACAATATAGTGATTCACCAACTCCATACTCACCCCGTGCTCATCATGACAAGGGCACTCCTTCATCCCCATCATCTCTTTCACCCCTCCCACCACTCACCTCCACTCCGCAACCAGCCGTTTCTTCTCTGCAGTTAAGAGCCTATTTCTTGGTTTGTCTCCCCTTTTGTTTCCTCCCTTTGCTCGTTTGTTGTTTCTTAAGTGCTACATGAGTAAAATCATATGGCATGTGTCTTTCCCTGACTTTGCTTACCATACTACACTCAGGCTCCATCCAGGTGATTGCAAATGCCAAGATTTCATTGTTTTATGATTAAAATTACAGTATGTGTGTGTGTCTTTGTGTGTGTGTGTGTGTGTGTGTGTGTGTGTATACATACACACACACATACATTCATATAGGGCTTCTTCTTGGTTCACTCAGCTGTCAAAGGACGCTTGCGCTGGCTGTTGGAAATAATGCTGCAATAAACACGGGAGTGTGTGTGTCCCGTGGAATTCGTGTTTTTGTATTCTCTTGGGTAGTATCCAGTAGTGCAATTACTGGATCATAGGAGAGTTCTGGTTTTAACTTTCTGAGGAACCTCCATACTGTTTTCCACAGGGGCCACCCCCATTTGCATTTCCACCAACGGTGCAAGAGGTTTCCTTTGTCTCCACATCCTCGCAAACACTTGCTTCTTGTGTCTTGGAGTGTAGCCATTCTGACAGGTGTGACGTGGTATCTCGTTGTAGTTTGGGGGAGCATCTTTTCATGTGTCTGTTGACCATCTGTATGTTGTCTTTGGAAAAGTGTCTGGTTATGTCTACTGCTCATGTGTAAACTGGGCTTTTTTTGGACGGGGGTGATGTTGACATGTATCCATTTTTTAGACATTGTGGATACTAACCCTTTACTGGATTTGCAAAACATTTCCAAATTTGTTCTCCCATTCCAGAGGTTGCCTTTCAGTTTTGACGGTTTCCTTCACTGTGCAAAAGCTTCGTAGGTTGATATAGTCCCCAAACTTTATTCTTGCTTTATTTCCCTTGGCTCAAGAGACATAACTAGTAAAATGTGCCTACAGCCAAAGTCAGAGAAATGACGGCCTGTGCTCTCTTCAAGGATTTTCTTTTTTTTTTTTTTTTTTTTTTTTTTTTTATGGTTTCAAATCTCACACTTAGGTGTTTAATTCATTTCGAGTTTATTTGTGTGTATGGTACAGAAATTGGTCCAGGTTCATTCTTTGGCATGTGGCTTGTCCAGTTTTCCCAACACCATTTGGTGAAGAGAATGCCTTTTCCCCACTGGATAGTCTTTCCTGTTTGTAGAAGACGAACTGACCATACAGTGGTGGATATATGTCTGGGTTTGCGGTTCTATTCCACTGAGCTCTAAGGCTATTTTGTACGCCAGTACCCACCATACTGTTTGGATTACTACAGCTTTGGAATAGAACTTGAAAGCTGAGATTGCGATACCTCCAGGGTTCCTCGTTTTCAACATTGCTTTGGCCATTCAAGGTCTTTTGTGGTTGTACACAACGTTTAGGCTTGTTTGTCTAGCTCTGTGACAAATGCTGTTGGTATGGTGACAGGGATTGCATGACATCTGTAGATGGCTTTGGGTAGTGTAGACACTTTAAAAATATGTATTCTTCCCATCTGTGAGCATCGGATGTCTTTCTCTTTCTTTCCGTCACCTTCAATTTCTTTCATCAGTGTTTTACGGTTTCCAGAGTACAGGTCTTTCACAATTTGGACCCTGTTTTAAAAAAAAGCTTTCTGTTCTCTATTTGGCCTGGACCTCTCCTAACCTGTGAAATCTCCAGGAAAGACCCAGTCTGAGTTTCCATAACCAAATGTGACAGGCAGACAATGCTCTGAAATGGTTGAAAATGAAATGTGTAAACGTTACCACAATGACTTCTCCCCTCACATCTGTCAGAATGGCTCAGTTTCAACACACAGGAAACAACAAGGGTTGCTCAGGGTGTGGAGGAAAAAGAACCCTTGGGCACCGGTCATGGGATATAAATTGGTATCGCCACAGTGAAAGCCACTATGGAGGGGCCTCAATGAATTAAAAACACAAATACCATAGGATCCAGTGATTCCACTACTGGGTATTTATTTACCCAAGGCAAATGGAAATACTAATTTGAAAAGATATATGCACCCCTATCTTTACTATGGCATTATTTACAATAGACAAGATACGGAAGCAACCCAAGTGTCCACCAATACATGAAGAGACCACACACACACAAGCACATACACACACACACACGCACACACACAAACACACACACACACTGAAATATTACACAGCTATAAATGAGAATGAGATCCTGCCATCTGCAACATCATGGATGTACCTAGATGGTATGAGGGTAAGTGAAATAAGTCAGACAGAGAAAGACAAATCCTATATGATTTCACTTCTGTGTAGAATGTAAAAAGGGGAATAAATGAACAAACAGAGCAAAAGCAGAAACAGACCCATAAATGCAGAGCTTTGACTCCTGCCAGAAGGGTGGGGAGGTGGGGGGATGGCAAAATGGGTGAAGGGGAGAGGGGAGTTCAGGGCTCCAGTTATAGAATGAATAAATCACAAGGCTCAAAGGTACAGCATAGGGAATCTAGTCAGTGGTATCGTAATGGCATCATACATTAACAGACGGGAGCTACGCTTATGGCGATCACAGGGAAACATCCAGAGTCGTTGCATCACATATTACATTGTGTGTCAGGTAGACCTCCGTTTAAGTAAACGTATCAAAGTTTAGGTTTCTATGTTATGAGTGGTAGTACTAACTAGAGATTGAAAGATTCAAAGTTCCCAAGGCCAACTTTGTTCCCACACTGGTCTTGCCTTATTTAGGTCCATAATAACTAGCAAGACATTCCAAGCCTTCAGGGGCATTCAGCTACCCAAGGACGGAGACTGTGATCAAAATGGTCCTGGGAGTTGTGCCTCTGTTTCTCTATACGCTGCCTGACTATTTTCTTCCCTATGAGCTCCCACTCCTACATCACTCTTCGGCACGGTTCTGTGGCATCCCCCAACCTTTCAATCTTTAGCCAATGAAGCCATACACTCCTACAACAAGGATGGGCTCAAATGACCGAGGGTAGGAGCCATGGCCTGCTCCTGGAGAACAAGCGAACTGGGAGTCTCAGTCATCCACACAGTCCCCTCAACATAGGCATGTTATCACCGATCCAGATGAAGCTCCCTTACTGATTTGACAAGTCAGTCCTACCCCTGCCCAGCCCTACAAGTACATGGGAAGGGCATCACAGATTTAGGAAAAGAGCTGGAGTGAGGAGACAGCTTGCCTTGGGCCATACATCCCTGATGTTCGGAAACTCCACCCCCCACCCCCAATTCCTTGAGAGGATCTAAGCTATCCTCCCTCAGTTGGGGTGGAAGTAGGGGATATCATATTTCTATTTGCTGTAAACAGACTCTTCCCAGCAGCTCAAATGATTTTTAATCTCTCTCATCAGAAAATCTGAGGTATGCTCGCACCTTCAATGAAACCAACACACACAAAAGCAGAAACCTGGTCACGACCCTCTTGAACTCTCTATTTGAATATGCCTTACTAAACAACTCCCCTAATCCTGGGTCCTTCATTCCTGTCATTCACCTTTATCTCCCTTGGCATAAACCCCCATATTCTGACATCTTTTCTCAAACTCGTATTCCTAACCAACTCAGTGTTGTTCTCCTTGACACCTGGTCTCCTCTGATAATTCGATTCTTACCCTCCTTCATTGTATTCATTAGACCCACTCCCCAGCTTTCTATTATTAGAACAGATGCCTGCAAGACGAAGACAAAAAAGAAGGAAGGAAGGAAGGAAAGAAAGAAAACCAGAATTTAAATCGCATTTCTGTCACTTATCATATCCAAATAGGTCACTTCAATCTCCTTTGAGTTTCAAATTCTCCAGGGAAACACCAATGGGGCAAGGAGGTGAAACATAGGTTGACGTACCAGAGTGTGTTTTGAGGAATCAATGTCTGAGGTTCCCTAAATCCCGAGACCCTAAGTGCTTTTGATTTGGCCTCTGGAAAAATGGAGAGTCCTTAGCTGGCAGAAGTGGGGAAATTATTGGGAAAAAAAAAAGAAATACCAAGGAATCCAGAGAAGAAAGTCAAAAGGAAAAACACAGTACAAAAGGTCATGGGGGAAAAAAAAAAAAAAAACTCCAAAAAACCCAAAAAGCTTCCTAAACCACACAAGGGTACTAGCCCAAAGCGAAACCAGCCTGAGAACTTAGGCAACAGAGAATCATATAGCAATATCCTCAAAATAGAGAGTGAGTTTAATTAATGTAACATGGTCTGCAACTAGATATCCTTCCCTTACAGAAAACTCATTTGTCTCAAGAAGAGGGGATATCACTACATCTAAGGACTTGCCTGATGACATCTTGCTTATTATGTAAAAGCCTTGACACCATGGCCATAGCTGACATCCACCCTAAAATCTCAGATGGTAAAAACAAGGGACTAGTTACCACTGCACTAATGACTTTTGTTAGCACCAGTGGTCAAATATATGAGGCCAAATGCTTGGACTAACCTGGGTTCTTAAGCAAACCCTAAATTGGTGTTCCCACATCATTATCTTTGACATTCTGAGTTGATCTGCCCTAGGATCTGTATCTTCATCTCAGTGCTGCTGAGGAACCAGAGAATGGATGCGGAAGCTTCAAGGGCTGACGGGCAAAGCCCCTCAGCTACCCGTTAACTATGGAATCATGGTCGAGTCATCAACCTCCCTGAACCACAGTTGCCAAAGTAATAAAAAGTAGGCTACAATAACACAGCTACTTTGCAAAGCTGTACAATGACTATATAACTGAACAGATGGTACCCATAGGATATAGTGTCTGGTCCAGTGTAGAACACGCAACAACTGGTTTTGTTCTCTGCGTTCCCTTAGGAGACACATGATTTTCGGTTCATTCATTCCCCTTCCTTTCCTTTCATTATCCGTTTCATTTCATTTCATTCCTTTATACTTTGAGAGTGAGTGCACACAGAAATCGGGAAAGATATCCCAAGGAGGCTGTCTGCGCAAAACTCGACGTGGGGCTTGAACTCACAAACCTGAGTTGAAGTCAAGAGTCATACCCTTGACCGACTGAGCCACCCGGGTGCCCCAGCAAATGTCATTTTTACAAATCCATAGCAACCCTACCTGGATATAGAATCTTCCTCAGCCTTCTTATCTGCTCCTAAAGAAGAAAGCAAAATACATGTTAAATCAACAATCGAAAAATAGAGGAAATTACAAGTGTACGGCTTATGATTTGTGAACAGTATTGCTTTGGGACCACACCTGGAAACCAGACTACACTGAATGGTAATTATCCCATTCGTAGGCTTAAAGCACTAAGAAATCTTACTTTCTCCTCTATATTGACCAAAAGCAAGAATGGGTTTTATCAGAATTTGACACCTACAGGGGAACTGATGTTTACAATGGCCATCACTGACCGACTCTATGGCACTGGAGGAAACTGGTATCGTTAGGAGAATGATTATCATGAGCGGACAATGTCAGACTGAAACTAGCATGATTTTTCTGGACTTCCACTCCTAGAGGAGTTGAAAGAGAGTATCTTTATTTTGCGGTAACACGGCAGAACGTCCCCAGCTCTTCAGCAGACACTCCTCAGTTTTAGGAGGAAACGCCCCCTCACAAAGTGTGCTCTATAGACATTGGACTTTGCAGCATGGCCAAACCATAGCAAACAGACTCTCCCTGGCCTTATTTCCATTGGCAAGGTAAGAAGGAAGGATTTGGCATTCCAGTTTGATATCGTTCTAACCTCTTGAGGCTGTCTCCTTCCATTGCTAGAGAGTCTATCTAGACCCACCGCACATCACAGAGGAGGACGATCCCAATGTGAGTGCTCTGTAGTGGTTCATGATGTCATTTTTCTCAACCCTCCCCATTAGGTGACACACATCTAGAGAAATCGTACTTTTTCATGGAAGGCAGAGGTCATCAGATCCTCTACTGATGAGCAACTAAACGAAACAAAGGGCAAAGAATAGCTTGAATGCCTACATTCAGTTACCAGGATATTTTCACTTTCTAAACATTCAAAGACATCCACTCTATGATTCGAACTATATGACACCTGGAAAGAGCAAGGCTATGGAGCTAAGGGTTGGGGTGAACGTAGGGATAAACGGGCACAGCACAGAGGACTTTTAAGGCAGTGGAACCCTTTCACACGATACCACAAAGGTGGATTCACATCATTACACATTTGTTAAAACTCATAGAATGTATAACACCAAGGCTGAACACTAATGCACATTAGAGACTTGGCCTCCAAATGAAGAGTTCGTGTCCGTAGAGAAGGCACCACTGTTGTCAGCGTGCCTGGGTGGCTCAGTTGGTTCAGCGTCCATGTCTGGATCTGAGCTCAGGTCATGATCTCACAGTTCATGGGATCAAGTCCTGCATCAGGTTCTGTGCTGACAGCACAGGATTCTTTCTCCCCTCTCCCTCTGCCCCTTGGCGGCTCACACGCATGCGTGCTCTCTCGCTCAAAACTGAACCAAGGAACTGAAAAAAAAAAAATCCTACTAAAAATGGACCACTGTCGTGCAAGATGTTAACAACAGGGGAGGCTAGGCGTGTACGGGAGCGTGGTATGGTATATGGAGACTCTCTGTACTTCCTAATATATTTTGCTCTGAACTTAAAGCTGATGTCAAAAATCAGGCTTATTAAATGTATGAAACAACAAAAACAACAAAATATGGTATCCATTGAAGCTACTCTTAGCCTATACTAACTCATGATACAGTCACCTTGAACATTAACACAGAGACCAAAGTAACACAACAGGGGTACTGTCTCCCATTTGGAAGTATGTGAAAATGCATAAACAAAACACAAAAATACAACAGTTATTTGTATACTTAGGCAAGAAAACAATTGATGAATATGATCCGAAATCTTATACCTATAAACAGGGGTTCAGCACCATAGGAATCAAACCTGGGTTTTCCATATAATTAAGAGATTTTCATTCTAATTTTAAATCAAATATCATTATGTTGATCATACCTAAGAATCATAATGAAAGCTTAATCACATTAAAAAAAACGATTATAATGACCTAATATTGCCCTAGTAATTTTTACACAAATACCTACTTCATATGGATGATGAAACTGAAACCAGTACCATGGTAACCGTCATGTTACTTGCTAGTAAAACAAAATTTGAAGACACCACCAAAAATGACGTCAGGGCTATAATTCCTATGCAGAACAGATTTCATCCAGCAGGCCGAAGATGGCTACCCTCAGAACATCCTACTTGAATGACTGGCCCTTGGTTGTTCCCTGGGATCTTGGATTTAAGGAGGGTTCCCACCATTCCCTAGCTGGTTAAGTGTGGTTCACTGTGCCTAAGTGCTGCTACACTCAATGGGCTTAAGGCCGTACACTTGATTTCCTTTCTGGAAACCTGGAATTTTGGGACATGCTAAGGAGAAGATGCCTATGTGATTAGCATTTGATGAAAACCTCGGGCACTGAGTATCCATAAGCCTCGTACTGGCCCACAACATTTCACTTGTGCTGTCCTAATTTCATGCTGGAGGAATTTAGCACATCCTGCCAACTCCATAGAGAAAGGATTCCTGGAAGCCTGCGCTTGGTTTCCTCTGGCCTTCACCCCGTGCACCATTGCTCGGTGCTGATTGGCCTTTCTAGCCTGTCCCCATACCAATCCACACGCATGACTACAACTATATGCTGAGTCCTGTGAGCTCTTCTAGTGAATAATCAAATCTGGGTGTCACTGGGATGCCTCTAACACAACTGCTTTATGTGAAATTTTATTATTTGGGTTGATGTCTTACACGTGGTTACAGTCAGAAGGTTATGTCACAGAATACCTTTCCTGGAATCTCTTTTCTTGGTATTTGACTTGAAAATTCCTACATCCCTACATATCCATTTGAAGAAAGGTTTAAAAGGAATACATGAAATCATGATGTCAGAAAGTGTGAAACAAGCAACAATCTTATGTTACTCCGAAAAGAGAGAGAGAGAGAGAGAGAGAGAGAGAGAGAGAGAGAGAGCGCGCGCGCGCAAATCCTGGTGATTGCCCCTATGTTCTACCATATAAAAGTTCTCTGAAATATGAAAAATCAGTTAATTTTCTCCAACTACCTAGGACTTAGTTCATTTTTCTGGCAGATAGGAATCAAAGAAGTAACAGGGATCATTCCACAACAATCAGAACTGTCAGACAGAATACGAAAACCTACTACTGATTATAGTGTGCTTTTGTTTCTTTTCCTTATTTTCCTAGAACATTAAAAATATAGTTCACCTCCTAAAGGCAGTTATTGCCAAAATAATCAAAAGTCACAAATACGGCATCCAAAATGTCAGATGCGTTATCTTGATGTCTCCTTATGTGACCCTCCTTCCAATTCTCTTATTTTGCCCTAAAGGATACTACCGTATGAAGTACCCCCATTTTATATGGCATTAACGTATATACATTTATCGCTGACTACAAACGCTTATGTTCACCCATGGTAGTTAGCACATAACTCTGCATCATCAGCTAGGTCAGTCCTTAATGTCTTGCCAACAGTGAGGATAACAGTAAGAGTGGGAACATTTGGGGATACTACTCTGACAAATTCTGGTACGAGAAGCTCACCTGATAGTGTGGCTGCATTTCCAATAGTCTGCTCTTCCCTTTAAAGAACTAGTGTATTTTACCACCTTCCAGTAGAAACACCATACACACCGGCTTACTTTCCTTCATTTATTCCCTGTAGTCTCCGCCATTCACATGATTCCCTCTTTGGCTCTTCTCTTCTTTCCTGAGGTTCCTTGGGCCTTCCAGGGTCTTGAAAGGGAACTAGTCATTTAGCTCCTTTCGTGGCACTCTCAATTTAATCTGTTGCTGACACCACATACGATATGCAACTTACCTCCTTTTCACATCTCTTTCTCTTTCCTATGCACTTAACAGGCCGTTTTCTTTAGATATTAGAATATATCAGTATTCCTGTTTTATATCAACATTCTGTCAAATGACCTTTGAATAAAATACAGTTCTTACCTTCTGCTTGTCCATTTAATAGACTTTGTCTTTTCTGATCCACAGCTCCAGAGACACGAGGAACATATTTGTTGGGCTTCTCAGACATACTCTGTTAAAAGTAGCATCAGTAATGAGTTGCGTGAAGACTTCCTAAGCCTTTTCCAAGAAAATTTCTGAATTTATGATTTTAATAACAATCAGACTTACAAATCAGTAAAACGTATTGACCACCAAAACATTTAAATACAACACCTCATATATGCTCTCTTGATTCAGCGTCCCTTTGAATCTTCATTTGGCTATTGACTCTCTAAACTGATCATGGAAGGCCAGAATAAATACTTTCAAAGGCAGAAGCCTGGCTTGTATGCAGATTTCAAAAAGGAACTAGCAAAACACCTTCCTTTGCATTCCTGACCAAAATGAAAGGACATTTGAAATAAGTTTTGAAACAAAGTCTTTAAAAGTGTACTTGCTAGAAATGAAAACTGCTTCTAATAAAATGGCAGACATTTGTTTCAGTGTCAATTCATACCTCACATGATCAGAAACTTTGGAGTATATCATGTTGAGTATCAACAAAACACTGTTGTAGCTGCTGCTTCGTTTAGGTAAACAAAGGCTTGACCTTTTTCTTGACGAAAGAAGGGTTGGATCGAAGGGCAAAGTAGTAAGAAAAAACTTTTCTTAAAATTATGGTGAACTAGTAGCAGAAACCATGTAGATATAGGTATGGAACTCTTCACAATGTGTAGTAAGCATTCAAACGGCAAGTATAAGAACATGTATGTCTTAGTCACCTAAAATGTGCCAAGCACTCATTTCCCTAGGCACACTTTCTTTTTTACACACAACAATAATAATGATTATGATGATCGAGTGAGCCTTCCTACTTCTTGGTGACTCCAAGACATTGGAGTAAAATGATGATCCGTGGTCCTCTCTGTCCAGAATGTCCCTCGCCACGGTCTACACGACTGGTCCTTCTCATCTTTCACTTGGCACCTTTTGCCACTCTCAGATCTTTTCCGACTACCAAAATTCCCACTCCCACTCTCATCCTCATCCTCACTACAAACGCCCCCAATATTCTCTCAACTAACATTGTCCATTTCCTATCGATGAAGCCTTTATAGTGGCTTATAACGGATTGCTGTTGACTTACTTTTCTGCTCCGACCACAACAACCTACACCCTCCACTTGTACACTCAGTAGCTAACTCCTTGGTACGTACTCAGAATACAAGGACCAAGTAATTAAGGTCAAAACATTTACACTAATCTCACTGAGAAGATCTCAAAAGTACCAAATCACTATACCGTTGACCCTTGAACAAAGCAAGGGTTACGGGCTCTGATGGCCATGCACTCGAAAATCCACAAATATCTTTTGAAACCTCAAAACCAATTCAAAAAAACAAAAATTCCTACTGAATTTCCTACTTTAAAAGCAATTACACTTAGAAATCAAAAAGTATATATGTATTGAAATCCAGAACATTAAAGCAGAAGCGCTTGTATACGCTCTCTAGGTCTCATCTACCTTTTCGGCCTCATTTGGCCATTGACTCTGTACACTGAGCATGGGAAGTCAGGGTTAGGATAACGGAATGCTGAGCTTACCAACAATATACACAGTCGATTAATGCATGTTTTCCCCGTTATATATATTACATACTGTATTCTTACACTATAAACTGAAGAAAAGGTTACTAAGAAAATCGTAAGGAAGGGGTGCTGGGTGGCCCTGTCGGTTCAGGGTCAGGCTCTTGACTTTGGCTCAGGTCATGATCTAGATTTCCTGAGTTCAACGCTGGCAGTCTGGAGCCCGATGAAGATTCTCTCTCTGCCCCCGCTTCCCTACTCACGTGCTCTGTCCTCTCTCTCTCTCCCAAAATAAATAATTAAAAAAAAAAAAAAGAACAAGACGAAAAAGACAATCATAAGGAAGAGAAAATACAGGATGGTACTGTATTTATTGAAAAAAAAATCTGTATGTATGTGGACTCCCACAGTCCAAACCCATCTTGTTCAAGGGTCCAATGTATACCTATATGATGTCTCCACTAAGAGTTTACTGGAACTTTTTATAGCCCCACATTAGAAAATCAAAAACCCATTCTAACTTTGCCATTCTTTTCTGGACACTAGGGCCATTTTGTTGGCCTTCGAACATCTTCCCATTGAAAACAAGCATTCTTGGGGGGCCTGGGTGACTTAGTCGATTAGGCACCCAACTTTGAAATTGCGAAAAGGAAAGTAAAAGGTGGAGGGAGGAGTTAAGATGGCAGGGGAGGGGATCAGCATTTCCCTTGTCCCTCAAACACAGCAGTTTTGAGGTCACAACACTTGGAATGCCAGGAATACAGGCTGCAGAGGGACAGAAAAATCTCCACAGGTGCAGAGTGACAGCTTGGCGGGACAGAAGGGTGTGTATGCGAATTGGGAGAAATAAAATGGGCAGCACAGGCATGGAGTGGGGGAAGCCCTTTGGTGGAGAAACGAAAGGAAAGTAGAGAGAGAGGCTGTGGGAAGGGCCTTTGGATATGAGAAAGCCTGTCCGGACCACAGACCAAAGAGAGGTCCAGAGAGCCAGTTTCTACTTTGCAAAACCGCCTTAGAGGCTAAGAAACAGAATTTTCAAGGTGGCCAGACTTTCTCTAGACCAGAGCTACCACCTCCCATGCCTGGTGGGGAGGGAGCCGCCCCTAGGCTTGGTAGCAATCTCAGGGCTACACTGGGAGAGAACACCTTGAGTATGGTGGAAAGGGGAGGTATTGCCCTGCCCAAGGGAAAAAGACCGTGCAGGCACGAGCCAGAGGCCCTCTGTCCACTGGGCAGAGTGGCGCAACTCCACTACCAGGTCCGAGCAAAGCGGGATCCTACAGGGTTTTGAATCCCAGCTCAGTGCTCAGGTGGCACAGGGGACTGTGCAGCAAGGCAAGCCGGTTCCCCAGGCTATTCCGTGAGGATAGCCTAAACAGTGAGTTTTGAGACACCTCGTGTGGGCAGGAGAGATTGGGGCGTCGCCATTTCTCTCCCCACGACCAATATCGTGGGGCTTCAGGGAATGGACAGTGAGCCTCCGTGGAGGCAGGCCCTTTACACCAAACCCTGACTCTCTGTGCCTCGTAACTGCTTCTCTATAGGAGTGAGACTGACACTGATGGCACCAGACAGCCCCTCGTCTAGACCAGCACAGCCACCCGTCCCAGGCACCAATAGACAACTCTCCTCCGGTTTTCTATCTTAGTTTGTTTGTTTGTTTGTTTGTTTCTTTGTTTCTTTGTTTCTTTGTTTGTTTTCATTTGAGTTATTATTCTTTTGTCTTTCCTTTTCTTTTTTAATGTTTATTTCTTTATTTGGAGAGAGAGAGAGTGAGTGATCAAGCAGAAGACATACAGAGAGAGGGAGAGAGAGAATCCGAGCAGGATCCATGCTCTCACTGCAGGACCTGATGGGGGTTTCAAACCCACCAACAGCGACAACATGACGTGAGCCAAATTCAAGAGTCGGACGCTTCACCTACTCAGACACCCAGGCGCCCATCTTTTCTTTCCTTTGCTTTCCCTTTCTTCTCTTTTCCCTTTTTGCTCTTTCTACTCTCCTCTTTCCTCGCTCCCTTTGGAAACAGCCTAGAAGTGTCGAGTTGACGTCGGTCAAAGCTAATTATATATCTACATTTATCTATATATCTTAATATATACGTATATATCTATACATAGATTATATAGATAGATAGATAGATAGATAGATATATCTATATATTTTTTTCCTTTGTACCTCTGTTCTGGTTCTTTGTGTGTTGGATTGTGCATTTTCTCTATACTTTTATAGATCTCCTTCTTCATTTTCCTCCCTCTCTTTCTGGATTAAACCCTAGAGCTCCTTTGAGTCACTGGCTGGCCTTTTTTTCCACTCCTGTCATTTCTCTTTTTGTTTGGGCTAAGGATACTTCACCACCTTCTTCTCCTTTTCCCAGGATTACGTCCACAAACAAATCAAAGCACACCTGGTGGAAGGCCCAAACCGCCACTCCAAGTAGCGGGAACAGTAGCCAAAGACACACCGAAAGAGTGCACACAACACACTCCAAAAACATTTGTTCAACTGCCAGGCCCTGGACCGTGTAGGAGCTCTTTTTAATATAGTAGTACTCGCAGGTGTGGGACACAGAAACCAGCTATTAACACACATAAAGGGCAGGAGTGTAGCCAAAACGACGAAATCGAAAAATTCTCCTCAAAAAAAAAAAAAAAAAATTCAGGAAGAAACGACAGCCAGAGGAGTGCTCAAAAGAGACAGAAAGAATATATCTGAGAACATTTTTGGAATGACACTCATAGGATGCATAGTTGCGCTTAAAAGCACGCATAGAAGACAACAGAGAATCTACTGCTTCAGAGATCAAGGACCTAAAGAATCGTCACGATGAACGCTGAAAATGAAATGGTGTAAAGGAGATACAAAGTAACCTAGATGCAGTGACAGCAAGGACGGGAGAAGCAGCAGACAGAATCGGTGAACAGAAGATCTAATGGTGGACAACGATGAAGCAGAGAAAGGAAAGGAACGAAATGACTAGATCACGAGGCAGGTATAGAGACCTACGGGATTCGGTGAGATGAAATATTAGCCACATCCTACGAGTCCCAGAAGAAGACGAGTGAGAGAAAGGGGCACAAGGTTTTTTTGAACAACTTATAGCTGAGAGCTTCCTTCATCTGGGGAAGGAAACGGGCATGCAAGTCCTGGCGGCACAGAGAATTCCTTTCCAAATCAACAAACCCAGGTCAACACCACGACATGCCATAGCGAAACTGGAAAAGTACAAGATAAAGAGAGGATTCTGAAAGTAGCTAGGGACAAACGGGTCTTACTCAACAAGGGGATACACATAAGGGTAGCAACAGACCTGTCCAAAGGACCTTGGCAAGGCAGAAGGGAGGGGTAGGAAATGGTCAATGTGCTGAATGGGAACATATGCGGCAAAGAATCCCTTCCCCAGCAAGGCTGTCATTTAGAATAGAAAGAGAGAGAAAGGCTTTCCCAGACACACAAACCCTAAGGTAGTTCATGACCACTAAACCAGCCCTACAGGAGATCCTAAGGGGCGACTCTGTGAGTGGAAAGCAGCAGAGACTACAAAGGAACAGAGGCCTCACCAAAAGCATGAAACCTTCAGATAACACAATGACACTAAATCCATATGTTTAACTAATCACTCTGAATGTGAATGGACTCAATGCCCCAATCAAAAGACACAGGGAATCAGAATGGGTAAAACACAAAACAAAACCAAAGAACAAGATCCATCTATATGTTGTCAACAAGACACTGATTTTAGACCCCAGGACACCTCCAGATTCAAAGTGAAGGTATGGGGAACCACCTATCATGCTACTAGAAGTCAAAAGAAAGCTGGAGTCACCACACCTCCACCAGAAAGACTGGATTTTAAACCAGAGAGTGTAGTAACAGATTCTGAAGGGCATTGGGTCATATAATTAAGGGGTCTATCCATCAAGAGGAGCTAACAATTGCAAATGTTTTTGCCCCCAAAGTGAAACGCCCACACATATGAATCGAATAATCAGAAACATGAATAAATGTATACATACAAATACCCTGATTGTAGACGACTTTAAGACTCCACTCATGGCCACAGGCGGATCGTCAAGGCAGAAAATCCGTAAGGAAACACAGATCCAATGTGTCATTGGACCAGATGTATTTAGATATACATAGATATATATTGGCCTTAATATATACATTTATATACATGGATATCAACACCGATATATTGAGATCTTTTCATCCAACAGCAATAGAATGCACATTCTTCTTAAGTGCACATAGAACATTCTCCAATATAGATCACATCCTGGGTCACAAAACATCCCTCCACAAATATAAAAGGACTGAGATCCTACCATGCATATTTTCAGATCACAACGCTCAGACACTTGGAATCAACCTCAAGAACAAAAACTCGAAAGCCTCCAAATGCATGGAGGTTACAGAAGTTCCTACTCAAGAAAGAATGGGTCCACCAGGCGATTAAGGAAGAAACTAAAAACCATATGGAAGCAAATGAAAATGAAAAAACACAATCCAAACCCTTTAGAATGCAGCAAAGGCAGTCCTTAGAGTAAAATACATTGCAATCCAGGCCTATCTTCAGAAGCAAGGATGGTCCCAAATACAGAAACTAACTTCACTCCTAATCGAACTAGAAACACAGCAGCAAAGAAAGCCCAACGTCAGCAGAAGTAGGGAAACAAAAAAGCGTAGAGCAGAAATAAATCCTATAGAATCCAAAAACAAGGTTGCACACATCAATCAAAGAGATGTGATTTTTTTAAATAAGC
The DNA here is from genome assembly GCF_028749965.1 of Puma concolor. NCBI lineage: Eukaryota > Metazoa > Chordata > Mammalia > Carnivora > Felidae > Puma > Puma concolor. Next base: position 70,833,255 of record NC_141683.1, read on the forward strand.
AAAATTGATAACCCCCTAGCCACACTTCTCAAAAAGAAGAAAGAGAAGCCCAAATAGATAAAATCACAAATGAAAGACAAGAGATCACAACCAACACCACAGAAATACAACAAGGATCCGAGGATACTATGAAAAAGTATATGCCAACAACCTGGACAACCTGGAAGACATGGACAAATTCCTAGACACCCACACACTACCAAAAGCCAAACGGGAAGAAATAGAAAACGTGAACAGACCCATAACCCGTGAAGACATTCAATCAGTTATTAAAAATCTCCCAACAAATATGAGTCCTGGGCAGGATGGCATCCCAGGGGAATTCTACCAGACATTTAAAGCAGAGTTAATCTGTCTTCTTCTCAAGCTGTTCCAAAAAAAATAGAAACAGAAGGAAAGCTTCTGGACTCCTTCTATGAAACCAGCATTACGTTGATTTCTAAAGCAGACAGAGACCCCACTAAAAAGCAGAATGACAGGCCAATGTTCCTGATGAACATGGATGCAAACCTTCTCAATAAGATACTAGCAAATGTAATGCAACGGTATATTAAGAGAATGATTTTCCAGGATCAAGTGCAATTCTTTCCTGGGCAGCAGGGCTGGTTCAATATTCACAGATCAATCAACATGACACGTCCCATGAAGAGAAGAACGGATAAGAACCATATGATCCTGTCAATAGATGCAGGAAAAGCATTTGACAAAATACAGCACCCTTTCTTAATACAACCCTCAAGAAAATCGGATAGAAGGAATAGACCTTCAAACCCTAAAAGCCACATATGAACGGCTCACAGCTAATAGCCTCCTCCATGGAGAAACACTGAGAGCTTTTCCCCTGAGATCAGGAACATGAAGGGATTTCTACTCTCACCACTGTTGCTTAGCATAATGTTGGAAGTCCTAGACTCAGACATCACACAACAAAATGAAATAAAAGGCATCCAAGTTGACAAAAAGAGGTCAAACTTTCACAGTTTGCAGATGACACGATAATCTATGTGGACATCCTGAAAGCCTCCACCAAAAAACTGCTAGAATGGATACATGCATTCAGCAAAGCTGCAGGATTAAAATCAATGCACCCAAATCGGTTGCATGTCTATACACCAATCATGAAGCATTAGAAAGAGATACCAAGGAATCGATCCCATTTACCACTGCACCAAACCATAAAACACCTAGCATTAAACCTAACCAAAGAGGTAAAAGATCTGTATGCTGAAAACTATAGACAACTTATGAAAGAAACTGAAGAACACACAAAGAACCCGGGAAATATCCCATGCTCGTGGGTTGCAAGAACAAACATTGTTAAAATGTCAATACTACCCAAAGCAATCTGTACACTCAATGCAATCCCAATCAAAATAACAGCAGCATTCTTCACAGAACTAGAACAAACAATCCTAAACTTTGGAGAGAACCACAAAAGTCCCAGACCAGAACAACGAAAGTAAGGTTGAAAAAGAAAACCAGAGTGGGGGAGGCATCACAATCCCGGACTTTAGCCTGTACTACAAAGCTGGACTCCTCAAATGCACGGTATTAGCTCCAAACAAGCACAGAGGCCAATGGAATAGAATAGAGAACCCAGAAATGGGCCCACAGATGTGTGGCCAACTAAGCTCCAACAAAGCAGGAAAGAGTAGCTAATGCAAAAAAGACAGTCTCTTTAGCTAATGGTGCTGGGAGAACTGGACAGCAACATGCACAAGAGTGAACCTGGACCACTTTCTTACACCTTACACAAACATAAACTCCAATGCATGAAAAAGCTTACCGTGAGACAGGAAACCATCAAAGTCCTAGAGGAGAAAGCAGGCAACCACCTCTCTGACCTCGGCTGCAGCGATTACTTACTTGACATGTCTCCAAAGGCAAGGGAAAATAAAAGCAAAAGTGAACTTTTGGGACCTCATCAAGATACAAAGCTGCCACACAGCAAAGACAACAATCAACAACTTTAAAGGCAACCAACGGAATGGGAGAAGATATGTATTTGCAAATGGCATATCACATAAAGGGTTAGGATAAAAAAGTCTATAAAGAACTTGCCAAACTCAACACCCGAAAACCAAGTAAGCGAAGAAAGGGGCAGAGGACGTGAATAGACACTTTTCCAAAGGAGACACCCAGATGGCCAACGGACACATGCAAAGGTGCTCAACATCACGCATCATCCAGGAAATACAAATCAAACCCCACTGGGATAACACCTCAATCAGTCAGAGTGTGGTGGTGAAATTCACACCTCTGGAAATAACAGATGTTGGCGAGGATGTGGCAAAATGGGAACCCTCTTGCACTGTTGGTGGCAATGCAAACGGGTGCAGCCACTCTGGAAAACAGTGTGGAGGTTCCTCAAATAATTAAAAATAGAATTACAGCACTAGTAGGCATTTATCCAAAGGATACAGGAGTGCTGATTTGTAGGGGTTGTACCCCAGAGTTGATAGCAGTTCTATCAACAATCGCCAAATTATGGAAAGAGCCCAAATGTCCATCAACTGATGAATGGCTAAAGAAGAGGTGCTGGTCTATCTACAACGGAATAATACGACCTGGCCATGAAAAAGAATGGAATCTTGCCATTTGCAACACTGTGCAAGCAACTGGAAGGTATGATGCTAAATGAAATAAGTCAGTCAAGAGAAAGATATCATATGTTTTCACTCATATGTGGAATTTGAAAACGTCACACAAGACCATAGGGGAAGGGAAAGAAAAAAAATAGTTACAAATACCTAGAGGGAGGCAAACCATATGACGGTCTTAAAAGACAGAGAACAAGCTGAGGGTTGATGGGGGTGCGGAGTTAAGGGGGTGGAAAAAAGGGATGGTGGGCATTGAGGAAGGCACATGTTGGAATAAGCCCTGGGGTTATCCGGAAGTGATGAATTCCATGAATCTACTCCCTAAGCCAAGACTACAATGTACATACTATATATTCCCTAACTGGACACTAAATTGTCAAATAATAAAAATAAAGAACAAATAAAGAATAATAATGAAAACAGGGGAGGGGCGCCTGGGTGGCTCAGTCAGTTAAGTCTCCGATTTTTGCTCACGTCATGAGCTCTTGGTTCATGACTTCGAGCCCCGCATCAGGCTCTCTGCTGTCAGCACAGAGCCTGATTTGGACCCTCTGTACCCCTCTGCCTACCCCTCCCCTTCTCCCTCACTTTCTCTCAAAAATAAACAAACACTAAAAATATTCTTAAGGAGTAAAAATAATACAATCACAAAAGCAGGGGAAAAAACATGAGATTCAAGATTTCAACTCCATATTTTAACAGTAGTTTTAAGGATGTAAAATATGCTTTTACTAATATACACAAATAGTCATTTCTGGAATGAATAGCAGTAAGAGTCATAAAAAGTTTTAACTGTGAAACACTAATTCAGGATTTTATAAGAATACTGCTTTTTAAAAATTAATCTTGGGACGCCTGGGTGGCTCAGTCAGTTGAACATCCAACTCTTAGTTTCAGCTCGAGCCATGATCCCAAGGCCGTGGGATCAAGCCCTGCATCAGGTCCACACGAAGCATGGAGTCGGCTTGCGATTCATATGCTCCCTCACTCTCTCTCAAAAATCAACATTAAAAAAAATAGTAAAACGAATGAAAAAGTTAATCTTAAGGGACAAGATTTAAAGTATAGAAGAGAAATACAGGATTACAGAATTTTGAGCCATTTTCCAGTACTACCACGATGTCTAAGAAAAATATAAAAACCGATTTTCAACTTCATATAGTTTTATTATTCCACTGGGAACAGCATATGAAGAGCTCTAATTTCCTATCTACACCATATAGGAAGGTTGTTAAGGACCCGAGAAGGAATCTAGTATTAAGCAACTAATATATTTATGATCATCCAATTTGAAGATTTTAAAGTCTTCAAATACATGTTTGATTATCAAGGAAGACTGAACATTCCCAGGAGGAAAGAAGAAAGGGACCAAAAAAAAAAAAAAAAACAACTCAGCAGTCTTTCTCAGTTTTAGACATGAAAGAATTTACGTGCTAAATTGAACAACTATGAATACTAAAGTTTCCCCTGAATAATATAAAATGTATCTTGGGGTGCCTGGGGGACTCAGTCGGCTAAGCATCCGACTTCAGCTCAGGTCACGATCTCATGGTTCCTGAGCTCGAGCCCCGCGTGCCAGGCTCTGTGCTGACAGCTCAGAGCCTGAAGCCTGCGTCAGATTCTGTGTCTCCCTCTCTCTCTGCCATTCCCCCGCTCATGCTCCATCTCTCTCAAAAATAAATAAATATTGTTTTAAAAATGTATCTATTGTCGGAGATCTTCGAAAAAGTAAAAATCACCTCTTACAACGAATTTTGTATACCCTCTTGGCAACCTTTCATGCCTTATGATTCTGTCATGACAAAGAGTTCATATTAGACAAAAATTTATACATGTTGAGTTCATTCATTTGGAATGTGTGTATGTGTCTATTCTATGCAGATACTATTAAAAAAAGAGTGGCACCTGGGTGGCTCAGCTGGTTAAGCATCCAACTTGATTTTGGCTCAGGTTATTCAAGCTCTGTGTCGGGTTTGACACTGGCAGCACAGAGCCTGCTTAGGATTCTCTCTCTCTCTCTCTCTCTCTCTCTCTCTGCCTCTGTCTTACTCTCTCTCTCTCAAAATACATAAACAATTGAAAACTTAAAATTAAAAAAAGATAAATCAGAATGCAGAAAACATATTTTATATATTTTTTCTTTCAGAGTGTGGCAGCTTAAGTGGCACCTGGGTAGCTCAGGCAGTTAAGCATCTTGATTTGGGCTCAGGTCGTCATCTTGCAAACCGGTTTGTGAGTCTTAGCTATGCGTCGAGCTCTGTGCTGACAATGAAGAGCCTGTTTGGGATTCTCTCCGTCTCTCCCCTCTCTCCCTGTCCCTACCCTGCTTGCTCTCTCTCTCAAAATAAATAAATAAGCTAAAAAACAAAAAACAAATTCAGTGTTGCAGCTTCAAATTTAGTTTTTCATTTCACGGATAAAGAACCTTATTTACATCACCAGAAATTTTATTTAATGAAAAGAATAAAAGTTTATTTCCTCTCTTTCTACTCCAAAAGACCTAAAATATACCAAGATTATACCACACAGTAGGTTACCTTAGAAACCCCAAGAAAGACAATAACCAAAAAGTGAAAATTCACAATCAACCTGGTATGGACTAAAACAGATTTCACTTTGTATTCCTTAGAAACACAGGTTTTGCTAAACTAAATCTAGGATATCACCTTTATTAAACTGAAAGGCAAGGGCAAAATTTCTTTTGGTTCTTCGCAGAAATCAGCTGTAAGTCATTCAGAAGAGTCTAAGCATTTTTTGGTTGTTACCTGGCTTTTTTTTTCTTAACTTGCACTTAAAATATCCCCTCCCACATTTTATAATTTAAAGAGCATCTGCTCTGCCTTAATCCCACTATTGCTGCTGTGATTTTATGATACTTTCCCTCAACTCTTCATACTTTAAGTTCAACTCGCCCTTCTAAAATGAATTCTTCCCTTTCAACCCCCTCCTCATCTTCATATGCATCTAGCTATTCTTTCCAGCTGCCTTCTCCTTCTTTGCTGCCATAAAGGCATACCTGAGAATGATCTACTCCCACCAAACTTTCTAAATTTCAATCCTGTACCTTCCTCTCTGTTGTCATTACACTGATTTCTATTATGATCTTGAGGACTTCCATTTCTTCCTAAGATCCTTTTCATCATTATAAGGAGCAAGAGGATGGTACGGGTGGTACAAAAGTACAAAGGTACAAAACAACTTACCTTTGCAAGACCAAGGACAGCTAACGTCTTGAGAGAAGGTTTCAGAAGAGATTTAGATGATGGTAAAACAGGAATAGGATCGCCATAAACTCTGACTTGTGGTTTGCATAGAGTTTCAGCCATATCTTTATTTTCAGAATCAGGATTTTTGTCCTCAGATAAGGTTCCATCTTCTGGTTTCATAGTGCCACGTTTTGCTCTCACTTAGTAGAAAACAAAGTAAAGAGGACATGAAAATAAATATCTGTAACTTCAAATTAGTGAATAACACAAGAATGGACAAGAATTAGTGAATAATACAAGTCTTCCAATAGCTTACTGTTTTTAATGAATTTCCAAGAAGAATGCAGTAGCTTTGCTATGCGTGATTTCGGGACATTCTAGAAAAGAATTAATAGCTTTAAGGATTACAAGAATCCAATTCGATAACATCATTGTAATATTCACCATTACCAAATGAGCACCATTACACAAGGAACACAGGCTTTGGAATCATTCAAATGTAGATTCACATCTCAGTTATGCCGTTTACTATTTATTACCAGTCTCCATTTCCTTATGTGGTGAGGATGACAAGAGATCTCATAAGTAGTCCCAATGTTACCCGCCGTACCTGTAACTGATTAATATCGGGTAAATACTTTACCAAAGCAACCTCAGATAAACATTGAACCCTAGGTAATTGAAAGCATGTTGAAAAAACTAACACTAAGAAATTTAAATATGTTATCTTGTGAAGTGTTTGCATGATTTAGACTGGCATGAACTATCTCTTGTAAGAGAAAATATACAAACTTACTCTTCAGTAGTATCTTATGTTGGTAAGTTGGAATTGCAAACAGTTTAAGTGGCTTCTGTTTCTCAAAACACTAAAGACAAATATGACTGTTTAAATGTAGCTCCTTCTGGGATGCCTGGGTGGCTCAGTCAGTTAAGTGACCCACTTTTGATGTCAGCTCCGGTCATGACCTCACGGTTAGTGGGGTTCAAGCCACATATCGGGCTCTGTGCTGACAGAGTGGAACCTGCTTGAAATCCCCTCCTTCCCTCTCTGTCTGCCCCTCCCTACTAGCACTTGCTCATTCTCTCTCTCTCTCTCTCCCTCCCTTTCCAGGAGAAATACAAACATTACAAAAACATTTAGCTCAGCTCCTTCCAAGAAAGAGAAAAAAAATAATAAACCTTGTGGGGCAATGAGTCATGGATGAAAACCACACACAGACAGTAGAATTCCATAACCAATATGTTGACAATGGAGTTGACAGAAAGTGATGTACTAAAAGAACAGACACTAAAGTAATGTTTTCTGCAAGGAAATATTAGAGTAGGGGTAAACCATTAAAAAAGAGCATGGTGGTGGGAACACATAGGTTGCTCAGTCAGCTCAGCGTCCAACTTCAGCTCATGAGTCATGATCTCATGGTTTGTGGGTTTGAGCCCCACATTGAGCTCTGTGTTGACAGCTCCGAGCCTGGAGCCTGCTTTGGATTCTGTGTCTCCCACTGTCTCTGACCCTACCCTGCTTGCACTCTGTCTCTCTCTCTCGCTCCAAAATAAATAAACTTAAAAACATCAAAAATATCTTTAAAAGCATCGGGGGAGAAGAGAAAAAAAGGAAAAAAAATGAGACATGACCAATCAATGAAGCATGAGCTTAAGACAAGGAAGAAAAGGAGAAATGTGAGCAAAATAAGGTAAGTGTAAACAACATACACTTTTCAACAGGTACATAAGTAGAACTGGGAATATAGTATGAACAATAGTGTCTTTTAAACCTTTGAAAGATATATATATATAACTTATACGTAAAACAGAGGCTTTGATTCACAGTATATCCCCAATAATACTGACTTTAATCACACTACAGTTACCTGGTTATAAGTACTGTAATAAAGAATTTAAGTTTTTTCACTATAAAATAAATTGTTCAATTACTAGCATCTATCACTTCCTAAAAGCTATAAATTACTACTAGACTAACAAAATAACAGAAAAAGAGAGGTTCCTAACACATCAACTTTCACTATGGAGAAAGAATTGGGAATGAGAATTCTAGGAAGAAATGGGAACCTTCAAAGGATGTATGTAATGGGACACAGTTGGGGTTACACAAACAAAGGCTGAGGACTTTTTCTCTGCAATTCTAAGCTCACAATGGGAGGATACTAAAAATATACTGTAACCTTCTTTCTTATGTAACTCCTGATTTCCTCAATAGAATTCATTTGCGTTTATACATGTTAAACACTAAAACGGAATGTAAACTGAAGCCTGACTTTTTAAATTCACATATTTAATTGTGATATATCATGCGTATTTTGTTCCTTTTCAAACTCCATTCTACGGAATTCCATTTCCCTACTCATTTGTTCACATTCAAAACCTATGACATTGTTTCTTCCAAGCAAGACTTTATTCTAGGAGCTCCAGCAGTCAAACAATTGTGTTTCCTAACCTCCAGTAGCTTATAATGATGTAGGGGCTTTGAAATGAATACTGAAATAAATATCAGATGTCTGAAACTTCAAATTTTAGAATCTGACACAAGGACTAGGAGGAGATAGTTTTCAAAGCTACAGTATGAAAGATTTCTGAAATCAGAAATTTGACAACTTGGCTATGAAGAGCCTCTGCTCATAGAGCTACTCTTTTCAGCAAAATACGTATTCTTCAGGGAGATGCACAATTTTAACTTAACTCTTCATGGAGTTATTTCAAAACTACAGGGGAACACTTTTGTAACGTAAATGTTGAGAAATAATGTAAACATCTAAATTTCTACATTTTCTAATATTATTTTAGTCTAAATGTAGAACAAAGGATAGAGCCAAAGGAAAATCCTGTATGTCACCAAAATAAAACTTGCCCGGGGCCGGGGGGGGGGGGAACCTACAATAGATACTTGGACCCAATCAGGTTTCATTTAGGCATGAGTAGTATCAGTCATGCTACTATCACAGTAAGAATCCTTATCCTTAACCAAATGTCACATTTCCTCCATTATGGGAAAGCTTTTCCTAATATAATTTGACGGTCATTATATATTTTCCAGCCCATTCTTTTATAAGACTCCACCTGTAGGATTTACCAAAGTACAACAAAACAAAACAAAACATCCAACGCGTTATGTATCTGTAAAGTGGTTTTTTCCTGCTAACTTTCCATGACACACATAAAATTATGATACACAGGCTCCTCTTAAATTTTCAGAGTAAATAAGGGAGAAAACTCAATTCAGAGCAGGAAAGTGAGTTTCACAGGAGAGTACTTTACCTTGGTACCAAAATGTAAGACTTGGCTAGATGATGTAGGCCATGAATCATCAGGACCAGGTTTGTCAGAAAGCCTTTAGAGCAAAAATATACAACAAAAACATGTTCATTTAAAAGAAAATTTAAAAAATTAAGTGAAAGGTCAGCTATCTGTGTATTAAACCACGTTTCTTGGTATAATTAAAAGTTGGCCTCTGGTTTTTTCATTGAGTTTTATTTTAATTCCAGTAATAATAGCATCCAGTGTTATATCAGTTTTTTATTTTTTTTTATTTATTTTTTTTTTAATTTTTTTTTCAACGTTTATTTATTTTTGGGACAGAGAGAGACAGAGCATGAACGGGGGAGGGGCAGAGAGGGAGGGAGACACAGAATCGGAAACAGGCTCCAGGCTCTGAGCCATCAGCCCAGAGCCTGACGTGGGGCTCGAACCCACGGACCGCGAGATCGTGACCTGGCTGAAGTCGGACGCTTAACCGACTGCGCCACCCAGGCGCCCCTATATCAGTTTTTTAATATAGTGATTCACCAACTCCATACTCACCCCATGCTCTTCATGACAAAGGCACTCCTTCATTCCCATCACCTCCTTCAGCCCTCCCACCACTCACCTCCTCTCTGGGAACCATCTGTTTGTTCTCGGCAGGTAAGAGCCTATTTCTTGGTTTGTCTCTCCTTCTTTTTTCTCCTTTGCTCATTTGTTGTTTCTTAAGTGCTACATGAGTAAAATCATATGGTATTTGTCTTTCCCTGACTGTTCTTAACATACTACTCTCAGGCTCCATCCTGATTACATCCTTGCCAAGTAAATGGCAAGATTTCATTGTTTTATGGTTGAGTAATATTCCAGGTGTGTGTGTGTGTGTGTGTGTGTGTGTGTGTGTGTGTGTGTATGAAAAACATATACACACACAGATACATACATATAGAACTTCTGCATTCACTCATTTGTCAATGGACGTTTGCGCTGGCTATTGGAAATAATGCTGCAATAAACACAGGGGTGCGTGTGTCCCATGGAATTCGTGTTTTTTTGTATTTTTTTGGGTAGTATCCAATAGTACAATAACTGGATCATAGGAGAGTTCTCTTTTTAATTTTTTGAGGAATCTCCATACTGTTTTCCAGAGGGGCCGCACCCATTTGCATTTCCACCAACAGTTCAAGAGGTTTCCTTTGTCTCCACATCCTCGCAAACACTTGCTTCTTGTGTCTTGGAGTTTAGCCATTCTGACATGTGTGACATGATATCTCGTTGTAGTTTTGGGGAGCCTTTTTTCCTGTGTCTGTTGACCATCTGTATATTGTCTTGGAAAAAATGTCTGGTTATATCTTCTGCTCATTTTTAAACTGGGCTTTTTTGGAGGGGAGGATGTTTACTCATATCAATTTTTTATACTTTGTGGATACTATCCCTTTACTGGATTTGCAAAATATTTGCAAATATGTTCTCCCATCCCAGAGGATGCCTTTTAGTTTTGATGTTTCCCTTCACTGTGCAAAAGCTTTGTAGGTTAATGTAGTCCCCATAGTTTATTCTTGCTTTATTTCCCTTGGCTCAAGCGACATAACTAGTAAAATGTTGCTACAGCCAAAGTCAGAGAAATGACGGCCTGTGCTCTCTTCAAGGATTTTTATGGTTTAAGGTCTCACACTTAGGTCTTTAATTCATTTTGAGGTTATTTGTGTGTATGGTACAGAAATTGACCCAGGTTCATTCTTTGGAATGTGACTTGTCTGGTGTACCCAACACCATTTGGTGAAGAGACTGCCTTTTCCCCAATGGATAGTCTTTCCTGTTTGTGGAAGATGAACTGACCATACAGTGGTGGATTTATGTCTGGGTTTGCGGTTCTATTCCACTGAGCTATGAGGCTATTTTGTACGCCAGTACCCACCATACTGTTTGGATTACTACAGCTTTGGAATAGAACTTGAAAGCTGAGATTGCGATACCTCCAGGGTTCCTCGTTTTCAATATTGCTTTGGCCATTCAAGGTCTTTTGTGGTTGTATACAACGTTTAGGCTTGTTTGTCTAGCTCTGTGACAAATGCTGTTGGTATGGTGACAGGGATTGCATGACATCTGTAGCTGTTTTTGGGTAGTGTAGACACTTTAAATATATGTATTCTTCCCATCTGTGAGCATCGGATGTCTTTCTCTTTCTTTCCGTCACCTTCAATTTCTTTCGTCAGTGTGTTACGGTTTCTAGAGTACAGGTCTTTCACAATTTGGACCCTGTTTTAAAAAAAACTTTCAGTTCTCTATTTTGACTCCACCTCTGCCAACCTGTGAAATCTCCAGGAAAGACCCAGTCTGAGTTTCCATAACCAAGTATGACAGGCAGGGAATGCTCTGAAATGGTTGAAAAATAAATGTATAAACGTTACTACAATGACTTCTCACCTCGCATCTGTCAGAATGGCTCAGTTTCACCACACAGGAAACAACAAGGGTTGCTCAGGGTGTGGAGAAAAAACAACCCTTGTGCACTGGCCATGGGATGTAAATTGGTATCGCCACAGTGAAAGCCACTATGGAGGGGCCTCAATGAATTAAAAACACAAATACCATAGGATCCAGTGATTCCACTACTGGGTATTTATTTACCCAAGGGAAATGGAAATACTAATTTGAAAAGATATATGCACGCCTATCTTCATTATAGCATTATTTACAATAGACAAGATATGGAACAACCCAAGTGTCCACCAATACATGAAGAGACCACACACACACACACACACACACACACACACACACACACACACTGAAATATTACGCAGCTATAAAACAGAATGAGATCTGCACATCATGGATGTACCTAGATGGTATGAGGGTAAGTGAAATAAGTCAGACAGAGAAAGACAAATCCTATATGATTTCACTTCTGTGTAGAATGTAAAATGGGGAATAAATGAACAAACAGAGCAAAAGCAGAAACAGACCCATAAATGCAGAGAATTGACTCTTGCCAGAGGGAGGGGAGGTGGGGGGATTGACAAAATGGGTGAAGGGGAGAGGGAAGTTCAGTGTTCCAGTTATAGAATGAATAACCACAAGGCTCAAAGGTACAGCATAGGTTATCTAATCAGTGGTATCGTAACACCATCATACTTTACCAGATGGGTGCTACACTTACGGCGAACATGGTGGACCATCCATTACATTGTGTGCGAGGTAGACCTCTGTTTAACTAAATATATCAAAGTTTGGGTTTCCATGTTATGAGTGGTAGTACTAACTAGAGATTAAAAGTTCCCACGGCCAACTTTGTTCCTACACTGGTCTTGCCTTATTTAGGTCCATAATAACTAGCAAGACATTCCAAGCCTTCAGGGGGCATTCAGCTACCCAAGGAGAGAGACTGCGATCAAATGGTCCTGGTAGTTGTGCCTCTATTTCTCTATACGCTGCCTGACTATTTTCTTCCCTATGAGCTCCCACTCCTACATCACTCTTCGGCACGGTTCTGTGGCCTTCCCCAACCTTTCAAACTTGAGCCTCTGAAGCCATACACTCCTACAACAAGGATGGGCTCAAATGACCGAGGGTAGGAACCATGTCCTGCTCCTGGAGAACAAGCGAACTGGGAGTCTCAGTCATCCACACAGTCCCCTCAACATAGGCATGTTATCACCGATCCAGATGAAGCTCCCTTACTGATTTGACAAGTCAGTCCTACCCCTGCCCAGCCCTACAAGTACATGGGAAGGGCATCACAGATTTAGGAAAAGAGGTGGAGTGAGGAGACAGCTTGCCTTGGGCCATACATCTCTGATGTGCGGAATCTCCACCCCCCACCCCCAATTCCTTGAGAGGATCTAAGCTATCCTCCCTCAGTTGGGGTGGAAGTAGGGGATATCATATTTGTATTTGCTGTAAACAGACTCTTCCCAGCAGCTCAAATGATTTTTAATCTCTCTCAACAGAAAATCTGAGGTATGCTCGCACCTCCAATGAAACCAACACACACAAAAGCAGAAACCTGGTCACGACCCTCTTGAACTCTCTATTTGAATATGCCTTTCTAAACAACTCCTCTAATCCTGGGTCCTTCATTCCTGTCATTCACCTTTATCTCACTTGGCATAAACCCCCATATTCTGACATCTTTCCTAAAACTCTTGTTTCTATCCAACTCAGTGTTGTTCTTCTTGAAACCTGGTCTCCTCTGCTAATTCGACTCTTACCCTCCTTCATTGTATTCATTAGACCCACTCCCCAGATTTCTATCATTGAAATATTTGTCTGCGAGATGAAGACAAAAAAAACAAAGAAAGAAATGAAAGAAAGAAAGAAGAAAGAGAGAAAGAAAGAAAGAAAGAAAGAAAGAAAGAAAGAAAGAAAGAAAGAAAAGAACCCGAATGTAAATCTCATTTCTGTGACTTATCATATCTAACTAGGTCACTTCAATCTCTTTTGAGTTTCAAACTGTCCATGTAAGCAACCATTGGGCAAGGAGGCTAAACAGAGGTTGAATTACCAGAGGGTATTTTGATGAATCAATCTCTGAGGTTCCCTAAATCTTGAGACTATAAGTAGTTTTGATTTGGCCTCTGGAAAAATGGAGAGTCCTTAGCTGGCAGAAGGGGAAATATTAATGGGGAAAAAAAAAAAAAAAAGAAAACCAAGAAACCCAGAGAAGAAAGTAAAAAGGCAAAAACACAGTACAGAAACTTCATAGGGAAAAAATCTCCAAAAAAGAAAAAGCTTCCTAGAACTAGTCAAGGGTACTAGTCCAAAGGGAAACCAGACTGGGAACTTAGGCAACAGAGAATCCTCGAAATATCCTAGCAATATCCTTGCGATAGAGACTGAATTTAATTAACGTAACATGGTCTACAACTAGATACCCTTCCCTTACAGAAAACTCATTTGTCTCAAGAAGAGGGGATATCATCACATCTAAGGAGATGCCTGACGACATCTTGCTTATTATGTAAAAGCCTTGACACCATGGCCATAGCTGACATCCATCCTAAAATCTCGGATGGTAAAAACAAGGGACTAGTTACCACTGCACTAATGACTTTTGTTAGCACTAGGGGTCAAATACATAAGGGCAAATGCTTGCACTAACCTGGTTTCTTAAGAAAACCCTAAATTAGAGTTCCGACATGATTAGCTTTGACATTCTGAGTTGATCTGCCCTAGGATCTGTATCTTCATCTCAGTGCTGCTGAGGAACCAGAGAATGGATGTGGCAGCTACACAGGCTGATGGGAAAAGCCCCTCAGCTACCCATTAACTATGGAATCATGGTCGAGTCTTCAACCTCCCTGAACCACAGTTGCCAAAGTAATAAAAAGTAGGCTACAACAACACAGCTATTTTGCAAAGCTATGCAATGCCTATATAATTTAACAGATGTTATGCATAGGATATAGTGTCTTGTCCAGGGTAGACCACTCAACAACTGCTTTTGTTCTCTGCGTTCCCTTAGGAAACACATAATTTTCAGTTCATTCATTTCACTTCCTTTCCTTTCATTTTCCATTTCATTTCATTTCATTTCATTTCATTTCATTTCATTTCATTTCATTTCATTTCATTTCATTCCTTTATACTTTGAGAGTGAGTGCACACAGAAATCGGGAAAGATATCCCAAGGAGGCTGTCAGCGCAAAACCCGACGTGGGGCTTGATCTCACAAACCTGAGTTGAAGTCAAGAGTCACAATCTTAACCGACTGAGCCACCCACGTGCCCCAACGAATGTCACTTTTACAAATCCATAAAAATCCTACCTGGCTATAGAATCTTCCTCAGCATTCTTATCTGCTCCTAAAGAAGAAAGCAAAATACATGTTAAATCAACAATTGAAAAATAGAGGAAATTACAAGTGTACAGCTTATGATTTGTGAAAAAGTATTGCTTTGGGACCACACCTGGAAACCACACTGCACTGAAATGTAATTATACCATTCGTAGGCTTAAAGCACTAAGAAATCTTACTTTCTCCTCTATATTGACCAAAAGCAAGAGTGGGTTTAATCAAAATTTGACACCTACAGGTGAACTGATGTTTACAATGGCCATCACTGACCAACTCTATGACACTGGAGGAAAATGGTGTCGTTAGGAGAATGATTATCACAAGCTGACAATGTCAAACTGTAACTAGCATGATTTTTCTGGACTTCCACCCCTATAGAAGTTAAAAGAGAGTTTTTTTATTTTGCTGTAACACAGCAGAACTTCCCCAGCCATTTAGTAGAGACTGTTCAGAGTTAGGATGAAACAACACCTCACAATGTGCTCCATAGCTATTGTACTTTGCATCATGGCCAAACCATAACAAGCAGACTCTCCCTGGCCTTATTTCCAATGCCAAGGTAAGTTGGAAGGCTGTGGCATTCCAATTTGATAAACTTCTAACTTCTCGACACTGTCTCCTTCCATTGCTAGAGAGTCTATCTAGACCCACCGCACATCACAGAGGAGGATCCCAATGTTGGTACTATGTAGTGGCTCATGATGTCATTTTTCTCAACCCTCCCCATTGGGTGACACACATCTAGAAAAATCATGCTTGTTTTCATGGAAGGCATACGTCATCAGATCCTCTACTGATGAGCAACAAAACAAAACAAAGGGCAAAGAATATCTTGAATGCCTACATTCAATTAGTGGGGAATTTTAATTTTCTAAACATTCAACGATAGCCACTGTATGATTGTTACTATATGACACTCTTTAAAGAGCAAGACTATGGAGGTAAGGGTTGGGGTGAATGTAGGGAAAAAGGGGCACACCCCCAAGGACTATTTTTTAAATTTTTTTAACGTTTATTTATTTTAGAGACAGAACATGAATGGGGGGAGGGTCAGAGAGAGAGGGAGACACATAATCGGAAGCAGGCTCCAGGCTCCGATCTGTCATTCCAGAGCCTGACACGGGGCTCGATCTCGTGAACCACGAGATCATGACTTGAGCCAAAGTCAGACACTTAACCGACTGAGCCACCCAGGCGCCCAAGCACAGAGGACTTTTAAGGCAGTGAAACTCTTTCACGCGATACGACAAAGGTGGATTCACATCATTACACATTTGTTAAAACCCATAGAATGTATAACACCAAGGCTGAACACTAATGCAAATTAGAGACATTGCCTGAAAATGATGAGTTAGTGTCCATATAAAATGCACCACTCTTGTCAGGGTGCCTGGGTGGCTCAATTGGTTCAGCGTCCATGTCTGGATCTGAGCTCAGGTCATGATCTCACATTTCATGGAATCAAGTCCTGCATCAGGCTCTGTGCTGACAGCACAGGATTCTTTCTCCCTTCTCCCTCTGCCCCTTGGCTGCTCACACGCATACATGCTCTCTCACTCAAAACTAAACAAAGGAACTGAAAAAAAATTACTACTAAAAATGGACCACTGTCGTGCAAGATGTTAACAACAGGGGAGGCTAGGCGTGTACGGGAGCGTGGTATGGTATATGGAGACTCTCTGTACTTTCTATTATATTTTGCTGTGAACTTAAAACTGCTGAAAAAATAAGGATCATTAAATGTAAAAAACAATCAAACAAAGTACAACCACCAAACACGGTATCCATTGAAGCTACTCTTAGCATATATTAACCATGATACAGTCACCTTGAACATTAAGATAGAGATCAAAGTAACACAATAGGGATACTGTCTCCCATATGGAAGTATATGAAAATACATAAAGCAAAATACAAAAATACAAGTTATTTGTATATTTAGGCAAGAAAACAATTGATGAATATGACCAAATATAACTATAAACAGGGATTCAGCACTGTATGAATCAAACCTGGGTTTTCCATATAATTGAGATTTTATTCTAATTTTAAATCAAAAATCATTATGCTGATCGTATCTAAGAATCATAATGAAAGCTTAATCATAGAAAAAAAGATGATAATGACCTAATATTGCCCTAGTCTTTTTTGTACAAATACCTACTTCATATGGATGATGAAACTGAAACCAGTACCATGATAACCATCATTTTACTTGCTATTAAAATAAAATTTTAAGACACCACCAAAAATGAATTGAGGGCTGTAATTTCTATGCAGAAAAGGTTTCATCCAGCAGGCCGAAGATGGCTACCCTCAGAATATCCTACTTGAATGAATGGCCCTTGGTTGTTCCCTGGGATCTTGGATTTAAGGAAGGTTTCCACCATTCCCTAGCTTGGTAATAGAAGCTCACTGTGCCTAAGTATTGGTAAAATCAGTGTGCTTAAGGCCGTACACTTGATTTCTTTCTGGAAACCTGGAATTTTGGGACATGCTAAGGAGAAGATGCCTATGTGCTTAGCATTTGATGAAAACCTCGGGCACTGAGTATCCATAAGCCTCGTACTGGCAGACAACATTTCACTTGTGCTGTCCTAATTTCATGCTGGAGGAATTAAGCACATCCTGCTAACTCCATAAAGATAGGAGTCCTGGAAGCCTGTGCTTGGTCTACTCTGGACTTCACCCCATGCACCATTTGTCTGTGCTGATTGGCCTTTCTAGCCTGTCCCCATAACAAACCATAGGCAACAACTGTATGCTGAGTCCTGTGAGATCTTCCAGTGAATAATCAAATCTGGGTGTCGTTGTGGTGCCTCTATCACAACGCATTATATGAAATTTTATTATTTGGGTTGATGTCATACACGTGGTTACAGTCAGAAAGTTATGTCACAGAATACCTTTCCTGGAATCTCTTTTTCTTGGTATTTGCCTTGAAAATTCCTACATCCCTATATATCCATGCGAAGAAAGGTTTAAAAGGAATAGATGAAATCATGATGTCACAAAGTGTGAAACAAGCAACAGTCCTATTTTACTCAGAAAAAAAAAGAGAGAGAGAATCCTGGTGGTTGCCACTATGTTCTACCATACACAAGTTCCTCTCAAATATGAAAAATCAGTTAATTTTTCCAACTAACTAGGACTTAGTTCATTTTTCTGGCAGATAGGAATGAAAAGAAGTAACAGGGATTGTTCTAGAAAAAACAGAACTATCAGACACAGTATAGAAACATACTACTGATTATAGTTTTTTGTTTCTTTCCTTTCCTTAATTTCTTAGAAAATTAAAAATATACTTCACCTATTAAAGGCAATCATTGCCAAAATAATCAAAAGTCATAATTACTGTATCCTCATTCCTGCTGCTCTCCTCTGTTCATCTGATAAAGTCCTACACATTTTTCATGTCCAATTTACATGCTGGCACACAACCTGGAAACTTCTGAATCTTCTGAGAGTTCTCTCTCACCCCTTAACTTTTCATATTCAGGAATCACAGATTCGTATTACTATACTGTTTTGGTCTCTGCTTTGTCTTTTCCCTGCCATTGCCCTAGTCAAACGTGAGTTCTTAACTGATAAAAAAGCCACAAAATATTATTGATATTTCTTAAATGAATAAAAAAAATAAGCAAAACAAATGAGAAAGACACAAGGCCCTGAAAAAAAATTAATGGAATAAATTGAACCCCCTGACGTTTTCAAACTACACAGCTGAAAGTTTCACAATGGACTAATACTAGGCTAAGAAAACAAGAGCTTCCTTTGCCTCCCAGTCTCTTTATGTGGTTTCCTATAACCTATCCTCCATATGAGGGTTCAGCATGCTATGGCCACAGGTCAAATCCAACCTGCCATCTCGTTCTGTAAATAATGTTTATTGGGGCATGGCCCCATGTCTTCACTTACATATTGCTATGGCTGCTTTCACACTACAAGGGCAGAGCTGAGAAACCACATCACCTAAAATATTCACTGGCTTTTTAGGAAAAAGGCTTGGTGATCTGTATTTTATGCCATAACCAGAGTGTCCTAAACTCAAATCTAATCTTATTAGTCTTCTGCTTCAAATTCTCCAAAATCCCTGCATCACATACTGCTGGTTCCGTCCCTAAGAGCCATTCCATATTCTTCATTTTTGCTAGAGAATCACAACTTTATTTGGATATTTATTGTCTCCATACACAGAAAAGGTGGCCTCACCCTGGCTTCAAAAAGAGAAAGGATTATTCTAAGCTAATCACAGTACCTGATTTACCAGGGACCACTTTAGGAATGAGTATGTGACATAACCTAGTCTTTAAAATGTTAGAGGAAGTCTACTGCAAGCCTCTTCCTAGTGAAAAGAAACACCTAAAGAAAAGCAGTCCTTCCCACCCACTGGATGTTGCCATGTGAGAATATGATACCTGGAGCTGTTGCTAAATAGCCATCCCGGAAAGGAGAAATAAAAATACCCCCAACTCCAGAACTGAACAAGTGATGACTGGGATCCTGATGACATCACTGACCATCAAAACATTTCTGGTTCCTACTGTTTTAGTCACTGTTAGAAGTCACCTATTATTTGCCGCTAAAAGCATTCTACCGAAGAAATTTCCCAAGGCCTATCGGGTAAGATCTACTGCTTTCTATAGCACTAACAAACTTCCATAAGCTTGTCTTACCTACGTATTCACCTCATTCCCAACCATTCCCATAGCACACGTTTTCTACCAGCAAAACCCAACTGCTCATAAATCCTGCTAAGTTCACCCCTACACCTTCGCCTCTGCACTGCTGTGTACTCCGCCAAACACGTAATCGTGATAGTTTACCAACATTGTCAAACATACAAATGTTGGTCCTTCTGCCTCTCTACCTGGCAAACTGAACTCCTCACTCTGCATGCTTACCGTAGATTCTACCCAGTCCTTGAAAACTCAGATTCCTCACCGGGAACTTACGGTAACTGGAACAAATGCCAATATAAAATAACAATGATAATTATAAGCTCTATGAGACTCTGGCACCCAGTAAGCACTAAATAGAGTAAATAATACAAATGGCAGTGGTAACAACAGACTCCTGGGTTGCAGAGACTGGTTTTTGAATGTTTGTATTCTACAACAACGGGATAACACTTAGTAGCTAACAGGCACTTAAGAGTTACTTGTGAAGTGAACAAATGGACATGAATAAAAATGATCCCTTTGAAAATTATTTTTAAAAACCACAGAAACTTTTCTGTTTCAAAAACCGCAGGGACAGCTCTATTCTGTTATGAGCACCTTAATGATCAAAACGCTGTCTGTTCTATCTTTACCTTTCCTGTAACTTCCAAAACTAACCTACAGAAATCCTTTGGTAACAGTCTACCAAGTTAAAGCTTTCTTCCTACTTTTCAGATTGTACAGTGCACTAGGTGCCACAACTAGGGAGCAACAGTAGCATTTTGTGTGTGTGTGTGATTGTGAAACATTTTTGTGCTGTTATTATAATTTCTGGAGCCCAAGTTGCCCTATTTGAATACTTGCGAAGATAACATTTTGACTAATGGCAACGGACTATCTTATTCTAACAAAATTACAGTGTCATGACAATTCTCCAACAAACAGAAGAAAACACTGTTCTAATGAAGTCAACATATCTCATTCTGGATTTGTTGTTGTTGTTTTTAAATGTTTATTTTTTTTTGAGAGATGCAGACCATGCATGTACAGGGGAGGGGCAGAGAGAGAAGGAAAAGGGAAAATGCCACACAGGCTCTGAGCTGTCAGCAACGAGCCCGACAGAGAAGTCTGACACAGGACTCCAACTCACCAACTGCGAGATGATGATGACCTGACCTGAAATCAAGAGTTGGACACTTAACCGACGCAGCCACCCAAGCGCCCCTCTCATTCTGTCTTGATTTATGAGGAGTGAAGTTGATAATGGTGAGACCTTGTTGAGACAATATGTGAAATAACCTATGCCTCTCAACAAGGCATTGCTTTTCTTCGGTACTCCTGGAAGCTATCTGTAAAAAAACAATCTCATTGGCAGTGCTGCACACTAGCTAAGATTTTCAATTCTTATTATTTGCCATTTGTTTATGGTACCAGGAAAGTACTGTAGAATTCCCAGTTTGAGGGCTGGTTCATTTTTTAATGAGACAAATCGCTAGGTAACAATATTTACTGAATATAATCCATTTGTAAACATTTTATAAAAGATCCATTTTTATAACAAGTGCAATTTGTTATAATATGTTTATGGAGGAAACATAAAACATACTAACTTAAAAATCTTTTTTCCTCTGGGCACCTGGATGGCTCAGTTGGTGAAGCATCTGACCTTGGCTCAGGTCGTGATCTCGCAGCTCACGAGTTCCAACCCCACATTGGGCTCTCTGCTGTCAGTGGTGGAGCCTGCTCTGGATCCTCTGTCTACCTTCCTCTGTCCCTCTCTTGCTCTCTCTCTCTCTCACTCTCTCTCTCTCTCTCTCAAAATTAAATAAACAGTTAACAAAGCATTTTCGTATTTATTACACAAAGATGTCACATGGTATTTTAGGGGTCATGACTAAAATAATGAATTTCTTTTCAGATAATACTGCCTTATATTTTCAATTACCTACAGTTAACTTCTTAAATAATTCTGAACGTTAGACTATAAAGAGAGAAATTAAGAAAGAAAAAAATATACCTGCAATTTACACATTGGTGTTCTTTTCTTCATTGTTCTTTCATTATCAAAACACCCTTACTCTGACTTTACTTATGTTAGGACCACCAAGAGCAATTCACTATGTAAAGTCTTACCAGGATGGCTGTTTTGCAAAGAATTTTTAAGCATGATTTCTTCTTTATGTCGGCAAATTATTTCATTACTGCTATGTATAAAAAAGGGTGATAAATAATATTACTATTTTAACGCTGATATGAAAAACATTTACCAAATACATCAAATTCTTAGAGTATTTCAACTAATATCAGAGCAAATATCAAAACTTTAATTACCCCATATACTTCAAATTTGTACGTTCTAGAAGCTTTTCATTAAGTCTGTACTTAAAGAATAAAAAAACAGGAAGATGAACCAGTCATGAATTGAGGGCATTCTAGCTTAGTAAATTAGAACTAGCTTGCCAGGGGCACCTGGGTAGTTAAGCATCCAACTGTAGCTCAGGTCATGATCTCACGGTTTATGGCTTTGAGCCCCACATTGGGCTCTGTGCTGATAGCGCAGAGCCTGGAGCCTGCTTCGGATTCTGTGTCTTCCTCTCTCTCTGCAACCACCCCACCCCAGCTCGTACTCCGTCTCCCTCTATCAAAAGTAAATACACATCAAATAGAAATGAGAATAATTAGAATTCGCTTTCCAGAATGGAAAGAGTTTGGAACTCAGAAGTCCTAGCTCTATAACCTATAGCTATTTGTTCTTGGAGAAGCCACTTCTCTTTGGCTCAAAATCTCCCTCTATAAAACAAGGGAAATTACTGCCTTATTTTATAAGGTTGATAAGAGGATTTAATGAGATATTATACCCAAAACATGGCCTCTCAGGCCATGGCCTCTTAGGTGATGCTCATTACTCTGGGAAGGGCAAGATGAGACCTTCCATGACTTCAGAAAAAGATGCTCCACAGGATTTAAACCGGTGGTCCAGGGGCACCTGGGTGGCTCAGTCCGTTGGGCATCCAACTCTTGATCTCAGCTTGGGTCTTGATCTCAGGCTCGTGAGTTCAAGCCCCATGTTGGACTCCACGCTGGGCTTGGAGCCTACTTAAAAAAAGGCAGGGGTACATATCTGCTAACAAAGGAGAAAGAGAAGTCCGATCTCTTCCTGCAGCATCATTTGAACCTCTCTGACAGCTTAGAATGGTCCCAACTAACATCTTCTGGCAAAACAACAACAACAACAACAACAACAACAACAACAACAACAAACCAAACAAGATCCTCAAAGGGTAACTCATAAGGAAAGTCTAGGCTAAGATATAGGTTCCACATAAGGTCTTTGAGTGTGGAGGGACAGGGGTGTATGGCGAAAGCCAGGAGGCCCAGCTGCCCAAACAGGGTGCTGGTGCTTTGGGATAGCTGCTGAGCATATGTGCATGTGCAGTGAACAAAGAAACTTTGTAGCTTTGAAATCTAAGTGTGGAACACCATGAAGACTGAAAACTGGATCAGCAAGGGAATCCTGGGAGTAAAGGTCAATCACAACCAGACTGCAGCACCAGTTTCAACAGCAATGCTGCAGCAACAGAATCAAAGGAAACTGTAGAATGATCAGGATGTCCTTTTTTCCCCTCCAAATGACTTGTGAAAGAGGACTGTCTCTTTGGTCTTAGGGTGCTCCTTAGGTTCGTGGAAAATTCAAGGGACAGGGTACAGGAGATAGCCCTCAAAGGAAAGTAGAGGGTCTTCTACAAAACTGAACATTTCAAGACCCAAGTTACTAGTTAGAAAACACAGATGTAACATTATTTGTGTCCCATGCAGAGGGGTTATACTTGAAATGAAATGGATAAGGTTAGGATCCTGGAGGATAAATGTCTCAAAAGTCCTGAGATAAAGAATCCTGCACACATTCCTACTTCCAACTAGTCTAGTCCTTTGCTTGATTTCTGGCTAATGTTGTGGACTAACCGACTGCCATTCCAAAACTGCCTGATCAAACTACGAAATCCCATCTGTTACATACGAAGTTAACAGTTAAATTATTTTAAACCTCAGTTTAGTAATAACTAGCATTTTAATACAAACACTTACAGATTAAAACCCTTAATATAAGCATATTCATCTGCAGCCCATCCATATACATCTTGAGGAAAGGGATCAATACCTTGCTGAAGAAGCAGCCTGACTACATTTGTTGAGTCATAATTTACAGCAAGCATGAAGGCTGTTCTAAAATAACAGAGATAACTTCACTCTTAGGAATTTAGAGTTATTTAAACAGCTAATTTGATATACTTTATCAGGTTAATATCTTGCCTATCTGTTCAGAATCGACCATTTACATGTTTCAGTGTTCATCTGTGTAAATGATCTCCAAGAGTAAAATGAAGGGACAAAAAGGAAGCTTCTTGTCCCACTTGGGTAATGTATTATAGACTTGCTAATTTAACGTCTTTTGATAAACAAGAAACTATGCTAGGTCACTTATCTGAATAGGTAAAGATTTAAAAAAAAATAATTCCCCACGTATTCCTTAATCTGATATAGTGCACTTCAAAGCCATCTAGAGGTCAAGCAAGTATAAAAACTATCTGCAGGCTTAAAATGATAATATTTTAATGCGAATGCTAACAAAAGAGGCATAAAGACAGTTAACGATGCTGATAAGCATATGGTAGGCACTAAATTAAATGCTATGTATATAAAATATTATTTACGCACAACCACCCTTGAAGGATATATTATTATCCTCCTTTTCATATCAGGTAACATATTTAGTGATGATACGTAACACTCCCAAGGTCACAACACCTAGCCAGTAGGAAAGCTATGAATCAACTTAGTCTTGTGTGAATCTAAAGCACATCTCTTCCTTCTTTATCACCCACCTATAACTTATCCTCATTAAAGGATAAGTCTATACAGTGAAAGTTATCTTTCATCTTTCTACTCCTACCAATTGAAAATAAAATCAAAAATACATATACTGGACATGAAAAAGGATAAAACCTGATGAGACTTGGTAATAGTAATTAATCATCACTTAGAGATCACCTAACGCCATCAGTATTACTCAAAAAAGAAAAAAAAGCAATTTAAAGAAAAGTGTCATCCAAAAGACACAACAACTCCTATTTATGTTTAATATGCATCTTTTTTTTTTAGCATTTATTTGCTTTTGAGAGACACAGCTCAAGCAAGGAGAGGGAGAGACAGTGGGATACACAGAATCCAAAGCAGCTCCAGGCTCCAAGCTGTCAGCACAGAGCCCGGCCTGGGGCTCGAACCCACGAACCATGACATCATGTCCACAGCCAAAGTCATAGACTTAACCAACTGAGACACCCAGGCACCCCAATATACATCTTTGAAGGAAAAATGTATATGAAGTAGAAATTTTTTTTTTTTAAGTTTATTTACGATTTATTTTGAGAAAGAGAGAGAGTGCACACGAGAGTGTGGGCAAGGGGCAGAGACACAGAGAGAGAGAGAGAAAGAGAGAGAGACAGAGAGAGACAGAGAGAGAGAGACAGAGAGAGACAGAGAGAGATTGAGAATCCGAAGCAGGCTCTGCACTGTCAGCACAGAGCCTGATGTGGGGTTCAACCCATGAACCATGAGATGATCACCTGAGCCAAAGTCGGATGCTTAACCAGCTGAGCCACCCACGTGCCTCTATGAAGTAGAAGTGTAAAAAATACCATAAAAGGGTTAAGAAGGCCAATATTGTGCCATTAAGTAAATTAAGAGCTGAGAGTCCACCCTTTATAAAACTAAAGTGAAATCCCTTTAGTTAACACAAAATCATGTGGCAGGAAAAAAAACAAAAACAAACAAACAAACAAAAAACATTGCAGGAGCAACTGGGTGACTCAGTTGGTTAAGCATCAGACTCTTGACCTCAGCTCGGGTCTTGATCTCAGAGTCATGAGTTCACGTCCAGCATTGGACTCCACACCGAACATGGAACCTACTTAAAAATAAACACTGCAAATGACATGAGTCAACATCATCAAGGGATATGAATTCTGCTATACCCTGTTCTTCATGTTGCCCAGTCAGAATAATTGCTTTCTACCTAACTGGTGATGTGTTGATATTTTTCATTATATAATTATAAATTAATCTTCTTCTTCTGAAGTTAATCTTCCTGACTTGAATAATTATTACCACTGTAGAACCATACTAAGGTTTAAAAGAAAACTACTGCACCTTTTTAATTTATCCTCTGCATGTATATTTGCTGCCTTTTCTACCAGAACTTCCACTATTTGCTGTTTGTTTTCATTTACAGCAACTAGAAGTGGTGTGATGTTATCCTGTAAAAGAGCAAAAACAACTTAGAATTTACAAAATTATACCTTTCCATACGGAATTTTAAAACATACAAAAGATCCTCTAAACTTAAACATATAATACAAAAAGTAAATAATAAATGGCCTCTTCCTTCCCACCACTGTGCTTTCACCTGCTGCTGCTTCTCTTTAAAATAGCCCTCCTCCACTGGGGCACCTGGGTGGCTCAGTTGGTTAAGTGACCAACTGAAGCTCAGGTCATGAGCTCAGGGTTTGTGAGTTCGATCCCTGCATTGTGCTCTATGCTGGCAGCGCACAGCCTGGAGCCTGTTCCAGATTCTCTCTCTCTGTCTCTCTCTCTCTCTCTCAAAAAGAAATACACATTAAAAATGGTTTTTAATAAAATAGCCCTTCTCCACCTTCTTCAACAGATTATATGAAGTCATTCTCCCAAACTCACTTCAAACACTCACTGGTTCCAAGATCGTTGCTTCTATCACAGTACTTATCATGGTATACTGTAGTAATTGTTCCCTATCTAAACCAAGTGCTTCTTGAGGGCAGGGGCTATTTCTTATCTCTGTATCTCCAAACTCCAAAACACAGCAGTATATGCTTTAAGTACTTTTACTGAATTAATAACCTAAATGATGATCTCTGGAGTAGTGTTTCTTAAATTATCTTCCAAAGAATACCTTCTTTGCCAGAAGGTAAGTACTATGTCCCAATGGAAAGATTTCATGACCATCTATGTTTGAGAAATATTATAAAACTGCATTATATGTCTGGCATTACAGAAACCCATGTAAATCTGCTCAGTCCCCATTTGACAATCCTTTTTGTGGCAAACATTCACATTTGAGGAATCAGAGTTTCAGGGATATAGTTTGGAGAGATTTCCGATAAAGATGAAGCTTTTCCCCAAGTTATACAAACTTGCTTGTCTTCTGTCAGTGGTATCAGGATCCACTGACATCCGAGATGTCAACATAAGGCATCGCTGCTCCAAATGGGTCACCAAGGAGATGGGCTCAGAACTCCAAGAGTGAAGCTTCAAATGAACTTTGATTACTTAATATTAAATAGCCCATGGGCTTTCTCCTATTATAAAATGCTAAATTTTTATCTTAACTGTTAGGAAGCTCCATATGAAATTTCATTGTCAATTATAATAATCCTGGGACCCTAATACATATCTACTTCTAAAAAAATCTGTATTCTAGTTGTATTCCAGTTTCCACTGGAATAGCTACTTACTTTATATTTTAGGCAAAATATAAATTGGAAATAAAAATATAATGGCTTATCAATAAAAATTCAAACACTGATTTATACAGATCATTTTTAGCATAATGAAAGTGACTACATTATTTGCATTTTTAGGGAACAATGCTGAGGAGAAAGAGAATATTGTCTGCAATAGGCATAACCTATTCAACTGTAACCATGATGAATCTAATACGGTTTGCAAATATTCCAATAGGAATACGATTATTCAAATTTTGTTTCTTTTAATGTTTATTTATTTTTGACAGAGAGAGACAGAGCCTGAGCGGGCAAGGGGCAGAGAGAGAGGGAGACACAGAATCCGAAGCAGGCTACAGTCTCTGAGCTGTCAGCACAGGGCCCCACACGGGGCTCAAACTCACAGACAGCGAGATCATGACCTGAGCCGAAGTCGGACGCTCAACCGACTGAGCCACCCAGGCACCCCAGGAATACGATTATTCATAGTACACAGAAGGAAAAAGTGTCTTGTTTTCAAACTAACTTATGGGGCACCTGGGTGGCTCAGTCAGTTAAAAGGCCGACTTCGGTTCAGGTCATGATGTCATGGTTTGTGAGTTCAAGCCCTGCATTGGGCTCTATGCTGACAGCTCAGCCTGGAGCCTGCTGGGGATTCTGTGTCTCCCTTTCTCTCTGCCCCTCCCCCACTCATGCATGTGCTCTCTCTCCTTCAAAAATCAATAAACGTTAAAAAAATGAATACAATACAAAAACAACTTAGAAAGTCTAACTTGGAAACTTCAATCCTATTCCGAAGACATTAACATAAAATACAAAATATATATTATAAATTAATATGGATTGCCTTGAAAACCTTGAAATCTTTATCAAAATAGACCATAAAACAGAGGCGCCTGGGTAGCTCAGTCAGTTAAGCATCTGACTCTTGACTTTGCCTCAAGTCATGGTCTCATGATTCATGAGTTCAAACCCAGTGCCTCCTAGGGATTCTCTCTCTCTCTTTGTCAAAATTAACTTTGAAAAAAAATTACGAAGGTTTCTTTGTGTCCAAAAGAGATCTGATTAGCGCAGTCTAATATATATATATATATATATATATATATATATATATATATATGTATATGTATATATGTGTGTGTATAAATATATGTGTGTGGGTGTTTGTGTGTGTGTGGGTGTGTGTGTGTGTGTATATATATATAATAAAACAGTAATTGTAAACGCAATGCTTATGGAGGCAAAGTAGGTGACTCGAGTAAGTGAAGAACCTAAGTGGGGACAGTAGCAAACTGGACACACCCATACCTCATATAAAAAGGTCAGCCGCTGGAATGCATACCAAACAGTAGTATGGGCTCAAAGTACCAGGTATGATTCTATAAGAAAAGTCTGAAATCCAGATTTCTGCATGAGTGTCATAATTTTAAATGTTGACTCAACGTATGGAGGAAACGAAACACATCCAGGGGCCAAATTTAGTCAATAGCCCACGGGTGTTTTGGTTGTGCATAAAGCATATATTTGTATGTAAATCTTTCCTGAAGTATCAGTATCACGTTTTACCAAAAACTTAGGCCCCAACATGTAATAAAAAGTGCTATTAAGACTCATAAGAGGGGAGCCTGGGTGGCTTAGTCAGTTGAGCATCTGATGCTTGACTTCAGCTCAGGTCATGATCCCAGAGTTGTGGGACTGTGTCCTGCATCAAGCTTGGCACTGAGCTTGGAGCCTGCTTGAGATTCTCCCTCTCTCCCTCTGCCCTTCTCCCCCACTCACACTCCCTCTGTCTAAAAGAATCACAACAAAAAGACTCGTAACACCCCCCTTAAGAATTTTTCCAATGCTTATAAAAACTGTAATCTATCTGTGTTTAATTCTCCCAGACTGTTAATCAAGTAGACAAATTAGTTCACAACTATGCTGAAACTAAATTATGAAAACAATTCCCAACTGTATTGTCACTAACTGCATGTCCATGTTTAAAACTACCATTTGGATTATGCCAGGGCTATATGAATTTAACAGACATCATAAGACAGTTGGTCACATAGCTTCAACTAATAAAGAAGATTCAAGATTTTCTCCTATTGCAATCAGGAAAACACTGCTTGTAATAACCAAATGGCTATGAATATGAGAGAGAGAGAGAGAGAGAGAGAAAGAGAGAGAGAGAGAGCAAGCGTGAGTGAGTGGGGGAGGGGCAGGGAGAGAGACTCTCATGTGTCTCTGCACCATCAGTGCAGAGCCCAATGTGGGGCTCGAACTCACAAACCATGAGATCACAACCTGAGTGGAAGTCGGACGCTTAATCAACTGAAAAACCTGGGTACCCCTCCATTCAGTAGTTAGCTTCTTTTAAATTTTTTTTAAATGTCCACTTTTTGTGGGCGAGAGAGAAAGAGCATGAGCAGGGGAGGGGCAAAAAGAGAGGGAGACTACAGAATATGAAGCAGGCTCCAGGCTCTGCCTAAGCTGTCAGCACAGAGTCCAACACGGGGCTAGAACTTGTGAACTGTGAGATGATGACCTGAGCCTGAAGTCAGATGCTTAACCGACTGAGCCACCCACACACCTCAGTAGTTCTTAACCAAGAGTTGTAGCACAGTCTCAAAAAAATATTTCTAAATATCCATGTCTATGTATACACGTTACTAGATTTACTCAAACTCTTCAGGAGAGAGTGTAGGCTTGTTAAAAAAAAAAAAAAATTGAAACTTCCCCAGGGCACGGGGATTCACCACCACAATTCTAGCTGAGAGTGGTGCAGCAGACAATCACATCAGTCTCATCTATGTGGCCAACTCCCTCTATCATTTGAAGATTTAGCCAAAAGAATGACTTATCAAAACTGCATTTAATTTCCCTGAGCAGAGGTAGAACAGGGACTAAATGTAAAGTCAAAATGCAACTTGATTGCATTACTTTTAAACTTCTTACTTCCCATCAAGATATTCTAGATTTCAGAGCAGAGTTTAGACTCTTACCTAAGTGGCTGTTTCTGCCAGAATAGGATTATATGACAGTTAATTATTTGTTCTTTCTTCTCATTGCCCACGTAATCAACCACCTGTTCACTGCCAATCTGATTTCTTCTGAGTCCACCTACACTTGGTCTCTAGGCAGGTTTGCAACTCACTGTTTCCCTAAGTAACAATTCTACCCCTCAAAAATTGAAGACTCCTTGACTAAACATATAAACTGAAGGGGAAAAAAAAACCAATAAAACAAACAGCCTCTTCTTGTTTTTTTTTTTTAATTTTTTTTTTTAACGTTTATTTATTTTTGGGACAGAGAGAGACAGAGCATGAACGGGGGAGGGGCAGAGAGAGAGGGAGACACAGAATCGGAAACAGGCTCCAGGCTCTGAGCCATCAGCCCAGAGCCTGACGCGGGGCTCAAACTCAGGGACCGCGAGATCGTGACCTGGTTGAAGTCGGACGCTTAACCGACTGCGCCACCCAGGCGCCCCCCTTCTTGTTATTTTATCTCACTTGTCAAATTTCCAAATTGGCCTACTTAGTTCTGACTGCTCCCTCCTTTCCCCTTTTTTCTCTTAAGCCTTGGCCAATAAAAGATAAATCCCATTTTTATAAATCACTTTTTTATCAAATAGGAACTTGTCAACAGCAGCGATGTTTTTTATTGTAAAATGCATTTGTTTTCTTTGAGTTTTAAGACAAAGCCTAGGGCAAATTTTGCTTTCCTGTGTTGTTTTTCACTAATAAAAAAAAATTGGATGGGAAAAATATTTGAAAACAGAATAAGTGTTACCTTTAACAAATATACTGTTTTCATAAATATTTGCCATAAATACATAAAACAAAGCAGTATTCTCTGTTTCTTTAAACGTATCCTCATTTAAAATGAAATCTTAGGGGTGCCTAGGTGGCTCAGTTGGTAGAGCATCCAACTTCGGCTCAGGTCTTAATCTCATGGCTCATGAGTTCATGCCCTGCATTAGGCTCTGTGCTGACAGCTGGGAGCCTGGAGCCTGCTTCAGATTCTGTGTCTCCCTCTCTCTGCCCTTCTCCCCGTCTTGTTCTGTCTCTGTCTCTCTCTCTGTCTCTCTCTCTCTCTCTCTCTCAAAAATAAATAAAAAATAAGAAGAAACGAAGGAAGGAAGGAAGGAAGGAAGGAAGGAAGGAAGGAAGGAAGGAAGGAAGAAGAAATCTTAGATAAATAAGTTATTGCAAATATTTTCATTCAGGGAATCCTTGAACTTCCATATACGTAAAATTGACCCTGCCCGTGTCAACCAAGGGTGTTCCTCTAGGGGCTTCAGCAGTGAAAGGTAATGCATGTCAAAGAAAAGGAAGGTGGCCCAGCAAGTGTGGCCATCATCTACTCCCCATGTACAGCTACAACCCTGCTGAGCAGCTACACAAGGTTGAGCAGGAGCTACTCTCTGAAGTGGGACACCCCAACATGGTACATGGCTGGCCGAGTGGCTACCAACACAAGTAGATGCCTTTGCTGGATGTCAAGATATGACCTGACCCCAATGCCCTCATCTTCAGAGCACCGGGGCCTGCAGTGCCCAGCACCTACAACCTGCTGCTTTCTCCTCCCGCTTGCACACATCCAAGCTCTCCCTGCTGGGTCTGGGTCTCCATTCCTCCTCCCACCTGTCCCCAGCAGCGCCCCTTGCCTAAGCCCCTGCATAGCACCCAGCCTCCATCATCACCTCACTCCCCTCTAGACCTTTAGTCCTTTATGGGCTCTGAGACTACCATCCACTTGTAGGCACTAATGGAAACATTTTCTTTCTGGGGTGGAAGGGTGGCTGGGAGATACAACTTTGCCCTTTCTGTGGGCACTGCCTTTTTCTAGCCCTCCCTGACTTGGCATTGGAGTTATTTCCATGATGACAGGGCCTGATGTATAGAATTCAGTGAGTGAGTGTGTGTGTGTGTGTGTGTGTGTGTGTGTGTGTCTGTGTGTGTGTCTGTGTGTGTGTGTGTGTGTGTGTGTGTGTGAAATAAAACATTTTGAGGATAAAATATTCATGTATATATATAAAATTTCAAATAATGTATAAATTAGTTCTTTACCTTATTTCTTGCTTCAGTATTCGCATTGTATAGCAGCAACTTCTCTATTATGGATATATTATCACCAAAGGCCGCATAGTGGAGAGCAGTGTTGCCACTCGCATCCCTAATATTTGGATCGGCACCATTTTCCAATAGTATGTTTACACATTTCTCTTCCTGGCACTGTACGGCCTGTCAGTGATATGCCAAGAAACAGAGTGTAAATTCTGAGCATTTAAAGTAAGCATGCCACAGGTTTCACCAATTCGTTTTCTTTCTAGGCAATAATTTCATTTTCATTCTAAGTAATGACATCAAATCCATCTCAGGCAGACATAGCTGGTACTACATACCTTCATGAGAGCTGTCCTGTTTTCATGATCACAGAGGTTAAGATGACATTTCCTCTCTACTAGGAGGGTCACCACTTCTGGATGGCCATTGGCACAGGCCAAATGGAGAGCAGTCCTAAAAAAGTGAGAGGACTTTTTAGGAAATGATAGTGCACTCTCTCAAAACTTGCAGTTAATTCAGGAAATTGTAAACATTAAGTAGCATGTTATTCCTATGCCTCCAAAACAAAGATTCAGTTTTCCTCTGGAGAAAGTACAATATTTAGTAGTGATTACTCATCACACTAATAAAAGAGCAGCCTGTTTGAAGAGAAAGAGCATGACCTTGGGATTCAGCTCCACTTGGGTTTGAATCCTAGTTTAACTCTGTCACTCACTAGTTATTGCTTAGACTTATCTTCAATGTCCTCAACAAAAGGGGATAAAAATAGTAGTTGTCTCGTGTCACCCGGCTAGCTCAGTCTGAAGAGCATGTAACTCTTGATCTCAGGGTCGTGAGTTTGAAGCCCCACAGTAGGTGTAGAGATTGGTAAAAAAAAAAAAAAAAAAAAAAGATAATAATAAAATAAAATGCCATGAAATGAAATGAAATAAAATAAAATAAAATACTGAGTAGTTATCTCACAAGACCTCGTTGTGATGCTTAAATGAGGATCTATGCAAGTATTTAGAACACTTCCTAGCATTCTAGCAAATAACATCTCAATAGTTGTTGGATAATATAATTTTTATTTTAATAAAATAATAATAAATAATTATTTATTTATTTATATTATTTATATATAAATTATATATAAATATATACCTATATTATATATAGATATATATATTTATATTATTATTTATAATAAATAATAAATTTATAAATTTTATTTTAAATGAGGATCTATGCAAGTATTTAGAACACTTCCTAGCATTCCTAGCAAATAACATCTCAGTAGTTGTTGGATAATATAATTTTTACAATTTCTACTGCTTTACATAGACAACACTTCAATTAGGTACCTTGATACAATTACACCTACTTTGCAGATATGTTTTAAGGATTAGCAAGAATACTGCATTTCAATGATTCTAAGATGCTTATTTTGTCACATTTTAGCATCTCTGACATTGGAATGCAATGTATAACTCAAAATGTCTTACAACTGTAAATGGCAGGACTTTAAATAAATAATTGGTATATAAAATAGTGGGACACCATAGAATCTTGGTGCCTTCCATTATGTGAAATGATGGTATATACAATAGGTCTATTGCAGTTCTAGTCATATGATTGGCACTTAAAGAAATTTTAGTTCTGAAAAGCATTACAGGAAAAGAGGACTAAATTAAAAAAAGGAAAACATTTTTAAGAACTTCTTACTTTGCTTCTCAAGAAAGTTTAAGCCACAGGAAACTCAGGATTCCAATGACTAGGAACAGTTCATTTTATTAAATATTGAGGTGTACAGATTGTACGAAAATCAAGTATTTCCAGCGATCGATATTAGTAGTTACTACTCTCATAAATTTCAGAAGGTCAGGTGAAGCTTATCTTTTACAATTTCCTATCTTCAGCAACTTTGAAAGGAAGGAGGAAAACTTCCCATTGAGATTAAGTCCTAATACTTCAATGTAAAATTTCTCATCTTAGGGGTGCCTTGCCGGCTCAGTCAGTAGAGCATAGGACCTTGATCTC
This sequence comes from Puma concolor, assembly GCF_028749965.1. NCBI lineage: Eukaryota > Metazoa > Chordata > Mammalia > Carnivora > Felidae > Puma > Puma concolor. Next base: position 70,867,376 of record NC_141683.1, read on the forward strand.
AGGGTTGTAAATTTGAGCCCCACGATGGGTATAGAGATTACTTAAAAATAAAATCTGGTGCAGAGCCTGCTTTAGATGCTCTGTCCCTCCTCTCCCTTTCCCCCTCCCCCTGCTCATGCTTTCACCCTCAACAATACATAACACTTAAAACATAAAGTAAACAAGATAAGAGCTGGGGCACCTGGGTGGCTCAGTCTGTTGAGCGTGCAGCTCTTGATCTGGGCTCAAGTCATGATCTCATGTTCACTGGCTCAAGCCCCGTGCTGGGACTCTTTGAAAAGTGTATTGGAAAAGTTCCTACTTTCAGCATGGGGCCTGCTTGGGATTCTCTCTCTGTCCTTCCATTCCCCCCACCCCCACCCCCACCCCCACCCCATCCCTCTCACAAAATAAATAAATAAACTTAAAAAATAATATCTTTAGAAAATAAATAAATAAAATGCCTCATCTTGCTCATACTGTGCAAACTGAAGTCTTTGAGAACAAAAGAATCTTGGGTAGAGTATGTCCGCTATATAATATATGTGCAGGTTCTAGGTGATAAATAAACAGATGGAAAGAGTGGATAAATACATTTGGAGAGTTCAATATTTTTAAAGACAAGGTATATAAAGGAAAGCATACTTCTGAAACAGTAAATAATCCCTTATATTTGCTAGGGCTTATTTTTTTCATAAGCACACAACTAATATATTTTATTTTCATGATTAATATAAATCATTTACCTATTACACGTAATAAAGCTACCTATAACAGAAATACTTATGTATATGATTAATATATGCATAATACAATCTACAAGTGCAAATAAAAATACTCCCTTTACTTCTGAAGAGGCCAAAAGTTGTCCAAATGTGCCAATCCTCAAAAAACATTTCAATTAACTCACTTTTCTTATTTTACATCCAAAAATATTTTTTAACACAAAGTGAGAAATTATTTTTATGTACATAAGATCAATATTCTTGCTCTTCTCCAGGATCACTTCAACGACAATAAACCCTTTCTGTTGGGCATAAACTTTTAATAGGACCTTTATACACCTTTTCCTGTAGAAAGCACAGATTTTCTTTGAAGGCAAAGAAAAATGCATGTAAATACAAAGGCTCAGAAATAACAAATGTCGTCACATTTTCCGCATTTTTGGGCTTAACATAAAACTGTAGTCTGCTTGTGTGTACCTATGATCACACTGATTTTTGTTCTCACTTAATGATCCACTAAAGCACAGCTCTGCATCTCTGTGTATATCTATTATCTATGCCACTTTCAACGATCACATATCCATCTTATGGATGTAATGACATTTACTTATAAAAGCCATTATACGAGTTCTTCTTAATACATTGCTATTTTAAATAGTGCTGAGAAAAGCAAAATGTATCTCATTTATCTCTAGTGATTTCCTAAAGATATTTTACTAGAAATAAAATTGATGGGTAAAATGAATACATGTTTTTTAAATGTGGTACTTACACCAAATTGTCTATTGGAAAGTCGAAAACAACTTAAACTTTAAGCGGCAGTATAAGCACCATCACTCTATTTTCACAAAGGTTGTAGATGGAAAATTGTATTTCAGTCCCTTTTTCACTTAAATTTCTTTTTTCCCAGGGACACTATATTTCCCTATGTCCACTGGTCCCTTGTAGATATGCAAAGAAATACTTTGCACGATTTCAAATTACAGGCTTTTGTTCGTTTTGATTTCAAAGACTTCCCTGTAAAACGAAGATAGATTCTGTTGTCTGATACAAATATGTTGTAAATATTTGCAAGTGCATTGTCTTTTATTTTCATAATATTATTTTCTGATAGAGGCTTTTAGTTTTTCATGTTGCTAAATCAATCTCCAGAATTCTTGATTTAAAAAAATATTTTTTAATATTTATTTATTTTTCGGAGACAGAGACACAGAGTGCAAGCAAGGGAGGGGCAGAGAGAGAGGGAGACACAGAATCTGAGCTGTCAGCACAGAGCCTGAAGCGGGGCTCGAACCCACAAAGCACGGGATCATGAACTGGGCCAAAGTCAGATCGCTTAACCTACTGAGCCACCCAGGGGCCCCAATTTTTTTTTTTTTTTTGAGAGAGAAATAGAGAGAGAGAGAGACAGAGAGAGAGAGAGAGAGAGAGCGAGAGAGAGAGACAACACAGAATCCCAAGCATGCTCCACATTGACAGCAGGGAGCCCGTCGAAGGGCTTGAACCCATGAACACCTGAGATTATGACCTGAGCTGAAATCAAGAGTCAGAGGCTTAACTGACTGAGCCAGCCAGGCACCCCCCAAAAGTCTTGCTTTTCAAGTCATTCTTAGGATGGGTAAATAGGCATTTGTGGGATTTTTTTCTGTTACTTTTCTTATTTTGCATATTACAATTTTTAAATTGATATCCCATCTGGAACTTATTTTAAGGGAGATAAAATTCTAACAAGTTTTCTCCAAATTGGCTGTTTCTCCACTACTTAGGAATAATTCACCTTTTCCTACTAATACGAAATGTCACCAGTATCAAATTCAAAAGTCTTATGTATATTTGAGCGTTGGTCATGTTCTACTCTGCACCACTCCTTTATCTGTCTTTTCAGCTGTGTGTAAATGAATAATTTGTGGAAATTTCAGGTACATTTTGATATCTGGAAGGGCAAATCTACCTCCTATATAAAAACATAAGTTCTTAGGTTAATTCCAGTTCGTTAACATACAGTGTTCTATCAGTTTCAGATGTACAAGATAGTGAGTCCAAAAATTTCCTTAATGACATCACAAGAAGAGCATGTGTAGCTCAAAATTCTTAAAACCAGGATGCTTTCATTTGCTTTACCTAACACTGACAAATACTGGAAGGGTACACATTTTGAGAAAAAGGAGTCCTCCTATTCAGAGCCATCTTCCACTTCAAAATGTCCTTCCAAGGTCCCTCAGGAAATAGCACACACACCTAAGTGTACACAGACATAAACTGGATACTGGATTTTGTCCCAAGCATTTCTAGCCCAGAAGTTGATTACAGGAATTATTTCTCCCATTATGCACTTTTCTACGACGTTATGGTATGAAAATGAGTCCATTAAAAACCACATGTTGTCGACACTTAATTTCGTGTGTATTACTATTGAAATTTGGGTAAATCACGTCAAACTTGAGAGTCAAGTGGTCTATTCAGGAATTAACGGGTACGTGCCAGGGCAGCTGAAGACTTTGTATTTGCCGCTCACGCTGTCGGCCTGGTGCTAGACCACGTAGGGTTCCCACGACCGAGGGGCAGCGGGACCTCAGGAGGGAAGCGAACCCAGCCCCCGAGGGAGGGCTCGGATGCACAGGTAGAGCTAGGCCAGATGTGCTCTTCTCCCAGGTCCGTCCCACCTCCTCCCTGCCAGCCTCCAAGCCCCTATTACCTGTTCATCTTGTCTCTATCATCCACGCCATTTTCCGCGAAGAACAGAATCTGCTGCACTTGCGCTGCGTTGCCCGTGCAGGCAGCCTTGTGGATCTTTCTGAGATCTCTGTCTTGGACATGGTAACCCAGCAGCAAGTTGTCAGTTGTATTGTTCTTCTGCCCAACGCCCCTGCCCTGCCTCTGCAAGCCAGAAGCGGAGCCCATGGGCGACATGCCCTTCTCCCTCCCGAACCCCCAAATCCTCTTCATTGCGAAGCCTGCGGGCTCCACAGAGACTTCACCCCGCCCTCCCTTTCCGCTGCCTCCCGAGCCCAACACTAGCGCCGGAGACAGGCCAAACCCGCCTGGCCACAACACCCCAGCAGTGAGGATCCGCGTTTGGGTAGCTGCCACTTCTCAGTAACCGGCAACAAGGAATACCGCCCAACACAAACGCGCTTGCGCACTTCAGAAGAGGCAACCACTGCGCATGCGCACAGAGGCCTAACTGTCAACGGTACCCACAGCTCCGACGCCCCCCCCTCCCCCCCCCCGGCAGGCCCAGCGCGGGGCAGCGAACAGAGGGGAGGGAGCTCCGGTGGGGGGTGGGGCGGGGTCCAAAGCCACGGAACCTAGCGGGAGCCGGCACCTCTGCTCGCCACGCTCGGGACTCGCCTCGGCAGACTTCTCGCCCCACGCGCGCCTCCCGAGGGTCCCCTCCCCCGCGCCGCGGCCCAGGGTGCAGCCAGGCGGCCCTGCCTGGACCGCGGGAAGGGGTGGAGGTGGGGGCGTGAGGCGGGGATAGGGGCCGGGCCCGGGGCCGCGACGCCCGCGAAGCCTGGAGCCCGCTGCAGCCGCCACCGGATCCCGGGATGGGACAAGAGACTGCGGCGGAAGCCAGCATCTCCCAGCCTGGGGCTCCGGGGGCCGCGGAGCCAACGCCGCCGCCGCCGCCACCGCCGCCGCCGCCGCTGTTGCCTCTGCTGCTGAGACCAGGCTGGAGATGGGAGAGTTGACACTGGCGTCCCGGGGGACCCGCGCCACAGTCCCTCCATCCACGCACTCCTAGCCCTCCGCCTTGAACTCGGCGCTGCCGGCACAATCCCCCCCCCCCTCACGCCTTCAGGGCTCCCACAGCCCCCTCCCTCCCTGAGCATGACCCTAGGGGCGGGAGCGGGAATCCCGGGTCCGGGGGTTGGGGGCTTCAAGACAGGGAGGTGGGGGCCGGATGCCAGGGAGACTATTGGGCTCCCACTCCCACACCCAGGCCCCGCTGGGCACTGTGAACGGACGGGAGGGGGCTCCGGTGGGGGGTGGGGCGGGGTCCGGAGCTGCCAAGCCAGGCGGGAGCCAGCACCTATGCTCGCCCCGTTCCGGCCTGCCTTTGGCACCCCTCTCACCCCACACGCCCCTCCCGGGGGGCCCTTTCCGCGCGCCGCGCCCCAGGGTGCAGCCTGGCCGCCGTGCCTGGACCGTGGGAAGGGGTGGAGGTGGGGCCGGGACGCGGGGCTATGGGCCGGGCGCGGGGCCGCGATGCCCGCGATGCCGGGCGCATGCCTCAGCCTCCGCCCGAGCCCGAGATGGGGTCAGAGGCTGCAGCAGACGCCAGCATCTCCCCGCCGGGGCCTCGAGGACCGGGCAGCCATCGCCGCCGCCGCTGTTGCCTGCGCTGCTGAGACCAGGCTGGAGATGGGTAAGTTGACCCTGGCATCCCAGGGAACCCGCTCCGCAGCCCCTCCACCAACGCCCTCCTCCTGGCCCTCCGCCTCCATCTCTGCGCTCCCGGCACAACCACCCTCCCACGGCGTCAGGGCTCCCACAGTCCACTCCCTCCCTGAGCGTGACCCTTGGGGCAGGAGTGGGAGCCCCGGGCCGGGGGTTGGGGGCGTGGAGACAGAGAGGTGAGGGCCGGATGCCAGGGAGACTATTGGGCTCCGACGCCGCCCCCCCCCCCCAGGCCTACAGGGGAACTGCGAACAAAGGGCAGGGGGCTCCGGTGGGGGAATGGGGTGGAGTCCGGAGCCTGGGAGCCTGGCGGGAGCCGGCACCTCTTCTCGCCTAGCTCGGCCTCCCCTTGACACCCCTCTCGCCCCACACACCCTTCCTGGGGGGGGCCCCTCCCCCGGGCCCCTCCCCCGCGCCGCGTCCCAGGGTGCAGCCTGGCGGCCCTGCCTGGAAGGCGGAAGGGGTGGAGGTGGGGGCGTGAGGCGAGGATGTGGGCCGGGCGCGGGGCCGCGAGGCCCGCGATGCCAGGCGCATGCCTCAGCCTCCGCCAGAGCCTGAAATGGGGTGAGAGGCTGCAGCAGACGCCAGCATCTGCCCGCCGGGGCCTCAAGGGCCGCGCAGCCATCGCCGCCGCCGCCGCCGCTGCTGTTGCCTGAGCTACTGAGAACAGGCTGGAGATGGGTGAGTTGACCCTGGCTCCCGGGGGGACCCGAGCCGCAGCCCCTCCATCTAAGCACTCCTGGCCCGCTGCCTCCATCTCCGAGCTCCAGGCACAACCTCCCACCCCCAGCATTCAGGGCTCCCACAGCTCCCTCCTTCCCTGAAAGTGACCCTAGGGGCATGAGCGGGAGCCCCGGGCCAGGGGTTGGGGGCGTCGAGACAGGAAGGTGGGGGCTGGATGCCAGGGAGACTATTGGGCTCCGATGTCCCCTCCAGGCCCAGCTGGGCACTGCGAACGGAGGGGAGGGGTCTCCGGTGGGGGGTGGGGCGGGGTCCGGACCCTCCATGCCAGGCGGGAGCTGGCACCTCTGCTTGCTGCACTCAGGCCTCGCCTTCGCACCCTTCTCGTCCCACACGCCCCTCCCGGGGGGACCGCCCACGCTCTGCGTCCCAGGGTGCGGCCTGGCAGCCCGTGCCTGGACCGCGGGAAAGTGTGGAGGTGGGGGCCTGAGAGGGGGATGTGGGCCGAGCGCTGGGTCGGGATGCCCGCGATGCCCTGTGCTCGCCCCAGACTCTGCAGGAGCTCGAGATGGGGTGAGAGGCTGTAGCAGACGCCAGTATCTCCCCGCTGGGGCCTCGAGGGCTGCGCAGCCATCGCCGACGCTGCCGCTGTTGCCTCCGCTGCTGAGACCAGGCTGGAGATGGGTGAGTTGACCCTGGCGTCCAGGGTGACCCTAGCCACAGCCCCTCCATCCCCGCACTCCTGGCCCTCCGCCTCCGTCTCTGAGCTCCCGGCACAACCCCCACCCCGCCAAGGCGTCAGGACTCCCACAGCCCCCTCCCTCCCTGAGCGTCACCCTATGGGCGGGAGTGGGAGCCCCAGGACCAGGGGTTGGGGGCATAGAGACAAGGATGTGGGGGCGGGATTCCAGGGAGACTACTGGGCTCTGACGCCCCCTCCCCCAACAGGCTGGCCCCAGGACCTTTCCCAGGCCCTGGAGGGCAAAGCCTCATGCCTTAGATCCCCTCCCTAGGCCTGGGCAGGGGCATCCCCTAGGCGCTGGGCTCAAAAGGCTCTTTGTGAGCTGTGCCCCCCACTCCCCAAGCCTCCAGCGGGGTCCTGGAAAAGGGCGGGTGCAGAGGCTGGGACTGTGGCTGCTTGTCTGGACCAGGCGGAGGGGCGTGGGGAGAGCACCCCTAGTCCTTTCATTGGGTTTGGGGCAGGGGGTGGGGGGGCGCGTCCAGGCTCATGTGCTTTTCACTGCACTGCCCAGGGTGGGGAAGGGAACCTGGCTGGAGGAGGGCTCTATCAATATCTGCAAATAGTGGGTTCTGGAAGCTGGGTTGGGGAGGGTAGCTTGGATGTAAGTCAGAATGGTGGCACCTGAGCTGGAGTGCCATGAGAAGCAGAGGTGGGTCTCAGCCAGCCCTAGTAGCTGGAGGTCAGGTGACTCTCCTGGCTCTGGAAGACTCCCTAGAAGGCCTGTGGGCAGGAATACTACCCCAGAGAGACCCCTCCATGGCCCCCCAGAACTGGCACTGCCCCATTCCCATAGCATTCCTTGCCACTCCTGGGACACCAGTCATGACCTGCCTTGATGGGGAGCTGTGGATACTGGCGGGTCACCTCCCCGGGCAGGGCAGGTACTGAAGATCCAGGCCTCCGGGTGCTGAGGAGATAGGCACAGGGTCTTGGGAAAGTTTGGAAGACTTTCTGCCAGTCCAGGGAGGAGAGAGAAGTTGCTGGAAGAGTTGGCTTGCTCAGCACTAAAGGGAAGAGCACTCTAGGTAGAGGGAATGGCTGGAGCAGAGGCTGTGAGATGTGAGCACCTGGTCGGGGTGGAGAGTTGTGGAAGGGGGGGGGGGGGGACTGGTCAGGCACGGGAGTGACCCATGTGAACGAAGGGAAGGAGGGCCAGGTGGAGGTGAGGTGTCAGGCCATCCCAGCGAGCTGGCACAAGCAAGCTCCCAAGGACAGTGAGGAGCTGATAGGGGGGCAGTGCTGCCATCTGGCTCAGCAGCCCCTCTGGAGTCTGCCCAGGGTTCCTGCTATGGTCAGGGCTGTTTGACCCACATCTGCCGGTGGCTGGACCACCCCAAGCAAGTCTGCTTTCTGAGTCTCAGTGTCCACATCTGTCAAACGGGGAGACTCCTCCACAGGGTTGTGGGGAGATCTGCATGAGGTGATGAGTGTAGGGAGCCCAGCACCTGAGGTCTCGGAAAATCCTTGGCCGCTGTGCCAGTATGTTTACCTGGAAAACGGGGGCATTGATGTCAGCTGGTGGGCCAAGCTAACTTTACCCTGTGTCGATGAGGATCCTGTGAGGGCTGGATGTGACCCAGGGAAGCCAGGGCTGGGGGCACTGCAAGTCCGTGTGCTCATGCTATTCTGGAAGAAGAGAGAAGCAGTGGGCCGTGGCCGGGGCGGGGTGGTCCTCCTTGTGCCCCTACGGGCACCTTAGCCATGGCATTCAACGGACCCTGCTGTGTTCCTCAAGGCCAAAGCCTCTTTGTTCTCCTTGCTGCACAATGCACCCCTTCCTCCTAGTCAGCCCTAGCCCTGCACATGGGGGACCAGGGTTCCCTTCCAGAAGGTTCTTCAGACACTGAGACCAACAAACAATATCTTCCTGTGAGGGGCACTGTCATGGGCAGCCGGGTGGAGAGGACACAGACCTTAGCCCCAGGAGAATGGAATCTAGTTGGGCAGCAAAACCAGTTGGGCCTCCATGGTCTTGCGTAGCACTGTGCTGGCTGCTTAGGGGTGTGGGGGGGGGAGGGCCGGGGTTGGGGGTGTGGGGGGCTGGGCGTTGCAATAATTGCACCTTGGGACAGTCAAGGGCAGAAGTTAAAAGCAAGGACTCCAGATTCAGTGGCCCAGGTTCAAATCTCAACTCTGCCACTTCTTGTGTGAACGTGGACTGGTGACTCTGCCTCTCTGTGCCTCTGTTTCCTTGCCTCTAAAATGGGAACGAGGCACACTAGTGCTATTTGAACAGCTTGGTTCAGTTTCTAGTGGGCATTTATGCCCCCTTTTCCAGAATGGGTCTCCCAGTTCACCCCTGCGTCCTGGAAGACTACACAGCCTGCTCCAGTAGGCTATTGTCTTCCTCTTGTGTGTGAGTCCCTATAGGCGGGGGCCTGCCTTTCTGTGTCCGTTGCTTGGGCAGGGGGCAATGGTGCTGGCAACAGGCCCTCTGGGAGAAAAAGGTACCTGATAAACAGCGTTGGCAGGTTTCCATGGTGTAAATCTTCCAGCAAGGCCCATTTGAGGCTACCAACAGCTTAACCTTCTCGCAGTGGGAGCTGGTCCATGCCAGTTTTAGCACCCAGGCATTCAGTAGGTGCTTAATAAAGGATGGTTGAATAAGGAGAGAAGGCTCCAGAGACTTGGAGAGCTGTCAGGCCATACTGTAGCTGAGAGAGGGAGGCATCCGACAGGCTGAGGCCAGGACAAGAGACCACTCTGAATAAGTAACCCGTGGTGAGATGGAGGGCAGAGGGGAAGGAGGACTGGTGCCCTCCTTCCTGGGAACCTCTGCACTTCTGACCCTGCGTCACTTCTGCTCTGGATCCTCTTGACCTTGGCCTGGTTTGGGCTGTCTGCACAGAATGACCTAACTGGATCCCAAGCATTAACCTGACAGAGCTCTGAGAAATGGTCCAGACGGGTCTCAAACGTCAGATTCTATTCCCTTGCTTATGCTGTTCCCTCTGCCTGAATGTCTGTTCCACCCACTTCTTCCTATGTGCCCTGAAACTCTGTCACCCTTCAAAAGCCTCCTCCACCCCAAATCCCACAGACCCTCCTCCCCTTCTGCTGTTTCTCTGGCCTTGCAGCCCCTCTCGTGTGCACCCTGCCTGCCCATAAGAATATTAGTAGCTAACATTGCATCTGGACAGCAACCTGTGATAGAGATACCGTGATAATCCCTTTTGCAGATGGGGGAATGGAGGCTCTGTCTTGTTAAGGACCACCCATCCTTTGCCTCTCGGCTTCAGCATCCATTCGTTGTTCAGAGAGGCTCCTTGCTGTGGGCTGGGCAGAGCACCACTTCTCTTTCTTCAGTGTGTTTGCTGTGGCGTGTTCCACTAGGCCGTGAGTTCCCTATCCTAGAGGAGCTTGAATGAATGAATGAATGAATGAATGAATGAGTGAATGACTTTCAGCCCCAGGGAGCATCCCTGTTCTTTTACCCATTCCTCCTCCCTTTCCATCCCTGTGGGAGGAGACTGACCCTCCAGAGGGCAGCCTCACACCATGGAGGGATGGTCACAGGGACCCTGCTTAGCCACACCTGCCAGAAGGGAAAGGGAAGTGAGGCTTTGGGCGGGGCTGAAAGCAGGCATGGTAGAAGGGTAGTGGACCACCCTCCTGTGGTCTAGAGTGGGGCTGACATGGGCCCACAGCACTGCCTGTAACCCAGGAAGTTAACGGGGTCCCAAAATACGTTTTCTTGCACCGCCCCAAGTGGAAAGTCCCCTGTTGGCCCACTTATTTTCGTTTTATCTAGAAAAATAAAGTTGGAAATAATCATTCACACACCCTAATTACTCCGTTGCTTTATGAATTTAGAGCCTGTTTGGCTCTAGACTTTGGCTCCTGCTGAAGGAGGAATCCCCTGGGAGGGGCAGGGTGAGGTGCCAAGGCAGGAGGCCAGAGACTGCTCTGACGCTGGGGCCTCCTGGGGGTCTGACCTCCAGTTGCCCTCTCCTGGCAGGCTGGGAACTTCCCAGAAGCAGCAGCCCAGATGGGGGTCTAAGCAAGGGAGGGTGGCCAGAGGCAGTCTCCAGGATTCTGATTGACCGGGGCCCATAATGGATGACTTCCCAGGCTGTTCTACCCCACCTTGACCTCTGAGTCATAATTTGCTGCTATTTATCGAGCACTTACTATGTGCTGGGCGCTGGGCCAAGCACTTTGTCGGCATCATCTCAGCTACGCCTGCTAACGTCCCTTGAAGCAGGTACTATTATTCTCCCCATTTGGCAGTTTGAGGGTGCCTGGGGCCCTGGGCTCAGGGCCGGGAAGTGGTGGGGCTGGGATTGTATCCAGCCTGTAGGACCCCCATAGCCCGATGGGGCCCCTTGGATAGGCCCCTCAGTCACTCAAAATGGAACGGTCTCTGAAGCCTGGACGCCCGAGACAACCACGTCACTGTTGTCCTGGCCTCCAGGCCACCCTCCTTGTGGCCCTGATTGCCACTCCTTTCTTCCCCATAGTCCTGGGGCTCTGTCTCTGGAAGCCCCGTGTAGCCTCACCTGGGCGGCTTGGGGAAAATACAGACTTCCCAGGCCCTGCCACACCCCGCTGAGTCAGAATCCCACTATGGGAGAGGGGGCTGGAAACCCAGATTTTAAAATGTTGTCCTGGGGATACAGAGGCTTGCAGACTCCCAGAACCGCTGCCCGGCCCAGTGGAGTTCAGGCTGCTTTAAGAGACTCCCTTGCCCTTAACCCAGATCCCTATGACCCTGCCCCTGCTTGTGTTCTCAGGCTCTGCCCCCTGCTACCCTAACCCAGCTCTGCACACATCACACCATACTCACCCCCCACACCCCAATTTGCCTTTATCCAGGCGCCTGATGCTGCTGTTTCCTTCTGGAAACAGGTCCCACCTGGCCACAGACCCCCACAGAGCTTGTGTAATACTCTGGACCGGTCGATCGTGGCCCCACTCTTGCTAACCCGGGCCTGGCACACAGCCTGGGGGAATCATGGTGGGTGAGCGATGGTGGCCGGGGAAGGCGGAACAAGGGAGGGCTGCCCATGACAGGTGGGGCTTCTAGGCTGGGCACACAGGCGCTCTCTGGGGGCTGGCACCTTGCCGAACATGCAAAAGGCATTTGGTGACTGTTTCTTAACTGCTTAATGAATGGTGATGGGTCGTGTGACAGGTGAGGGCCACTTCCGGAAGCAGTACAGATTGGCCGGTTTAGGCAAAAGATGGAGAAGGTGCCTTCCGGGCCATCTCTGAGGACCGTGAATATTAATGGTCCGAACTCATTTATGGCTCCGATGGGAGTGAGGGGCTGGTGCTTTCTTGCTTGATTTCATTTCGGTATCTCAGGAGCCCTGGGAGGGGGTGCTGATGTAATCCTAATTTCGTTCAATGGAAACTGAGCCCTAGACAGGTGACTTAGTAGGGTCACACAGCTGGGAGGGGTCCTACACAACGGAGCCTTGCCCATTGTGCGAAAAAAATAAATAAATAAATAAATAAATGAGTCTGCACTCTACAGTTTCTGAAGCAGTAACACATTATCTCAGTTGGTTCTAGCTGTGGCTTGGAGGTGTGGCTCTACATTTTCACCTATGCCCACATCCCAGGGTCAGAAAACCTGCATCCAGGGGCCTTCTGTGTCTGTAAGGGGCGGTGGTGGGAAGAGATCCTGCCTCCGGGCTGGCGGGAGAGAGAAACAAAGAGGCAGTGTTGGGGGCTCTGGCACATAGTAGGTGTTTGGGAACCCCTGTGGTCAGTTCAGGCAGAGCCAGCTCTGGTCCCATCTGGACCTTGGAACAGCCCAGATCAGTCTCCAGTCTTTGAGCCAAGGCCCACAGGGTGTGGGTGATGGGTCCAAGGTTATACCTGCCATTAGGACTAGAGCAGAGGGTGTGAGACTCCTCCACCACGGCGGAGAGGTCCAGGGAATGGGGCAGGGGCATTCTGTCTGTGCGGGATGTCCACTGTCAGAGGCATTAAGCCACAGAGCCTGGGCCCCAAAGAGCCCCCAGGCAAACCCCCTCTCAGGGGTGCCCAGGACTGCTGTGGGGCCTGGCGTGTTATTGCTGTCATGGAAGTTCGAGGCCATACCTGAGTAGGGGCAGTGGTCCTGCAGCCACCAGTGGGGGATGTAACAGACTCTGTGGTCTGCCTCCAGGCACTGGCATGTGGGGAGGGCAAAATGCACCAGCACCCCACCCAGACTACAATCCAGGTGCTGGCTTCCCCCACACACACCTCCCCCACCCTCGCCCCACCCCGCCGCTGGGCCTTTGCAGATGCTATCCCTCTGTCTGCAGTGGCCTTCCCCTCCTCTCCTGGCAGGTGCTGGCTCATCCTTTAAGACACCTCCAGGAAGCCCTACCTGACTCCCACCCCAAGGGCCAGGCTGACCCACCCTTGCCAGGATTTCCATCTGGCTGCTCCACAAGATGCAGAGAACCTTGAGGGCCTGGTCTGAGATGCCAGTGGAGTGAACAGGGAAAGCAGCTGTAAGGTGCAGCCCAGTTCAGGCGACTGTCCCTGCAGCCCAGAGAAGAGACCAGGCTGGGGAGCCTTGAGGCCAGATAGCTAGCCAAACATGCCCATTTCACAGAGGGAATGTTGAAGGCCCGAGGTGCTTGGGACTGACCCAGAGCACCCTGGGGAGTGGTTGGTAGTCCCTTTGTGGCTTGTAAGAGGAGAGCCCAGGGCTATGTGGCCATACCCCTCCCCCACTCTGGTCCCCAGCTGGAGCATTTGTCTGCAGGATCCAGGTCAGGTCTGAGGGGGATGGGAAGTAGCCCAGGAGAGCAAAGTCCCCAGGGCTCAGGTCTGCACTCGGTCTTCCCATGTGGAGAACAAAGCTCCTTAGAGAAAATGCTTGCTGTCCAAAAGCTGGCAGGAAATCCACATCGATAGCTCATTCCAGCAAGAAGGTGCACGGGAAAAAAAGCGTGTGAGAACTTAGGCCAAATGTTAGCCCCAGGGATGGTGGGTGATATTACCCTTCTTTCGCCGTGATTTTCACATTTCCTAGGTTGTAGGTGAAACCTTTATAACCAGAAAAATGAAGTTACCGTGTAAAGGAGAGAGGTCTAAGAAAAGGTGCCCTGAGAACAGCCAGCTCCCCATTCATGAGACTCTGGGGTCACCAAGTGCCAGTGGCTTCCAGAGGGACCCTGCCCCCGGGCCCATCCCCCAGAACAGGCGGGCCTGCAGACAGCTTAGCCTGTGTGTCTCTCTTTCTCGGAATTTGGGTCAGAGAGAGTCCAGACCTGGGGCTACTGGGATGTAGCACGCCCAGAATTCCATTCAAACCTCTGCTGTCCTTCCTGTCCTGTGGGTTAGGCCTCAGGGCCCTCGCCTTCCCACCTCCACCTGGAAAGCCACCCCACCCCACCCCACCCCAAGCTGCCCTCTGCCCCTCCCAGCCAGAGGTGGCCCTAGGGCTATTTGCTTCACCTCCATCCGGGTGCCCAGGTGGGTGCGTAGCACTGTTGACTGCCTTCCTTACTGACTCCGGCCCCGAAGTGCCTTTCCAGGGGGTCTTCCTACAATGTAGTCAGGTTCGACCTCGTGGAAATGGTCTTTGGAATCACAGCTGAGCCTTGATCCTGGGTGAGGATTCGATCTCCATCTCCCCCATATACCTAGTACAGAGCACCCATTCATTCGATCAGCTGTTATTCAGCCAAGTGCCAGGGCCCAGGCTAGGTGCCAGGGGCACAGATCTGCTGACTTGAGGGTGTGACGTGTCTGTGTTTTTGAGCACGTGTGTTGTGCACATCACCTGTACGCACACACAGCGTGAGCATCTCTGTCCTATGTGAACTCAGGTCTTTGAGGCCGTGACAGTGTGTAATCCTGCCGGGACTCCGGGCACACCTGGTTAATTCATTCTGCAAGTGTTTAACAGACACCCACTAAGGAAGTACCAGGCTCTGACCCCAAAGAAAAATGACCCAAGGTCTCTGTGCTCGGGAAGTGCCGTCTTGGGGGCTGTCGCCATGCGGACTGGTGGGGGCAGAAGCCAGCAGGGCTGGGGGTGGTCAGAAACGTGGTCCTGGAGACACAGGGAAGAGTGGGGAAGAGTGTTCCTGCCCAGCTGTGAGTATGATCTCCAGTATCCCCTTCAGCCCAGTGACCTGGGGCCTGGGACAGGCCTCCCCAGCTATTTTCATGCCCGAAAGCAGCCCTGAGGGCCGACGGAACTGGAGCTTCAGGTGGTGACCTGTGGGCCCCGACGGCTGGGGGCTGGGAGAGAATACAGGGAATGGAAATGAAGCATGTGGGCTGGAGAACCTGCCTGGGCTGCAGACCTTTCTGAGAGGCGAACTTGGGGACCAGGCACCAGAACACAGCACCTGGAAAGTAGAACCCCGTGATCCAGACCAGAGAAGCGGGATCACGGAACTCAGAGGAGGAAGATGGAGCAGCGGACCTAGAATGTGGGCCTTCTAGAACCTGGAACACTCAAGCCAGCCAGAAGCTGGAAGATCCAGTCTGTGCCCCCAATGGTCAGTGGGGGAAACTGAGGTCCTGCAGGAACGGGGAGGTCTTGAGCATTGGTGAGCTGCAGTGGCACGCACGTGGTCTCTGCTGAGCCAGGACCTCTCCACAGCTCGCTGCTGCCTGACCTGGGGCTAGTCCTGTCCCCTCTCCAAACCTCAGTTTCCCCCTCTGTGAAATGGTCACGTGATGGTGAGACAAGATGGAGCACTTCACCTGGTGCTCAGGCTCTCCCGGCAAGCTTAGTGGCATTGCTAAGGCCTGGACCCTGGCCACTTGACTCCTGAATGACTCTGTCCCCTTGTGGTGATGGTCTGGTCCCTGCTGTTCCTTTCTCTTCTTTCTCACACTCAGTGGGACATTTGGGCACTTGCGGCCCTTTTCCGGAATGCTCTCGGGATCTAGCAGAGGGAAAAGACTAGTCAGAGGAGCAAGAACAGACTGGCGGCTCCATATGAAGGAGCAGGCCCCGGTGCCTACAGCCCTGCATGGTGCCCTGTGCCATTTGGTGAATGCTTCTTGAGTGTCCCCCAGTGGAGACAGTCGGGTCCTGAGCCGAGGGCGCCACGGCCCCTCGAAGGCAGGGGTGGGCAGAGGTGGATTGGGAAGGGAAAAGAGAAAGGGCTCATTGTCCCAGCTCCACGGAGGCTCCCCAGGCGCACCTGCTCCGGGCCACCTCTCTTGAAGGAGGTGGAAGACCTTGCTTGGGCTCCCAGAGAGCCAGAGCTGTAGGATCTGGGCCAGGAACAGCCTGGTCACTTCCCCAGATCCCCGTGAGGTGGCGTTACCAGCCCCCGCTTTTCTGCCTCCAAGAGAGTAGGATTCCAGAGTTGGGGGTGGGGGGCAGAGCCAGGGTCCCAGCCCATCCTTTGAGCTAGCCGCAGCCGGGCATTGTGCCAGGCACTGATGGGGTGAGCCAGAGGTGAACTGAGCACCCAGGGGTGAACTGAGATCCCTTCCTGTTTCCCCTCCTTCCTTGCCAGTCTCCTCCGGACCACCAGCCATCCTGCTCAGAGCGCTTTGAAGGCTGGAGCCCTTTCCCGTGTCTCCGCTCTCCACCACTTCCCTCCCATTGTGGGGGACCCGTCGAGTTCCTGTACATGAGCCACCTCATCGGGGTGTGCCTTGCCCAGGCAGGACTAGACTTTTCCCAACCCCAGACCAGTTGTGAGAGCCCAGCAGCACTGACTGCAGGTTCAGGTGTGTGGATTTGGGGGTGGAGGGGGGTCTGTCGTCAGCACCTCCTTTGCATCAGGCTCTGTGCTGGGGCCCCAGGAGAGTTGGTCAGCACCGTCCAGTTTAGGGTGTGGAGCCCTGGGGGGCAGGCCAGGGGTGAGGCAGCTCAGTCCTTCTGCAGTCTGGGGGAATTGCAGTTCATCTGAGCCTACCTGGGCAAGGAGTGAAAGATTACACAGAAACCTGGAGCCTCCTAGAGGATTTGGATTTTATCCTGGGAGCAGGTGTGCCAAGCTGAGAGGGACAACATCAGATGTGGCTTTTGCTTGGCTCGTGGGGCTCAAGCCAGGAGCCCCTTCCCTGGTAAGGCTGCTGCTGTTGTCCAGGTGAGTGGGGATGGTGGCGCAGGCAGCGTGGGACAGTGGCACAGGTGGCCGGGTGGGACGACAAGTACCTGGGCATCGAAGAGATGTGCCTGGCGGTGGGGAGCTCGAGGTCAGTGAGAAGCCAGATTCAGGATGACTGCCGGGCTCCTGGCCTGGGAGACTGGGTGGATGGTCACATCTCGGCTTATCAGCTCAGGTTTCGGGAACCACTATTTGAGCGAGTTCTTTGTGCCTGGTTTTGCGGCGGAGGGTCCCAGGCAGGATGGGAGCCGACTCTGAGCCCAGGCCTCTGCCCTCCAGCTTGGCCCAGACCCTGCCGGGTTTGCTCGTCTCTCTCCCTTCACCCTACAGGCACTTTAGCCTCTTGAGTGCACGGCTGCACCTCGCAACTGTGCCCTGTACCCATGGGGGAGCACCACTCCACTCCTGCTGCCTGGGTACACGGGGACCGCCCTCTGCCCCGGCACGCTGACCCTGTGCATTGATGTGTCTCATCCACTCGCTGTGCAAGGGCATCTCCCCCAGGCCGCAAGGCACAGCTCCTGAAACAAAGCCTCTCCGCACTACAGCTTGAATCTGTCACCCTCCTGGCCCTGTGCTAGAGCAGACTCCAAGAGGACAGAAGAGGGCTGGGGCCCACCCTCCCCTCCCCTCCCCTCCCCTCCCCCACCTCAGGCCTGTGGGCTAGAGATGGAGCTGAAGCTCCGTGCTGAAGTGGCCCTTTGTACATTGTCCCCCTGGAGGTTGGGGGAGCCTGGTGGGAGGGGCTGGCCCTGCCCGACACCCTGTGCTGATCTCAGCGGCAGTGAGGATCCAGATGGGGAGTGCGGGGAGTGGGGGGTGCGGGTTCTCTGGGCCTGGGATCAGGGGAGGACACCCTGCCATGTATGGGCTTGCACTGACCGGACCTGCCGCCCCACACTAGATGGTACTTGTCATCACTTCTCAGGCAAGGTGTGTTGTCACGCACCAGTTGTTTAGGGAGCCTCTTCTCCGGGCCAGGCTTTGTTCTAGGGGGTGGGGCTCCACTGTGACCGGTGACCAGTGGCTGAGGCTTGCAGGCTTAAGATGACCCTGCTCTCCTGTTGACATTCTGAGCGCCAGGGTGTGGGTGGGGGAGACAGACCACGAACAGGTAAACAAGGAGACTGCTAGCTTCCTCTGTGAGTGCTGGGGAGCAGAAGACCTGAGCAGGGGACAGCCACTGTAGCTGGAGGGCCAGGAGGGCCCCTCTGAGCAGGCAGCCACATTCCAGGCCTAGGAGCAGCCAGTGGGAGGACCCTGAGACGGAAAGGTGGGGACTGTGACTGGAGCCGAGTGGACGAGGGCAGCGAGGGCAGCAAAGATTCGAGGACCAGATTGGCGGTGTCTGTGGGCCCAGAGAGGAGTTTGGATTTCATTCTGAGGGAGACTAGTGTGCGGTGGGGTCGAGGGGAGGGTCTTGTGGGAGGAGGTTGGGTGGGGTGGGGGGAGGGGGGACGTGCCCTAGTGGGGACTTTGCAGTGACAGAATTTGTGGAGCTCAGTGCCAAATGAAAATGTAGGCCCCGAGGGGCGCCTGGGTGTCTCAGTGGTTTAAGCACACGACCCTTGATTTCTGCTCAGGTCAGGAGTCCAGGGTTATAGGATTGAGCCCTGCGTCTGGCTCCGCATTGAGCCTGGAGCTTGCTTAAGATTCTCTCTCTTTCCCTTTGCCCCCCCCCCCACTCTTGTGTACTCTCTCTCTCTCTCTGTCTCTCTCTCTCTCTTTCTCCTGAATAAAATAAAATAGAGGCACCTGGGTGGCTCACTTGGTTGACCACTTCAGCTCAGGTCATGATATCGAAGTTCATGAGTTTGAGCTCTGCGTCACGCTCTGTGCTGACAGCTCAGAGCCTGGAGCCTGCTTCACATTCCGTGTTTCCCTCTCTCTCTGCCCCTCCCCTGCTCATGCTCGGTCTCTCTCTCTCTCTCTCTCTCTCTCTCTCTCAAAAATAAATATAAAAAAATAAAATCATGAAAAGAAAAAAAATGAATGAAATCACAACTATATTCAGTTAATCTGAGAAATGCAAAGTTGGTTTAACATGAGCAAATAATATAATTCCCCACATTTACAAATACTTTATTTTATTTTCTTATTTTTACTTTTTTAATTTAATTTTTTATTTTTCAGAATTTATATCCCAATTAGTTAGCATAGAGTGAAACAATGATTTCAGGAGTAGATTCCTTAGTGCCCTTGCCCATTTAGCCCATCCCCCCTCCCACTACCCCTCCAGCAACCCTCAGTTTGTTCTCCATATTTGTGAGTCTCTTCTGTTTTGTCCCCCTCCCTGTTTTTATATTATGTTTGTTTCCCTTCCCTTATGTCCATCTGTTTTGTCTCTTACAGTCCTCATACGAGTGAAGTCATATGATTTGTGTCATTCTATGACTGACTAATTTCACTTAGCATAATACCCTCCAGTTCCATCCATGTAGTTGCAAATGTCAAGATTTCATTCTTTTTGATTGCCTAGTAATATTCCATTGTATCTAGATACCACATCTTCTTTATCCATTCATCCATCGATGGACATTTGGGCTCCTTAGCATACTTTGGCTATTGTTGATAGTGCTGCTATAGACATGGGGTGCATGTGTCCCGTCGAAAGAGCACACCTGTATCTCGTGGATAAATGCTTTGCAGTGCAATTGCTGGGTTGTAAGGTAGTTCTATTTTTAGTTTTTTGAGGAAACTCCATACTGTTTTCCAGAGTGGCTGCACAAGCTTGCATTGCCACCAACAATGTAAAAGAGATCCTCCTTCTCCACATCCTCGCCAACATCTGTTGTTGCCTGAGTTGTTCTTGTGAGCCATTCTGACAGGCGTAAAGGGGTAGCTCTGTGTGGTTTTGATTTTTATTTCCCTGATGATGAGTGATGTGGAGCATTTTTTCACGTGTCAGTTGGCCATCTGGATGTCTTCTTTGGAGAAGTGTCTATTCATGTCTTTTGCCCATTTCTTCACTGGATTATTTGTTGTTTGGGTGGTTGAGTTTGAGAAGTTCTTTGTAGATTTTGGATACTAACCCTTTATCTGATATGTCATTTGCAAATACCTTCTCCCATTGTGTCAGTTGCCTTTTCGTTTTGCTGATTGTTTCCTTCGCTGTGCAGAAGCCTTTTTGTCTGATGAGGTCCCACTAGTTCATTTTTGCTTTTGTTTCCCTTGCCTCCGGAGACGTGTTGAATAAGAAGTTGCTTCGGCCAAGATCAAAGAGGTTTTTGCCCGCTTTCTCCTTGAGGATTTTGATGACTTCTTGTCTTGCATTGAGGTCTTCCATCCATTTTGAGTTTATTTTTGTGTAAGAAAGGTGTAAGGAAGTGGTCCAGGTTCATTCTTCTGCATATCGCTGTCCAGTTTCCCAGCACCACTTGCTCAAGAGACTGTCTTTATGCCACTAGATATTCTTCCCTGCTCTGTGAAAGATTAGTTGGCCATACGTTTGTGGGTCCATGTCTGGGTTCTCTATTCTGTTCCATTGTTCTGACTGTGTGTTCAAGTGCCAGGACCATATTGTCTTGATGATTACAGCTTTGTAGTATAGAGTGAAGTCTGGGATTGTGATGCCTCCTGCTTTGGTTTTCTTTTTCAAGATTGCTTTGGCTCTGCGAGGCCTTTTCTGGTTCCATACACATTTTAGGATTATATGTTCTAGCTCTGTGAAGAATGCTGGTGTTACTTTGATAGGGATTGCATTGAATATGTAGATGGCTTTGGGTAGTATCGACATTTTAACAATATTTGTTCTTCTTATCCAGGAGCATGGAATCTTTTTTCCATTTTTTTGTGTCTTCTTCAATTTCTTTCATAAGCTTTCTATGGTTTTCAGTATATACGTTTTTCACTTATTTGGTTAGATGTATTCCTAGGTATTTTGTGGCATTTTGTGCAACTGTAAATGGGATTGATTCCTTGATTTCTCTTTCTGTTGCTTCATTGTTGGTGTATAGGAATGCAACCGATTTCTGCGCATTGATTTCATATCCTGCAACTTTGCCGAATTCAGGAATCCATTCTAGCAGTTTTTTGGTGGCATCTTTGGGGGTTTCCGTATAGAGTATCGTATCATCTGCGAAGAGGGAAAGTTTGACCTCCTCCTGGCTGATTTGGATGCCTTTTATTTCTTTGTGTTGTCTGATTGCAGAGGCTAAGACTCCCAATACTATGTTGAGTAACAGTGGCGAGAGTGGACATCCCTGTCTTGTTCCTGACCTTAGAGGGGAAACTCCCATTTTTCCCCACTGAGGATGATATTAGCATTGGGTTGTTCATATATGGCTTTTATGATCTCGAGGTATGCTCCTTCTCTCCCTCCTTTCTTGAGGGTTTTTATCAAGAAAGGATGCTGTATTTTGTCAAATGCTTTCTCTGCATCTGTTGAGAGGGTCATATGGTTCTTGCCCTTTCTTTTATTGATGTGATGAATCACGTTAATTGTTTTGCAGATATGGAACCAGCCCTGCATCCCAGGTATAAATCCCGCTTGGTCGTGGTGAGTGATACTTTTCATGTGTTGTTGGATCCGGGTGGCTAATATCTTGTTGAGAATTTTTGCATCCATGTTCCTCAGGGAACGTTGTCTATAGTTCTCCTTTTTAGTGGGGTCTCTGACTGGTTTTGGAATCAAGGTAGTGCTGGCTTCATAGAAAGAGTTTGCAAGTTTTCCTTCCATTTCTATGTTTTGGAAGTTTCAAGAGAATAGGTGCTAACTCTTCCTTAAATGTTTGGTAGAATAACCCCTTGGAAAGCCATCTGGCCCTGGACTCTTGTTTTTTGGCAGATTTGTGATTACTAATTCAATTTCCTTACTGGTTATGGGTCTGTTCAAATTTTCTATTTCTTCCTGTTTCCGTGTTGGTAGTGTATATGTTTCTAGGAATTTGTCCATTTCTTCCAGATTGCCCATTTCATTGGCATATAATTGCTCATACTATTCTCTTGTTATTGTTTTTATTTCTGCTGTGTTGTTTGTGATCTCTCCTCTTTCATTCTTGATTTTATTTATTTCGGTCCTTTCCTTTTTTCTTTTTTGACCAGACTGACTAGTGGTTTATCAATTTTGTTAATTCTTTCAAGGCACCAGATTCTGGCTTGATTGATCTGTTCTACTGGTATTTTTCTGTTTTTTGTTTGTTTGTTTGTTTGTTTGTTTGTTTTGATAGCATTAATTTCTGCTGTAATCTTTATTATTTCCTGTCTTTTGCTGGTTTGTGGTTTTATTTGCTGTTCTTTTTCCCGCTCCTTAAGGCGTAAGGTTAGGTTGTGTATCTAAGATCTTTCTTCCTTCTTAGGAAGGCCTGGATTGCTATATAATTTCCTCTTATAACCACCTTTGTTGTATCCCAGTGGCTTTGGGTTGTGGTATTATCCCTTTCATGGACTTCCATATACTTTTCAATTTCCTCTTTAACTGCTTGGTTGGCTCATTCATTCTTTAGTAGGATGTTCTTCAGTCTCCAAGTATGTGTTACCTTTCCCAATATTTTCTTGTGGTTGATTTCGAGTTTCATAATGTTGTGGTCTGAAAATATGCACGATATGATCTCAATCTTTTTGTACTTACTTAGGGCTGATTTATGTCCCAGTATATGGTCTATTCTGGAGAACATTCCATGTGCACTGGAGAAGAAAGTATATTCTGCTGGTTTAGGATGAAATGTTCTGAATATATCTGTTAAGTCCATCTGGTCCAGTGTGTCATTCAAAGCCATTGTTCCCTTGTTGATTTTTTTTTTTTTTTGATTAGATGATCTGTCCATTGCCGTGAGTGGGGTGTTGAAATCTCCTACGATTATGGTATTACTATCGATGAGTTTTTTTTTATGTTTGTGATTAATGGATTTACATACTTGGGTCCTGTCACATTTGGTGCATAAATGTTTACAATTGTTAGGTCTTCTTGGTGGATAGACACCTTGATTATGACATAATGCCCTTCTGCATCTCTTGATACAGTCTTTATTTTAAAGTCTAGATTGTCTGATATAAGTATGGCTACTCTAGCTTTCTTTGGTTGACCATTAGCATGATAAATGGTTCTTCATCCCCTTATTTTCAATCTGAAGGTGTCTTTAGGTCTAAACTAGGTCTCCTGTAAACAGCATATAGATGGACCTTGTTTTCTTATCCATTCTGTTACCCTAAGCCTTTTGATTGGAGCATTGAGGCCACTGACATTTAGAGTGAGTGCTGAAAGATATGAATTTATTGCCATTATGATTGATGCTTGTACACTTGAAGTTTCTGGTGGTGTTCTCTGCTCCTTTCTAATCTTTGTTGCTTTTGGTATGCATATATGCATATATGCATATATATGTATGTATGTACATATTTTTTCAACTTTTCTTCCCTCAGAAAGTCCCCCTTAGAATTTCTTGCAGGGCTGGTTTAGTGGTCACAAATTCCTTTCATTTTTGTTTGTCTGGGAAACTTTTTCTCTCTCCTATTTTGAGTGACAGCCTTGCTGGGTAAAGAATTCTTGGCTGCATTTATTTTTTTATTTTATTTGTTTAATGTTTATTTATTTTTGACAGAGAGAGAGAGTGAGAGACAGAGCATGAGCAGAGGAGGGGCAGAGAGAGAGGGAGACACAGAATCCGAAGCAGGCTCCAGGCTCTGAGCTGTCAGCACAGATCCCTTTGCGGGACTTGTACTCACAGACCACGGGATCATGACCAGAGCTGAAATCCGGCACCTAACCGACTGAGCCACCCAGGTGCCCCTGCATATTTTTCTGATTCAGCACCCTGAATAGATCCCACCACTGCTTTATGGCTGGCCAAGTTTCTGTGGATAGGTCTGCTGCAAACCTGATATGTCATCCCTTTTAGGTCAGGGAACATTTTTTTTTCCCTTGCTGCTTTCATGATTCTCTCCTTGCCTGAGTATTTTGTGAATTTGACTATGATATGCCTTGTTGATGGTCGGTTTTTGTTGAATCTAATGGGGGTCCTCTGTGCTTCCTGGATTTTGATGTCTGTGTCTTTCCCCAGGTTTCGTAAATGTTTTCTGCTATGATTTGCTCACATAAACCTAATACCCCTATTTCTCTCTCTTCCACTTTTGGACACCTATGATTCTGATGTTGTTCCTATTTAATGAGTCACTGGTTTCTCTAATGCTTAAATCGTGCTCTTTTGCCTTAATCTCCCTCTTTTTTTTCTGGTTCGTTATTCTCTATAAGTTTGTCCTCTATATCGTGGATTCTCTGTTCTGCCTTGTCCATCCTTGCCGCCACTGCATCCATCCGTGATTGCAGCTCAGTTATATTATTTTTAATTTCATTCTGGCTACTTTTTACTTCTTTTATCTCTGCAGAAAGGGATTCTAATCTATTTTCGACCCCAGCTAATATTCTTATTATCGTGATTTTAAAGTCTGGTTCAGACATCTTGCTTGTATCTGTGTTGGTTAAGTCCCTGGCTGTCGTTTGTTCATGCTCTTTCTTTTGGGGTAAATTCCTGCTGAATTCTGTGTTTCGGGTTGTGCAGGCTGTTGTGTTAGTCCTCCAATCAGTGTTCTAGGTGTGTAGGATGGTTTCGTGTTGGCCTGGCTGTATTTCATGGATGGGAGACACACACAAAACTTCCATGCTGTTCCGCCATCTTGGCCCCTCCCTCCATTCACAAATATTTTAAAAACTTAACTCAGGGTACCTGGGTAGCTCAGTCGGTTAAGCATCCAACTTAGGCTCAGGTCATGATCTCACAGTATGTGAGTTTAAGCCCCACGTGGGGTTCGCATTGGGCTCGCCACTGTCAGCGCAGAGCTTGCTTCAGATCCTGTCTCCCTCTCTCTCTGCCCCTCTCCTGCTGGCTTGCTTGGTCTCTCTTAAAAATAAACAGTTAAAAAAATTATCTCAATAGATGTGAAATAAACATCTTTTCACATTCAATATTCATTCATGACAGAACTTAGAAAACTAGTATTATGAGGGAACTTCCTTAATATACTTGTAGCAGAAAGATCCTAAGTGGCCCCATAATATCTGCCCTTTAGTGTTGTCACCTTTTCTTTATAATTCTTCTCACTTGAGATCTGTGACTTGACTCTAGCTATTAGAATATGGCACATGTAAAGGAATGTTGCAGACATAATTCAGTTAATTCAGAGTCAATCAAAAGAGGATTATGCTAGGCAAACCTGATCTAATCACGTGAACGCCCTTCAAGGAGGACTGAGCCTTCTCTGAAGTGACATTCTCCTTGCTGGCCTCCTAAACTAAGTGGCCGTATTGAGGAAGTCTATGTGGCCAAGAACAAGGAACAGCCTTGCTCTAGGCTGAGTATTTGTGTCCCCACTCACCCAAATTCATGTGTTAACTCTTAATGTTCAACGTGATAGTATTTAGAAGTGGGGGGTTTGGCCTGTGCACCTTGCCTACCCACCCCAGCTAAGACGCCAGATCCCCAGCATCACAAGCCTGGCAGTGTGCAAGTAGCCCAGACAGACCACCCCACCCCACAGTGAATCCCGCCCCTAGGAGAGGGGAAGAGAAGGCACGCACCAGTCTGACTGTGGCCCCAGCGGTGGGCTGGGGGCAGACATCAGGTCTGACTGCGGCTCCGCCCACCAACTCCAGTTATACACCACAGCACAGGGGAAGTGCCCTGCAGGTCCTCACCATGCCAGGGACTATCCAAAATGACCAAGCGGAAGAATTCCCCTCAGAAGAATCTCCAGGAAATAACAACAGCTAATGAGCTGATCAAAAAGGATTTAAATAATATAACAGAAAGTGAATTTAGAATAATAGTCATAAAATTAATCGCTGGGCTTGAAAACAGTATAGCTGACAGCAGAGAATCTCTTGCTACAGAGATCAAGGGACTAAGGAACAGTCACGAGGAGCTGAAAAACGCTTTAAACGAAATGCATAACAAAATGGAAACCACCACGGCTCGGATTGAAGAGGCAGAGGAGAGAATAGGTGAACTAGAAGATAAAGTTATGGAAAAAGAGGAAGCTGAGAAAAAGAGGGATAAAAAAATCCAGGAATATGAGGGGAAAATTAGAGAACTAAGTGATACACTAAAAAGAAATAATATACGCATCATTGGTATCCCAGAGGAGGAAGAGAGAGGGAAAGGTGCTGAAGGGGTACTTGAAGAAATAATAGCTGAGAACTTCCCTGAACTGGGGAAGGAAAAAGGCATTGAAATCCAAGAGGCACAGAGAACTCCCTTCAGACGTAACTTGAATCGATCTTCTGCACGACATATCATAGTGAAACTGGCAAAATACAAGGATAAAGAGAAAATTCTGAAAGCAGCAAGGGGTAAACGTGCCCTCACATATAAAGGGAGACCTATAAGACTCGTGACTGATCTCTCTTTTGAAACTTGGCAGGCAGAAAGAATTGGCACGAGATTTTCAGTGTGCTACACAGAAAAAATATGCAGCCGAGAATCCTTTATCCAGCAAGTCTGTCATTTAGAATAGAAGGAGAGATAAAGGTCTTCCCAAACAAACAAAAACTGAAGGAATTTGTCACCACTAAACCAGCCCTACAAGAGATCCTAAGGGGGACCCTGTGAGACAAAGTACCAGAGACATCACTACAAGCATAAAACATACAGACATCACAATGACTCTAAACCCATATCTTTCTATAATAACACTGAATGTAAATGGATTAAATGCGCCAACCAAAAGACATAGGGTATCAGAATGGATAAAAAAACAAGACCCATCTATTTGCTGTCTACAAAAGACTCATTTTAGACCTGAGGACACCTTTAGATTGAGAGTGAGGGGATGGAGAACTATTTATCATGCTACTGGAAGCCAAAAGAAAGCTGGAGTAGCCATCCTTCTATCAGACAAACTAGACTTTAAATTAAAGGCTGTAACAAGAGATGAAGAAGGACATTATATAATAGTGACAGGGTCTATCCATCAGGAAGAGCTAACAATTATAAACGTCTATGCGCCGAATACCGGAGCGCCCAAATATATAAAACAATTACTCATAAACACAAGCAACCTTATTGATAAGAATGTGGTAATTGCAGGGGACTTTAACACCCCACTTACAGAAATGGATAGATCATCTAGACACACGATCAATAAAGAAACAAGGGCCCTGAATGAGACATTGGATCAGATGGACTTGACAGATATATTTAGAACTCTGCATCCCAAAGCAACAGAATATACTTTCTTCTCGAGTGCACATGGAACATTCTCCAAGATAGATCATATACTGGGTCACAAAACAGCCCTTCATAAGTTTACAAGAATTGAAATCATACCATGCATACTTTCAGACCACAATGCTATGAAGCTTGAAATCAACCACAGAAAAAAGTCTGGAAAACCTCCAAAAGCATGGAGGTTAAAGAACACCCTACTAACGAATGAGTGGGTCAACCAGGCAATTAGAGAAGAAATTAAAAAATATATGGAAACAAACGAAAATGAAAATACAACAATCCAAATGCTTTGGGACGCAGCAAAGGCAGTCCTGAGAGGAAAATACATTGCAATCCAGGCCTATCTCAAGAAACAAGAAAAATCCCAAATACAAAATCTAACAGCACACCTAAAGGAAATAGAAGCAGAACAGCAAAGGCAGCCTAAACCCAGCAGAAGAAGAGAAATAATAAAGATCAGAGCAGAAATAAACAATATAGAATCTAAAAAAACTGTAGAGCAGATCAACGAAACCAAGAGTTGGTTTTTTGAAAAAATAAACAAAATTGACAAACCTCTAGCCAGGCTTCTCAAAAAGAAAAGGGAGATGACCCAAATAGATAAAATCATGAATGAAAATGGAATTATTACAACCAATCCCTCAGAGATACAAACAATTATCAGGGAATACTATGAAAAATTATATGCCAACAAATTGGACAACCTGGAAGAAATGGACAAATTCCTGAACACCCACACTCTTCCAAAACTCAATCAGGAGGAAATAGAAAGCTTGAACAGACCCATAACCAGCGAAGAAATTGAATCGGTTATCAAAAATCTCCCAACAAATAAGAGTCCAGGACCAGATGGCTTCCCAGGAGAGTTCTACCAGACGTTTAAAGCAGAGATAATACCTATCCTTCTCAAGCTATTCCAAGAAATAGAAAGGGAAGGAAAACTTCCAGACTCATTCTATGAAGCCAGTATTACTTTGATTCCTAAACCAGACAGAGACCCAGTAAAAAAAGAGAACTACAGGCCAATATCCCTGATGAATATGGATGCAAAAATTCTCAATAAGATACTAGCAAATCGAATTCAACGGCATATAAAAAGAATTATTCACCATGATCAAGTGGGATTCATTCCTGGGATGCAGGGCTGGTTCAACATTCGCAAATCAATCAACGTGATACATCACATTAACAAAAAAAAAGAGAAGAACCATATGATCCTGTCAATCGATGCAGAAAAGGCCTTTGATAAAATCCAGCACCCTTTCTTAATAAAAACTCTTGAGAAAGTCGGGATAGAAGGAACATACTTAAAGATCATAAAAGCCATTTATGAAAAGCCCACAGCTAACATCATCCTCAATGGGGAAAAACTGAGAGCTTTTTCCCTGAGATCAGGAACACGACAGGGATGCCCACTCTCACCGCTGTTGTTTAACATAGTGCTGGAAGTTCTAGCATCAGCAATCAGACAACAAAAGGAAATCAAAGGCGTCAAAATTGGCAAAGATGAAGTCAAGCTTTCGCTCTTTGCAGATGACATGATATTATACATGGAAAATCCGATAGACTCCACCAAAAGAACTGCTAGAACTACATGAATTCAGCAAAGTTGCAGGATACAAAATCAATGTACAGAAATCAGTTGCATTCTTATACACTAACAATGAAGCAACAGAAAGACAAATAAAGAAACTGATCCCATTCACAATTGCACCAAGAAGCATAAAATACCTAGGAATTAATCTAACCAAAGATGTAAAGGATCTGTATGCTGAAAACTATAGAAAGCTTATGAAGGTAATTGAAGAAGATTTAAAGAAATGGAAAGACATTCCCTGCTCATGGATTGGAAGAATAAATATTATCAAAATGTCAGTACTACCCAAAGCTATCTACACATTCAATGCAATCCCAATCAAAATCGCACCAGCATTCTTCTCGAAACTAGAACAAGCAATCCTAAAATTCGTATGGAACCACAAAAGGCCCCGAATAGCCAAAGTAATTTTGAAGAAGAAGACCAAAGCAGGAGGCATCACAATCCCAGACTTTAGCCTCTACTACAAAGCTGTCATCATCAAGACAGCATGGTATTGGCAGAAAAACAGACACATAGACCAATGGAATAGAATAGAAACCCCAGAACTAGACCCACAAACGTATGGCCAACTCATCTTTGACAAAGCAGGAAAGAACATCCAATGGAAAAAAGACAGTCTCTTTAACAAATGGTGCTGGGAGAACTGGACAGCAACATGCAGAAGGTTGAAACTAGACCACTTTCTCACACCATTCACAAAAATAAACTCAAAATGGATAAAGGACCTGAATGTGAGACAGGAAACCATCCAAACCTTAGAGGAGAAAGCAGGAAAAGACCTCTCTGACCTCAGCCGTAGCAATCTCTTACTCGACACATCCCCAAAGGCAAGGGAATTAAAAGCAAAAGTGAATTACTGGGACCTTATGAAGATCAAAAGCTTCTGCACAGCAAAGGAAACAACCAACAAAACTAAAAGGCAACCAACGGAATGGGAAAAGATATTTGCAAATGACATATCGGACAAAGGGCTAGTATCCAAAATCTATAAAGAGCTCACCAAACTCCACACCCGAAAAGCAAATAACCCAGTGAAGAAATGGGCAGAAAACATGAATAGACACTTCTCTAAAGAAGACATCCGGATGGCCAACAAGCACATGAAAAGATGTTCAGCGTCGCTCCTTATCAGGGAAATACAAATCAAAACCACACTCAGATATCACCTCACGCCAGTCAGAGTGGCCAAAATGAACAAATCAGGAGACTATAGATGCTGGAGAGGATGTGGAGAAACGGGAACCCTCTTGCACTGTTGGTGGGAATGCAAATTGGTGCAGCCGCTCTGGAAAGCAGTGTGGAGGTTCCTCAGAAAATTAAAAATAGACCTACCCTATGACCCAGCAATAGCACTGCTAGGAATTTATCCAAGGGACACAGGAGTACTGATGCATAGGGGCACTTGTACTCCAATGTTCATAGCAGCACTCTCAACAATAGCCAAATTATGGAAAGAGCCTAAATGTCCATCAACTGATGAATGGATAAAGAAATTGTGGTTTATATACACAATGGAGTACTACGTGGCAATGAGAAAAAATGAAATATGACCTTTTGTAGCAACGTGGATGGAACTGGAGAGTGTGATGCTAAGTGAAATAAGCCATACAGAGAAAGACAGATACCATATGGTTTCACTCTTATGTGGATCCTGAGAAACTTAAGAGAAACCCATGGGGGAGGGGAACAAAAAAAAAAAAAAAAAAAGAGGTTAGAGTGGGAGAGAGCCAAAGCATAAGAGACTGTTGAGAACTGAGAACAAACTAAGGGTTGATGGGGGTGGGAGGGAGGAGAGGGTGGGTGATGGGTACTGAGGAGGGCACGTTTTGGGATGAGCACTGGGTGTTGTATGGAAACCAATTTGACAATAAATTTCATATAAAAAAAAAAAAAAAAAAGAAGTGGGGGGTTTGGGAAATGATGAAGTCACGAAGGTGGAGCCCTCATGAATGGGATTAGTGCCCTTATAAAGGAGGGCTGTGAGAGCTCCCTTGGCCCTGCGCCAAGCAGGAAGACCAGTGTCCATGAACCAGGAAGCAGGCCGTCGCTGTACACTGAATCTGCCAGTGCCTTCATTTTGGACTTCCCAGCCTCCAGAAGGGTGGAAATAAAACTTTCTTTTTCATAAGCCTATGGTATTTTGTTAGAGCAGCCCAAAAGGACTAAGACAAGTGTCTGGGAATGCTTAGGACCTAAGCCTCCAACTAGCCTCCAACTAGCAAAGAGCTGTGGAAATCAGTCCATACAGTCACAAGGAAATTCTCTTAAAAACAAACTCAATGGGCTTGGAAGCAGATTCTTCCCCGTTGAAGAACCCAAATGGGGAAGCGCAGTCTAGCAAACACCTTGGCTACAGCCTTGTGAGAACCTGAACAAAGGACCCAGCTAAGCCATTGCTTAGCTTCTGGCCCATAAAAATGTGAGATAGATGCGTGTGGCTTTAAGGCACTGTGTTGATGGTGATCTGTTGTAAACAACAAGAGCAAACTAAGAGACTAATAAGACATACACTTTTAAAAACCCCACTATCTACATAGTTATAGGAAACTACTTTTACATGTTGCAATTTCAAGAAGACATGAACACTCACTATCCTTACATTTACTCAACGTCATTCTTGTAGTAGGAAACAAAAAAAAAAATGAAAGCTCTACGAATTGGAAACAAAAATGCCACTATTTATAGATTATATGTCGCTGCATGTACCAAATGCAAAGGAATCTGCAGATAAAACACTCGAGTAAGAAACAATATATTGTGGGGAATAAGCTTAGACAATTAAAAGACTAGTTGTTTGGAAAAATCAGTATAAGAAATGTCTTTCCTTACAAACTGTTGGCCGATTCGATGCAATTCCGATGAGAAACGGCTTTGGAGAGCTTGCCAAGTTGATTACAAAAGACCTGTGGAGCCCTTCCTTCCTTTCTTCTTTCTCATCCCCAACACTTTAGTTCCCAGTCCTAGAAACAGAGGCATGGAGTTGGGGGCCAGAGTGAGGTGTTGGAGCTTAGACAGAATGGGGAAGGCATTACGTGTGGGAAGGTCATCCTGCCCAGTGTTGGAGCTCAAGTGACAGCATCCCTGAAAAGTGAATGGTATAGAATAATGAAGTATCACAGACTGAACAGGGTAGGGAGGCATCTGCACAGGGGAAGAATAGCCCAGCGTGTGTTTTCAGAACCTGCAGGGGGGCAAATCATCTGCAGAAGAGGTGGCCTGGCACAGGGTGTCCGAGAAAGGAGATATTTACATGTCTCAAAGTACTTCCCCATAAAATACTAAATAATTGGAAAGTGGAAAGTTAACATTCCAGGCGAGAAACCTGGCAGATACTACCTCCGGTGGCCAACATTAACATCACCAGTATGGGGACAAATCAAAATTGTAGGTCACATGACGGGATGCAAAGAGTAGGTTGTAGTGATACTCTTGCTAAACATGTATGGTCTGAATTTTACCATAAGGAAACCTAAGAAAAATCCACGTTGAAAGACATTCCACATTACTGGAATTTAGTCGTCAAAAGGTTAAAAGTCATGAAAGTCAAGGAAAGACAAAGGAAGTGTTCTAGAGTGAAAGAGACTAAGACGTACAACTGAATTCAATACATGGCTCTGAACAGGACCTTTCTTGGTATAACGTATACTACAGATAAGTGACCAAACGTAAAAAGAATTATGAGGAATAAATGATAGAATTATACTGAACCCTTGAACAAAACAGTTTTAATGGGTGCACTGACTACACACAGATTTTTTTTTTTTGAGTACTGAAAATGTATTTTCTTTTATAATTTTCTTCATGGTATTTTTTTCTGTAGCTTTTTTTTAAGAATAGAGTATGATACATATACAAAAGATTATTGGTAGTAGTAGTGGTTAAGTCTTTGGGGGTCAAAAGTTGTTCATGGCTTTTTGACTGTGGAGGGCGGGGTCAGAGCCCTTAACCCCATTGTTCAAGTGTCGATTGTATTAGAGTTAATGTTCTGATTGTGAAGTTTGTATGGTAGTTATGTGGAATGTACTGACTTGTAGGATTTAAATGCTACAGGAATCAGGCATCCCATTAGCAATTTACTTGCAAATGGCTCTGGGGCGGGGGGGGGGGGGGAGATTTCTTTTTTTTTTTCTCTAATTTTTCTTTTCTCTAACTTTGTTTCTAAAAAGCAAATCAAAAATAAATAAATAAATAGAAAAGATGAAAAGCCTTAGGCAAATCTTATTTCTCCATGTGGAAAGAGCTACGAATCAGTGTTTACAATTAAAATTATAGATAGGTTTTATGGCACTATAAAAAAATTGTAATATGTACAAACATTGGCAATAGCCATAGCAGGAATACATCAAAATAATGTCTAAATCTTTAGGCCCACATATAGTCATAAAAATTGGAAAATACAAAAAGCCATCCATGAACACTACTGAAGTATTAATGACAACTTGGTTGTTTGGGTGCTGTTCAAACCGCTGGTAGTGGAGCAGTCTGATGTATGTAAAATGCTCTAGTGCTGGTTTCCATGTACAAAATGTGCTTAAAAGTTAATGAGATGCCAAGAAACATAGTTTAAAATATTATAAAGATTTTCATTACACACATATGATACAAAAACATTTTCCTTTAATCCAGACTTTGCCATATAGTGTGTTCAATTGGGAAACAATGAAAATGTTTTGAAAGCATCCAGTAAGATTTTTCTATTTATTTTTCAAATCATATAATTTTTGTTCAAAATCTGTACATATTCTTGTGACGCTTTCCATACAGGATCTTGATTTATAACTGAATCATCAGTAGATACTAAAGGATTTCTACAGGATCCTCATTCAAATTCGGTAGCAGCTGAAAAGGAAAAGAAAGAATTATTTTCTTTCTCCAAAATAATTTTCACTACAAGTGATTAAAAAAAAAAAGAAGAAGAAGAAAAGAAAAGAAAAGAAAAGAAAAAGAAAAAAAAGAAAGTTGGGGCCTTTAGGGTGTTAAGAAAAATGAAAAATGCCTACATACAACTGCAATATGAAACCCAAGATTAGTATTAAATATATTTTGCTCAGGGTTGCACACTGAATTAATTGCTATTGTGGATACATATCAGAGTTTCTGGTTTTTTCATTACAAGGTGAAATTACAAGATGAGGACACAGTCCACCCTGAATAATCATAAACTAAAAACGGAAAAATCAAACAGGCATTTCCAAACAGAACCAAGTATACAGATGTAAGTGACAGGTATAAAACACAGCACTACTGGAACATACGGAAGGGACATCCCAGTTTTGTGTCAATATTGTCTGCTCTTTGGTGAAGGTGATATGTCAGCTGATACCTGAAGGACAAGGAAAAAGTATGTTAGGTAGAGGGAAGAAGCACATACAAAGAGCTAGAAGTGAGGAAGAACACTTGTGCAATTATGGGTAGTTTAGTTTGACAAGGTGGTAGAGCAAAGCAGCAGAGTAGGGCAAATAGTGAGAGACAAGGCTGAATCATCTGGCAAGAAGCAAACTGATTTGGGTGTTTTCATTCCATGCTAAGGAATTTGAAGTTTTACCCAAGGGCAAAAGCAATGACAAAATCAATGAGTGATGATTGAAACCCATTACCTGTCAATGACAGCTATATGACCTCTAATTACTTAACCAAGCATTACTAAGATGACTTTGGCATTTTGGGTCTTCTATCACTAGCAGAAACAACAATTTGATAAAGCACACCTTTTCTGAGACTTGTGCAGGTTGACAGTTCCATAGGGATGGCACCAGTGAAGGAAGATTGTCGCCAGAAATAATAACATATATAGACTTAGGGAGATTGAAAAAACTTCTTTAACGTTTATTTATTTTTGAGAGAGAGACAAACCACAAGCGGGCAGGGGCACAGAGAGAGGGAGACACAGAATCTGAAGCAGGCTCCAGGCTCCGAGCTTTCAGCACAGAGCCCTCTGTGGGGCCTGAACCCACCTGAGCTGAAATCAGTCGCCCAACCGACTGAACCACCTGCTTGCCCCTAGACTTGTGGGAGATTTGAAAAGAGCTATGACACATGAGGACTAAAGGAGGAAGAAGTGTGTTCTTCATTATGCTCATGCTTTTACATTTTTTATTAGATATGTACAAAAAATGTGAATGTAGTATCTATTCTCCAAACAATGGAAAGGGATGCCCTTTACTATTTATAGTTTATTTCAGAAATCAATGATATCTAACTTCATACATTTTGGCAACATACCTTCTTCTAGTTCTCTGGTTATTCTTTCCTCCAACTCCTGCCGCATCTGAAATAAGCCAAATATTATTTAGAATGTGTAAGGTAAACAAAAGACATGGTAGGGATTATATATAGCTTAGGACATGTGGTCTTGAAATAATACTTGTAGAGATTAAACCAAAGTTAGGGATTGCTTAAACAGAAAAACTATCACATGAATAAAATAAATTCCTACCTATTTTATTTTAGTTTTAGATAACGGAGAACAGATACATACATACACGCGCACACACACACACACACACACACACACACGTATATATGTATACATATATACGTGTGTGTGTGTATACGTATATATAATATGTGTATGTTATATATATAATATATTATGTGTATTATATTAATATATATAATATGTGTACATTATATATATATATATATATATATATATATATATATATATATAATGCTATTTATGTGAGTCTGATAAAAAGCACAATTAATATTGATCTATTGAATATGTATAATCTCTGAAACGTGATGTTGGATCTTACTGGGACAAAAAAGTTTAAACAAGAATCATATTGTATATTGAATTATTACTTGGAAATGATTAGAAATACTGCCATTTATGAAAGTTTAATCAGTTTTTTACCTTAATGAATTGTTCCTTAAAATGGGCTTTCCATTTTTTCACTTGTAGAAAAACAAAATTTGAAGGAATGCTTTTTACTGTTAATTTTTTACTGTTAAGTTTTTGAGGAACCATAACACTTTTTTGACAATAGCATTATATTCAGGCCTTATAAAATGAATGGGACAACATGACTATACCAGACTTATAAAATTAATAACTCAATACCAGACGATGGGGGAAGGCTTTATTCAAACAATTTTATATTACCATTAATAAATAGGATATAAAATATAAACCACGTTTTTTATATGACATGACTTAAGGAGCTACCAAGGTAATGTTGCATCTTTTCCCCAAAAGCTCTTTTCCTAAATATTTACCTCTGTGACCTTTATGTTTATATCTAGGTAAAAACTGTGTTTCGATGGTGAAAAGAGCTTTCAAGTCCATGAATAAGAACACATGTGTACTTTTGTGTATACCTTTCCATTGATCAGAAATATAAGAGGGTGAGAAAATGATACACAGAATAACTATATATCAGCAAATTTTAATTCAAAGAACATTTTTAAAGGATTTTTAATTAGAAGGATTTTCCCATTAACTGTTAACATACAAATATGGCCCATAGAAATCTAAGGTTCGGTTGGGGACACTGCAGGATTGAGGGACAAGGAAGTCACAGCCGTAGTCTCCATCTCTCCTTTAGTTAGACAGCTCTACTTCTCTCTGTTTTACACAATACAGTTTAATGCAAAAAAAAAAAAAAAACTACATTCTATTGTTTAAAAAAATTATTTTGAAGATATAAAAGTCACTAATTTAGTCAAAATCCCTAATTTTGCGTAATAGACAAAAAGGGCTCAGAGAGAGTGTACTTTGCCTGAGGTCATGAAACCAACTAGATGCAGACAAGGAATACACTTGTGGTCTTACCAAGCCTACAGTTCTATGCCAGTTACTTCCTCATAGTCAGGAAACATACGTGTATTTTAAGTATAATTCAGAGAAAATGAATACATAAAACTTTGCCATGTGGCTCAGTAATGCTTAGGTATGAGGCCCACAATAGTAGCTCTAAAACTAAATTACAAATTTTAAAGTCATGAATGAAAATAAAGGAACAGAAATTATGTTAACTCCTTTTAGTAGCCGTCAATTTTTAAGCACACCTTTTTTAATTTTTTTAAAAATTTTTTTAACGTTTATTTATTTTTGAGACAGAGAGAGACAGAGCATGAACGGGGGAGGGTCAGAGAGAGGGAGACACAGAAATTGAAACAGGCTCCAGGCTCTGAGCTGTCAGCACCGAGCCCGATGCGGGGCTCAAACTCACGGACCGCAAGATCATGACCTGAGCCGAAGTCGCCGCTTAACCGACTGAGCCACCCAGGCACCCCAAGCACAACTTTTTTAAACCACAGGACAGAGAACTTGAAAGAGAAAATCTTTAGGTGAAGCAAGCAAGCTGAAACTGAGGAAATTCTTCCTGAAAGCATTATTTATTCCTTCGAAAGAAAATTTGGTTTATCAAAATCAATCAACAAATGAGTGAACCCATGGTGTGGTTATTTATAGCAAAATTTAAAACCCAACACAGATTTCTCTTTCCCTTCTAGCATGCTTCTCTCTAACCTCTCATCATTCGTTGGTATGTACAAAAGACACAATTCACTTTATTTATAATTTAAATCCAGTCAGAAATTATAGGTGAACCTTCACTTCTCACATGTGGACTTATCTCTGTCTCCCTCCCGATGGGAAGGGGGACTTACCTAACGGGTGAATTTGGGAGAAGGAGCTAAGCAGTGCTTATGTGTTTCTAGATCTCCTCTTTGAAAAGATGTGCCTGCCCACAGTAACAAAATTTGGGTCTGCCCTCAGCTCTGTGGTAAGCACCCGGCCCCCGGGGTGGGGGTCAAGCATTTGTTTCCTCAATTTACAACTGTGTGGGGAAGTGCCCAATTTGGGAGGAAGCCCAAAGTGGCTAACATAACCTAAATCATATCCTCCAATTTGTTAGTGTGTATTAGTAATAAAACTACTAAGTTTCTCTCCATCTCCCTGTCTCCTGTGTTCTGAATTTAGAAAGAGAAGAGCAGGGTTACTTGCCGCCTACCCAGTGTCACCTGTCACAGCTCCACCAAGAAAAATGACTAGACAACACTTACAGAAACATTCTCTTCTTCCTTGACTTCATAATTAACGTACATTGTTCAAAAGCATCGCTCACTCGAAAGAGAGAAAAAGTTGAAAGGAACCATTTTAGGAACAAACATAGAAAGTAAGACAAACTGAGGACACAGAGGAATACACTCCAAATGAAAGAACATGACAAAACCTAAGAAAAAAAACTAAGTGAAACAGAGATAAGTAATGTACCTCATAAAGAGTTCAAGGTAACGGTCATAAAGATGCTCAGTGAACTCGGGAGAAGAATGAATGGATCCAGTGATAACATCAGAAAGAGATAGAAAATATAAAAAAGAACCAATCAGAGCTGAAGGATACAATAACAGAAATGACAAATACACTAGAGGGAATCAACAGCAGATAAGAAGATGCAGAAGAACAGATCAACAATTTGCAAGACAGGGTAGTAGAAATCATCCAAGACGAAAAACAAAAAGAAAAAAGAATTTTAAAAATGAGGCTAGGTTAAGGGACCTGTGGGACAACATCCAGTGTAATAATACTTGCATTCAAGGGGTTCCAGAAAAAGAAAAGAGAAACGGGCAAAGAACTCATTTGAAGAAATAAAAGCTTCATTTTAAAAATTCAAATATTTGCTTGATTTAGCTATTTATAAAATGCTCTACAATCACTCATCAAGATATTTTATAAAAATAGAAACAAAGGTGGTATAAGTCAAAAAAAAGGAAAAAGAAAAAAAAGTGCCATAAATAAGAAAGCAATTAAAGATGTATTCTCGTGTAAGAAAATAGCAACACTTTTACCTTAAAAGGGAAATTAACCTTTTTAGTGTTACAAGTTGATTTAATTCATAAAAAGGACTTACCATGGATTCTTTTTTTTTTTCTTTTTTTTAGAGTAGCCTCCATGCTTAGCGTAGAGCCCAATGCAGGACTTGAACTCATGACCCTGAGATTAAAACCTGAGCTGAGATCAAGAGTTAGATGCTGAACTGACTGAGCCACCCAGGCACCCCCATGGATTCTTTTAAATAGTAAACATTCATATGTCGTTAAGTGTTTGGAGGATGATCATTCACTGACATACAGGGGTGGACAAACTGGATTATAGCAAAACTTTGAAATGTTAATGAACCACTGCCAACTGAAAATAAGTCTAAGCATCTAAGTGTACCCATGGTTACCAGGCAATAATATTTACTTTCTAAAATCAAATTTAAATGAAAGCTTTTCAAGAAATTTAACATGGGTAAGTTTAGTTATATTTACTGAATACAGTTAATGCTAGGTGTCTCTTGTGGCACACCTGGGTGGCTCAGTTGTTTTTAGTGTCCAAATCTTGATTTTGACTCAGGTCATGATCTCATGGTTTTGAGACTGAGCCCCACATTCGGCTCTGTGCTGAGCACGAAACCTGCTTGGGATTCTCTTTCTCCCTCTCCTTTTGCCCCTACCCTGCATGCACTCACTCATTCTCTCACTAAAATAAAATAAAAATAAGTATCTCTTAGAAATGAGAGATCAAGGGACTAATATATATATAATATATATATTATATATTAATATATTAATATTATATAATTAATATTATATATTAATATTATTATTATAGTAAATATTATACATATGATATATTATATTATAATATATTATATATTATATTTTATTATATTGAAATTATATTAATATTATATAAATATTATATATTATATATATATATATATATATATATAAAATTTACCTCAGTTCTTTCTTAGCACATATAATGCTGACTTTTATCTCGTATGTGCTAGTTACTTAAACAACTCACAATTTCACCAAATTAAAAGCAACAACATCAGATATCTGAAACCCAAACTAAACAGATAATATAACTAACCTTCCACAAGGAAGTCTCCCAGTACTCATATGACGGCCGTGGGTTTAAGGTAGGAATCACTAAGTTTCCTCTTGGAGTAAGGTTTCCATTGAGCACTAAATTATTTTCAAAATGTCCACAATAAGGTGGTTCCAGGCCTGGGCTCATAGTAAGGGTCTTGAGTAAAGTTTGGTGCTGCTGTCTCTCCTCAAGAAAATATGTATTGCTCTCTGAGAGTCTCTCCTTAGCCCTGTGAAGATTAAGAAACACAAATACATTTTCTTTTTCCCTAAATCATTCCTAAATGACATACATTTTTTTTTAGGTTTCCATAATAGTAAATAGCATTTGCCATTGAACAGTGTTTTAACACTGAACATGTGACGGAGCACACCTAGTATCTAAAATTATACTTTTAAAATTGTTCTAAAGAAATACTTATGTTTCCAGGGGGATTCCTAACTAACAATTCAAGTTAGGGAAGGGAGAGAAGTGGCTATCAGTGATGTACATGGCTTAACAAATAATACTTGCTGTCTTCTGGAATGGCTGTGCTGACAGGATCCTTCAGGATGCCATTATATATACATACTTATATTTAGTAAACCTGTTTACAGATGTAAAACTAAACCATCCCTCAAAGACATTTTCAAGCGTTTGCTTTTACCACTCTTGTACATTTCACTTATTATCTCAAAGAAACTGAGCATTTGACACTGAGGAATCATTGAGACCAACAATCTCTAGGGGAGATAGTAGATGACAGACGTGTGATCAGAAAGAACTAAAACAGCTACAGAGGCAATTAGCTTATAACAGTTACCAAGGCACTGGAGGCAGAATCTGCCCTTTCTATCTTCAGTCTTCCACATGCCTCCCTCCCACCATGGTGCTCTTTTAGCCACTTTGGGAACTATACTACCCTTCAGCCCTGTGTGAGTCTTTTTGTATTTCACCTGGATGCCTTTATGTAAAGTAGAAAAAGCATAAAGGATAGTTTGTCTCAAGGCCCACTCTAGTAATCATACCAAAGATCACAATCAAGAGAATAAATGTACCAAGCTGCCAGGATGAGTAGTAGTAGTACTTGACCTTTTAGGTTAAAGATGTAATCTTCCAAAGAGAAACTCATCGACATTTCTATTTAGGGTAATTCTGACAAGCAATTTTATAATAATACGCTTCTAAATGAGAAAGCTTCGAACAATGCACTTAAAGACTAGCAGATCGGATCAATGGAAAATATACAGGGCGGGGGGTGCGGGGGTGGGGTGGGGGAAGAGGTCCTGTAAAACCGAAAAAAAGAGAAAGGATGCAAACTGTCCTGGACTAACATTTCAAAGGTAAGTTCACTTAGAAACCTCATTTTCCAAAATAACACGATCTAGTTGGCTTTCACTTCCTACTCATCTCATGATCTTGGCTCCACAGAAATTATGCTTTAGAGGCAAATTAATAAGCTAAATTTCTTGTCTATGATTCTGTTTTGAATTACCTGTTCAACTTATTTCTCAAGGATTTTCTAAGTTTTAATTCTTCTAGGTAGAGTTGCCTGTAGGTTTCCAACTCTGTTTTAGTAGAATCTTGAGAAGTCTTCATTGTAGAGACCTGAGATTCCAGATCTTTAATTCTAAGTTCCATTTGATTTCTCGTTGAAGCATGATCATTTTCTCTTAACTGGTCCAAGTTTTGTCGAGCTGCTGCTTGTGCCTAATGAAAAAAAATTAACAGGATAGTTTCAAAATAGGTATAATCTGGATAATTAATTATACCTGTTTCCTTTAGTTCTGAGTCAATGTTTCAGAGAGCAATTTTAAATGAAAAAAAGCTCAAGTGTAAAATATTTATCATCAATGTCAACTGAATTAAACATGATTTATAAAATTAAAGTTCAAACATTCCTGTGTTAGTATTCACGCAATCTGATAATTCAAATAATAGAATCAATGAGAAAATTTTAAAAGTCAACAATAAACTTAAGAATAATCCAAGTACAGTGCAATTTTTAAATAATTTTTCTTTTCCTCTTCATAGTGAGACTAGTTGTTTAAATCATCATTTTTTCTTATCCTCTCGATTTAGTAGGAAGAATGATGAAAACTGAAATCTTTAAAGGGAGGAACAAATGCCTCCAGAAATCTACAAATTACCATAAAGCAAGTAGAGGAAACCCCTACAATGCATCTATCCAAAATGTAATTTCCAGTAAAATGAGTTAAAGCACATTACAGATCAATCAATTAACCTGTAAAAACAGGTTGACTTCGTGTAATTTTTCTACTATGTCCAGTCGTGCTCTTTCTTCAATCTCCTGTTTATACTGCTCCACTTGACTGCGTTCTACCATATTCATTTCCATAAATTGTTTCAATTTTACTACTTCTTGCTGTAACTTCTTGTTGTTGCTCTCAAGTTTTTCACATTCTTCTTTGAAAGCTTTCATT
This sequence comes from Puma concolor, assembly GCF_028749965.1. Lineage (NCBI taxonomy): Eukaryota > Metazoa > Chordata > Mammalia > Carnivora > Felidae > Puma > Puma concolor. Next base: position 70,908,994 of record NC_141683.1, read on the forward strand.
GATAATAACTCTTGTTGAAGAACTTGATTTTTTGCATCCAGGTGTAGACATTTTGAACATGTAGTTTCCAGTTCTGTTGTAAGGACATCAGCCTGCATGAATAAAACACTATAGTTTGGAAGGGAGTGAAAAGAGTCTAACTCAAAACTACTAGGAACATTTTTTTTTTTCAGATTTTAAGTAATCTCTACACCCAGTGTGAGACTGAAACTCACAATCTCAAGATCAAGAGTAACTGAGCCAGCCAGGCACTCAAATTTTTAAATAAACTCATTTGCAATAAAATGTTACCTCTCTTAGAATGTAGAACCTTAAACAAGTCAGAAAATCAAGAGACACGTTAAAGACATCAGGTGTTACTGAAATAGATCTTTGCTATCATTCTCTTTAGTACACAACATTTGCACTTGATTCTATACTTTTATTTTTCTATGATTTTTCATATCTTTCTTTCATAAAATAAGTCCCCTCTTAGGAGAAAGTCTCTTAGCCCTTCCCCCATCTTAACACTCCATAACTTTTAAAGAAGTTTTAGCAATATCATATTGACTTATGTATGCCCAAGTCAAAAAATGCGTCCCAAGATAAGACTCTGGAAATAAGACTCTAATTCATGAATCTATAAGTAATGCTTCTAATGCCATGGCTTGTTTCTGAACTGCAAATGTTTTATGCTAATTTGAACTGCACTCCCAGGAGAAATGATTCTCCGGGATGTGTTAAGAAATCACATCTCCCAGTATAAAACTTTAATTGGATGATCCAAATATGCTTTTGAGGCAAAAAAAAATTTTAATTCAATACTGTTATCTTGTAATCCTTTGTTACTTTCTAGAAAATAAGAGATCATACTAAACAAAAACAACCACAACAACAAAACTGGCTGGAGTTTCAGTGATGCTGAGTTGGGAACGACTTCCATCCATTCTATATGATTGGTAAGACAAGGTGAGTGGATGTGGTGGTTTTATAAATTCATTGATACTTCTGTGAAAATCCCTCCCCTTAAATATATGCTGGCCTCAGTAACTGGTTTCTAGTGAACAGAATATGCAGAACTGCTGTCATTTTTAAGGCCAGCTTAGAAAATGTGATACAGCTTCCATCTGACTTCCTTTCTCTAGGGAAGCTCACCCTTAGAACGCAGCCACCACGTGGTGAGGAATCCCAGGCTACCTAGTGAGTCTTCATGTAGATACTCCAGCTGAGACTAGCCAACGTCCTAGCCAAAGGCCAGCCTCAACAGCCAAACACGTGCGTGAACAAGCCTTCAGATGATTCTAGTCTCCAGCTTCCAGTTATGCCAGCTGATGCCAAATGAAGAAGAAATGAGTTGCCCTACTCTGCTTTGCCTAAACTAAAGATTGGTGAACAAGAGGAATGCTGTTTTGAACTACTAGGTTTTGAGGTGGCTTATTATGCAGCAGTAAATTACTACCACAGATACTGATACTAAAAATGGTGTGCTGCTATTCAAAAAAACCTAAAACTAAACTTCCTTTGAACCAGGAGGTAGGTCGAACCTGGAAAGATGTAGAAAAGCGTAAGAATGAGACCCAAAAAGGGCCTCCACAAGACTCTTAGTGGAAACCTGATGGCCTGTGAAGAGGCTGACAGCAAGGGTTTCTAAGCATGTGAAGAAAATGATACTGGAGGAAAGGGAAGTCATGCTACAAAATACCTGAAATTAAAACGGATAGGAAAGAGAAACTAAAGAAAGACTATGCAACTGAAAGGAACCAGGACTTACTGGGTTCAAGTATCTGTTTCTCATTTACAGCCTCTCTACATGTTGAACTGTCAAATAATGCTAAAATAAAGAAATGGCTTTTGGGTTCAGAGAAAATCCAGGGTGCTACCAGGAAAACAGAAAGATTTAAGGTATGCCTCCAATTTCTTTAAGGATCTTAAGACTATAAGATTTTTTTTAAAGTAGGTTCCACACCCGACATGAGGCTTAAACTCAGCACCCAGAGATCAAGTGTCACATGCTCTACCAACTGAGCCAGCCAGGAGCCCCAAGAGTAGACGCATTTTAAAGGCATTGTCCTATAAGAGCTTCACAGGAAACCTGAAGCGAAAAGCTTATCTCAAAAGGACTTGGGAGACTCGCTTTGCTAAAACACGGCATGAAATCCAGTAATATTTACAGAAAACTAAAAAAGGTAAGAGATATATAGTAGCAAACATACTATTTGCTACCTTGGACTAAAAGAGACCAAATAGTGCAAAATGAAAAGAGGCCTTTGGGTCTTAGAAGTCCCACAGGGAGGAAGCAGGATGAAAAAACAGCTGCAAATACAGGTCATTCCTTATGAAAAGGAAGGCACCAAGAGCTTAAAGAGTAAAGAAAGGGAAGAGACATGGAGAAAGTATTCCCGTGGTTACGACTAAGTCCTAACTTAAGAACTGACAGCATGCATCAGGCTATATTTCAAAACTCTTATGGACTAGGGTGCTTCCCATCTTCTTTTTCTGAATGGGTGAGTCTTCAGCAGTTGACTAGAATGTTGCATTTGTGAGTGGTAAATAACTGTCTCTTTCGTTCTCAAGTCCTCATATTGAGAACCCTTGCACTCAAGGGGCTATACTTGAGATACCATAACCCAGGCAGCTTATCCCCACTGCACCTGATTAAGATGGTAAGATCTTGGACTCAAGGCCTGAACCTGATGCCATGATAACTGAGACTTGCAGGAGGTATTGGAGGGGGAGGGGAGTGAATGTAGTTTTCAGGTGGGAGGAATACAAACATTTGTGGCCAGTGGGTAAAGTATACTGCTTTTTAAAGGTGTCCATAGGTTTTAAATATTAATTCCACTAAAAAAAAGACCATGGAACAACCTTAGTGACTTGCTCCTAATGAACAGAATATGTGACTATGATCCTGTGTGTATTCCAAGCCTAGGTGACAAAAGGCGATTCTGCCTTGCTCTGTATCTCAGGCTGCTTACTTGGAATCTAGCTCCCCATCTAGTGAGGAAGCCTAGGCCACAAAGAGGGTCTAGGTGTGTCAGTTTCAGTGTTTCTGCTGCCTCCTGAACTGAAGTCCCAGGCAACAGGCAGCATCAACCACCAGACGTTAGTGAACAAATCTTCAAATGGTTCCAACCCCAAACCTTTCAGTTGCCCCACCTGAAGCTGAGCAGGGCAGAGACTAGCTGTCCTGGCCACACTTTTCCTAACAGATTTGTGAACAAAAGAAATCTAACCTTTGGGGAGTTTGTTAAGAAAAAAACAAAAATGATAAATTGAAATGTGGATTAAAAAAAAGAGATACATAAACTTGTATAGGAGAAATTGGTCTCCATTAAAATAGGATGTAATAAATGTTAAGATTAATTTATTAACAACCAATGGTGCTAATGAGAAGATGCAGATAACTAGAAGCAAGATCTAAGAAGTTTTTCTCTCGGTTTTTCCCCAGCTAGGATCATATTAACTGCTCATTTTCCATATATGGCCTTTATTATGTTGAGGTATGGTTCCTCTAAGCCTACTTTCTTGAAGTTTATATCATGAATGGATGTTACAGTGTGTCAAATTCTTTTTCTGCATCTATTGCAATGATATGACTTTATGCTTTTTTGAAAATTAATATGAGGTATCACATTCATTGATTTGCAAATATTGAACCACCCCTGCAAACCAGGGATAAATCCCATTTGGTTATAGTGAATGATTGAATGATTTTTTTAATGTTTATTTATTTTGGAGAAGGAGCACAAGCAGGGGAGGGACAGAGAGAGAGGGAAATATAGAATCTGAAATAGGCTCCAGGGTCCAAGCTGTCAACAGAGCCTGACACTGGGCTCAAACCGACGGACCATGAGATCATAACCTGAGCTGAAATTGGATGCTTACCTCACTAAGCCACCCAGCTGCCTCTGCCCCCGGTGAATAATTTTTTAATGTATTGTTGGATTCAGTTTGCTTATTTGGTTGAAGATTTTTGCATGTTCATCAGAGATGCTGGCCTGTAATTCTCTCTGTGGTGTCTTTATCTGGTTTTGGTATCACGGTAAAGCTGGCATAGAATAAATTTGGAAGTTTCCCTTCCTTTTATGTTTTTCTGGAACAATTTGAAAAGGACAGGTTAAACTTTTTTTTTTTTTTTGTATTAGCTCTTCTTTACATGTTAAAATTTACGTCTGAAGTCATCTGGTCCTAGACTTGTGTTTGTTGAGAGTTTTTTGATTCCTGATTCAGTTTCCTTGCTGGTAATTGATTTTTTTTTCAAATTTTCTATTTCTTCTTGTTTTACTTTGGTAAGTTATATATTTCCAGGAATTTATTCAATTCTTCTAAGTTGTCCAACTTGTTGGCATACATTTTTTCACAATATTCTCTCATACATGTTTGTAAATCTGTGGTGTTGGTTCTTATTTCTACTCTCACATTTGTGGTTTTATTTATTTTGGTCCTTTCTATTTTCTTGTTGATTACTCTGGCTAACACCTTATCAGTTTTATTAATTTTTACGAAGAACCAGCTCTAGGTTTCATTGATTTGCTCTAGTATTATCTGTTTTTTGTTTGTCTATCATTCATTTCTGCTTTAATTTCTTTTTTTAATTTTATTTTGAGAGAGACCACACATGAGTGGGGGATGGGCAGAGAGAGAGAGTGAGAGAGAGAGGGAAAGAGAGAATCCCAGACAGGTTCCATGCTGCCAGCAGAGAGCCTAACATGGGGCTCGATCTCACAACTGTGAGATCATGACCTCAGCCAAAATCGAGAGTCACTTAACCAGTTAAGCCACCCAAGGGCCCCCTGCTCTGATCATTATTACTTGCTTTCTTCTGCTGGCTTCAGGCTTCATTTGTTGTTCTTTTTCTAGCTCCTTTAGGTGTAAGGTTAGGTTGTTTGAAATTTTTCTTGCTCCTTGAAGTAGGCTTATATTGCTATGTACTTCCCTCTTAGGACCACTTTTGCAGCATCTCAAAGGTTTCAGACCATTGTTTTTTTTTTTTTTTTTTTTCATTTCCATTTGTATACACGTATTTTTTTTAAGTTTCTTCTTGTATCTCTTGCTTAACCCATTGCAGTGTAGTAGCACGTTATTTAACCTGCATGTATTGTTTTTAATAATTAAGGCCTTTTTTTTAATCCATTCTTGAGAATAGTCCATGTATAGTTGAAAACAACGTGTATTCTGTTTTAAGATGGAACGTTCTGAAAAAAATCTCTTAACTCCAATCTGGTCCGCTCTGTCATTCAAAGCCATTGTTTCTTTTTCTTTTTTTTTTATTAAATATATGAAATTTATTGTCAAATTGGTTTCCATACAACACCCAGTCCTCATCTCAACAGGTGCCCTCCTCAATACCCATCACCCACCCTCCACTCCCTCCTACCCCCATCAGCCCTCAGTTTGTTCTCAGTTTTTGAGTGTCTCATGCTTTGGCTCTCTTCCACACTAACATCTTTTTTTTCCTTCCCCTCCCCCATGGATTCCTGTTAAGTTTCTCAGGATCCACGTAAGAGTGAACACATATGATATCTGTCTTTCTCGTATGGCTCAACGCCATTGTTTCTTTGGTGATTTTCTGTTAAGATGTATTTTTTGGTGATTTTTTTGTTAAGATATGTTGATGTAAATGGGGTGTTAAAGTACCCTATTACTGTCTTATTATCAATTTGTTCCTTTATGTTGGTTATTGTTTTATGTACTTGAGTGCTCTCATGGTGGGTGCATAAATATTTACAATTGTTAGATCTTACTATTGGATTGTACCCTTTATTAGGATACAGTAGCATTCTTTGGCTCTTGCTACAGTCTTTGTTTTTGGTTTATTTATTTCGAGAGAGACAGAGTTGGGGAGGGACATAGAAAGGGGGAGAGAAAATTTCAAGCAGCCTCCATGCTGTCAGTCTAGAGCCCAACATGGGGCTCAAAGCCACCAGCCATAAGATCATGACCTGAGCCAAGACCTAGTCAGTCGCTCAAATGACTGAGGCACCCAGGTGCCCCACAGTCTTTGTTTTAAGGACTCTTTTGTCTAACAAAAGTATCGCTATTTTTTCTTTTAACGTGATAAATTTTTCTCCATCCCCTCGCTTTCATTTTTTTTTTTTAATAGAATTTATTGTCAACTTGGCTAATATACAGTGCGTATAGTGTGCTCTTGGTTTTGGGAGTAGATTCCCGTGGTTCATCACTTATAGACAACACCCAGGGCTCATCCCAAAAAGTGCCCTCCTCAATGCCCACCACCCACTTTCCCTTCTTACCCACCGCCCCCCATCAACCCTCTATTTGTTCTCTGCATTCGAGAGTCTCCTATGGTTTGCCCCTCTCCTTCTCTGTTTGTAACTATTTTTCCCCTTCCCTTCCCTCACGGTCTTCTGTTACATTTCTCAAGTTCCACATAGGAGCAAAAACATATGATATCTGTCTTTCTGTGACTTATTTCATGTAGCATAATACCTTCTAGTTCCATCCATATTGCAAGAGATAGCACGATTTCACTCTTTCTCCTTGCCAGGTAGTATTCCAGTGTATATATAAACCACATCTCTTTATCCATTTATCAGTTGATGGGCATTTAGGCTCTTTCCACAATTTGGCTATTGTTGAAAGCACTGCTATAGACACTGGAGTACATGTGCCCCTATGAATCAGCACTCCTGTATCCTTTGCATAAATTCCCAGTAGTGTTATTGAGGGGTCGTAGGGTAGTTCGATTTTCAATTGTTTTGAGGAACCTATGCACTGTTTTCCAGAGTGGCTGAACCAGTTTGCATTACCACCAACAGTGCAAGCATCCCCTCACTTTGAATCTGCAGGTGTCTTTATGTCTAAAATGAGCTTTTTATAGGCAGCATACAGATGGGTCTTGTTTTTTAATCCATCCTGTCACCCTAGGTCTTTTGGTTGGAGTGTTTATTCCATTTATATCCAAAGCAATTATTGACAGGTATGTATTTATTGTCATTTTACTACTTGTTTTGTGGTTGTTTCTGGAGATTTTCTCAAATCCTTTATTGTTTTTCTCCCTTTGATGTCTTTCTAATTTGCTTTAATGATATATTTGGATTTCTTTCTCTTTATTCTTTGCATGGTTATTAGTGGGTTTTGGTATATGATAAGCATTAATTTGTATGTCACCCCTTCTGTGTGTAGCAGTCTATATTAAATTGATGGTCACTTAAGTTAGAGCTCATTTTTTTCTCCTCCCCATGTTTTGATAAGCTATTATATTGTATATCCGTTTTTGGGGCATTCCTTGAAGATTTTTTTTGACAGAAATATACATTTTTACTGCTTTTACATTTCCTGCCTTTATACTGTCACTTTTGATCTCTCCTTTCCACTCAGAGTCCCCGATAATATTTCTTACAGGCTGATTTAGTGGCCACAAACTCCTTCCATTTTTGTTTGTCTGAGAAATTCTTTATCTCTCCTTCTATTATGAATGATAGCCTTACTGGATAGAGTATATTGGGCTGCAGATTCTTCTCATTCAGCACTTTGAATATATCATGCCATTGCCTTCTGCCTTGCAAAGTTTCTGTTGAAAAATCTCCTGCTAGCCTTGTGGGTTTTCCCTTGGAAGTTAATGACTTATTTTGCTGCTTTTAAGATTTGTAGCAGTGGGGCGCCTGCGTGGCTCAGTCTGTGAAGCATGACTTGATCTTACCTCAAGTCGTGACCTCGCAGTTCGTGCGTTTAAGCCCTCCAGTGGGCTCTGCGCTGACAGCACAGAGAGTGCCTGGGATTCTCTCTCTCTCTCTCTCTCCCTCTCTCTCTCACTCTGTCTCTCTCTCTGCCCCTCCTCTGCTTGTGTCTGCGTTTTGTCACGGAAATAAAAAAAACAAAAGCAAAAAACAAAACACTAAACAAAAAAAAAAAGATGTTAGCAGTATATTTTGCAAATTTAATTACAATATGTCTTGGGTGTTAATTTTGATGGAAGTTCTCTGTGCCTCCTGGATCTGGATGTCTGTTTTCTTCTCCACATGACGGAATTTTTCAGTTATTGTGTCTTCAAATCAATTATCTGTCCCCTTCTCTCTGTCCTCTTCTTCTGGGACTCCTATCATAGGAATGTTTTTACATTTGACGGAGTCACCGAGTGCCTTAAGTCTATTCTTGCATTGGATAATTCTTCTTTGTCTTCTTCAGCTTCACTGCTTTCCATTACTCTGTCTTCTAGGTCATTAATTTGTTCCTCTGCTTCCTCCAGGTTGCTGTTCATTTTTACTGCACTCTTCATCTCTGATTCTTCAACTCTTTTATGTCTGTGGTAAGGGTCTCTCGGATGTCTTCCATTCTTTTCTCAAGTCCAGTGAATATCCTTATGATCATGGTTTTAAATTCTCCATTAGGCGTGTTATTTACATCTGTCCCATTTAGGTCTCTGGCCATGGCCTTATCCTGTCCTTTCATTTGGGATAAATGCTTCTGTCTTTTCATTTTGTCTAAGTATCTGCCAGCTTCTGTGTGTTAGAGAAGCCAGTTATGTCACCTGCTCCCGAAAGTAATGGACTTAGGAAAAAGACGTCGTGTAATGCCCAGGGTCTAGCACTTCAGGGAGTATCACCAGTGTGTGCTGCATGTGTCCTGCTCTTGTGTTCTGGCTATGCTATCCTTTAGGCCAGTCGTCTGCAGACGCTCTCCTTGCCTGGTCTGGTGAGTGTGTGGTCCCTGGTCTGAATGTAGCGGGTTTTAACTAGGTGTGCTCTGGTCTGCTTATGAAATGAGACCTGTCACCACCTCTACTGGAACTGAGGCCAAGGGAAACTCTCTGGTTGGGAGATGTGGTGTGGGCAGGTATTTGTCCTGGTCTTCTGGGGGAGGGGTCTGCTGTGCTGGGACTCAAGCAAGAGTGATTGAGAAAGGTAGTTCCACCAGAGTGTAAGGGGGTGGTGTTTGGTGTAAGCCAGTTAGGTAACCAGTGTTAGCAATGCACTGCTTCCTGCAGGTGGCTTTATGTTTGTGGTGAGGGGCAGGAGAAGGAGATGGTGCCAGCCAGTGGCTTTGTTCCTACAGACAGGCCTCTGAACTTTGCCTCTGAGGGACGTGCTCTGAGAAGAGCAACTAATCTCCCCACTGTGTGCCCCAGGCACTCTTCAGACCACTGTACCCATGCTATATGTTCCCACGTTGTTTGCCTGCCCTCTGTCCATGAGCAGTGGAGTACCTCAGGGCTGTAAACCACCTAAATCGGATGCCCTTTGAAACTCCAGACTTTACACACTACTGGTTGCAAGAACTCACGAAATGCAGGCCCTCTTGTTTTCCAAGCCAGTGGCTATGGGGAAATGTTCTCTTTGTGTGTTCCCCTGTGCGTTTCTCTCTCTCACCCTTACCCACAACCTCGACTCCCTCCCCTCTGCAGAACCCAGGATCTGTTTCTCTTCTAGACGACATTTATGCATCAAGGAACTTCTGTGATGTGCCCTCTTCTCTCCCTTTTGTTGTGGAGTTTGTTCTGTCAGTCTTCAGGTCGATTTCTGGGGTTTTTAGGGTGAGCTGATTGTTATCTAGTTGTATTCGTGGGATGAGGCAAGCCTAGAGTCCTCCTACTCCTCTGCCTTCTTCCTGTCTCTAAGATCTTTTTCTAAGATTCCCTTCAATTCCAACAATTCTTACAAGTAGGCAGGAATGCCTCTTTAGAATGTCTCCTCAAGTTAAGGTAGAAGCACAGAGACATACGATTTGAAGCACAATAGTTGAAAAACTAGAAAGAGTCAATTTGATAACCAAAATTGGGCCTTTGGTCTGATTTCAATTAAAGGAAATAGGCAGCTTTGAGTATTTTTTAATCCATTGAATGCTCAATCTTCATTCTCCTTTCCTCAGTGAGGAAATAAAGAGAATGTCATGGAATCATTTTTCATCTTTTCAGTAGCAAAACAAATGTACTGTCCTTTAGCACTACTTAAATTAACTCCACATTCTGCTTTACCTTACTCCAACCTTCTTTGTGTGGGGAGGTAAGATCACTTCATCTTTGTGTTGTCCCACAATGCTTCTCCATATCATACAAGTTGGCCTCAAAAGTTTGTTGTCATTCAAATTACCAATCTAGTATTTGTCTCTGATAAATCAACTGAATACTACCGCAATTTGTACAGCTGTATTATTTTAATGATATAATGTTTATTCCATTAATTATATGCTGAGCTAAAACATATAGCTATACATATCTTTCTATTCAAGTGAAAGAAGGGGAAACAGCCTGCTGTGTTTTCCAAGAAAGTATGATCTGTGCCAAGAACAGGATTAACACCAGTGTTACACACAAGAACAAGGTCAGAAGAGGATCTCATTGTGAATTGCAAGATGATGGGTTAGCAAGATTGCTTAACAGGAAAGAGGAATAGCCTAGAGTTAATCTTTTCCTTCTTAGATGGTGAAAACTATGGATGAGTCTATGCATTATAATGAGATAATAAAATATAATGAAGTAAACGTTAGTAGACTGAGTCAAGAGATCCTATGGCCAAGATTTGATGGAAATGAAAGTGGGCAGCACTGACTGAGACACTAAAAGTTTGCACAGGCGGGGAACCTGGGTGGCTCAGTCAGTTGAGCCTCAGCCTCTCAGGTCATGATCCCAGGGTCATGGGATCAAGACCCCTGTCAGCCTCCACACTAAGTTTGAAGCCTGCTAAAAATTCTCTCGTCTCTCTCTCTCTCTCTCTCTCTCTCTTTCTCTCTCTCTCTCTCTCTCCCTCTCCCTGTCTCTCTTTCTCTCCCTACACACCCCCTCGTCCTGCTTGTGCCCGCTCTAAAAAATATATAAATATAAATAATAAATAAATAAATAAATAAATAAATAAGTAAATAGAAGTCTGAACACACTAAAGAAAGAGCATTTTATCTTTTTGAGCCTGACTTCACATCGAGTCAGGGGGTCAGCAACGCAAAGGCTGGCAAAAGGGTCTTTCAAGAAACAAAAATCTTATAGGAGCAAAGTTTAGTTCTACTACACTGACTTTTTATTATTACATAAGTGACTGGTAATTTGCAAGATAACTAGGAAAAAGTTTTCATAAAATTTGTTATGGTACTGGCATAAGGACAGACATATAGATCAATGTATTAACATTCAGAATCTAAACATAAATTCTCACATTATAGTGAAGTGATTTTCCACAAGGGTGACAGACAATTAAATGGAATAAGACTAGTCTTTTTAACAAACGGTACTGGGACAAATGGATATCCACATGCAAAGCAATAAAATAAGACCTCTACCCCATAGCATATATACAAAATTAACTTAAAATCTAAGAGCTAAAATGATAAAACTCTTAGAAAAAAGCTTATGTGTATATGTTTGTGACAGGATTTGACAATGATTTCTTAGACATGACACCAAAAGTCAAAAGCAGATTAAGTTTACTTTATCAAAATTAAAAACTACTACGCTTCAAATATCACCATCAAGAAAGTGAAAAGGCAAGTGACTAAATAGGAGAAAATACCTGAAAATCCCATATCTGCTAAGGGATTTGCATGTAGGACATTTAAATAACTCTTCCAATAATGAAAAGACAATCCAATATAAAAACGGGCAAAAGAATGGATTAGTTCTTTAAAGATGATACAGAAATGGATAATAATCACGTTAAAAGGGAGATGTTTGGGGTTCCTGGGTGGCTCAGTCAGTTAAGCTTCTGACTTGGACTCAGGTCACGATCTCACGGTTCGTGGGTTCGAGCCCCGCATTGGGCTCTGTGCTGACAGCTGGGAGGGAGCCTTGAGCCTGTTTCAGATTCTGTGTCTCCCTCTCTCTGACCCTCCCCTGTTCACCTGTTCACGCTCTGTCTCCCCTGTCTCAAAAATGAGTAAAACGTTAAAAAAATTAAAAAAAGAAGATGTGATATATATATATATATATATATATATATATATATATATATATATATATGGAGTATTACTCAGCAATCAAAAAAAAGGAATCTTGCCATTTGCAACTACGTGTATGGAACTGGAGCGTGTTATGCTAAGTGAAATTAGTAGGAGAAAGACAAAAACCATATGACTGCTCTCATATGAGGACTTTAAGAGACAAAACAGATGAACAAAAGGAAAGGGAAACAAAAATAATATAAAAACAGGGAGGAGGACAAACACAGGAAACTCATAAATATGGAGAAAAAACTGAGGGTTGCTGGAGGGGTTGTGGGAGGGGCGATGTGCTAAATGGGCAAGGGGCATTAAGGAATCTACTCCTGAAATCATTGCTTCACTAAATGCTAACTAATTGGGATGCAAATTTAAAAAAAAATAAAACTAAAGATACAACAAGAAGAGTAACGCCCCCAGCCCCACCAAAAAATTTCTCAACCCAGGAAGCCTCTGGTTGGGGATTTAGGAGATAAGGACCTTCTAGAGAAGTCAGAGCAATGGACTGAGTTGGCTGAAAGCTATCTAAGTTTTTGTTTCACAGGGAACACCTTAAAGTGGCAGACAATTTCATGCCATAACCTTAATTCCTTTCTATAGGGATACACAGAAAATCCCTCGTTATTCTTTAATAAGCTTCTTCAGTTTCGGATATCCTTACAAATTTTAGTTTTTGAGACCTTAAAGATTTCTTTAGGACACAGTAGCAGGACAACGCCTAGCACTCTCATTCATAGAAGACTGATCAACAGAGAGTCATGTTACTCGCATGAAAAGTTCCCTGTTACTATGTGACTCATTTATAAGACGTCTAGAAAAGAAAATAATTTTCAATGTCTCTTCAGCCACAAAAAGGACCAGTCAACAGAATGTTCTAATTCCCCTGACGGGTATAGCTGTCTAATGAAACTTGCATGTATATTATATAGCTTTTGCGACTGACAGAAACGAGTTGGTCAGTGTATCTACCTAAGTGTAAATCCCACTTAGGATTTACAATGAGAATCCTCCAAAGGAGGGTGAGAGTGCGAGGACATTAAGTGTTCTGCTTGGAAAACAGTTGGGGTTTCACTACATATGAATAAATGAGAATCCTGAATGGCACATTAGTCTTTTCTGAGATTGAATTGTGAAATCTCTGAAAGGCTGATTAACTCAAGTGAGTGGAAAAAGAAAATGAGTTTCTGAGCTTGCAATGGTAGGAGCACTGTGTTACTAGGTAAGACCCTGACAGGGCAGCCATTTCTCCTTTTTCACTGGCGTTTCTTTTCCTTTACAAAATCCAACAAAGAGAAAAGTCCATTCCCTTGAGAAGGACGTTTGCATAACGACCTGCTAGTCATTCTTGATGAAGAGAATAAATTGCACACTTGTGATTACAAATTACAACAAATCATCATTAAAATAACCCATTCTCAAACTCTCACTGAAGGATTGAGACTACAAGAGAAAGTCAGATTTCAAGATGACATGATCACTCAAAGCGTGCGGAAGTTTGAAACACGCTGAAAAATATTAGCAGGGACTCACACAACTGTATGCCAACGTTCACAGCAGCATTATTAACAGTAGCCAAAAGGTGGACTAAACCAAACGCTCACTGTGGTATATATAAAATGTTGCTTTTTTAGACTCTCACATTGTTTTTATGAAAATCTCACTATAAACATCATTATGAGTTCAATCAATTTCATCTCTATAGAAAAATTCCATTGCTAGTAGCAAATAGCAACAACATCAACCAATTTTTCGATAAGTGAGCCTTTCCATGTGATCCAAAACATTCTTATGTACTAGTCCTAGTGAAATACGGATTCGTTTTCAGTAGGACAGACATTAAGCGACCGACTTACCAAACTTGTCTTTAACAAGTTGCTCGGAAGATTGTGAATTTGGGCCGCTTGTTGTTTGATGGTTTCTTCTGGCCTGGCATTTTGCACTTCTAGCCTAAAATGCAGATCTTAAGATAATTATTCTCACACATAAGTGTAAAACAATACCAATAATATCTGAACAAATGAGGGTCTTACAGAAATTCGTAAAATTGTGTCAAGAGGAAGATTTGGGAATTGTGCCATTTTTCTCGTGTTTTGTGGATAAGGTGCAAAATAGAGATATAATATCCCCAATTTTGCATTTCAAAATAGCTCAAAGCTGGAATTTGTATCCAGCTTAACAATAATGTACTGGCATAACAAGTATATTTCTCGTACTACACTGCTTATCTGCTGTATAAATAAGGTATTTTCTGTGAGGATTAAATTATACTTTTCCATATGATCTTACGTCTTCTCCGCATATCTTATGTCCTTTGCCTCTCGATCCTTTGCTTCTTGCAACTAGAATAAAGAAAAAAAATAATTTTAACTACTGACAATCTAGTAAAACACCATCACCTGTTTTTGTAACGAAATGTTATTATTATTATTTTTTTTAACTTAGTGGGGCACAGAGAGAGAGAGAGAGAGAGAGAACGCCCAAATGGGGAAGGGAGTCATAGGGAGAGACAGAGAAACTTGTAAGCAGGCTCCAAGCTCAGGGTGAAGCCTGATGTGGGTCTCGGTCTCATGACCGGTCTCATGATGTGGAGTTTGGGATCATGACCTGAGCAGAAATTAAGAGTCAGGACGCTCAACCAACAAAGCCACCCAAGTGCCCCTGTAACTGAAATCTTATTGGACCCAGCCACACTCTCCCCTACACGCTGATTGATGGCTACTTTTAGGTCATAACAGCAGAGTGGAGCTGCTACAACAGAGACTGTGGCCTACAAAGCCGAAAATGTTTCAATACTAATCCAGAATAGTTTACCAAACTTACTCTCTTACAAAAACATAACGTTGTTAATGTTTATAAATTATATATGATCAGATAAACATACAAATGTATCTACTGGTCAAATGGAGGAAATATAGGAAATTACCTTATGGTAAACATTTCTGTTCTCACATTACAAGCACTACATCAACTATGATTTTAAATATTCACATAGGTGAATGACATTTCTATTCTCGTGATTATGAAACTGAACATGCTATTTTCAGTGACAACGAGATATTTCATGGAAGAGTTTGACAAGCAGTATCCTAGTAGGAGCCAGAAAGCCTGGGTCTGAATTCCCAATTCTGCTGGTTATGAGCTGTATGACCTTAAGCACAGTACCTAAAACTTCCTTGTCTCAGTCTCTAAATCTGTAAAATGAAAGTAATAACAGCACCTACTGGGGTACCTTAGTGGCTCAGCCGGGTCAGCGTCTGGCTCTTGATTTCTGCTCAGGACATGATCTCAGGGTCACGTGATTAAGCCTCACATCAGGCTCTACGTGGACAGCAAGGAGCCTGCTTGGAATTCTGTCTCTCTCTCTCTCTCTCTCTCTCTCTCTCTCTCTCTCTCTCTCCCTCTTTCTCACTCTCCCTACCTTCCCTTCCCCACAATCTGTCTCTCTCTCTCTCTCAAAATAAGGAACCTCAAAAAAATGATCTCAAAATAAATAATAATAGTATCTACCTAACTGGGATCTTGGTAATATAAATTTAGGAAATAATACATGAACAACTTAGAAGGGTACGTGGCACATAGTCAGCTCTAAGTGTATGCATTTAGCATGATTACTGTTGCTGTATTTTGCGTTCCAATACAATGAGATAGTTTAGGCAGGTGGCATGCCAATACAAGTGGCCCCGTATACAAACTATACTGAAGTTATTCTTCATATCACCGCAAGTGGCAGCAAATGGGGAGGATGAGGCCCAGAATCTCTCCTCAGTACTTCACACAACTTTCGCCAATGCCACTAGCAAACAATACTTTTTTTTTTCCTCTTATAATACTTTCAAATAACATCCTCTCTATACCCTCAGTGGACAATGCTCACAGAGTAAAGTACAAATAGCACCACCTAGACTGAGTAGTAGATGCTTTATATGACCATCAGAGGCAAGGGAAAGCCACTGATATGGAAATAATGGAGTCTTGCTAAACCAAATGTCCTCAATCATTTCATGCCCGTACTGTTTACGTTAGGCTGCTTTAGCAGGTACTCTGGTGAAGAGATTAAGGCTTTGTGGTAACAGCATATCAGAAAAGCTGGCCCCAGAGCTTTGCAGTTGGTAAAGTGCTACAAATCTGTAAATCCCAGCACCGGCTGCATAAGGAAGAAAGATTTCAATTTCTCCTTTTCTATTAACCATTTGCTTAAGTTTGAAACTTTCTCCATCTATAACACCGCTTCTCCCCTTGCAGTGGACTCAAATATTCTTTAATGAATCATCTCATCCACAGATTCAAGTTTTCTTCACTTATTCCTTCTTTTACACTAAAATCTAACTTCCACTAAGAAAATTTGAGGGTCATAAAGGACCTTTTTTTAAAAAAAAATTATTAAAGTCTTAATCCTGCTTCACTTCTCAGCAGCAGCTGAGAAAAATGATCATACCCTCCCTCTGTGCTTCTAACCCCACCTTATTTCTGGAGGATGGCAATCCCTGACATTAAATCCTTCCCCTTGCTACCTGTGTTTTGAATTGCTCTTAAGTCGTCAAAACCAGATTCTCTAATTCACATTTCCAGCTTTGCCCCTTTGCCTAGGCCACGTGTCCTTTTCGCTCTTCCATCTAGGTGCTCACAGACAACATCCTCAACCGCGCACTCAAAAATCATTACTTGACATGGAGTACCTTTGTAGACAGCTAATCGTGTACATTTTATTTGGACTCTTTTCAGCGTTAGAGTGTGTCTTTCTTATTGAGTCTTACGGGGCACCTTTACCCTTAGGATGCTGACGAGTGCACTTTGTCTCGCTTTTTTTATAACACAACATTTATCACAAGGGCTGGATGATCACTGGTTTGCCTTTGTTTCCTTTTGAGTAATTTCTTAGTCCATAGAGATCTCAACTTATGGAAGTCTTCTGAAGTTCCTTTCAGACCCATACTTGACTATATTATTAGGAAGGTTAAGTTGGCTACAGCTACCTCTTCTTCCCAATCCAGATTCTTCACCTCAAAATTGTGTGCATCAAATATCTTCACCCAGGTAGCCCCTGGTTTGGGGATTCAGGAGATAAGGACCTTCTAGAGAAGTCAGACCTATGCACTGAGTTGGCCGAATGCAATCTTCAGTTTTTGATTCACAGAGAAGACCTTAAAGTGGCAGGTAATTTCATGCCATAACCCTAATTCCTTTCTATAGAGATGTACAGAAAATCCCTCGTTATTCTTTAATAAGCTTCATCAGTTTCGGATATCCTTACAGATTTTAGTTTTTGAGACCTTAATGATTTCTTTAGGACACAGTAGCAGGACCATGCCTAGCACTCTCATTCATAGAAGACTGATCAACAGAGTGTCATATTACTCGCATGAAAAGTTCCCTATTACAATGTGACTCATTAATAAGACATACAGAAAAGAAAGTAGTTTTCAATGTCCCCTCAGTCATACAAAGAACCAGTCAACACAATATTCTAGTTCCCCTGACGGGTATAGCTGCCTAATGAAACTTGCATGTATATTATATAGCTTTTGTGACTGACAGAAACGAGTTGGTCAGTGTATCTACCTCATTGCTCCCACTTAGGATGTACCATGAGCATCCTCCAAAGGAGGGTGAGAGTGGGATGACATTCACTGTTCCACTTGGAAAACAGTTGTGGTTTCACTACATAAATTAGAATCTTGAATGGCACATTAGTCTTTTCTGCAATTGAATTCTGAAATCTCTGAAAGGCTGATTAACTCAAGTGAATGGAAAAAAAAATGAGTTTCTGAACTTTCAATGGTAGGAGAACTATGTTACTAGGTAAGGCCCTGACAGAGCAGCCATTTCTCCTTTTTCACTGGCATTTCTTTTCCTTTACAAAATCCAACAAAGAAAAAAGGCTATTCTTTGGGAAGGACGTTTGCATAATGGCCTGCTAGTCATTGTTGATGAAGAGAGTAAGTTGCAAATTTGTAATTATAAATTACAACATATCATCATTAAAAGAACTCTTTCTGAAACTCTCACTAAAGGGTTGGGTTTACAACAGAAAGTCAGAATGCCAGATGAAATGATCACTCAAAGACTGGGGACGTTTGAAACACGCTGAAAAATATTAGCAGGGACTCACACATCTGTATGACAATGTTCACAGCACCTTTATATACAATAGCCAAAAGGAGGACTAAACCAAATGCTCACTGTGGTATATACAAAATGTTGCTCTTCTTAGATTCTCACAATATTTTTATTTAAATCTCACTACAAACATCATTACTTTATGAATTCAATCAACTTCATCTATACAGAAGAATTACATCACTAGTAGCAAGCAGAAACAATATCAACCAAATATTTTGATCAGTGAAAATTTCCATAGGATCCAAAACATTCTTATGTACTACTACTAGTGACATAAGGATTCCTTTTCAGGACAATCATTCAGAGATCGACTTACCAAACTTGCCTTTAGCAAGTTGCTCTGAAGATCTTGAATTTGGGCCGCTTGATGTGTGATGGTTGCTTCTTGCCTGGCGTTTTTAACCTTTAGCCTAAAATGCAGATCTCAAGATAATTATTCTCACACATAATTTTAAAACTGTATCGTGTAACTTCTGAACAAGTGAGGGTATTACAGATTGTTAAAATGGTATCAAGAGGATGATTTGGCAATTGTGCCAATTTTCTCGTTGTGTTTTGTGGCAATGGTGCAAAATTGAGGGATAAGATGCCAAAATTTTGCATTGCAAAATAGCTCAAAGCTGGAATTTGTATCCAGCTTGACAATGATATACTCGCATAACTAATACATTTCTCATAGTACACTCCTTATCTGCTTTATAAATAAACAAGTTATTTTCTGTGAGGTTTAAATTATACTTTAGCATATGATCTTTAATCTTCTCAGCGTATCTTTCGGCCTCTGCATGTCGTTCCTGTGCTTCTTGTAACTAAAATAAAGAAAAAATAATACTTTTAAATACTGTCAATCTAGTTGAACACCATCACCTGTTTCAGTAACTAAATGTTTTTGGTTTTTTTTTTTTTTTGTTATTTTATACTTGAACGAGAGACAGAGAGGGAGAGAGCACACACAAGTGGGAAGGGAGTCAGAGGGAGAGACAGAGAAAAAGGTAAGCAGGCTGCAAGCTCAGGGTGAAGCCTGATGTGGGGCTCGGTCTCATGACCGGTCTCATGATGTGGGGTTTGGGATCATGACCTGAGTGGAAATTAAGAGTCAGGACGCTCAACCAACTAAGCCGCCTAAGCACCCCTGTAACTAAAATCTTATTGGACCCAGCCACACTCTCCTCTACATGCTGAATGATGGCTACTTTTAGGTCATAACAAAAGAGTTCAGCTTCTACAACAGAGACTATGGCCTACAAAGCCGAAAACGTTTCAATACTCTTCCAGAATAGTTGACCAATCTTACTCTCCTACAAAAACATAACGTTGTTAATGGTTTTAAATTATATATGATGAGATAAAAATACAAATGTATCTACTGGTCAAATGGAGGAAATATAGGAAATTACCTTATGGTAAACATTTCTGTTTTCATATTCCAAGCACCATATCAACTATGATTTTCAATATTCACATAGGTGAATGACATTGCTGTTCTCGTGATTATGAAACTGAACATGCTGTTTTCAGTGACAACGAGATATTTCATGGAAGAGTTTGACAAGCAGTATCCTAGTAGGAGCCAGAAAGCCTGGGTCTGAATTCCCAATTCTGCTGGTTATGAGCTGTATGACCTTAAGCACACTACCTAAAACTTCCGTGTCTCAGTCTCTAAATCTGTAAAATGAAAGTAATAACAGCACCTACTGGGGTACCTGAGTGGCTCAGCCGGGTCAGCGTCTGGCTCTTGATTTCTGCTCAGGACATGATCTCAGGGTCACGTGATTGAGCCCCACATCCAGCTCTGCGTGGATAGCGAGGAGCCTGCTTGGCATTCTCTCTCTCTCTCCCTCTCTCTCTCTCTCTCTCTCTCCCCCTACCTGCTCTTCCCACAATCTCTGTCTGTCTCTCTGTCTCTCTCTTTCTCTCTCTCTCAAAATAATCTTATAAAAGTGATCTGAAAAATAAATAATAATAGGATCTACCTCACTGGGATCTTGGGAATATAAAATTAGGAAATAATACGTGAACAACTTAGAAGGGTACGTGGCACATAGTCAGCTCTAAGTGTATGCATTTAGCATGATTACTGTTGCTGTATTTTGCGTTCCAATACAATGAGATAGTTAAGGCAGGTGGCATGCCAATACAAGTGGTCCCCTATACAAATTATACTGAAGTCGTTCTTCATACCACCACAAGTGGCAGCAAATGGGGAGCATGAGGCCCAGAATCTCTCCTCAGTACTTCACACAACTTTCGCCAATGCCACTAGCAAACAGTACTTGTTTTTTCCCACTTATAATACTTTTAACTAACTCCCTGTCTATACTACTCAGTGGACAATACTCACAGACTACGGTACAAATAGCACCTCTTACATTGAGTAATAGATGCTTTACATGACCATCAGAGGCAAGGGAAAGCCACTGACATGGAAATAATGGAGTCTTGCTAAACCAAAGTTCCTCAATCATTTCATGCCCACACTGTTTACATTAGGCTGCTTTAGCAGGTACTCTGATGAGGAGATTAAGGCTTTGTGGTAACAACATATCAGAAAAGCTGGCCCCAGAGCTTTGCAGTTGGTAAAGTGCTACACATCTGTAAATCACAGCACCAGCTGCATAAGGAAGAAAGATTTCAATTTCTCCTTTTCTATTAACCATTTGCTTAACTTTTGAAGCTTTGTCCATCTATCACGCTGCTTCTCCCCTTGCAGTGAACTCGAACATTCTTTAATGTATCGTCTCATCCACAGATTCAAGGTTTCTTCACTTATTTCCTTCTTTTACACTAAAATCTAACTTTCACTCCTATCATTCCACTAAGACATTTTGAGGGTCATCAAGAACCTCTTTTTTGTGTGTTTTTAATTTTATTAAGGTCTCTATCCTGCTTCACTTTTCAGCAGCAGCTGAGAAAAATGACCATGCCCTCCCTCTGCTCTTTTAACCACACCTTATTTCTGAAGGACGGCAACCCCTGACATTAAGTCCTTGCCCCTTGCTATCTGTGTTTTGAATTGCTCTTAAGGCTTCAAAACCAGATTCTCTAATTCACATTTCCAGCTTTGGCCCCTTTACCTAGGCCATGTGTCCTTTTCGCTCTTCCATCTAGGTGCTCACAGACAGCATCTCAACCGCGCACTCAAAAATCATTACTTGACATGGAGTACCTTTGTAGACAGCTAATCGTGTACATTTTATTTGGACTCTTTTCGGTGTTACTTTGAGTGTGTTTTTCTTATTGAGTCTTAGGGAGCACCCTTACCCGTAGGATGCTGACCAGCATACTCTGTCTCGCTTTTCTTTATAACACGACATTTATCACAAGGGCTGGATGATCACTGGTTTGCCTTTGTTTCCTTTTGAGTAATTTCTTCGTCCATAGAGATTTCAACTTACGGAAGTCTTCTGAAGTTCCTTTCAGACCCATACCTGACTATACTGTTAGGAAGGTTAAGTTGGCTACAGCTACCTCTTCTTCCCAATCCAGATTCTTCACCTCAAAATTGTGTGCATCAAATATCTTCACCCAGGTAGCCCCTGGTTTGGGGATTCAGGAGATAAGGACCTTCTAGAGAAGTCAGAGCTATGGACTCAGTTGGCTGAAAGCTATCTAAGTTTTTGTTTCACAGGGAACACTTTAAAGTGTCAGGTAATTTCATGCCATAACCCTAATTCCTTTCTATAGAGATGTACAGAAAATCCCTCGTTATTCTTTAATAAGCTTCATCAGTTTCGGATATCCTTACAGATTTTAGTTTTTGAGACCTTAATGATTTCTTTAGGACACAGTAGCAGGACCATGCCTAGCACTCTCATTCATAGAAGACTGATCAACAGAGTGTCATATTACTCGCATGAAAAGTTCCCTATTACAATGTGACTCATTAATAAGACGTACAGAAAAGAAAGTAGTTTTCAATGTCCCCTCAGTCATACAAAGAACCAGTCAACACAATATTCTAGTTCCCCTGACGGGTATAGCTGCCTAATGAAACTTGCATGTATATTATATAGCTTTTGTGACTGACAGAAACGAGTTGGTCAGTGTATCTACCTCATTGCTCCCACTTAGGATGTACCATGAGCATCCTCCAAAGGAGGGTGAGAGTGGGATGACATTCACTGTTCCACTTGGAAAACAGTTGTGGTTTCACTACATAAATTAGAATCTTGAATGGCACATTAGTCTTTTCTGCAATTGAATTCTGAAATCTCTGAAAGGCTGATTAACTCAAGTGAATGGAAAAAAATGAGTTTCTGAACTTTCAATGGTAGGAGAACTATGTTACTAGGTAAGGCCCTGACAGAGCAGCCATTTCTCCTTTTTCACTGGCATTTCTTTTCCTTTACAAAATCCAACAAAGAAAAAAGGCTATTCTTTGGGAAGGACGTTTGCATAATGGCCTGCTAGTCATTGTTGATGAAGAGAGTAAGTTGCAAATTTGTAATTATAAATTACAACATATCATCATTAAAAGAACTCTTTCTGAAACTCTCACTAAAGGGTTGGGTTTACAACAGAAAGTCAGAATGCCAGATGAAATGATCACTCAAAGACTGGGGACGTTTGAAACACGCTGAAAAATATTAGCAGGGACTCACACATCTGTATGACAATGTTCACAGCACCTTTATATACAATAGCCAAAAGGAGGACTAAACCAAATGCTCACTGTGGTATATACAAAATGTTGCTCTTCTTAGATTCTCACAATATTTTTATTTAAATCTCACTACAAACATCATTACTTTATGAATTCAATCAACTTCATCTATACAGAAGAATTACATCACTAGTAGCAAGCAGAAACAATATCAACCAAATATTTTGATCAGTGAAAATTTCCATAGGATCCAAAACATTCTTATGTACTACTACTAGTGACATAAGGATTCCTTTTCAGGACAATCATTCAGAGATCGACTTACCAAACTTGCCTTTAGCAAGTTGCTCTGAAGATCTTGAATTTGGGCCGCTTGATGTGTGATGGTTGCTTCTTGCCTGGCGTTTTTAACCTTTAGCCTAAAATGCAGATCTCAAGATAATTATTCTCACACATAATTTTAAAACTGTATCGTGTAACTTCTGAACAAGTGAGGGTATTACAGATTGTTAAAATGGTATCAAGAGGATGATTTGGCAATTGTGCCAATTTTCTCGTTGTGTTTTGTGGCAATGGTGCAAAATTGAGGGATAAGATGCCAAAATTTTGCATTGCAAAATAGCTCAAAGCTGGAATTTGTATCCAGCTTGACAATGATATACTCGCATAACTAATACATTTCTCATAGTACACTCCTTATCTGCTTTATAAATAAACAAGTTATTTTCTGTGAGGTTTAAATTATACTTTAGCATATGATCTTTAATCTTCTCAGCGTATCTTTCGGCCTCTGCATGTCGTTCCTGTGCTTCTTGTAACTAAAATAAAGAAAAAATAATACTTTTAAATACTGTCAATCTAGTTGAACACCATCACCTGTTTCTGTACTAAATGTTTTTTTTTTTGTTGTTGTTGTTATTTTACACTTGAACGAGAGACAGAGAGGGAGAGAGCACACACAAGTGGGAAGGGAGTCAGAGGGAGAGACAGAGAAAAAGGTAAGCAGGCTGCAAGCTCAGGGTGAAGCCTGATGTGGGGCTCGGTCTCATGACCGGTCTCATGATGTGGGGTTTGGGATCATGACCTGAGTGGAAATTAAGAGTCAGGACGCTCAACCAACTAAGCCGCCTAAGCACCCCTGTAACTAAAATCTTATTGGACCCAGCCACACTCTCCTCTACATGCTGAATGATGGCTACTTTTAGGTCATAACAAAAGAGTTCAGCTTCTACAACAGAGACTATGGCCTACAAAGCCGAAAACGTTTCAATACTCTTCCAGAATAGTTGACCAATCTTACTCTCCTACAAAAACATAACGTTGTTAATGGTTTTAAATTATATATGATGAGATAAAAATACAAATATATCTACTGGTCAAATGGAGGAAATATAGGAAATTACCTTATGGTAAACATTTCTGTTTTCATATTCCAAGCACCATATCAACTATGATTTTCAATATTCACATAGGTGAATGACATTGCTGTTCTCGTGATTATGAAACTGAACATGCTGTTTTCAGTGACAACGAGATATTTCATGGAAGAGTTTGACAAGCAGTATCCTAGTAGGAGCCAGAAAGCCTGGGTCTGAATTCCCAATTCTGCTGGTTATGAGCTGTATGACCTTAAGCACACTACCTAAAACTTCCGTGTCTCAGTCTCTAAATCTGTAAAATGAAAGTAATAACAGCACCTACTGGGGTACCTGAGTGGCTCAGCCGGGTCAGCGTCTGGCTCTTGATTTCTGCTCAGGACATGATCTCAGGGTCACGTGATTGAGCCCCACATCCAGCTCTGCGTGGATAGCGAGGAGCCTGCTTGGCATTCTCTCTCTCTCTCCCTCTCTCTCTCTCTCTCTCTCTCCCCCTACCTGCTCTTCCCACAATCTCTGTCTGTCTCTCTGTCTCTCTCTTTCTCTCTCTCTCAAAATAATCTTATAAAAGTGATCTGAAAAATAAATAATAATAGGATCTACCTCACTGGGATCTTGGGAATATAAAATTAGGAAATAATACGTGAACAACTTAGAAGGGTACGTGGCACATAGTCAGCTCTAAGTGTATGCATTTAGCATGATTACTGTTGCTGTATTTTGCGTTCCAATACAATGAGATAGTTAAGGCAGGTGGCATGCCAATACAAGTGGTCCCCTATACAAATTATACTGAAGTCGTTCTTCATACCACCACAAGTGGCAGCAAATGGGGAGCATGAGGCCCAGAATCTCTCCTCAGTACTTCACACAACTTTCGCCAATGCCACTAGCAAACAGTACTTGTTTTTTCCCACTTATAATACTTTTAACTAACTCCCTGTCTATACTACTCAGTGGACAATACTCACAGACTACGGTACAAATAGCACCTCTTACATTGAGTAATAGATGCTTTACATGACCATCAGAGGCAAGGGAAAGCCACTGACATGGAAATAATGGAGTCTTGCTAAACCAAAGTTCCTCAATCATTTCATGCCCACACTGTTTACATTAGGCTGCTTTAGCAGGTACTCTGATGAGGAGATTAAGGCTTTGTGGTAACAACATATCAGAAAAGCTGGCCCCAGAGCTTTGCAGTTGGTAAAGTGCTACACATCTGTAAATCACAGCACCAGCTGCATAAGGAAGAAAGATTTCAATTTCTCCTTTTCTATTAACCATTTGCTTAACTTTTGAAGCTTTGTCCATCTATCACGCTGCTTCTCCCCTTGCAGTGAACTCGAACATTCTTTAATGTATCGTCTCATCCACAGATTCAAGGTTTCTTCACTTATTTCCTTCTTTTACACTAAAATCTAACTTTCACTCCTATCATTCCACTAAGACATTTTGAGGGTCATCAAGAACCTCTTTTTTGTGTGTTTTTAATTTTATTAAGGTCTCTATCCTGCTTCACTTTTCAGCAGCAGCTGAGAAAAATGACCATGCCCTCCCTCTGCTCTTTTAACCACACCTTATTTCTGAAGGACGGCAACCCCTGACATTAAGTCCTTGCCCCTTGCTATCTGTGTTTTGAATTGCTCTTAAGGCTTCAAAACCAGATTCTCTAATTCACATTTCCAGCTTTGGCCCCTTTACCTAGGCCATGTGTCCTTTTCGCTCTTCCATCTAGGTGCTCACAGACAGCATCTCAACCGCGCACTCAAAAATCATTACTTGACATGGAGTACCTTTGTAGACAGCTAATCGTGTACATTTTATTTGGACTCTTTTCGGTGTTACTTTGAGTGTGTTTTTCTTATTGAGTCTTAGGGAGCACCCTTACCCGTAGGATGCTGACCAGCATACTCTGTCTCGCTTTTCTTTATAACACGACATTTATCACAAGGGCTGGATGATCACTGGTTTGCCTTTGTTTCCTTTTGAGTAATTTCTTCGTCCATAGAGATTTCAACTTACGGAAGTCTTCTGAAGTTCCTTTCAGACCCATACCTGACTATACTGTTAGGAAGGTTAAGTTGGCTACAGCTACCTCTTCTTCCCAATCCAGATTCTTCACCTCAAAATTGTGTGCATCAAATATCTTCACCCAGGTAGCCCCTGGTTTGGGGATTCAGGAGATAAGGACCTTCTAGAGAAGTCAGAGCTATGGACTCAGTTGGCTGAAAGCTATCTAAGTTTTTGTTTCACAGGGAACACTTTAAAGTGTCAGGTAATTTCATGCCATAACCCTAATTCCTTTCTATAGAGATGTACAGAAAATCCCTCGTTATTCTTTAATAAGCTTCATCAGTTTCGGATATCCTTACAGATTTTAGTTTTTGAGACCTTAATGATTTCTTTAGGACACAGTAGCAGGACCATGCCTAGCACTCTCATTCATAGAAGACTGATCAACAGAGTGTCATATTACTCGCATGAAAAGTTCCCTATTACAATGTGACTCATTAATAAGACGTACAGAAAAGAAAGTAGTTTTCAATGTCCCCTCAGTCATACAAAGAACCAGTCAACACAATATTCTAGTTCCCCTGACGGGTATAGCTGCCTAATGAAACTTGCATGTATATTATATAGCTTTTGTGACTGACAGAAACGAGTTGGTCAGTGTATCTACCTCATTGCTCCCACTTAGGATGTACCATGAGCATCCTCCAAAGGAGGGTGAGAGTGGGATGACATTCACTGTTCCACTTGGAAAACAGTTGTGGTTTCACTACATAAATTAGAATCTTGAATGGCACATTAGTCTTTTCTGCAATTGAATTCTGAAATCTCTGAAAGGCTGATTAACTCAAGTGAATGGAAAAAAATGAGTTTCTGAACTTTCAATGGTAGGAGAACTATGTTACTAGGTAAGGCCCTGACAGAGCAGCCATTTCTCCTTTTTCACTGGCATTTCTTTTCCTTTACAAAATCCAACAAAGAAAAAAGGCTATTCTTTGGGAAGGACGTTTGCATAATGGCCTGCTAGTCATTGTTGATGAAGAGAGTAAGTTGCAAATTTGTAATTATAAATTACAACATATCATCATTAAAAGAACTCTTTCTGAAACTCTCACTAAAGGGTTGGGTTTACAACAGAAAGTCAGAATGCCAGATGAAATGATCACTCAAAGACTGGGGACGTTTGAAACACGCTGAAAAATATTAGCAGGGACTCACACATCTGTATGACAATGTTCACAGCACCTTTATATACAATAGCCAAAAGGAGGACTAAACCAAATGCTCACTGTGGTATATACAAAATGTTGCTCTTCTTAGATTCTCACAATATTTTTATTTAAATCTCACTACAAACATCATTACTTTATGAATTCAATCAACTTCATCTATACAGAAGAATTACATCACTAGTAGCAAGCAGAAACAATATCAACCAAATATTTTGATCAGTGAAAATTTCCATAGGATCCAAAACATTCTTATGTACTACTACTAGTGACATAAGGATTCCTTTTCAGGACAATCATTCAGAGATCGACTTACCAAACTTGCCTTTAGCAAGTTGCTCTGAAGATCTTGAATTTGGGCCGCTTGATGTGTGATGGTTGCTTCTTGCCTGGCGTTTTTAACCTTTAGCCTAAAATGCAGATCTCAAGATAATTATTCTCACACATAATTTTAAAACTGTATCGTGTAACTTCTGAACAAGTGAGGGTATTACAGATTGTTAAAATGGTATCAAGAGGATGATTTGGCAATTGTGCCAATTTTCTCGTTGTGTTTTGTGGCAATGGTGCAAAATTGAGGGATAAGATGCCAAAATTTTGCATTGCAAAATAGCTCAAAGCTGGAATTTGTATCCAGCTTGACAATGATATACTCGCATAACTAATACATTTCTCATAGTACACTCCTTATCTGCTTTATAAATAAACAAGTTATTTTCTGTGAGGTTTAAATTATACTTTAGCATATGATCTTTAATCTTCTCAGCGTATCTTTCGGCCTCTGCATGTCGTTCCTGTGCTTCTTGTAACTAAAATAAAGAAAAAATAATACTTTTAAATACTGTCAATCTAGTTGAACACCATCACCTGTTTCTGTACTAAATGTTTTTTTTTTGTTGTTGTTATTTTATACTTGAACGAGAGACAGAGAGGGAGAGAGCACACACAAGTGGGAAGGGAGTCAGAGGGAGAGACAGAGAAAAAGGTAAGCAGGCTGCAAGCTCAGGGTGAAGCCTGATGTGGGGCTCGGTCTCATGACCGGTCTCATGATGTGGGGTTTGGGATCATGACCTGAGTGGAAATTAAGAGTCAGGACGCTCAACCAACTAAGCCGCCTAAGCACCCCTGTAACTAAAATCTTATTGGACCCAGCCACACTCTCCTCTACATGCTGAATGATGGCTACTTTTAGGTCATAACAAAAGAGTTCAGCTTCTACAACAGAGACTATGGCCTACAAAGCCGAAAACGTTTCAATACTCTTCCAGAATAGTTGACCAATCTTACTCTCCTACAAAAACATAACGTTGTTAATGGTTTTAAATTATATATGGTGAGATAAAAATACAAATGTATCTACTGGTCAAATGGAGGAAATATAGGAAATTACCTTATGGTAAACATTTCTGTTTTCATATTCCAAGCACCATATCAACTATGATTTTCAATATTCACATAGGTGAATGACATTGCTGTTCTCGTGATTATGAAACTGAACATGCTGTTTTCAGTGACAACGAGATATTTCATGGAAGAGTTTGACAAGCAGTATCCTAGTAGGAGCCAGAAAGCCTGGGTCTGAATTCCCAATTCTGCTGGTTATGAGCTGTATGACCTTAAGCACAGTACCTAAAACTTCCGTGTCTCAGTCTCTAAATCTGTAAAATGAAAGTAATAACAGCACCTACTGGGGTACCTGAGTGGCTCAGCCGGGTCAGCGTCTGGCTCTTGATTTCTGCTCAGGACATGATCTCAGGGTCACGTGATTGAGCCCCACATCCAGCTCTGCGTGGATAGCGAGGAGCCTGCTTGGCATTCTCTCTCTCTCTCCCTCTCTCTCTCTCTCTCTCTCTCTCTCTCTCCCCCTACCTGCTCTTCCCACAATCTCTGTCTGTCTCTCTGTCTCTCTCTTTCTCTCTCTCTCAAAATAATCTTATAAAAGTGATCTGAAAAATAAATAATAATAGGATCTACCTCACTGGGATCTTGGGAATATAAAATTAGGAAATAATACGTGAACAACTTAGAAGGGTACGTGGCACATAGTCAGCTCTAAGTGTATGCATTTAGCATGATTACTGTTGCTGTATTTTGCGTTCCAATACAATGAGATAGTTAAGGCAGGTGGCATGCCAATACAAGTGGGCCCCTATACAAATTATACTGAAGTCGTTCTTCATACCACTACAAGTGGCAGCAAATGGAGAGCATGAGGCCCAGAATCTCTCCTCAGTACTTCACACAACTTTCGCCAATGCCACTAGCAAACAGTACTTGTTTTTTCCCACTTATAATACTTTTAACTAACTCCCTGTCTATACTACTCAGTGGACAATACTCACGGACTACGGTACAAATAGCACCTCTTACATTGAGTAATAGATGCTTTACATGACCATCAGAGGCAAGGGAAAGCCACTGACATGGAAATAATGGAGTCTTGCTAAACCAAAGTTCCTCAATCATTTCATGCCCACACTGTTTACATTAGGCTGCTTTAGCAGGTACTCTGATGTGGAGATTAAGGCTTTGTGGTAACAACATATCAGAAAAGCTGGCCCCAGAGCTTTGTAGTTGGTAAAGTGCTACACATCTGTAAATCACAGCACCAGCTGCATAAGGAAGAAAGATTTCAATTTCTCCTTTTCTATTAACCATTTGCTTAACTTTTGAAGCTTTGTCCATCTATCACGCTGCTTCTCCCCTTGCAGTGGACTCGAACATTCTTTAATGTATCGTCTCATCCACAGATTCAACTTTTCTTCACTTATTTCCTTCTTTTACACTAAAATCTAACTTTCACTCCTATCATTCCACTAAGACATTTTGAGGGTCATCAAGAACCTCTTTTTTTGTGTGTTTTTAATTTTATTAAGGTCTCTATCCTGCTTCACTTTTCAGCAGCAGCTGAGAAAAATGACCATGCCCTCCCTCTGCTCTTTTAACCACACCTTATTTCTGAAGGACGGCAACCCCTGACATTAAGTCCTTGCCCCTTGCTATCTGTGTTTTGAATTGCTCTTAAGGCTTCAAAACCAGATTCTCTAATTCACATTTCCAGCTTTGGCCCCTTTACCTAGGCCATGTGTCCTTTTCGCTCTTCCATCTAGGTGCTCACAGACAGCATCTCAACCGCGCACTCAAAAATCATTACTTGACATGGAGTACCTTTGTAGACAGCTAATCGTGTACATTTTATTTGGACTCTTTTCGGTGTTACTTTGA
The DNA here is from genome assembly GCF_028749965.1 of Puma concolor. NCBI lineage: Eukaryota > Metazoa > Chordata > Mammalia > Carnivora > Felidae > Puma > Puma concolor. The sequence continues at coordinate 70,939,422 of NC_141683.1, forward strand.
GTGTGTTTTTCTTATTGAGTCTTAGGGAGCACCCTTACCCGTAGGATGCTGACCAGCATACTCTGTCTCGCTTTTCTTTATAACACGACATTTATCACAAGGGCTGGATGATCACTGGTTTGCCTTTGTTTCCTTTTGAGTAATTTCTTCGTCCATAGAGATTTCAACTTACGGAAGTCTTCTGAAGTTCCTTTCAGACCCATACCTGACTATACTGTTAGGAAGGTTAAGTTGGCTACAGCTACCTCTTCTTCCCAATCCAGATTCTTCACCTCAAAATTGTGTGCATCAAATATCTTCACCCAGGTAGCCCCTGGTTTGGGGATTCAGGAGATAAGGACCTTCTAGAGAAGTCAGAGCTATGGACTCAGTTGGCTGAAAGCTATCTAAGTTTTTGTTTCACAGGGAACACTTTAAAGTGTCAGGTAATTTCATGCCATAACCCTAATTCCTTTCTATAGAGATGTACAGAAAATCCCTCGTTATTCTTTAATAAGCTTCATCAGTTTCGGATATCCTTACAGATTTTAGTTTTTGAGACCTTAATGATTTCTTTAGGACACAGTAGCAGGACCATGCCTAGCACTCTCATTCATAGAAGACTGATCAACAGAGTGTCATATTACTCGCATGAAAAATTTCCTATTACAATGTGACTCATTAATAAGACGTACAGAAAAGAAAGTAGTTTTCAATGTCCCCTCAGTCATACAAAGAACCAGTCAACACAATATTCTAGTTCCCCTGACGGGTATAGCTGCCTAATGAAACTTGCATGTATATTATATAGCTTTTGTGACTGACAGAAACGAGTTGGTCAGTGTATCTACCTCATTGCTCCCACTTAGGATGTACAATGAGCATCCTCCAAAGGAGGGTGAGAGTCGGATGACATTCACTGTTCTGCTTGGAAAACAGTTGGGGTTTCACTACATATGAATAAATGAGAATCTTGAATGGCACATTAGTCTTTTCTGAGATTGAATTGTGAAATCTCTGAAAGGCTGATTAACTCACGTGAATGGAAAAAAAAATGAGTCTGAACTTGCAATGGTAGGAGCACTATGTTACTAGGTAAGTCTCTGACAGAGAAACCATTTCTCCTTTTTCACTGGCATTTCTTTTCCTTTACAAAATCCAACAAGGAGAAAAGTCCATTCCTTTGAGAAGGACGTTTGCATAATGATCTGCCGGTCATTGTTAATGAAGAGAATAAATTGCAAACTTGTAATTACTAATTACAACAAATCATCATTAAAATAAACCGTTCTCAAACTCTCACTGAAGGCATGAGATTACAAGAGAATGTCAGAATTCAAGATCAAATGATCACTCAAAGATTGGGGACGTTTGAAACACGCTGAAAAATAGTAGCAGGGAGTCTCACACATCTGTATGCCAACGTTCACAGCAGCATTATTAACAGTAGCCAAAGGTGGACTAAAATGCTCAATGTGGTATATATAAAATGTTGCTTTTTTTAGATTCTCACAATGTTTTTTTATGAAAATCTCACTATAAACATCATTACTTTATGAATTCAATCAACTTCATCTATATAGAAGAATTACATCACTAGTAGCAAGTAGGAACAATATCAACCAAACCTTTGCAGCAGTTAGATTTTCCATGGGATCCAAAACATTCTTATGTACTACTACTAGTGAAATACGGATTCCTTTTCAGTAGGACAGACATTAAGAGATCGACTTACCAAACTTGTCTTTATCACGTTGTTCTCAAGATCTTGAATCTGGGCCGCTTGATGTTTGATGGTTGCTTCTTGTGTGGCATTTTTAACCTGTAGCCTAAAATGCAGAACTTAAGATAATTATTCTCACACATAAATTTAAAACAACATCACATACTTACTGAACAAATGAGGGTATTACAGAAATCCTTAAAATGTTGTCAAGAGGAAGATTTGGGAATTGTGCCATTTTTCTCACCGTGTTTTGTGGATAAGGTGCAAAATTCAGAGATAATATGCCACAATTCTGCATTTAAAAATAGCTCAAAGCTGGTATTTGTATCCAGCTTAACAATGATATACTGGCATAACTAATACATTTCCCATACTACACTGTTTATCTGCTTTATAAATAAACAAGTTATTTTCTGTGAGGTTTAAATTATACTTTTGCACATGATCTTTCATCTCCTCAGCATATCTTGTGGCCTCTCCAGGTCGTTTCTGTTCTTCTTGCAACTAAAATAGAGAAAAAATAATTTTAACCACTGAAAATCCAGTAGAAAACCATCATCGGTTTCTTTAACTAATTTTTTTTTTACTTGAGAGAGAGACAGAGAGAGAGAGAGAGCATGCAGAAGTGGGGGAGAGAGACAGAGGGAGAGACAGAGAAAATTGTAAGCAGGCTGCTAGCTCAGGGTGAAGCCTGATGTGGGGCTCGGTCTCATGACCAGTCTCATGATGTGGGATTTGGGATCATGACCTGAGTGGAAATTAAGAGTCAGGACCTCAGCCAACTAACCCACCCAAGCGCCGCTGTAAGTAAAATATTTTTGGAGCCAGCCACCCTCTCCTCTACATGCTGATTGATGGCTACTTTGAGATCATAACAAAAGAGTTCAGCTTCTACAACAGAGACTATGGCCTACAAAGATGAAATGTTTCAATACTCTTACAGAATAGTTTACCAACCATACTCTCCTACAAAAACATAACATCGTTAATGTTTTTAAATTATATATGATCACATAAATGTACAAATGTATCTATTGGTCAAATGGAGGATATATAGGAATTTACTTTATGGTAAACATTTCTATTTTCATATTCCAAGCACCACATCAACTATGATTTTACATATTCACATAGGTGAATTACGTTCCTATTCTCGTGATTATGAAACTGAACACGCTGTTTTCAGTGACAAGATATTTCATGGAAGAATTTGAGAAGCAATATCCTAGTAGGGGCCAGAATGCCTGGGTCTGATTTCCCAGTTCTGCTCATTATGAGCTGTATGACCTTGAGCACACTACCTAAAACTTCCATGTCTCAATCTCTGCATCTGTAAAATGAAGGTAATAACAGCACCTACTGGGGCACCTGAGTGGCTCAGTCGGTTCAGTGTCTGGCTCTTGATTTCAGCTCAGGACATGATCACAGGGTCATGTAATTGAGCCCCACATCAAGCTCTGCATGGACAGTGAGGAGCCTGCTTGGGATTCTCTCTCTCTCTCTCTCTCTCTCTCTCTCTCTCTCTCTCTCCCTCTCTCTCTCTCTCTCCCTTTTTCTCTCTCTCCCTTCATGCCCTTCCCCAAAATCTCTCTGTCTCTCTGTCTCTCTCTGTCTCTCAAAACAAAGGACTTTAAAAAAGTGATCTCAAAATAAATAATAATAGTATCTACCCCATTGGGATGTTGGGAAGATTACATTAGGAAATAATAGATGAACAACTTAGAAGGGTACGTGGCACATAGCTCTAAGTGTCTGCATGTAGCATGATTACTGTTGCTGTAGTTTGTGTTCCAATACAATGTGATAGTTTAGGCAGGTGGCCTGCCAATACAAGTTTTCCCCTATACAAATTATACTGAAGTTATTCTTCATTCCACCGCAAGTGGTAGCAAATGGGGAGCATGAGGCCCAGAATATTTCCTCAGTACTTCAAAAAACTTTGCCAATGCCACTAGCCAACAGTACTTTTTTCCACTTATAATCCTTTTAACTTACTTCCTCTCTATACCACTGAGTGGACAATGCTCACAGACTACGGTACAAATAGCACCTCCTTGACTGAGTAGTAGATCCTTTACATGACCATCAGAGGCAAGGGAAAGCCACTGACATGGAAATAAATGAGTCTTGCGAAACTAAAGTTCCTCAATCATTTCATGTCCATACTCTTTACGTTAGGCTGCTTTAGCATGTACTCTGATGAAGAGATTAAGGGTTTGGGGTAAAAGCATATCAGAAAAGCTGTCCCCAGATATTTGCATTGGTAAAGTAATACAAATCTATAAATCACAGTTCTGGCTGTGTAAGAAAGAAAGACAAATTTAGCATGCTTTTTCATAGTGAGAGGGAAAAAAAAAACCTAAACATTTGATTGAACATTTCTCCTCTATTTGATTAAGTGCTTTCATTAATAGTTTTACTTATATAAGCGTGTGTGTGTGTCTTTGTGTGTGTGTAGAGAGATATACACACATTTTTTAACGTTTATTTTTTGATACAGAGCACGAGACTGAGTGGCGCAGAACGTGAGGGACACAACAGATCCAATTAGGCTCTGCTGACAGCAGAAAGCCCAATGCAGGGCTCCATCTCAAGAACATGGAGATCATGACCTGAGCCAAAGGCAGACTCTGATCAGACTGGAGCCAGCCAGGCACCCCTCAATTTAGTATTTCATTTCTTAGCATACATTTAGAATAAAAGCTTTGCTATACCAATGTTTCCAAGAAGAATTTACTGATACGGTATAAAGTACTTAATTTTATCGGAAAAACTGTTAAGTTAAAGTATTTTCAATTTATACAAGGATAAGTATCACACGTATCAAATATTACTATCCCTTAAATTTATACTTAGGAAGACGAAATTACCTGTCATGAAAAAAATAAAAACAATGTCAAATAAAGGACTAAATTGTTCTGCACAGGCTAGATGACAAGTGTCAAGAGAGTTAAAGCTAATGGGAGTTACAACAGTCAGAGAAAGTTCATTGGAAAGGAGACTGTGAGCCAAGTCTGAATAACATAGGTTTACTCAAGAGGAACAGAAACTAGAAAGACAGTAAGGACAGCATGCGTAACGGCTGAGAGATGGTGAAATCAACCCAATTAACTCAGAGGATAAAATCTGATGGCAGAGACATTAAAAACGGGTGTCCACACAAGAACTACATAAATGTTCATAAGCAGCAGTATTAATAGGCAAGAAATGGACACAACCCAAAGGTCCATCAACTGATGAATGAACAAGGGCCTTAACCCACAATGGAGTACTGTTTGACAATAAAAACAAATGAAGCACTGATATAAGCTGTAACCAACACAGATGAACCCAGAAAACATTAAGTAAAGTTAGCTAGTCCCAAGGGACCACACGTTGTGTGACTCCATTTATATGAAATATTCACAAGAGGCAACTCCATTGAGAGACCAAGTAGTAGACTGGTGGTTGCCTGAGGCTGGGGGCAACGGGTAAGGGTTTCCTTTCAGGGTGACGAAAACATTCTACTTGATGGCAGTGATGGTTGCATGAGTGTACACAGAGACAGTGAACTGTGCGTGGCAAATGGGTGACTTTTATGGTATGTGTTTTGTACCTCAAAATAGCTTAAAAAAAAAACCCAATGGCAGGACACAGAGAATGTTCTTAATTCTCGCTTTTGGGCGCCCATACTATACATGATCTGAATATTTCCGTGCTTTGACAATATGTGTAAAAGGCAAAGAAAATGAAGGAAATGCCGAAGTTCAAGTGGTTTGTTAAGTGATCTTTCTGTACAAGTCATCCTGAAATCAATATGCATTCTTCTCAAAAGTGAAGATGAGAACTAAGACAATTATCTGAAACATCCCATTAAACATTATCTTCTGATTTGATCCAGCTTGCCTCATCATGGTAATAGAGATATCATTAAAAAACATTGTTTAGTAGGGGACAAAAGTCTCTTGGGACACCTGGGTGGCTACGTCAGTTAAGCGTCCAATTCTTGCTTTCAGCTCAGGTCATGATCTCATGGTTCATGAGACTGAGCCTCACACTGGCTCTACACTGACAGCATGGAGCCTGCTTGGGATTCTCTCTCTCTCCTCTCTCTGCCCCTCCCGTGTTAACACGCATGCATACACTCTCTCTCACTCTTTTTCTCTCAAAATAAATAAATAAACTGTCACAAAAATTTTAAATTAAAGAAAGAACGAAAAAAGTCTCTCAATTTCTGTGGGGAAGGATACAAAAGCCTCAACTTTCCTAAGAGTAAGTATTATAAGAAAACAATGTATAACACAAATAGGAGAAGGAGAGGCAGAAGTTTATGAAATAAATGCATTGTAAAGATACTAAAATCATAATAAATTCATTACAATGAAAATACCAAAGAAAGCGGTCCATGGAAATTGGTATCCTAAAACACTTTATATTATTTAACCAGCTATAAGTTAGCTGTTGACAGGTTACACTTACTACATACCTGACTTCTGATTCGAGCTAATTTCTTCTTGAGATCCTGTGTTTCATCTTCCAGAGGAAGATATGACGTAACCTCTGGGGAAGCCTCTGACATAGACTGTTTCTTCAGAGTATCAGCCAGTTCTTGTTGAAGTTGTCTCGCAACTACCTAATAAGACATTTCTGTTACTGATTTTCTAAATCATCTTATTATTAAATTATGTTAATAATAGACAACTCTCACATACGTCCTTTGAGAAATATCAACACATACATCAATTCACCGTCTTTTTGTAACACATACACATTCCTGTTCACTGAATTCAGTTAAAGACACAAAAGGTGTTATCTCCCTGCCCAGTTCTGATATTTTATGGTGTCTCTTTCCAGTCTTAGCACGACAATTTCATCCTGCAACATGTGGTTTTTATGCAACCGATCTTGTGTTTTCTCATGATTATCAGAAAGCTAAGAAAAACCAAGCACATTTTCAGATAGCACTCAATAAAATGGCAGTATCATGATTTTCTTGGAAATGAAAGTATAATCTGTGTTTAAACAATGAAAAGGTTGCAGGGGGTGCCAGTGTGGTTCAGTTGGTTGAGTGTCTGACCCTTGATTTTGGCTCAGGGAATGATCTCACATTCTGTGGGTTCAAGCCTCGCATCAGGCTCTGTGCTGACAGTCAGGAGCCTGCTCAGGATTCTCGCTCTCCCTCTCCCTGCCCCTCCCCTTCTTGCATTCTCTCTCTCTCTCTAATGAATAAAGAAACATGAAAAGAAAGAAAGAAAGAAAAAAAGAAAGAAGGAAAGAAAGAAAAAGAAAGAAAAGAGGAAGGAAGGAAGGAGGAAGGAAGGAAGGAAGGAAGGAAGGAAGCAAGGTTACAGTAAGTGAATATCCAACTGGAAAAAAATAACATTGGCTCCAAATCTCAAATTTTAGACAAGCATAAGTTCCCAAAAGTTCAGAACTTTAACTGAAGATAATGAAGGCATGAAAGTAAAAAAGAATTTGTGAGAAAAGTGTTCAGAATCTCAGAATTGGAAAAGCCTTTCTCTGACTTACAACAAACCAGAAGGCCTAAAATAATAGATTAATAAATCTGACTATACTTAAAAATTGACTTTACAGTAGATATCGAACACAGCGACCCCACAGTAAAATCCTTAGCTCTGCATATACTCGGACAGATTAAATTTCCTAAAATTCTTCTTTCCTGAGAATATTTCATAGATATCTACTTTGCTACCATTTCTATAGTCAGTTATAAGAATTATATCTATTGATAACTGAAAAATGTAGGCACTGTACTATAATAGAAACACTTCTACATACATCAATGAACTCATTTGGTTATCACAATTCTAGAGTGGAGAGATTAAAACGGTGAGCTGCAGGACTCTCCCCAGGTCTTCTCACTCCACAACTAGTGCTCTTGCACCAACCGCTGCCACTTCTCTAGTGTAAATACACAAGTACGAAAGAAGTCTTGTATTTCAAAATACTCATAGGAAATAAGGTGAAATTTATACATCTCTTAGAAAACCATGAGATTATTTACTGCTGCAATAACTTGCATTTCCTCTTCATGTTGAAAACAGTAATAAATATAAAAGAGGGGAAATACACTCAGCTATTTTATTAGGAATAAAATACCTATCAATAAATTATCATTAAGTATATACCACAGCATACCATTGTTATCAAAAGTTCCTTGTAATGAAATAGGATGCTACTTGAAGCAAAAGTGTTACTTTTCTCAAAAGTAGGAGACTTGATACCGAAAATATGATCAGTGAACTGGCTACACTTGTCCTCCTGTCCATTAGCGGAAGTATTCACCTAAACTATTAATATATCAAGGCAGTGAAGTAACTGTTCAAAACTAAAACACATGTTGCTAGTAGCAATAGTTTTGAGATTAGGGAAAGCTCATCAATTCCTACAGAAAGTAATAAAAGCCTCTCCTTTGGACGAGGACATTATGAATGTCACTAGTTGTTGCAGACAATGCATTTAATCAAGAATATTATTTTATCCAATGAAGCAAAAATGCCACCGTCCCCCATGACCCTCCACAAAATATATGTGCTTTTAAAATCCTCTATAGTTTCCATGATGAACAGAGTTCAGTTTCATATGTACATACATATATATATATATATATATATATATATATATATACACATATATATACACATATACACACACACACATATGTATATATATACACACACACACACGGAGAAAAAAGTAATAATAACTAAAAAATAGAATGTATACAAATACATACACACATGTACTTCAAAATAACTAAAGAAGATACCTTAGAATTAGTTTTCTTATGAGCCATTTCTAGCTCCTTTTGCTTGCAAAAGAGATTGTTTAGGCTTCCATCTTGTAAGACTCTGGCCTTCTGTTCTGGAGAAAGTTGCCACTGAGTGTCACTGTGCTCTTCTACAACCTGGAGACACATTTCATTATGATTCTGGTCTCATACCGTTAAAAAAAGAAGGTCAAAAGCTGAAGAGGAGAACTTTAAAAAAAATGTTCAAAAGAACATAATCCCATGTTTTAATTTATTTTAAACCTAAATAATATATATTGAGTCAAAGGGATACTATAAAATATATATGTATAATATTACACTATGTAATATAAATGGAAATACAGTTTTTATCAAAAACTGATTTACCTGATTTTTTGTGGCCTTCAATTCTGTGTTTAGCATTCTAAGAGCGAGTTCAACTTGTTGTTTTGTTTCAACTTCTTTCTTATATTCTTCTTCTTTTCTTCTTAACTTTTCCCTAATATTTTCATATAACATATCAGCATTTCTTCTTTCTTCTTCTTCTTCTTGTTTTAAGGTACATCTGCAATTACATGTGCTTCTTTTAAAATTTGTTTTGTTAGACATAAAAAGTTCATTTTATGATACGGTTCCACATAAGTTGGCTTATTATCCAAATGAAAAATTTCTATGTTCTCCAATTGTTTTCCTTGTAAGGCTCATGTTTTTAATTTGTCACTTCAATCTCTTCCAAACCATATATACAGTTGAAAAGAAGCCAGGAGAAAGCATTATGCAACTTCGTTAGTTTTAGTCAGTAATAACTCTGGTAGATGTTGTAGGAAAGAAAGTTTGAAATTATTCAGGAAAGTTAGAGTTGAAAATTACCCCCTTTCCCACAGGTATAATTATTCCTCCATAGGACAGATAATTCAGTTTCTCATTAAAAAGAGAAGTTGCTGTTTATAAGCAAGTGTATCAATTCACTGGAAATAAAATTTCCACTTGACAAAACCTTACAGGTACCTCCAAAAAGATGTGCAGTGAAAGAGAGCACCTGTGGATGTTGTTTACACAACATACACGTGCAGATTACTGTCATCCAAGACTACGCTGACGAGTCGAATATCTGTTGCCTATACCTTTTGTTTCTTCTTCCACAACACTTGCAACTTACCTTGTTGATGATTACCTACTTTATGAATCACTTAAACATCCCTTCTAGAACAACACAGGATACGTATTAATTAAGTAAACAATAAAGAGTAATATGACCTTTCAGCATACACTTTTGAATTAATTTTATCTACCTATGACAGAGATGCTGAAAAAACTTCTCAGTAACCACTTTCCGTATTACTTTTTTGTTAATGTTTATTCATTTTTGAGAGAGAAAGGGAGAGCCCATGCATACAAAGGGGGGGCAGAGAGAGAGAGAGAGGGAGGCAGAAAATCTGAAGTGGGCTCTGCACTGACAACACACAGCTCGATGTGGGGCTCGAACTCACGAACCCTGAGATCATGACCTGAGCCAAAGTCGGACGCTTGACTGACTGAGCCACTCAGGCGCCCCCATTTTACTTTGTTTAAATTTTTTATTGAGAGAGAGATGACACAAGTGAGTGAGGGTGGAGAGAGGGAAAGAGAGACAGAATCCCACGAGGGGCAGACAGAGAGGGAGAGACAGAGTGAGAGAAGAGGAGCTCATCCGAAGTGGGGCTCGTGCTCACCCAAAGCAGGGCTCGAGCCCACCCAAAGCAAGGCTCAAACTCACGAGATCATCACCTGAGCCGAAGCCAGATGCTTAACCAGCTGAGCCACCCAGGCACCCCCACTTTACCTTTTAACACCTGCATGTTAAGAAGCAAACGGAATCAATTTTGGCGAATTTTACTGTCTTGAGAAAAATGACCATTTTATACTCTGTTGGTAGGTACAGAAAGTAATATAAACTTTCCTGAGAACAATTTAAAAATATGGATCAAAGATCTTTTTAAAAATTTTTATACTTTAACCAGATTACATTATATTGAAGAATTGACTCCAAGCAAGTAACCAGACATGTAGAAACAGATTTATATAAAAGACATTCCTGACAGCATCAATTAAAATACTGAAAGATGAAAAACAAGCAGAATTCAATCTCTTAAATAATGATGTTTCTTGGACTATGGTGGACTTTCATATGGCCATTAAAATTGTGATTTGGAATATACATTAAAGTATTAGAAGTATTCACTGTTAAGAACTTGCTGTGTTATTGCCAAGAATCGCACACCTCACAACACTAAACAAGTATTCTTTCCAGGAAAATCCCATAAGGTAAGTCAGCAATTACAAAACTGCCCCTACACATCTGTAGTATAAAAGGAAACAGTTGAAATATTTCCTTAAAACCAAGATGCTGTACCTCAAACTGCAGAATTCACGTTCCCATTCTACTTTTTGATGTTCTAACCATGATATCATGTCTTTGGCTTCCTGTAGCTCGTTTTGTAGTGCACTAACCATTTTGTCCATTTTTGTCATTTTTCCCATAAGAAGTTTACAGTGATTTTTGTTAAGTTTCCTTAATTTCTCATAGGAAACACGTATATCTTGGATTTTCAAGACGCCAGCAGAATCTGCATCAGAGAAGAAACAGAAATAAAATAGATGAGTACTTTTTGCATATACAGGCCTGTGCATCTTCAATTCACTCATTCACACATTGAGTAAATATATACCTTCAATGGAAGATGTTATACTCAGCTCTACAATTGCAATAGAGAAGACCCCTGGCTATCGATTAGCTTAAAGTCTAGTGAAGGAGCAAGACAACTCAAATGGTAATTCTAAATTCAGATAGTTCCTATTAGAAGACAGAGTTCTGTGATCATAACTTGATCTAGATTGGGCCCAAGGAAGATAGATGTCCCTGAGGAAGAGATAAATATACTGAGGAATGAAGGATGAGCAGGAGACAGTTAAGCAAAGGAGGAAGACAAGCACTCTCGACAGTCTAGAGCATGTGCCGAAGTTTCACTGTAATCTGCTTCTGGCCAAGATGGGGTAACACGTACTGATTGATCTTCCTACCTGAAGCAAGCAAAAACAAAACAGACAAAATACAATTTTAACATGATTTTCAAGATGCAGAACTTCAGACAATTGAGGACAATGATCCCTGAAAACAAAACACGTTAGCCTAACACAGGCCCAAACTCACTGCCTTGAGAGAGTTTTCAGGCTACGAAACAAGATAAATAAATTATTTAAGGAGATTTCACCAGACTCCTTGAGTCGTGGTGGCAAAACTGAGAGTCTGGTGAAGTCAAGGCAGATAGAGATGACAGGTCAGCATCCAGGAGAGGAGAAAGCAGGGCACAGAAAGAACCCTGGGCATCTGCACAGGGTCCCCTTTGGCTATTCAGCAGAGGAACAACCAGTGCATACATGGAAGGAAGTCATCAAGGGAAAAAAATTCTGAAAAGAGTAGAGGAAACACTGCCTGGTGCTCCCACAGCACGAGGGACAGTATCTATTCACATTAGCTAAGATCGAAAAACTCATAATTTGCCTTAGGCTGATCACCACTCTGGATTCATCCAATAATTCGTAAGAGCAAGACTAAAGGATCCAACTGTTTGTAAGTAACTTAACTATATCTCCAAAACAAAGCATGGAAAGATAACTAGAGGCATAGAAGCTATTGTTTTAAAAACCAAATAGCACTTACAGAGATGTAAATTATGTTAGCCAGGAACAATACGATGGGTAGGAATAAACACATATTAGACATCACAAAAAAAGACTGAAGTTTAACATTGGAAACCTGGGAGAAAACTTCAAGTGGGAAATACACAATTGCCCAAAGAGGCAGGGGAAAGTGGCAGGAAAAAAATGGCCCAAATCTTCCTAAACTTCATGAAAACTATAATCCCACTGACCCAGGAAGGATCTGTCTAGGAAAGAAGAAATGGAAGTCAACTCTTGTGATTTGCCTAAACTCTATGCGATGTGGTATAACATTACTGGAAGGGAGACTGTGATGCTGAAGCCATAGACTATAAACCCTAAACCAACCACTAAAGCAGCAAAACTGAAAAGTTCTAGCTAGGAAGCCTAAATAAATAGGTGAATAAATGAATACATGAATAAATGAATACATGAATAAATAAATAAATGGATAAAACTGAATCATAAAAATTACTCGATTAAAAGAAAGCGGAAAAAGAAGAGAACGGGAACAAGGAGCAGATAGGACAAATGCAAGTCAAACAGCATGATGACATATTCAAATCAACTATCTCAAAAATCACAGTAAATGGCCATTTGTAGCAACGTGGATGGAACTGGAGAGTGTGATGCTAAGTGAAATAAGCCATACAGAGAAAGACAGATACCATATGTTTTCAGTCTTATGTGGATCCTGAGAAACTTAACATAAACCCACGGGGGAAGGGAAGGAAAAAAGAAAAAAAGAGGTTAGAGTGGGAGAGAGCCAAAGCATAAGAGACTCTTAAAAACTGAGAACAAACTGAGGGTTAATGGGGGGGTGGGAGGGAGGGGAGGGTGGGTGATGGGTATTGAGGAGGGCACCTTTTGGGATGAGCACTGGGTGTTGTATGGAAACCAATTTGACAATAAATTTCATATATTGAAAAAAAAACATCACTGTAAATGAAAACGGTCTAAAAGCCTCAACTAAAACGCAGACTGTCAGAATGGATAAAAAAGGAAGACTCAACTGTATGCCACCTATACAAAATGCACTTTAAATGTCAAGACAGAAATTTGTTCGAAAGACAGGAATATGATATACCACACTAACACTTGACCAAAGAAGGCTGAGCTAGAGTGGCTCTATGAATAGCAGACAAAACAGTTTCAAGCAAAAAAAAAAAAAAAATATTACCAGCAATAAACAACAGGTCATTGTATAATCATAAAAGGGTCAATTAAGAGCAATCTTAAATGTTCATGTATCTGTTAATAGCTTCAAAGTACATGAAGCAAAAATTGATAAAACTGAAAAGAGAAATAGGCAAATTCACAATTATAGTCTGATATTTCAACACGCTCAACATCAGCAAGGGCATAGTAGACTTGGCCGCCACTATTCTTCTCAAGGATCTATGGAACACTTACCAAAAAAGACTATGTTCTGGGTCAAAAATAAATCTTAATAAAAGGAAGAAGTCAAGAGGCCTGAAGTCATAATAGTGTGTTCCCTGACCACAAAGCAATCAAATCAGAAATCAAGCACAAAAATATCTCTGGAAAATACTCAACTATTTGTGAACTACAGAACACATCGAAATATCCCCTGGGTCAAAGAAGTAATGAAAAAAGAAAAAAAAATTAGAAAGGATTCTGAACTGAATGAAAATGAAAACATAGTAGAATTTGTAGAGTCCTGCTTTAGTAGCACTCACATGAAGACTGATAGCACTGAATGTATACATTAAAAAGGAAGAGGGAAGTGCGGTGCTCCTTGCTGCCTTTGTGGCTCCTCCCCCAGCTTCCCAAGGCACCCTGCCCTGCCCCGCCCCACCCTGGCAGTGGCTGGAGAGCAGGTGCTTTGTTCACAGCGCACAGCAGGCACTTGGGTGGGTGGGGGCGGGGTCCGCCAATGCTGGGAATTGAAGGTGGGGGAGTAGCTGTAGGAGGAGACCCCCCTACACTGAGGTGGGCATAGGCCGGGCCCGGGTTCTGCTGGAGCGGGAGGCGGCGGTGGTGGCAGAGGCATGGTCCTTCTGGAAGGGAGAGCCCAATGCCTCTGCACCTGTCTCCCCTCCCTTCCTCTCCGCCCCTGCCATGGGTTTTGTGTTCTAGCTCCCCATCTTTTTCTCACTACCTACATCATCACCCTTCTTCCGACTTCGCTTCCCAGCTTCTTGCGACCCTTTCTCACACTTAAGCCTCAGTTACTCAGGCTCTTTTCACCCTAGTCTTGCCGGAGACTTCATATGCCAGCAGTCTCTCTCATGGGATGTCCCCATCCTTCCCCTCTCCCCACATCCTATTCTGGGCTGATGGCAGCCAGAAATCCTTCCTATTGCGTTTACCGGCAGTTTCTACCTGGCCCTGACGCTTGGCGCAGATCAAGTCCACCACACCCACGCTGAGAAGTACCCCTAGGAGAACCACTTGTCCCATGGTGGTATTGGACAATGTGTTCTCGATTTTCCTCTGGTTGCTTATTTTAGTCTGAATATTTGTTACTCTCCACCGCTATACTTTACAAACGTATGTTTTGGTTGCATGACAAGGAGTTAGAAATGAGCCAGAGACCATTCGCAGGTAAGGAGAAGATTTAGACACTTAGGATTCAAGGAAGAAAGGAGAAACAGAATGTTAAGAAGGTTAGATTCCTCAAAGTATTTTGATATCTTTTGTGATCTGAGGAAGTGGAGATTACTGAGCCTACACAGATTGACATTTTGGGAGAAAATTTCATGGTGCTTGATTCGCTCTTGGAGTAACGTGAACACAAGTTCTCAAACCTGCATATTCTCTCAGTTGGTACCAGCTGTATATCTGAATGTTCACTTTCATCAGAACTTGTATCAGAGAAAGAATGGGAGTCTGCTTCAACGAAAATGACTACCTCCGGGACCTGAAATCGGTCATTCTGTTTCCTAATAGTGTATATGGCCATTTTCGTGGGAACAGATCAGGATTTTTACAGTTTACTTGGAGTATCCAGGACTGCAAACAGTAGAGAGATCAGACAAGCTTTCACGAAGTTGGCATTGAAGCTACAATCTGATAAAAAACAAACACACAAACAAAAAAAACAAAACGAATAACCCAGGGCGCCTGGGTGGCTCAGTCAGTTGAGCGTCCAACTTCCGCTTGCTCGGGTCATGATCTCACAGGTCGTGGGTTAGAGCCCCGCGTCGGGCTCTGTGCTGATGGCTCAGACCAGGGGCCTGCTTTGGACTCTGTGTCTCCCACACTCTCTGCCCCTAACCCACTTGCATTCCGTCTCTGTCTCTCTCAAAAGTAAATAAACACTAAATAAATAAATAAATAAATAAATAACCAACCAACCAACCAAATGAATAATCCTAACGTTCAGAGTGATTTTCAAAAATAAATAGAGCATATGAAGTACTCAAAGATGAAGATCTGTGGGAAAAGTATGACTAATACGGAGAAAAGGGATTTGCACTTGATCCAGAAGGTGGCCTGTATGAAAGCTGGGATTATGATCGTTATGATTTTGGTATTTATGATGATGATCTTGAAAGCATGACATTGAATAGAAGAGAAGTGGATGCTGCTGTTCATTCTGGAGAACTGTGGTTTGTGAACTTTTACTCCCCAGGATGTTCACACTGCCATGAATTAGCTCCCACATGGAGAGACTGTGTTAAAGAAGTAGATGGATTACTTTGAATTGGTGCTGTTAACTGTGGTGATGATAGAATGTTTTGCCAAATGAAAGCAGTCAATGGATCTCCCAGCCTCTTCCTTTTTAGGTCTGGAACGGCCACAGTGAAATATCACGGGGACAGATCAAAGGAAAGTTTGGTGAGTTTCGCCATGCAGCACGTTAGAAACCCAGTGATGGAATTATGGACAGGAAATTGTGTTCACTCCATAGAAACTGCTTTTGCTGCTGGTATTGGCCAGCTGATCACTTTTTGTTGCAAAGGAGGAGATTGTTTAACTTCATAGACACGACTCAGGCTCAGGGGCATGTTGGATGGTCTGGCTAATGTAGGATGGATGGACTGTGCCACCCAGGACAAACTTTGTAAAAGTCTGGATATTATCACAAGTACTACTGCCTGTTTTCCTCTGGCGCCACATTAAATAACAGAGAGAAAAGCAGCGTTTTGTTCCTTAATTCATTGGATGCTCGAAATGTATTTGGAAATCACGCATAGTCTTCCAGATTTTGAGCTACTTTTGGCAAATACACTAACAGATCGATTGGCTCATCATCTGTGGCTCTTATCGTTTAGTTTTGGAAAACATGAAAATCCAAATGATCTTGAGTTGAGGGAACTAAAAACTCTACTCAAAAGTGAACAATTCAAGTTGGCAAGGCTGACTGTCCCTCTGCACCAGACATCTGTAGTAATCTCTCTGTATTTCAGCCATGTCTAGCAGTATTTAAAGGACAAGGAACCAAAGAATATGAAATTCATCATGGAAAGAAGATTCTATATGATATACTAGCCTTTGCCAAAGAAAGTGGTAATTCTCACGTTGCCACACTTGGACCTGAAAATGTTCCTGCTGATGACAGGAACCATGGCTTGTTGATTTGTTTGTGCCATGGTGTCCACCATGTCAAGCTTTATTGCCAGAGTTACAAAAAGCATCAAAGCATCTGCGTGGTCAGCTTCAGTTTGGTACACTAGATGGTACGGTTCACGAGAGACCCTGTAACACGTATAACATTCAGGCGGATCCAACAACAGTTGTATTCAACCAATCCGAGGTTCATGAATAAGAAGGACATCACTCTGCTGAACAACAGATCTTGGAATTCATAGAGGATCTTAGGAACCTTCAGCGACCTCCCTGACACCCACCACTTTCAATGAACTAGCTAAACAAAGAAACTATGATGAAGTCTGGATGGTTGACTTCTACTCCCATGGTGTCATCCATGTCAAGTCCTAATGCCAGAATGGAAAAGAATGGCCTGGACACTAACTGGACAGTTACTGTGGGCACTATAGACTGCCAAAAGTAACATTCTTTTTGTGCCCAAGAAAATGTTCAGAGATACCCTGAGATAAGATTCCCCCCCCCCCCAAAACCAAATAAAGCTTTTCAGTATCACAGTTACAATGGCTAGAAGAGAGATTTGGGGCACGGGATTTCGACCTCAAGCATCCACAAATCTGATGACTCAGACTTTCGATGAAAAAGTTATACAAGGGAAAAATCACCGGGTGATTGAATTCTATGCTCCTTGGTGTGGACCTTGCCAAAATTTTGCTCCAGAGTTTAAGCTCTTGGCTAAGACGATGAAAGGAAAAGTGAAAGCTGGAAAAATAGACTGTCAGGCTTCGGCTCAGACATGCCAGAAAGCTGGCATCAGAGCCTATCCGACTGTTAAATGTTATCCCTATGAAAAAGCAAAGAGAAACATTTGGGGAGAGCAAATAGATGCCAGAGATGCAAAAGCAATCGCTGCCTTACTAAATGAAAAATTAAAAAATCTCCACACTCATGGAGAGAGAGATGAGGATGAATTTTAATGATGTGAAGATGAAGAAAAAAGAGAAAAGGAATTGTAACCCATGACATCAGAGGAACATCTTTGTAGGATGTTGCTACATTCTGGGTCACAATAAAGCAACATTATCTCGGAATTGTAATTGCACCGTCTGAATTCTGTACAACATTGGTATAAATGAAGGGACTGCAAGCTTTTTCTGTAAAAGGTCAAACTGTAAATATTTTAACCTTTGTAGACCATATACTTTTGTCACACAGTACTTTGTTTTTGCTTTGTTTACAACCCTTTAAAAAATCTAAAACTTTTCTTACCTCAGGGCCATACACAAACAAGCCAAGCCACATTCAGTCCACGGGCCATAGATTGCTGACCCCTGGAAATGATACTAAAACTGCCTGGCTCAACCAGGAGCCTGCTCTGTCAAGTACATACATGTCTAGGGTCTATTCCTTAAAGTTTTGTGGCTGGCCTGAAAGGAAATAATTAGGTATTTATTTACCTGTCTGAAAAATTGTGTGAAATGGATTGTGGCCATAGTGTAATTAAAAAAAACCACACCCCCCACACACACACACACAATGTGGCAAGCAGATAGCCTATTTTCATGGTGTATTATAATAAAGAGATTTTCTTTTTTTTTCTTTCTAAAGGTTGAAGAACTGATTTTAATTTTTCACAATTGAGAAAAATTTTGATAAAAAACTGCCAATAGATTTCTACAGTATCTAGAAGAAGAAGAAGAAGAAGAAGAAGAAGAAGAAGAAGAAGAACGAGGAGGGAAGGAGGGGGAGCAGAAGAAGAGGAGGAGGAGGAGGAGCATAGAGGAGGTGCAAGAAGACAGAGGAGGAGGAGGAAGGAGGAAGAGGAGGGAAGGAGGACAGGGAGATGGAGAGGGAAAGGGAGAAGAAGAAGAAGAAGAAGAAGAAGAAGAAGAAGAAGAAGAGAGAAGAAGAACAAGGAGAACGAGGAGGGAAGGAGGAGGAGCAGAAGAAGAGGAGGAGGAGGAGGAAATAGGAGGCAGAATAAAACAGAAGAGGAAGAGGAAGGAGGAAGAGGAGGGAAGGAGGACAGGGAGATGGAGAGAGAAAGGGAGCAGAAGAAGAAGACGAAGAAGAGGAAGGAGAAGGAGAAGAAGAGAAGAAGAGGAGGAGGAGGAAAGAAGAAGGGGAAGTGGAGAGAAGGAGGAGAGGGAGAGGGAGACAGAGTGGGAAAGGGAGAAGAAGAAGAAGAAGAAGAAGAAGAAGAAGAAAAGAAGAAGGGGAGGGGGAGGAGGAGGAGGAGAAGGAGGAGGAGGAGAGGAGGAGTAGGAGGGAGGAGAAGGAAGAAGGAGAGGAAGAAGAAGGAGAGGAAAAAGAAGAAGAGGCTGAAGAGGATGAGGAAGAAGAAAGGTCTGAAATCTATGACATTGGGTTCCACCTTTTGAAACTAGAAAAGGAAAACAAATTAAACCCAAACCAAGCAGAAGAAAGGAACTAATAAAGATAAAAATCACATGAAAGAATGCAGAAAAACGATAGAGAATAATCAATGAAACCAAATGTTTTCAGGAGGTGAAAAAAGGATAAATTTCTACCAAGACTGATCCCAAAATGAAGAGAAACAACGGAAGTATTAACAATATATCAGAAATTAGTAATGTAACTAACATTACTGGAAATTCACAGACTAAAAAAATAACAAAGTAATATTATGAACTTTATATAATTAATTTGACAACTCAGATGCAGTGGGTAAATTCCGTGAAAGACAGAAATTATCAAAGCTCAATCAAGAGTGAAGGGTGCCTGGCTGGCTCAGTTGGTAGAACATGTGACTCTTGATCTCTGGATTGTGTGTTCAAGCCCCATGTTGGGTGTAAAGATTACTGAAATGAAATGAAGTGAAATGAAATGAAATGAAATGAAGTGAAATGAAGTGAAATGAAATGAAGTGAAATGAAATGAAATAAAAAAAATAAAATAAAATAAAGGAAAAAAGAACAGATAAACTAACTAACTCTATATGTATAAAATAAACAAAAGTCTTAGATAAAGATCTTTCCACAGAAAACAATTCCAGGGCCAAGTGGCTACACTAGTAAATTCATCCAACATTTTAGGAAGAAATGTTATCTATTCTACACAAAGTCTCTCCCAAAAATGGAGAGGAGAAATAATTCTCACCTCATTCTATAAGGCTAGCATTACCTGAAACCAAAACTAGACAAAGATACTACAAGAAATAAAATTCTGTCATAAGCATGGGAGCACAATTTCTGAAGAAACCATCCACAAATCAAGTCTAACACTACATTGAAGAGGGGGGTGTGTCAACATGGCAGAGAAGTAGGGGAACCTGAAGTGACCACATCCCTCAAACACAGTAGTGAGGCAAGAAGATGTGGAAATCTAGGAATCTGGGCTACAGCGTGTCACAAACATCTCCAGGGGGCCATGGGGACAACTTGCCAGGTCATGGAGATTTTTAATCTATTCTTTCTGCACCTTCTGTATCTCCTTCTTATTTTCCTTTCTCTCTCTCTCTCTCTCTCTCTCTCTCTCTCTCTCTCTCTCTCTCTCTCTTCACTGCCTGGATTAAGTTGTATAGTTTCTCTGATTCTCTGCCTGGTCAATTTTTTGTCTTCTTCTCTTTTCCTTTGCCCCTGTCATTTCTCACTTTGTTTGAGATAAGGCATCTTCCATCACCCCCCCACTGTTTAAATTCTTTTCCAAGGTTACATTATGAACAAATCTAAGCACACCTGCTGGAATGGCCAACCCAACAATATGAGTAGGGAAATAAAGCAACCAGAGTCACAACAGAGAGCATGAAACACACTCCAAAGATACCTGTTGAAGGGCCAGGCCCTGGATAGTATATGACCCCTTTTTAAAATAGTAGTGCTCACAGGTGCAGGACACATGACAACTAGGAACACACATAAAGTATTGAACACTGATGAAATGGAAGAATTCTCCTCAAAAGAAACTCCAGGAAGAAATGAGAGCTAGAGAATTGCTCAAAACAGATATAAACAATATATCGGTTCAAGAATTTAGAATAACAGTTGTAAGATTAACAGCTGAGCTTACAAAAAAGCATGGAAGACAGCAGAGAATCTATTGCTGCAGGGATCAAGGAACTAAGACATAGTCATAGCAATTAATAAATACTGTAAATAAGATGCAAAATAAACTAGATGCAGTAACAGCAAAGATGGAGGAAACAGAGGGGGAATAAGTGACATAGAAGATGAAAGTATGGAAAATGACGAAGCCAAGAAAAAGGGTGATAAGAAAATATTAGACCATGAGGGGAGTATTAGAAAACTAAGTGATTCGATGAAATGTAATATTTATCCGGATCATAAGAGTTCCAGCATAAGAGAGAGACAGAGAGAGAGAGAGAGAGAGAGAGAGAGAGAGAGAAAAGGGAAGATGGTTTACTTGAACAAATTATAGGTGAGAACTTCCCTAATCTGGAGAAGGAAGCAGACATCCAAATCCAGAAGGCACAGACAACTCCCTTCAGATTCAACAAGAATAGGTCATCTCCACAGCATATCATAGTGAAAGTGGCAAGATACAAAGAGAAAAGAGAATTCTGAAAGCAGCAAGGGACAAACGGGCCTTAACCTACAAGGGTAGACACATATGGGTAGTAGCAGACCTGCCCGCTGAAACTTGGCAGGCCAGGAGGCGATGGTAGGAAAAAGTCCATGTGTTGAATAGGAAAATATGCTGCTAAGAATCCTTTCTCCAGCAACGATGTCATTCAGAATAGAAGGAGAGATAGGCTTTCCCAGAAAACCAAAAACTACAAGAGCTCATGACCACTAAACCAGCCCTGCAGGAGATCCTAAGGAGACTCTGTGAGTGGAATGTTGTCAAGGCTACAAAGGACCAGAAACATCACCACCAGCATGAAAGCTCCAGACAACACAATGACATGACATCCGTATCTTTAAATAATCACTCTGAATGTGAAGGGACTAAATGCCCTTATCAAAACACATAGCGTATCTGAATGGATTAAAAAAAAAAAAACAATATCCATCTATATGCTGTCTACAAGAGACTTATTTGAGACAGGAGGACACCATTTTATTGAAGGTTAGGGGATAGAGTACCATGTATTATGGTACTGGAAGTCAAAAGAAAGCTGGGGTAGCCATACTTAGATCAGACAAATGAGATTTTAAACCAAAGACTCTAACAAGAGATGGCGAAGGGCATTATATCATAATTAAGGGATCTATCCATCAAGAAGAGCTACCAGTTGTAAATGTTGGTGCCCCCAACTTGAGAGCCCCCAAATATATACATAGACTAATCACAAACGAAAGCATTCTTATTGATAATCATATGGAGAGTGTAGGTGACTTAAATACTCCCTAACAACAATGGACAGATCACCTAGGCACAAAATCGGTAAAGAAACAAAGGCCCTGAATGATACGCTGGACCAGATGTTTTTGACAGATCTATTCAGAACTTTTCATCCAACAGCAGCAGAATACACATTCTTCTCGAGTGCACGTGGAACATTCTCCAAAACAGATCACACAGTGGGTCACAAAACAGCCCTCCATAAATATAAAAGAACGGAGATCATTCCATGCGTATTTTCAGATCACAACACTATGAAACTTGAAATCAAACAAAAGAAAAAGTTTGGGAAGCCTCTAAATGCATGGAGGTTGAAGAACATCCTACTGGAGAAAGAATGGGTCAACCAGACGATGAAAGAAAAAATTAAAAACATACATGCAGGCAAATGAAAATGAAAACATGACAGTCCAACCCCTTCGGGATGCAGCAAAGGCAGCCCTAAAAGGAAAACATATCGCCATCCAGGCCTTTCTCAAGAAATAAGAACAATCCGAAATACAAAATCGAAGCTCACACCTAAAGAAACTAGAAAAAGAACAGCAAAGAAACCCTACAACCATTAGAAGAAATAATAAAGATTAGAGCAGAAATAAACACTATAGAATCCAAAAGAAAAACCCTTAAAAACAAACAAACAAACAAAAAAAATAGTAGAACAGATCAATGAATCTAAGAGCTGTTTTTTTTAAAAAGAATACATAAACTTGATAACCCCCTAGCCAGCTTCTCAAAAAGAAAAGAGAATCCAAATAGATAAAATCATGAATGAAAAAGGAGAGGTCTCAATCAACACCACAGAAATACAAGTATTAGAGAATACTACGAAAATGTATATGCCAACAAACTGGACAACCCGGAAGAAATGGACACATACCTAGACAACCACACATTACCCAAACTCAAATGGGAAGAAATAGAAAATTTGAAGAGACCCATAACCGGCGAAGAAATTCAATCAGTTATCAAAAATCTCCCAACAAATATGAGTCCTGGGCCAGAAGTCTTCCCACGGGAATTCTACAAGACATTTAAAGCAAAGTTAATACCGATTCTTTTCCAGCTGTTGAACAAAGAAATGGAAGAAAAGCTTCCGGACTCTTTCTATGAGGCTAGCATTACCTTGATTCCCAACACAGATAGAGACCCCATTAAAAAGGAGAATGACAGGCCAATATTCCTGATATGCATGGATGCCAAAATTCTTAACAAGATACTAGCAAATCCAATTCGGCAGTATATGAAAGAATTCTTCACCATGCTTTCGTTAAAAAAAACACACACATACACACAACACATACACACACACACACAATGTGGCAAGTTGATAACCTATTTTCATGGTGTATTATAATAAAGAGATTTTCTTCTTTTTTCTTTCTAAAGGTTGAAGAACTGATTTTAATTTTTCACAATTGAGAAAAATTTTGGTAAAATAATGCCAATAGATTTCTACAGCATCTAGAAGAAGAAGAAGAAGAAGAAGAAGAAGAAGAAGAAGAAGAAGAAGAAGAAAGGAAGAGGAGGAGGAGGAAGAAGAAGGAAGAAGGAGGAGGAGGAAGGAGGAAGAGGAAAGAGGAGGAAGAAAATGAGGGAAGGAGGAATAGGAGAGGGAGATGGAGAGGGAAAGGGAGAAGAAGAGGAAGAAGAAGAAGAAGAAGAAGAAGAAGAAGAAGAAGAAGAAGAAGAACTAGGAGGGAAGGTGGACGAGCAGAAGAGGAGGAGGAGGAGGAGGAAAGAGGAGGAGGAAGAGGACAGAGGAGGAAGAGGAAGAGGAGTGAAGGAGGAGAGGGAGATGGAGATGGAGAGGGAAAGGGAGAAGAAGAAGAAGATGAAGAAGAAGAAGAACAAGAAGAAGAAGAAGAAGAGGAGGAGGAGGAGGAAAGAGGAAGGGGAAGAGGAGAGAAGGAGGAGAGGGAGAGGGAGACAGGGCGGGAAAGAGAGAAGAAGAAGAAGAAGAAGAAGAAGAAGAAGAAGAAGAAGAAGAAGAAGAAAGAAGGAGAGGAGGAAGAAGGAGAGGAAAAAGAAGAGGAAGAAGAGGATGAGGAAGAAGAAAGGTCTGAAATTTATGACATCGGGTTCCACCTTTTGAAACTAGAAAAGGAAAACAAATTAAACACAAACCAAGCCGAAGAAAGGAACTAATACAACTCAAAGACATAAATCACATGAAAGAAAGCAGAAAAACAATAGAGAATAATCTATGAAACCAAATGCTTTCAGGAGGTGAAAAAAGGGATCAATTTCTACCAAGACTGATCCCAAAATGAAGAGAAACAAGGGAAGTATTAACAATATATCAGAGATTAGTAATTTAACCAACATTACTGGAGATTCACAGATACTAAAAAATAACAAAGTAATATTATGAACTTTATATAATTAATTTGACAACTCAGATGCAGTGGGTAAATCCCGTGAAAGACAGAAATGATCAAAGCTCAATCAAAAATAAAGGGTGCCTGGCTGGCTCAGTTGGTAGAGCATGTGACCCTTGATCTCTGGATTGTGAGTTCAAGCCCCATGTTGGGTGTAAAGATTACTGAAATGAAATGAAATGAAATGAAATGAAGTGAAATGAAATAAAATGAAATGAAGTGAAATGAAGTGAAATGAAATAAAGTGAACTTAAATAAAATAAAAAAATAAAATAAAATAAAGGAAAAAAAGAACTGATAAGCTAACTAACTCTATATGTAAAAAAGAAACCAAAGTCTTAGATAAAGATCTTTCCACAGAAAACAATTCCAGGGCCAAGTGGCTACACTAGTAAATTCATCCAACATTTTAGGAAGAAATGTTATCTATTCTACACAAAGTCTCTCCCAAAAATGGAGAGGAGAAATATTTCTCACCTCATTCTATAAGGCTACCATTACCTGAAACCAAAACTAGACAAAGATACTATAAGAAATAAAATTCTGTCATAAGCATGGGAGCACAATTTCTGAAGAAACCATCCACAAATCAAGTCTAACACTACATTAAACAGGGGGGGGGGGTGTCAACATGGCAGAGAAGTAGGGGTACCTGAAATGACCACATCCCTCAAACACAGCAGTGAGGCAAGAAGATGTGGAAATCTAGGAATCCGGGCTACAGCATGACACAAACATCTCCAGGGGGCCATGGGGACAACTTGCCAGGTCATGGAGATTTTTAATCTATTCTTTCTGCACCTTCTGTATCTCCTTCTTATTTTCCTTTCTCTTTCTCTTTCTCTTTCTCTTTCTCTTTCTCTTTCTCTTTCTCTTTCTCTCTCTCTCTCTCTTCACTGCCTGGATTAAGTTGTATAGTTTCTCTGATTCTCTGCCTGGTCAATTTTTTGTCTTCTTCTCTTTTCCTTTGCCCCTGTCATTTCTCACTTTGTTTGAGATAAGGCATCTTCCATCACCCCCCCACTGTTTAAATTCTTTTCCAAGGTTACATTATGAACAAATCTAAGCACACCTGCTGGAATGGCCAACCCAACAATATGAGTAGGGAAATAAAGCAACCAGAGTCACAACAGAGAGCATGAAACACACTCCAAAGATACCTGTTGAAGGGCCAGGCCCTGGATAGTATATGACCCCTTTTTAAAATAGTAGTGCTCACAGGTGCAGGACACATGACAACTAGGAACACACATAAAGTATTGAACACTGATGAAATGGAAGAATTCTCCTCAAAAGAAACTCCAGGAAGAAATGAGAGCTAGAGAATTGCTCAAAACAGATATAAACAATATATCGGTTCAAGAATTTAGAATAATAGTTGTAAGATTAACAGCTGAGCTTACAAAAAAGCATGGAAGACAGCAGAGAATCTATTGCTGCAGGGATCAAGGAACTAAGACATAGTCATAGCAATTAATAAATACTGTAAATAAGATGCAAAATAAACTAGATGCAGTAACAGCAAAGATGGAGGAAACAGAGGGGGAATAAGTGACATAGAAGATGAAAGTATGGAAAATGACGAAGCCAAGAAAAAGGGTGATAAGAAAATATTAGACCATGAGGGGAGTATTAGAAAACTAAGTGATTCGATGAAATGTAATATTTATCCGGATCATAAGAGTTCCAGCATAAGAGAGAGACAGAGAGAGAGAGAGAGAGAGAGAGAGAGAGAGAGAGAGAGAAAAGGGAAGATGGTTTACTTGAACAAATTATAGGTGAGAACTTCCCTAATCTGGAGAAGGAAGCAGACATCCAAATCCAGAAGGCACAGACAACTCCCTTCAGATTCAACAAGAATAGGTCATCTCCACAGCATATCATAGTGAAAGTGGCAAGATACAAAGAGAAAAGAGAATTCTGAAAGCAGCAAGGGACAAACGGGCCTTAACCTACAAGGGTAGACACATATGGGTAGTAGCAGACCTGCCCGCTGAAACTTGGCAGGCCAGGAGGCGATGGTAGGAAAAAGTCCATGTGTTGAATAGGAAAATATGCTGCTAAGAATCCTTTCTCCAGCAACGATGTCATTCAGAATAGAAGGAGAGATAGGCTTTCCCAGAAAACCAAAAACTACAAGAGCTCATGACCACTAAACCAGCCCTGCAGGAGATCCTAAGGAGACTCTGTGAGTGGAATGTTGTCAAGGCTACAAAGGACCAGAAACATCACCACCAGCATGAAAGCTCCAGACAACACAATGACATGACATCCGTATCTTTAAATAATCACTCTGAATGTGAAGGGACTAAATGCCCTTATCAAAACACATAGCGTATCTGAATGGATTAAAAAAAAAAAAAACAATATCCATCTATATGCTGTCTACAAGAGACTTATTTGAGACAGGAGGACACCATTTTATTGAAGGTTAGGGGATAGAGTACCATGTATTATGGTACTGGAAGTCAAAAGAAAGCTGGGGTAGCCATACTTAGATCAGACAAATGAGATTTTAAACTAAAGTCTCTAACAAGAGATGGCGAAGGGCATTATACATAATTAAGGGATCTATCCATCAAGAAGAGCTACCAGTTGTAAATGTTGGTGCCCCCAACTTGAGAGTCCCCAAATATATACATTGATTAATCACAAACATAAGCAATCATGTTGATAATCATATGGAAATTGTAGGTGACTTTAATACTCCCTAACAACAATGGACAGATCACCTAGGCACAAAATCGGTAATGAAACAAAGGCCCTGAATGATACACTGAACCAGATGTATTTGACAGATCTATTCTGAACTTTTCATCCAACAGCAGCAGAATACACAGTCGTCTCAAGTGCACATGGAACATTCTCCAAAACAGATCACACAGAGGGTCACAAAACAGCCCTCCATAAATATAAAAGAACGGAGATCATTCCATGCGTATTTTCAGATCACAACACTATGAAACTTGAAATCAAACAAAAGAAAAAGTTTGGGAAGCCTCTAAATGCATGGAGGTTGAAGAACATCCTACTGGAGAAAGAATGGGTCAACCAGACGATGAAAGAAAAAAATAAAAAATATACATGCAGGCAAATGAAAATGAAAACATGACAGTCCAACCCCTTCGGGATGCAGCAAAGGGAGCCCTAAAAGGAAAACACATCGCCATCCTGGCCTTTCTGAAGAAATAAGAACAATCCGAAATACAAAATCGAACCTCACACCTAAAGAAACTAGAAAAAGAACAGCAAAGAAACCCTACAGCCATTAGAAGAAATAATAAAGATTAGAGCAGAAATAAACACTACAGAATCCAAAAGAAAAACCCCAAAAAACAAACAAACATAAAATAGTAGAACAGATCAATGAATCTAAGAGCTGTTTTTTTTTTTAAAAGAATACATGAACTTGATAACCCCCGAGCCAGCTTTCTCAAAAAGAAAAGAGAATCCAAATAGATAAAATCACGAATGAAAAAGGAGAGGTCTCAATCAACACCACAGAAATACAAGTATTAGAGAATACTACGAAAATGTATATGGCAACAAACTGGACAACCCGGAAGAAATGGACACATACCTAGACAACTACACATTACCCAAACTCAAATGGGAAGAAATAGAAAATTTGAACACACCCATAACCAGCGAAGAAATTTAATCAGTTATCAAAAATCTCCCAACAAATATGAGTCCTGGGCCAGAAGTCTTCCCACGGGAATTCTACAAGACATTTAAAGCAAAGTTAATACCGATTCTTTTCCAGCTGTTGAACGAAGAAATGGAAGAAAAGCTTCCGGACTCTTTCTATGAGGCTAGCATTACCTTGATTCCCAACACAGATAGAGACCCCACTAAAAAGGAGAATGACAGGCCAATATTCCTGATGAACATGGATGCCAAAATTCTTAACAAGATACTAGCAAATCCAATGCGGCAGTATATGAAAGAATTCTTCACCATGATCAAGTGGGATTCATTCCTGGGCTACAGGGCTGGTTCAATATTCGCAAATCAATCAAAATGATACATCACCTTAATAGAAGAAAGGATACGATCATTCATATGATCCTGTCAATAAATACAGAAAAACATTTGACAAAATACAGCATTCTTTGTTAATAAGAAACTCTCAAGAAAGTTGGGATACAAGGAACAAACCTTAACCTAGTAAAAACCATAGATGAGAAGCCTGCTGCGAATATCCTCAATGGGGAGAAACAGAGAACTTCCCCCCTACCCTGCCCGCCGAAGATAAGGAACACAAAAGGGACGTCCACTCTCACCAGTGTTGTTGAACATAGTGGTGGAAGGCCTAGCCTCAGAAATCATACAACAAAATGAAATAAAACACATCCAAACTGGCAAAGAAGAAGTTAAACTTGCACTTTTCACAGATGGCATGATACTCTACATGGAAAACCTGAAAGACTCCACCAAAAAGCTGCTCCGACTGATACATGAATTCAGCAAAGTCACAGAGTACAAAATCAACACACAGAAATTGATTGCACTTCTATATACCAATAATGAAGTGACAGAAAGAGAAATCAAGAAACCGAGCTCATTTACAATTACACCAAGAACCATAAAATACCTAAGAATCAACCTAACCAAAGCTATAAGAGATTTGTATCCTGAAAACTGTAGAAAACATATCAAAGAAATTAAAGACACAAAGAAATAGAAAAACATTCCATGCTCATGGACTGGAAGAAGAAATATTGTGAAAATGTCGATAACGACCCAAAAAATCTACACATTCAGTGCAATCCCAATCAACGTTGCACCGGCATTCTTCTCAGAGCTAGAACAAACAATCCTACAATTTGTATGGAACCACAAAAGATCCCAGATCGCCAAAATAATGTTGAAAAAGAAAACCAAAGCCGGAGGCATCACAATCCCAGACGTTAGCCTCTACTACAAAGCTGCGATCATCAAGGGAGTATACTATTGGCACAAAAAGAGACACAAAGGCGAATGGAATAGAATAGAGAATCCAGAAATGGACCCACAAATGTATGGCCAACTAAACCTTGGCAAAGCAGGAAAGAGTATCCAGTGGAAAAAAGATAGGCTCTTTAGCAAATGGTGCTGGGAGGTCTGGGCAGCAACATGCAGAAGAATGAAACAGGACCAGTTTCTTACACCGTGCATAAACTCAAAATGGATGAAAGACCTCAATGTGATAGAGGAAACCATCAAAACCCTGGAGAAGAACACAGGCCACAACCTCTTTGACCTTGGCTACAGCAAATTCTACTCAATACATCTCTGAAGGCAAGGGACGTAAAAGCAAAATTGGACTATTGGGACCTCATCAAAGTAGAAAGCTTCTGCACTTCAAAGGAAAAAATCCACAAAATTAAAAGGCACCAACGGAATGGGAGAAGATATCTGCACATGACATATCAGATAAAGGATTAGTGCCCATACTCTAGAAAGAATTGGCCAAACTCAACACCCGAAAAACAAATAATCCAGGGAAGAAATGGGCAGAAGACATGAATAGACACTTCCAAAGAAGACATCCAGATGGCCAACAGGCACATGAAAGGATGTTGAACGTCGCTCATCATCAGGGAAATACAAGTCAAAACCACATTGAGATACCACCTCACACCGGTCAGGGTAGAAAAATTTAACAGCACAGGAAACAGCAGACATTGGTAAGGATGTGCAGAAATGGGAATTCTCTTGCACTGTCGGTGGGAATGCATGGGTGGTGCCACTGCTCCGGAAAACAGAGTGGAGGTTCCTCAAAAAATTAAAAATAAAATTACCCAACAATCCAGCAATTGCACTACTAGGCATATATCCAAGGGACACAGGAGTGCTGATTCATAGGGGCACATGTACCCCAACATTTATACTATCAACAATCACCAAATTATGGAAAGAACACAAATGTCCATCAACTGATGAATGGGAAAAGAAGATGTGGTTTATATATACAATGGATATTACTTGGCAATGAGAAAGAATGAAATCGTGCCATTTGCAACAACATGGATGGAACTGGACGGTAGTATGTGAAGTGAAATAAGTCAGTCAGAGAAAAACAGATATCATATGTTTTCACTCATATGTAGATTTCGAGAAACTTAACAGAAGAACATGGGGGAATAGAAGGGGAAAAATAGTTTCAAACAGAGAGGGAGGCAAACCATAAGAAACTCTTAAATACAGAGAACAAACTGAAGGTTCATGGAGGGGTGGGGGAAAGAGGAGAATAGGTGATGGGCATTGGGGAGGGCACTTGTTGGGATGAGCACTGAGTGTGGTACGTAAGTAAAGAATCATGGGAATATACTCCCAAAGCCAAGAGCACAATGTATACACTGTACGTTAGCTAACTTGACAATAAATTATATTTCATTAATTAATTAATTAAACTACAGCCATGTGTGTTTGTGGGGGGTGGAATCTAACAATACACTAAGGGATAATTTGTTATTACCAAATGGGGTTTATCCCAGAAATGCAGAGTTGGTTTAAGATTCAAAAACCGTATCTATCTCCGTAGATAAAATAAGTTCCTTGTCAAAATTCAACATCCGTTCCAGATAAAAACTTTCAGCAATCCTGGAATACAAGGGAGCTTCAATATGATTTAAAACAAAACAAAACAAAACAAAACAAGTCATGATAACTCTATAGCTAACGTTATAAATAATGGTGAAAAACTGAATGCATTTCCTATAAGACCAGGAAGAAGACAGGAATGACATTCACTGAATGACGTCTTCTGTTCAGCACTATACTAGCAGTTCTAGCCAATGCAATCAAACAAGATAAAGCAACAAAGGACATCCAGATAGAAAATGAAGTGAAACTGTCTCTACTAGCAAGGACATGGTCACAAAATAGAAGTTGGCAAACTCCAGCC